>NC_058372.1:17189500-17889000 GCF_018350175.1 Felis catus
ATTCTCTCATGTACTTCAGATGTAACATATATAAACCACCTCGAATTTTCAAAATCCTATCATTTAATAGGAATCATTCTCTATCGCTAGTAGTACATATAAAGAAAACATCACTAAAACAGTAAAATATTAATAATATTAATAATTAATAATATTAAAGATAGTCACTTTTTAAAAACTGGGTTTGAGCAACCTCTTGGAAATAAATGAGTCATTTATATTGAAAATTTAATAAGTCTTTAGTTATACTAAATACTCCATATTAATTTGCTTTATATATCACAACACAGCTACAAACTGATCACAACGAAACTTAATTTTTAAAAATCGGATGTCCCCAATCCTTGAGCTCTCAATAACAAAATCACCAGAAGGGCTAGCTATAAATGTAGTTTCAGGTTTAAAAATATAGGCTTGCTCCCCAAATCCCAATTCCATAAATATGGACCGGGACCCTGGATCTGTACCTTTAACCAGACCCAGGTGATTGTGATAGGCAGCAAGGTTCAGAGCTATGTTGTATCAAAGTAATCGACCGTAGGAAATGGGAGAAGGGAGGAATTTTATCATGAAAATCCAGTGTCACAACCCTGACAAAAACATCTTAGCTAGACACTTTTATGCAAGAGTAGTTAGCATACAGGTATCCCCTGCTTTTCAAAAGCTTCCATTATACCACTTCACTTTTACAAAAGACCTCCTAGATCATATCCCAAGATTTATAAGAACGCATTCAACTGGACCCATGTAAAAGTTTGGTTCTTCCTACTTGTACCAAGTTTGGTGAAAAATCTCCTTTTCTTTTCAAGTTTAATCTATTTAGCTAAGGTTACTGGAATTTGAGAGTCTAATGAGATCTTTTTCAAATGGTTCCGCTGCCACTGTTTATTCTATGACCAACTTTTATTGCTGGAATACTTAGTCACTAAAAACACAACCAGCCTATGGTACCTGATCTAATCGTATACATTTAATAAAGCAGTAAGTTACAAGGCCACTTCAATTATAAGAAAAGAGATGCGTGCAAAATGCTTTGCACAGTATCGGGCCTGCAGTGAATATTCAATGAACACAACTATTTAAGACTTCTGGAATTTATTAGAATTTTTCATCTGATACTATGGTAAATTCAACATGCTGAATTGGGGTGGGAGGGTTCTCTTCTTACATCTGACTTTTAACTGAAGTGTTGTTGACACACAATGTTACATTAATTTCAGGTGCACAACACAGTGACTGGACAAGTCTATACGTTACGCTGTGCTCCCCCCAACTGTAGCCACCATCTGTCCCCATACGATGCTACTAGAATACCATTGGCTATACTCCCTCTTCTATACCTTTTGGCTGGTGACTTACTCATGCCACAACCCGAGGCCTGTATTTCTCGCTCCCCTCTACCCATTTGTCCATCCCTCCATCCTCCTCCCCTGTGGCAACCATCAGATTGTTCTCTACATTTACAGGCCTGTTTCTTTTTGTTCATTTATTGGTTTGTTTTCGTTTTAGATTCCACATGTAAGTGAAATCATATGGCACTTGTCTTTCTCAGTCTGACTCATTTCACTCAGCGTAATACCCTCGAGGTCCATCCATGTTACCACAAATGACAAGATCTCACCCTATTTTTATGGCTAAGGAATATTCCACTGTATACATACACACCTTCTACATCCATTCATCAGTCAGTCCATCAGTCGGCCAATGGACACATGGGTTGCTTCCACATCTTGCCTATTGTAAATAAATGTTGTAAATGATGCTACAGTAACAATAGGGGTGCATGTATCTTTTTGAATTAGCATTTTCATTCTCTTCAGATAAATACCCAGTAGAATTACTAGATCATCCAGCATTTCTATTCTTAATTTTTTGAGGAAACTCCAGTTTTCTGCAGTGGTTGCACTCATTTACTTCCTACCAACAATGCATGAAGGTTCCTTTTTATTCACGTCCTCACCAACACTTGGTATTTCTTGTCTTTTTGATTCTACCATTCTGACAGATGTAAGGTGATGTCATTGTAGTTCTGATTTGCATTTCCCTGATGATGAGTGATGTTGAGCATTTTTCCATGAGTCTGTCGGCCATCTGGATGTCTTCCTTGGAAAAAATGTCTATTTAGGCCTTCTGCCCATTTTTTAATTGGATTATTCATTCTTCTTATTTATTATGTTCCTTATATATTTTGGGTATGAATCCTTTAACAGGTAGATCGTATACAAATGTCTTCTTCCATTCAATAGGTTGCTGTTTCGTTTTGTCGATGGTTTCATTTGCTGTACAGATGCTTTTTATTTTGGTGTAGTCCCAACAGCTTGAGTTTGCTTTTGTTTCCCTTGCCCAAGGAGACATAGTTAACATGTTGCTACAGCCCATGTCAAAAAGATTACTGCCTCTGTTTTCTCCAGGAGTTTTATAGTTTACATCTAACTATTCTTAATCCCAATTTCCTTTCCTGGCTCCAGTGACTCCTCCCCATCCCCGACCCATCCTTCCTCCTCTGTTTAGGCTTCCTTTCTACAAGAAAAACTAGCTCTAGTCATTTTGACTCCTCCTCGTGAATTATCTTACTTTTCCAGTCCTTCCTTTCAATTGCTAAACAAAGCACAGATAAGTTTATATTCTGGTAGTTAGCTACGAAAGAGTCACAATTACAGCTTACCCAGTCCTAAGGCTTGTCCTGAAATTGCTTTAGGTTTAAGAAATGTCACCTGGATGTCAGACTTGGTATTGCCAGAGGATACGGATGCATGAGTCAAAGATAATGAGATGGAAATTAAGAAAGAACCTGAAGATGACAATTCCGGTTTTTGAAAAATTACAGTAGCTTCTTTCTCAATAAGATACACAGGTAAAATTTCCAAAGAGCAAAGTCCTATAAAGTACGAATCATACCACCACTAATTTACTGGCTCTGTACCACAAAAGAGTAAGGAATTTTTCACCTATATTTCAGGAAAAACCTCCTGTAGTAGAGCATTTAGGAAGAACTTAACCCAATGAGAAGCTGGGGCACAGGGCACCCCGGAAGATGCATACCTACTTGGGAACATATTGAGGGTGCTGGCTATACATGTGAGTGTGAACCATTCCAACTACGTACAGTAGATACAAACTAGCCCCCCCTTTATTTTTTTGCTGACAGTCAGTATTAACA
This sequence comes from Felis catus, assembly GCF_018350175.1. Lineage (NCBI taxonomy): Eukaryota > Metazoa > Chordata > Mammalia > Carnivora > Felidae > Felis > Felis catus. The sequence continues at coordinate 17,192,661 of NC_058372.1, forward strand.
CTACAGTAGCTTAGCAACTATAAAATCTAAAAGGGAACGTACTGTAAGTGTATGTTTAAAAGAAAAATGAGCACATATATATTTTATACACAAAGACATCTGACCTTCTTTCCAGTTTGAATCCCCAGCTTCTCAATGTTTGTACCAACAGAAAGAGAGGAGCACCCGCCCTACATCTGCAACTGGCAGTGAGAAAGGAGATGAGCCTGAGGCCAGCCTGTGCCTTTTTTCTCAGGGACCAGTTATCCCTCTCCCAATACCAGCCTGGCTCTGTGTTTACCCACGGGCTTAGGGATCCTGCCTTGTGGTAAGCAAAAAATTCTCCTCTAAACTCTTAGCAACCAAATTTGGGTCAGAACACAAAGTTGGAAGCCAAAGTAGATGAAGAAAATAAAAGTAAAGCAAAGGAATGCATTTCATTGTAGATTATTTTTTTAAGTCAAATTACCCATAAAACGGAAAGAGTACACTCATAGACTATAATTTTAGATCGGGGGTGGGGGGGTTAGAACATATGGAGAGAATGAAAAACTATTTCATAGGGGAAGGCATTTATCTCTACTTTGGTAAGCTGAAGAAGCATCTAACCTACACACAGTTAACAATTTTGGAATCTTGTGAATTACATGGTTTGGGAAGTGGTGAATACAGAAGAGAACTTTAGCAATGGCGATTAACTGAAGGGATGGGGTCTCCAGATACGAATCTGTTCTACAGGCAATCCCTATACAAGGTCTTCAGGAAGGAGAAAAAATAAATAGACCAAATTTGGTAGGATTTCTAAAACCGGATATATAATAAATATGGATCACTAACTTTTACACCAGCAATCGTAACTTCAAGTTTGGGGAAAGCATTATTATTCAATCATATCTTCCATATTCCAGTATCTTTTATTTGCTGGCCAAAACTTAGTTGCATTCACACACTCTTGGGCTCAATGGGGCGAATACTGCCAGGCTATTCGTAAGTATATTAAGATTTATCATCAGACGCACCAGAGTTAAGAATCTATGTGGAATCAAGTGAGAGGGACAGAACTAAAAGTCAGTGAACATCATCCCAAGGCCTGTCTCTGTCACTAACTGCCCCAGCCATGTCACTTCCATGATGATGTGTCACTATTTCTAAAATGAAGTAGTCAAACTACATAACTTCTAGCTCTAAAGTTAGTTCTAATTTCTGGTTCTTATTATCACTTTTTTTTAATTATCACTTTTTAAAAATTTTATTTCTATCAAAGTAATACATACACAAGACTATTTTCTAAAGGTCTCTAAGAAAAATAAAAGTCAATACAAAAAGGCGTCCCTGCTGGGGCGCCTGGGTGGCTCAGTCAGTTGGGCGTCCAACTTCAGCTCAGGTCATGATCTCACAGTTTGTGAGTTTGAGCCACAGGTCGGGCTCTGTGCTGACAGCTCAGAGCCTGCAGCCTGCTTCGGATTCTGTGTCTCTCTTTCTCTGTCCCTCCCCCATTCACACTCTCTCTCTCAAAAAAGAAAAAAAAAAACATAAAAAAAAACCAAACTTCCCTGCTTCACGTCTGGGATAAAATACAAACATAAGAATAAATAACACCTGTCGGTTTGTGTAAAGAAAAAAAATAGAAATGAGAATACATTCTCCTTTTGTTTTTTGTTTTTAATTAACCAGAATTCCTACTAACCAGATTTCTATAAGTCTTTCACACAGTCACTTCTTAAATCCAAATCAGTCTGGTTCTACACTACGCTTTTTTCTGTGTTAGCCATCTCAGCTCCAACTTTATATGCCTTCTGAGTTAATGTGTTACCACAATCTGAAAAAAGGTAATAATTTTTCACATATTAGCTATCAGAGCTAACCAAATTATTCTTGGCTTCAATGTCTGAATCCATAAAATAAGGATAAACAATCATCTTTCTCCAGATTACTAAAAAGATTAAATAAAATATAAGAACACATGGTAACTAGCCCAAAAAGTGCATTTAATAGGCATATGTGTGGTTTAAAGGTATGGCCATCTATCCATAAAAGTTGCTTAAATGACTCATTTCCTGATTAACAGCACATTCACTCCAACAGACGTGTCTGGAAAATAATGCAACTAGAATGTTTAAAGCATGCAACTGTTAAGTATTATTTTAGAACTGCAATTCAAAAAACATGCATTGAGTATTTATATGTACTAGGTAGAATGCTAAAATTCCAGAATTCCGTTGATTATGACAATGACCCACCCTCCAAAAGCTCAGTCTAGTAGACACAAAAATTATAATACAACTGAACAATATAATAATAAAGGCATATACATGGAGAAGTAGCAGGGGGAAGCATTCATTCTGCCTGAAGAAAGTAAAGAGGAAGAGTAAAAGTCACGTGAAAAGCAGAAAGAGTAATTCTGTGGACAAAGCCTCGGGTTGAAATCCTAGTTCAGCCACTTATTAGCAACAGGATTTGGGGCAATTTAATTTCCCTCTCTGGGCCTCTCTGTAATTCTACTTTGGAAAGTTATTAAGATTAGAAATCATATATATGTTAAGTGACATATATATATGATATATAGCAGGCACTCACTAAGTGGTGGCTGTCTTGTTCTAGGAGGTGTATTTGTTTTTAGTAGACCAAATTCTAAATGGCACTGTAGGGAGCATCTCTGGACTAATGACCAAGCTACATAAGGGATCACTAAGGTCACCAGCATCAAAAGGCCATAAGGAACCACATCACAATATTACCACTTTTAGAATCCACTTTTTTCCATGTGAAGTGATTCCTAATATGTGGTATGCCGACCTGCTGGCAAAGAAGACTTCTAATCTATTATGTCCCTCCGTTTTTATCCTCACAAAGTGAATTTTGCACATTCAGACTCATTATTTAGGAAATAAAAGAGGTCCCCGTGTTCCTCAGTCCGACCTGAGGAACTAGTTTTGGATGTTCAGCATATCTTGCATGAAACGGCAAAGTCTGATGAGAAAATGATTATTGAGATTATATTAGGGGGAAATGAGGGCTAATCCTGGGTTGAAACTGCTATTATCAACCTAATGGGGGACTTGAAGAACTGGAAGCCACTATAATGACTGGAATCTTATTAAACATTTTAAAAACATTGTCAAATCTGGCCAAGTGGGAAGTTACATTTACACTACTGTGACTCCCCAAACTAATTTTTTCTAAATAAATGATGAGCTAAGCCAGGCCTTAACATATACAAATACAAACTCTTAAGTTCTTTTCACTTCACTCCTACAAACACTATCAATACAATATTTGAGAAATCAATGGTGGATAAATACAAGCAGAGCCAGAAGTAAGAGAACGTAAGGTATCTCTAAACTCAACTGAATCATGAAATGGTCTTCATGTCGTTTTGTTTTTTTGTTTTTTTTTTTTTTTGGAAATATAAACGTATTTCTGACCCTCAACCATCATGTAAGGTCAGTTTGCTCCAAAGCAAATAACCACAGATTCAAAGTGAGGACACCATGAATCAATCCAGAACCGATGTTAATTTTATAGTTGCCACATTCAAGAAAATCAGTGCTCAAGAAAATCTGTGGTATAAAATTCCATCAATTTTCTTTTCTACAAATATCTGAGAAATATACACATACAAGACAATATACATAATTCACACATGTGTATCTTGTCAGGACAGGTTATATTTGTAAAATACTCTCCACACTCTTAACCACTTTGACGTAATAGATTTTAAAATACTAATGGTCTACCAAAATTAGCCTTATATGTTTTCAAGAATTAAATCCTGAGTATGTTTCTAAGTTTTTTCTGAGAAGCAGAAAACTGACGAGTTGCCAAGTTGCAACCGAATTTCCTTCTTGTAAACACTCATCTTTAAAGGGTATTTTTAAAACTCGGAATTCAGAGTGTAAGAATCTCCACCTTAACAAACCTGCAAGTTTCTTCACAAAGCAAACCTACAGATGCGATAAAAATATATGGGCATTACTGCTCACTTTAGCAACTACAACTTAGGTTATTATAATGTAGTGAAGTCCAATTCCCTCCTGACAGCCTTGACGAATGAAGGGAAATACAAAAAATGATAATAAGTAAATAAATAAATAAATAAATAAATAATCAAATGTCACAGAAGCGGCAGCTTGAGGCCAGAGGGAGAGAGACAGACAGACAAAAGGAAATAGGAACTAGGAGGGAGGAGATAATACGGTCAAAGCTGAAATGCTTAGAATGCACTAGACCTTGGCCCAGTCTCTGGCCCACTATACCCTACTTCATTAGTCATCTACAGCAACAAAAATTTAACAGGTGAGGCAAACTGATCTGATCGTTTGAACACAGAATTTAAGCCCTGTATCCGGTCTGAGATGTGTCAGAAAGAAACAGATCTAAGCATCAAGAAGCGGAGTGTGCGTGCGTGTGTCTATGTGCGTGCGCGCGTGGATGGGGGGCTGGTAAATCCACGCGAACTGTGCCCGAGACTCGGCACTAACGCTATTCGGCGCGTACTACACTAGGCAGCGCCGTCGGGAGCCCTCCCCGAGCCGGGCAGGAGGCGGGGGTCGGGGATTCTCCGCCCGCGATCCAGACCCTCGCAGCGCCCCGGGGACCGGCGCGAAGTGCACCCAGTTAACACCTTCCTCTCTGGGACCAGGGGCCGCGAGCCGGAGAGCGGGGCGCGCACGGGGGTGGGGCGGCTGAAGCGCGGCCCCTCTTCGGGAGGGAGAAAGGAGGCAGGGGGCGGCACCGCATCCCCGTCCCCACCCCGGGCGCATCAATTACCCGTGAGGTTCCTCAGCACCGTCCCGTGGGCCCAGAGGCTCAGGACCTGCTGCACCGACAGGTTGATCATGGAGTGATCGCCCCCTTCCGCCTTCATCTTCCCCGGGGGGCGCCCGCCGCCCTCTCCTCGGGCGCCGGGTGGCGGCGGCGGCTGCGAGGCTCCGGGGGCGGCGGCGGGTGCGCGGCTCCTCCAGGCCGCCGCCGCCGCCGGGGAAGGCTGCGGGGCGCCGGGCCGGGCGCTGCTGCTGCCGCCGACGGGCCTCCGGGGGGGGCAGCTCAGCGCGTCTCCCAGGCAGCCCCCTCCCCGCCGGGGAGACATTGAGGACGGCGGACGGGGGAGGGGAGGGGGCCGGGCGCTCTCCCCGCGCGGCCCCCGAGCGAAGACTCGGGGCGGAAGAGGCCGCTGTCGCTCCCTCTCAGGGGCAGCCCCGCGCCGCGGGGGCCGGGCACGCGAGGAGGCCGAGGTCACGCAGGGAGGCCCGGGGTGATGGGCAGACGGCAGGTGCAGCCCCCGACGGGGCCCAGCTCATCACCGCCGGAGGACGAAGAGACCCGAGACCCGGAGGAGTCTGCGGCGGCGGCCGCGGCGGCACCTGCCGCCAGCCTGCCCACCCTCCGGCCGCCGACACTCGAGGAACCGCCCCCTCCACCCGCGGCCGCCGGCGGGCCGCTCGTGCGCGCGCGCACGGGTCCCCACCTCCCCCGCCGTCCCCGGAGCCGCTGCGCATGCTCACTCTCCCCCTTCTCGCGACCCGCCGCCCTCCGACTGCCGGCCGGCCCCCAAAGCCCTCCTCCTCCCCCTTCCCCGCGCGCGCGCGAGCTCGCGCGGCTGACGGCGCCCGGCGTCGGCCCGCAGTGGGGCGGAGGGAAGCGCGGCCTACGTCACTAGCGCCACCGCCCGGCCTCACTGCTGATTGGGTGCTCCGAGGGAACCGCCTCCACTCCCTCCCCGCCCCCAGGCCCCGGGGGCGCGCCTGGTGAGAGCTGGAGTCGTAGCCCGGGGGAAGCGAGGCACCGAGATGCTGCGAGATGCTGGAGCCCCAGCTTGAGGGGCAGCCCGACCCACCTTGCGGTGGTGGTGAGGGGTGCTCAAACCCGTGTGATGGATTCGGTGGCATTTCAGATCTTCGACCTCGAATAAAATGCTTTTGATAAAGATGTTTGCGTACAAGTTATTATTTTTTTTAAAGGGCGTAAATATCTCAACATTTTAGATTCATTTATTTGCGGGTTTTTTTTTTAAAGTAAGTCAGGTGGTCTGGATAGATCACTACCTGCGGAATGCATTTTTAAGCCACTAAAACAGAAATAGACCCGTTTTATCTTCATCCAGTCCTTCCCTCAGCAAGAACTTGGGCCTCCCGTCGCTCTAGCATCTGAAATCACCTATTGATACGAGGCTTGGCAGGTGTCCTACTCCTCCACGCCATCCCCTGGTCTAGTTTTTTTTTTTTTTTTCTCCCATTGCGGTATTCTTTTTATCTAAATTGTGAAAGTCTCCCGTTATTTTTTTCCCCCTACCACTGAAACTAGACTCTCTTCCCAGGGTTTGCTGCCTTTCTCTGTATCCAATATTAGCCGGAGGAGCTAAATTACAACCACAGCGAACTAAACTCCTCCTTGATGTTTGAAACCTTTTAACTTGCAAAATAAAAGCTCAGTTTTAGCGATAGCATAAATATGCACAAGGCAGCTCTCTGCACCCCTCCTTTTTGAACCCCTCCGTTGTACACATGTATGCACTACCTGCCTGATATCACAAGAAAGGGAAATTTTTGCATCATGATTTGGAATTGAGCCAAAACTCATAATGTGGAGTTTATCTTCCTCTACAATTTAGAAGTATTAGATGTTAATCAATTTAATATCATAGAATATGACACTTAAAAGAGGCTTTAACATTTTTCTAATTCATTTCACTTTACAGGTAGAGAACTCATCCTGCAGAATTAAGTGATTTGACGTAGGTGACGCCACTTCAGAGCCTAGTTTCTGAAATTCCTAGTCTATGAATTCTTTCTTGCTATGACATTACCTTTCTCAACTCACTAATTAACTCCATAATTTAAGGTGCTGAATGGGGACGTGCAGGTTACCTGGTGGCAACATTAAAAGATTTGGCATTATTTGATTAGTGATATTAGAGAATGTGATCACGTTCCGTGAAGGGTTTATAGCAACAGCTCATTAAATTCTCACATCAGGAACTTTTAGTCAGTTAACACGGAATCAATTGGGGTTCTTATGGTTACACACTATTATATACACATAGTAGCATTCATTAAATACATATATTTAAAATATTCAGAACTTGGGGCAGTGCCTAGCACATGATGTTCAATAAATATTTGCTGAATGAATAATTGAACGAACTTCATAGAAAAGTCAGCATTTTTTGTTCCATATATATATTTTTTAAACTAAATCTTAGTGACTTCAGGAATTGAGAAAGTAAGACGCAGCAATGAAGCCTCAAGTTGTGCTTTCATAACTTGACAATTTTCCCACTGCTTTTCAGCTCAATTTAATAAGCATTTATTTGGCACCTACTATCCATAATGTTCTATGCTAAGCAGAATCTATAGGATTCTAAGGAGACTAAGGTCATTACTCTAGGCTAATGCATTGCATTTTACTTGTCTTTGCCTTGATAAAGGTAATGATACCTACTGTATTGGAAGCCTATGTTCTTGAGAGAATTGAACATTTTCCCAATAGCCAGAGTTATGAAACTCAAAACTGAGTTAATGCAAGTAGAAGTTGTATAATTTCTTTCCTTGAAGATTTTTGATATTGAATAAATATAACAATCAAGGAATGGTTGAGTCACATTCCTGCCAGAAGTCAAAGAACACACGAAACAAACCCTAGAGGTGTCTCTCAATCTTGTGCACTTGAGTGTGAAATAAACAGTTCTTGGTTTATTTTTTATGTTCAGATAAGGGAACATCCATAAGTCTTAGGCATCCTATTAATTGTCCAAAGAGGGCTCAGAAGAAAGCTCTCAAAATCAATTGGAATATAAAATGATATTGATCCTTGGAGAAAAACATTATTGAGGGTTATTTCCCTTCACTTTATTATCGTCCTTTCTTGCTATCCAGGACTATAGCACAGAGTCACATTATGTAGGCAACCTAATTTCATGTTCTTACACATTTCACTGGGTTCTAAACCCTGAGTGGTGGGGTAGGTTCAATAGAATGATTACCTGGAAAATATGGCTTGAACACTGGCTCCAAGACCTACCAGCTTTAAAATGGGAATAATGATAGTATCTCTCTCTTGAAATTTTTGGTGTCCTTTAAATAACAACACAGACCTCCTTCCTTATGCTAGGCCCTGTGTCAAATTAAAACTATAGATTCAATTGTCACAAGGATGAGTTGAAATTTCTCAATACTATCAGATTATTTTATTTTCACAATCCATATACAAGGCTGTGCAAATCTTTGTACACACACACACACACACACACACACACACAGAAAGAAATGAGAGCACTGTTGGTTATTTTTTGAAGAAAAGAAAATTCAATTGGAAGAAATGACAGAAACAAAAGGAAGAAGGAGTCATATTATTATTCTAAAATAACTACTCCACTGAAATTTACATGTCGCAATGTTTCTCAGCATACCTATTAAAGTCAAGAGACATTTTCCATCACAGTAAATCAGAGAAACAAAGTACAAGACTATTTCCTTCTCAAAAAGCTCTAATTCTAAAAACAATGCCGCAAAATGACATTGTGGAAATTCACGTTCTAAATGTAGTTAGTCTACCTACTAAAATTGTATCATTCCAATTTGCCCACCTTGGGAATTTAAAAAGCTGAAATTTCTGGGACCAGGAAATACAAAGGTGTGTCCTGTTTTATTTCCCCAGTAAGATACGACACACTTAGGATGCCAAGCTACTTTATGGGGCTGCCCAGAAAAGGAAAAGCTGACCCATATTGGCAATGGATATGACCTCCATCCACAGTCATGAAGGGTGAGGGGCATGTTTGAGATGGCAGGACAGACAGATAACTGCCCATGCCTCCAATTCTATTTTCCACCTTATTTTTGTACCCTCCCTCTACCACCTTAATTATTATCCCAAGTTTTAGAAAGAGAATACATAATGATATTTGGACTCCGAGAATTCGTACTTTGAAGGTTAATATGAGCATGAGAAGAAAAATACTGCTAAAATCACACACACACACACACACACACACACACACACACACACTTCTGCATTTACAACATATGAGATGCTGTTTTCACCCTAAAAATCAGTGTCTACAAATTACCCTGCATATACCCTGGTCATATTATAGATGAAAGGCCAAATATTTAAAAAAAAAAACATAAAATAATGTGTTAACTAAACAGCATCTGTAGATTTGTGATACATAATCTACACTACATTTCATTTCTTAAATTATTTCACTATTGAGCTAAACATCAGAAAGCATTGTATACCAAGATCAAAATGGTGAAAATGGTATTTCGCTGTATTTTAATTAACATTTTTCTGATTTTCAGTAAGGTTACACATTTTTTTTACGTGTATAGGAACTTTTGGATTACCTTTTCTAGGGACTTTCACCCGTTTTCCTTTCACATAATTTATCTTTTGAAAACTATATGTAAGGGCTTTTATACATTTAACAAATTAATCTTTGTGATATGCATTTCATTTATTGTTTCCAAAAAGTTTGTCAATTTCTTTTAATTTTAATAATTTTTTTGTCATACAGAAATTTCTGATATTTACATTGTCAAGCTTTCATTTTATGGTATCTTCACTCATGCTTTAAAAAGTCTTCCTCTTGGGGCGCCTGGGTGGCTTAGTCAGTTAAGTGTCCAACTTCTGCTCAGGTCATGATCTCAGGGTTCTTGAGTTTGAGCCCTGCCTTGGGCTCTGTGGTGAAAGCTAGAGCCTGGTTTGGCTTCCGGATCTCCCTCCCAATTTCTCTCTCTCTCTCTCTCTCTCTCTCTCTCTTTCTCTCTCTCTCGAAAATAAACAAACATTAAAAGAGAAAATCTTTCTCAGATTTTATTTTTAAACCTTCTTATATGGTTTCTAAATATTTTATGGGTGTTTTTGTTTACAACTTTGGTCCACTTGGAATTTTTTTAATGTAAGGAGTTTGGTAAAAATCCAATTTTTTTTTTCCCAGATGGGTACCGTTGTCCCCAAATCCATCATTTTCCCACCTAAATACCTAAAATATGTAACTACCTAAAATTCCAGCTATATCGTGTATCAAATTCTTTATATACTTGGATTTATTTTCGCGTTTTCATTGTTTTAGCTATTCATCTGTTCATGTGTCAGTACTACCCTGTTTTTATTTTCTTTAGCAGTAGAATTTCCTTCAAAACCTGAAATAGTTCCCTCTTGTCTATTACTCATTTTCAATTTTTTTCTGATTAATCTTGAATGTGTATTATCCCAGGGAAACTTTAAAATCAGCTTCCTAAAAAGTAAAATATAAAATAAAATAAAATAAAATAAAATAAAATAAAATAAAATAAAGTAAAGTAAAATAAAAGAAGGTAAAATAAAATAAGCTTCCTAATTCTAAAAATGTAACTGGTTATATTTTTAGTGGAATCATGTTTAATTTATGAATGAGTGTAGTGTAAATTGAGAAATCTTGATCTCTCATCTTAAGAATTTTGATTTTGAAAAGTTGTTGAAAATGTCTGTTCAGCATCTATAGATATGACCATGTGATTCTTCCTTTGGTTGTAAGTACACGATGAATGATATTAATGTATTTCCTAATATATTCTCTTTGTGTTCTTGGAATAAATGCCACTTGGTCATGGCCATGGTGTGGAAGTTCCTCAAAAAATTAAAAATAGATCTACCCTATGACCCAGCAATAGCACTGCTAGGAATTTATCCAAGGGATAGAGGAGTGCTGACGCATAAGGGCACTTGTACCCCAATGTTTATAGCAGCACTTTCAACAATAGCCAAATTATGGAAAGTGCCTATTTATTTATTTTGAGAGAGACAGAGAGAGTGCAAGCTGGGGTGGGGCAGAAAGTGAGGGGGTACAGATCTGAAGCAGGCTTCTTGCAGACTGTAGAGAGCCAATGCGGGACTCGAACTCACCAACTGTGAGATAATGACCTGAGCTGAAACCAAGAGTCAGATGCTTAACTGACTGAGCCATCCAGGCACCCCTTCCCATTCCTTTAATATGCTACTAAATTCTGCATCTTAATCTTTTATTAGAATTGCACCATTGATATAAGTGAGATTGATCTGCAGTTCTGTTTAGAGACATGTTTGATTTAGGGGTTTTTTTGTTTGTTTGTTTTCTAATTAATTTTGTATTGACTTTATACAAAATACTTAGAAACTGTCCTTATGTGGGCTTCTCTTTTTCTTAAATGTTTGGAGCAATTCAACCATAAAACTGCTATCCATGCTTTGGGGAAGCAGTTCTTTTGTCAACTTTTTAATTTATTATTTTTACTTTTTACTTTTTATTATTTTTCCTAGGTCAATCAATATACTTAGATATTTTTTCTCTTCTTGATCCTTTTTCCTATATATTTTTTTTATTTTGGTCTATTTTTAGCTCTCTGACACCATTTTGAAAAATAATTTTCAGAGTTAACCAATGCCTCCTGTAATTCTTCTAATTTCTCTAATACATTGCTCATTTTGTGACTTTAAGCTTTCCCTCACTTTATCTCAATTATATTTGCTGTTCATTTTATATTTTTTCCAGTTAGCTGGGTCTTAGAGATATTTGTCAGTCCTTCACGTATCTATATATTCATTCACATTTTTTTGAATTTTATCATTATCAGTTTCTGCTGCTTTCCTTTGCATTGTTTTGTTGTTTTCTATAAATTTTATGTTAGCTGTTTGATTCATTTACTTTTATTCTTACTTGTTTCTTAGGAAGTACAAGTATTTTAAGTTTGTTCACTGAGTGCTACTTCAGTGCTATCCCGTGGTTTTCGAGACATAATGTTCCATTAACATTTTCTATTGTTACCTTCTAGAAATTCTGCCACTTTTGTTTTGATGTCTACTTTAAAATTACTTCAAAGAGAGACTCCCTTCTCATTTTTGACTTTTAGGGGAGAAGCTTTTATATTTATTAGCAGTTCATAATGCTTTTACAGTGTGGTCGAAGAATGTTATCTATACTATTTTCTACTTTGGGGAATTTATTCACGTTTCCTTTATGACCCAGTGTATGGTTAACTTTGGTAAGTGAGTATGTACACAAAAAGGTGTATTCCATTTTTAGGGAATAGTGTGGTATATACATGAGTAAGATCTACCATATTTTTTGTGTTACTAACAGTCTTCGCCATCTTACTTTTATGTGCTAAATCTACGTAGGCTGTACCTTAGATTTTCACTAGCCCATGCTGCGTAACAAACAAACTCAAATTTTCATTGGCTTAACAATACATCTCGTTGCTTGTCTGTGGTGCGTGAGAACTGCAGATCAGTTCCTGTTCCCTGGTACCTGCTTGCTCTGGCTCAGTCCAGCTCCGGGCCTTTTCATTTCAGATGCAGAACTGGAGGAGAAGCCACCCTTTGGGTTCAGGCCGTGCTCATGGTCTAGGGCAGGAACTAGGGTCACAACCAGGGCTCTTGCCTTGCAGACAAATTTTAAGAGGACTCCAAAAACTCAGGGATCAACATAAATGCCATTCTCATTCAATATTTTTAACATCGATATTGAGACAAAAATCCATGTTGAACAGCATGTCAAAATGTTTACATGGAACAGAGTCTCACCCTGAACTTTCATGATCCTACCTCACCCACCTCACCCTGATCCCAGTGCTGGAGGGAATGAGTTTGTCAGTTCCAGGCTAAGCAGGTGCACTTAAAGTTTATGAACAGATATGGTCCATGCACATACTCCCATTCCTTCGGCCAAAGCATGTTGCATGATCAAGACCGAAGTGAATAGGAGAAAGAAATATATTCTACCTACAAGTAAAGAGGGGAAGGATGGGTGTGTAGAAGCAACAAATAATTGAAACAGATGAGACAGTCCAATACAGGCTGCGTGAGGTCAGTCTCCTACCGATACTCTAATTCTACATATTTCTCCTATTTTTATGGTTTGACCTTTATGAATTTCGATTCTATATTTTTCAAATCTATTAGAGTCTGATTATGATTTTTTCTTTTGTGAAAATTAATAAAGAGAAACGTCACTAAAATGGAGTCGGGAGGTTGGATCAGGGGAGCCCTGGGGCCCTACTACTTGTCATCAGACGGACCTTGCACATGGACACTGCTTTATTATCCCAGCAGGAGGAAGAAAGGTTTTCCTCCTAACCTGGCAACAGCCCAGCCAATGAGGATCCACTACACTTAAAACTCCCAGTTTACTCCAATGGAATTTTTGTTTATATCAGCCTCCCCTCTACTCTATAAAGAGCATTCCTCTCCTTTATTCAGCCCACTTGCCTTTGGTTTTTGCCCAAGTTTGCTTAACAGCTAATTCCCAAACAAAGCCGTTTTTGCTGGTAAAATAACTGGAAGTTTTATTTTTTTTTTTTATTTTTTTTTTATTTTTTTTTCCAACATTAGTTTATTTTTGGGACAGAGAGAGACAGAGCATAAACGGAGGAGGGGCAGAGAGAGAGGGAGACACAGAATCAGAAACAGGCTCCAGGCTCTGAGCCATCAGCCCAGAGCCTGACGCGGGGCTCGAACTCACGGACCGCGAGATCGTGACCTGGCTGAAGTCGGACGCTTAACCAACTGCGCCACCCAGGTGCCCCTGGAAGTTTTATTTTTAAGGTTAACACCTTGTAATTAAAAATGTCTTAATTGGTAGTATAGACGTTTTTAAATTTAATATAATCTTATCTAATATTAAGGTTCTGGCTCTAACAGAAATGTTTTCTGCTTGTATTTGCCAACCATAATTAAAAAAAATTTTTTTAATGTTTATTTATTTTTCAGAGAGAGAGACAGAGAGAGACACAGAATCTGAAGCAGCCTCCAGGCTCTGAGCTGTCAGCGCAGAGCTTGACGCAGGGTTTGAACCCACAAACCACAAGATCATGACGTGAGCCCAAGTTGCACACTTAACCGACTGAGCCATCCAGGCACCATTGCCAAGCATAATTTTGTCCTTTCTTTTTCAACTTTCTGAACAACTTTCAGGGATTCTGTTGTTGAGTTTGACTTTATGATTGATATGCCATGAGACTTTTAAAAAATATTTTAACAGTATTGGTAATATTTTATTTATTTTTCAAATACAATTTATTGTCAAGTTAGCTAATACACAGTATAACCAGTGTGCTCTTGTCTTTGGGAGTAGATTCTCATGATTCATCACTTACATACAACACCCAGTGCTCATCCCAACAAGTGCTCTCCTCAATACCCATTGTCCATTTTGCCCTCCCCTGCACCCACATATCAACCCTCAGTTTGTTCTCTGTGTCCAAGAGTCTTTTATGGCTTACCTCCCTCTCTGAAACTATTTTTTCCCCTTCCCTTCCCTTCCCCCAAGGTCTTCTGTTAAGTTTCTCAAATTCCACACATGAGTGAAAACATATGACACTTGTCTTTCTCTGCCTGACTGATTTCACTTAGCATAATACAGTCCAGTTCCATCCATGTTGTTGCAAATGGCAAGTTTTTATTTTCATTGCCAAGTAGTATTCCATTGTGTGTGTGTGTGTGTGTGTGTGTGTGTGTGTGTGTGTGTGTGTATACCACATCTTCTTTATCCATTCATCAGTTGATGGATATTTGGGCTCTTTCCATAGTTTGTCTATTGTCGATACCGCTGCTATAAACACTGGGGTACATGTGCCGCTATGAATCAACACTCCTGTATCTTTTGAATAAATTCCCTAGTAGTGCTATTGCTGGGTTGTAGGATATCTATTTTTAATTTTTTGAAGAATCTCCACACTGTTTCCCAGAGTGGCTGCATCAGTTTCCCACCAGCAGGACAAGAGGGTTCCCATTTCTCCATATCCTCCCCACCATTGGTTGTTTCCTAAGTTATTAATTTTAGCCACTCTGATCAGTGTGAGGTGGTATCTCAATGTGGCTTTGGTTTGTATTTCCCTGATGATGAGCGATGTCGAGCATCTTTTCATGTGTCTGTTGGCCATCTGGATGTCTTCTTTGGAAAAGTGTCTATTCATGTCTTCTGCCCATTTCCTCACTGGGTTATTTGTTTTTTGGGTGTTGAGTTTGGTAAGTTCTTTATAGATTTTGGATACTAATCCTTTATCTGATACGTCATTTGCAAATATCTTTTCCCATTCCTTCGGTTGCCTTTCAGTTTTGTTGATTGTTTCCTTTGCAGTGCAGAAGCTTTTTATCTTGATGAGGTCCCCCAAGTTTGTTTTTGCTTCAATTTCCCTTGCATGAGGCTATTTTAATAGAGGAATCTAAACCATTTCTATTTGTTGTTATAAAAGGTATGTGGTATTAGTTGTATCACAGTTATGTTATGATTTCTATTTTTGTTGCTTTTTAAAACAATGTATTTAGTTAGTATAGTTTGTATTTCTTTTGCTTTGTCTGTGCATTCTTTATAATTTAAAAGGGTAAATTCTGTTTTTATTTTTTATGATAATCTCTATCACCATCACTGATATATATGCACATCATCATCTGTTTGGAATGTATCTATTGACCCACTCCACACAATCCTAAAACTGCTTACCTCCATTTCCTTACATCTGTTTTCCCTCCTCTTCCCCATTAGATTATAGCAGATTGTATGTTTTTTCCACTGTTTACTTCTACTGCTAAACTACCCGGGTCTAATCCTACTTTGACTGTTTTTCCAGATGTGAACATTTAATGTTAGGCAAATTACTTAACCTCTCTAATCTCCAATTTCCTCATACAATGGGAAATACATGTATATTTATTTATACTCTTCATTTATATATTACATATTTTATTTTAATATTTCCTTGGGCTAATGTGTCAGCTAAGTACTCAGAATGGAGTCTGAGAGCTATAAATACTCAATTAATGCTAGCTTTTTACTGTTAGTGTATTTAAATATTAAGAGATTTTTATAAAACCATATGGAAATGCCAACTTTCTGAACAATATTTCTTCTAAAGAATATGCAAAAAGGCCTTGTAAAGAATTCTTTTTTTAATTAATTAATTTGTTTTTGAGAAAGAGCACAAACAGGGCAGGTGTCAGAGAGAGAGAAGGAGACACAGAATCCAAAGCAGGCTCCAGGCTCCGAGCTGTCAGCACGGAGCCTGACATGGGGCTCGAACCCACAAACCATGAGACCATGACCTGAGCCGAAGTCGGACGCTTAACCGACTGAGCCACCCAGGTGCCTCAAGGATTCTCTGGATGGGCAAGCATCTACTTCTATTTCTTCTCACCCTTTTTTTTAATGTAATACATTCCCATGGCTGAAAACTCTCATCATGTGAAATGTATTCAGTGAAAAGTCTTCTTGAACCTTATTCCCAAGTACCACTTTGTACCCCTTAGGCAACCACTGGTATTAGCTCCTCTGTAGATTCTTTCTAAATCTTAGCCACGTTAAATATCATTTCAACCCAGTTACGAAAGGTGAGGAAATCTGAGTACTTAAGCATTCCCTTCCCCCTCTTTCCCTCCCAACTCTATACGTTTTCATAATATTCTTTCATCATTGACATTGAGAATGTTTATGGAGGTGCCCGAGTGACTCAGTCGGTTGAGCGTTTGACTCTTAATTTCAGCTCAGGTCGTGATCCCAGAGTCGTGGGATCGAGCCCCTCATGTCAGGCTCCACGCTGAGGGTGGAGACTGCTTAAAATTTTCTCTGTCTCTCCCTCTGCCACTCTTTCCAGAGCATGCACTCCATTTCTCTAAAATAAAATAAAATAAAATAAAATAAAATAAAATAAAATAAAATAAAATAAAATAAAAAGAATGTTTATGGAAGGGGTGCCTGGGTGGCCCAGTCAGTTGAGTGTCCACCTCTTGACTTTGGCTCAGGATTTGAAGTGCCATCAGACAGACCATTTGTGTCCTATATTTGGCTCCTCTCGTGTTCCCTGGCCCAGGCTTGGGACAGCACAGAACCTGGACGGGGACATAGGCATCAACGGAGAGAACATCAAGGAAAGTCCTCTGGCTGTGGTTTGAAGAGCAGGAGAAAGAGCCCCCCCAGCTTCTTCACCTGATTGGATGAGGCCCATGCACATTAGTGTAGGCAACCTGCTTTACTCAGTCTACCTTAATCTCATCTGGAAACGCCCTCGCAGAAACGCCCAGAATAACATTTGACCAAATATCTGGGCACCTCATGGCCCAGTCAAGTTGACACATAAAATGAACCCTCACAAAGGTAACCCAAGAAATTCAGGAGATCTGAAGACACCTGGGTTATACAACATATTCAGCAGAAGGGACATCCCTCATATTACTGAAAGCAGCTCTGAAATGAAAAGAGGAAGCGTTACAAACAGCTTAAAAGCTACTATTTAACACTCTCTGTCTTCCATGGGCTGGACTATGACCCTCACAACACTCTTTGAAGGTTCTGCTGTTATTCTACTTTTCGAACGAGTGAAGTGTAGTTCTGAGCAGCCAGTAACCTGCCAAGGTCACCTAGCCTAATGCCATTTGACTTCAGCTCCCCGAAACTTAACTGCTACTCCCCAAAACGACTTATTTTAGTAAGATTTCCGAGATTTGAGATTTACAGAAACCATAGAAGCAGACCTGTTTGTTGTATGACGTTTGTGGCATAGACATCGGCTATTCACTGAATTCTCTTTTTCTCATCCTCCCAAGGCATGCAGCGAGATGCATTCTTCAGACTTCCTCAGCGTTAGGGACAGCCATGAAATGTGCCCAGCTGTGATGTGTGCCCCTTCCTGGCCTGGCATATAATAACCTCCCAGAACTGTCCCTTTACACTCTTTCATTTTTCTGACCCATTGGGCTGGTGATACCCAAGCAGTTTGGAAAGCCACAGGTTGAAGACATCAAAGCGGCCATCAGCTCGGGTTCTTGAAAGAGTGCACAGAACAGGGCACAGAGCACCCCTGTTGATCTGGAACCTACTGTGAACTTTCTCAGTGCTGAGCTATAGTGTTGTGGGAGTTTTGTTTTATCAGTTTAGCTAAACTAATTAATACTCCAATACTGTTCCTATTAGGAGTGCCTTCGTTTGTACTTGATGTTTCCGGTGACTTTATTTCCTGGCATCTACTGGTGAACTCAGTTTAATAATCAAATCTAGGTGATCCAAATTTTCTATCAGGCCAAAACAATCTGAGTTTATCACAGAATGCTGCTAACTCATCCAGGCCAGCATCCTCTACCCATTCCAACTGCCTAATTTTTCGTATCACCTACAGAATGAAGGTTACCCTGCTACGTCATGCCCTCTTAAAGTTCCATCTGATTAAGTTACCATAGTAGATTGAATTCAACTGGAAATATCTTGCTGCATTAAAGAAAAGCAAGAACTCTGAACATAAATTTTTCAGTGGCCATTTTTTTATGCCATCTTAGATAATATAACTGTTTAACTTCATATAGTAAATATCTGGGGTAATTGGGAACATAATGAGAATATCCGGCCCATTGTAAAAGCACAAGTTTGAACCCAAGTTAATAGTTTTCATAATTTTCTTTCATTATTTTAATCATAATCCTTTTTCAAAGAAGCCATTTTTTCCTACCCTTGAAGACCTTGGCATAAGTTTAAGGGAGAATAATATATTAGAAACAATAAAAAACCAGTAAAAAACAACCTGTGACTGAGTATACACTAACATTTTATATAAAATATACATATATAATATGTGCATATTAAATACACATATAAAGGGGCGCCTGGGTGATTCAGTCAGTTAAGTATTTGAGTTCGGATCCGGTCATGATCTCATGGTTCGTGAGTTCAAGCCCCACCTTGAGCTCTGTGCTGACAGCTCAGAGCCTGGAGCCTGCTTCAGATTCTGTGTCTCCCTCTCTCTTCTGCCCCTCCCCACTCACGCTCTGTCTCTGTCTCTCAAAAATAAACAAACATTCCAAAAAATTTAGGGGCGCCTGGATGGTTGAGTCGGTTAAGTGTCTGACATCAGCTCAGGGCACAGTCTCAAGGTTCGTGAGTTTGAGCCCTGCATCGGGCTCTGTGCTGACATCTCGGAGCCTAGAGCCTGCTTCAGATTCTGTGTTTCCCTCTCTCTCTGCCCCTCCCCTTCTCGTGCTCTGTCTCTCTCTCTCTCTCTCTCAAAAATAAATAAACATTAAAAAAAATAAAAGAAATAAATAAATAAATACAAAAATAAAATTTAAATACACATATCTAACCTGTATTATCATACATTTATATATGATATACAAATTATTATTTATGTATAAAGGTATGTATATGTATATGATTATATATGTATTGTATATAATATGCACAGTAATATGTATAATAATATACATATATGTATTACACATAATGTGAATAATATCTATTATATATTTTATGTATTACATAATATATAAATATATAAAAATGTAAGTGTACATGTATATACACATACATATTGCATAAATGCTGAGGGAATTATAAGAGTGGGATAGGATAAATCAGTGCTCTCCTTACAGCCCAGGTCACGTGACTCAATTCCAAGTATGAGAAAAGGTTGTATCAACTAGGACACTCAGTTCCGTCTCTTAATTTATTGTTACCAATGACCAAAGGAAAGGAAGACCGTGTCTTAAAAATCAAATGAACAGATTTTGATTGAGCAAGGCACTGTGTTTGGGCAACAGTTGAATTGGTGGCATCTCTCAGAATTAGGCCAAGGGTTGTGTGTAAGCAATAAATTGCACAATAAAATGCAACTTCCTCTGAGCAACCAGGGAGCATTTCTTGC
Source organism: Felis catus (assembly GCF_018350175.1). Classification (NCBI taxonomy): domain Eukaryota; kingdom Metazoa; phylum Chordata; class Mammalia; order Carnivora; family Felidae; genus Felis; species Felis catus. Next base: position 17,212,283 of record NC_058372.1, read on the forward strand.
TTCTCAAGGTCTGGCTTCCAAGGGAACCTCCTCTTTTATTTCAACCTCCTTGTATTCATCCTGGATTTCCAAGCTTAAATAAAGTGCAGTTTAGTATTTTACTGTGAAACATGATGCACAAAATGCAGAAAGATGAATACGCATTTTCATTTACTCCAGAAAGAAGATCAGCAGCAAAAATTTTATGGTCCATGTGTACTAAGAGGCCTATTTAAAAAGATCTCATTTCAAACAAAGTGACGTTTTTTGTAATGATAATTTTTGGTTTTTTGTTTTTGTTTTTGTTTTTGTTTGGTCTGGAAACTCTGGGGAAGTTACCTAAAGTGGGGGCAAATGAAAGACCCTTTTTCCTTTTGCTTGTCCTTCATTTCTAAAAGTCTGAACACTGGCGCACCTGGGTGGCTCAGTCGGGTAAGCGTCCAACTTTGGCTCAGGTCATGATCTCACAGTCTGTGGGTTCGAGCCCCGCATCGGGCTCTGTGCTGACAGCTCAGAGCCTGGAGCCTGCTTGGGATTCTGTGTTTCCCTCTCCCTCTGCCCCTTCCCTGCTCACTCTTTGTCTCAAAAATGAATAAAACATTAAAAAAAATTTTAATAAAAGTCTGAACATGATGTGAATAGATTATGAAGCATTTTGAAATCATTATTTATTCCTTTCTGTTTTTTCTAAGACTTTGAAAAATAGGGCCATTTCCTTCTCATACATACTGAGGGCTAACGGATGAGACGGAAGGAATAAATGCATGTATTTAAATTGGTCAGTTACTTTGAAATTGCTGAGTCGACCTCAGTTGGAAATACATCCCTGAAAATTTTGCCATTGCTTCAGTAAAAGTAGCCAGTCAGGGATAACTGCTTAAGAATCTGGGAAAAGACTGACATATACTTTTAAAAAGTTATGTGAAAAAGCTTTCTTGGTTTGAAGTCAAGCATTTATGCCCATAAGGTTGCTTTTCTATTTGGAATCAGAATGTTTTTCTTCCTATTTGGGTATTTAAGGCTAACTTTAATAAACAGCACTCTTTTTAAAACTGCCACATCAATGGTGCTAATGTTTGCCATTTGAGGCTGGATTTGTTATTTGGAAATAATCAGAAGTTACTTGGTATAATGTCAGTTGAGTGACCAGCCTGGGAAAATCTTTCTTTTGATGTCAAAAGTGAGGTGTAACGTAAGTGGTGAAACTTTTGTCTGCATAGTTCATAACCTGGTTTGAAAGAAAATTAAAAAGTATTTTAAGTAATGACAACGTCATTAAAATAAGAATCTAACTTTCCAGAGTATCTTCTCTGAAGGGTAATATAAATGATAGTAAACCTTTGAAGTATGTGGTCTGGAAGACGTTAATGAGAGAAATTGAAAAAGACACAGATTAATGGGAAGATATGGCATGCTCATGGATTGAAGAGTATTTTTCAAATACCCACGTGACCCAAAGTCATCTACAGATTCAGTGCAATCCTATAAAAAATTCTCATGGCATTTCCCCTCAAAATAGAACACCCCCCCCCAACTTGTATGAAACCACAAAAGACTCTGAAGAGCCAAAGCAATCTTGAGAAAGAACAAAGCTGGAGGCCTTGCTCTCCCTGATTTCAAACCATATGACAAAGCTATAATAATCAAGACGGTACGGCATAAAGACAAACACATAGACCAACCGGACAGGATAGAGAGCCCAGAAACAAATCCACACATATGTGGTCAATTAATATATGACAAAAGAGCCAAAAACATACCATGGGGAAAGGACAGTCTCTTTAATAAATAATGTTAGGAAAACTAGACAGCCGCACAGAAAAGAATGAAACTAAACCACTATATTTGCAGTGACACAGCCCCAGTCCATGACCTCACTGCTTCATGGAAGGATTACTACAGCAATGCCCTAGTTAGCCTGCCAGACTCCAGTCTCCACCCTTCCCATGCATCTTTCATGACCTTTGTGCAGCTAATCTCCCCACCGCCGATTTTCATCCTGTTATTTCTCTGCTCAGCAATTCCCTATGCTCCTTACGTTTAAAATTCTCTGACTTCTTTTTAGCCAGCATGTTCACCCGCTCTTATTTCCTATGGCTTCCAGCATGCACTTATGCTCTAGGAAAATTAACTGCTTCTCTGCAAAACTGAGTGTATCCTTATCTCCATACTTGGGCGTATATTGTCCACTTGGCAATTTATCCTTTCAAATCCCGTCTCCTCCTTCAGGCCCCACCTCCAATCCCACTTTTCTAGAAAGTTCTCTCTGACCATGGAAGTTTTAGGTCATTGTAGTTAAGCCCCAAGAAAGGAATGACAGAAGAATTGTCAGAAATACAAAATGTGTACTCTCTCTGTGTCTTCTGTACTGAGCTTCTATGTTTACTTTTTCCCATCTCTCTCTTCAGAACTTCTAAAAATCAACATATATATCCCTCTGCACTGTTTTATTACTGTTGCTTTATATCTCCTCCCATCTACTTTACCAGAGGGCAAAGTCCATATCTCACAGAGAGGGGTGGTTTCTTATAACATTTACACCACCTAGCACTATGTGGATTATTTATTGGTAAGTAATTTTTGTTTGATTACCTTCATTTAATTAAGTTTCACAATAGTTTGAGAGTGAAGAGAAACCAAGTTTCTAAAATCAAATATGCTCTGCAAACTCGCTTTCTTAGCTAAAAATGTTTCACCCAGGGCAGACGGAGTCTGCAACACGAATTATAAAGATAATTTTCCAAGCCCTGTGAGGAAAACCTATCAGGACACTTTAGGGTTGTGTTAATTCTCTACTGTCTTTGGTTTTCTAGACATGTCCTTAGAACTACACTAACCAATAAAAATGATGCTGGTCAGGTGAGCCCAGACTGGAAGGGGATGGGTAGTTTGGAATCCAGCCTTCTTGTGAGACACCTGGGGTGATCCTGAGTCTACTGCTATCTGGAACCAACAAAAATAAAAAACAGTTATATTGGTAATACTGGAAAAAAAATTTATTTAGCAAGGTGAGTGAATGTCATCTTTGCGTTTGCCTGAGTCACTAAAAATATGTCAATTTGTGCTTCAGCCGAGGCAAAATTTCTGAAGAGAAAACTTACTGCCATTCGGAAGCCAAAAAAAGTCAGGTGCTTCGTCCCCAAAGTATTAAAATTATTAAAATTAAAATTATTGACTACCTCAGAAATACTTACTGGTAATACTTACTAGGCAAACAAAACTTGATTGCCTTTCTGGGCATAGCACAAAGAGATTCAAATTAAAAACTAATCCGAAGGAGTCACTGAATATCAAATCCTGTGCATTTTCTGACAACGTACTCTCTCACTTCTGGAAAATACACATCGAAGTTTGACACTGAAGCTGCAAAAGAGCAGAGGTGACCTGAGCGACTCTATACTCAGCATCTTAGTGAGTGAGCAGGGAGGAGGCATACAAGTAGTGAGTAGCAAGGAACATATTAGTAAGTCAGGGCCATATAAGTAGTGAGTAAGGAAATGTGGGGGCATATAAGTTGTGGCTAGCAGGGGGCACTATAAAGCTAACATGAACCTTTGAGGAAATAGATCAGAAAAGGGCCCTCTTCCATGGGCCAAGCCAAAGACTGTCATAATCATGAACAGGGTTGGTGGACGAAACCTCCCATAATCCATATTTAGTTTTGTATCATTGGGGCCTCTTTAGCAGAAACTCAGTGTGACAAAAACAATTGGGGAGTTGGGTGTTGCAATGATTTGGGGGTTTCAAAGAACCCCAAGTCAGGAGCGCCACTGGCATTCCGGAAGGAAGTGAAACCAGCAACTGACAGCTGACAGAATCCAGGAAATCCTCTTGGCCCATAACTGTTTCTTCTTTGTGCATTTCCTCCTGCTTCTTTCTCTCTAAAGACCGCCTCTCTCCGGTCTCCAGGCCACAAAGTGGGTTATAATTGTGAGCCACATAAAGAGGCAAACTTTACTCTGGGCTTAATTTTGAAATTCCTGGGTGAGAGTATAATTGGCCCATTTTATTCATGTTGCCAGCAATGTATAGTCAACTGTGGTCTTAGAACAGGTTATCTACTGTAAATCTGGCTGCCTAGAGACTGCTTCTGTGTTTTTTCTTGTGAGAGGATATTAAATTTAATTTTGAAATGCTCAGTTTGTGACCTTCCCTAAACTTCATCAGGGACAAGAGAAGAACTAAGCAGACAAAATCAATTTAAAGTTTAAATTTAAAACAAAATTTGTCCCATGATCACTTCTCTGAGCCATGCTTTGTTCAACATCAAAGTTACATTGTGTGTAGGGGATTGTGAAATGGGCAGTTTCCATAAAAGAAGAGTCATTATGGATCTAACATATACTCCAGAAATAGATGTCTATTGGAAGAGTAATTGGGGTATAGCTTGCAGTTAAAAAAAATTTTTTTTTACATTTATTTAATGTTGAGAGACAGAGCATGAGCAGAGGAGGGGCAGAGAGAGAGGAAGACACAGAATCTGAAGCAGGCTCCAGGCTCTGAGCTGTCAGCACAGAGCCTGACGCGGGGCTCGGACCCATGGACCGTGAGATCATGACCTGAACCAAAGTCGGATGCTTAACTGACTGAACCACCCAGGCACCCCGAGCTTGCAGTTAAAATTTATGTCTTCAGAAAACGCAATTATAAATGTCATGAAAATATGTTGAAATGAAAGTTATTATTGTCACATTACGTGCAAACAAAAATAATACACTCTTAAGGAGTCCTGAATAAAAGAAAATCACATGCAAAACAATATTAGGTTGCAATGCATTATACAAATTTTATGACATTATATATAGAAGATTAGAAGGACGACCTCAAAATGTCTGGATTGTGTGATCATGGGTCATTTTTTTTTTTTGTTTACTTTATACTTTAACATTGGAACTTTCGTTAATGAAAAAACTATTGCTGTTGTAACTTAAAAAGGTTATTTTTATAAAAAGATAAAGAATAGTCCTGCAGTGGGAATATTACTATGATGGTGGAAATAGTGCTTTGATTAGCTGATATCACATTACTAATGTGTAAGTAGAAAAGGATAATACATCGGATTAGTGTATTAGACAAGAGCAACACTGAAAGAAAATTCAGGTTCTCTTTGGGCAAACATTTGTCACTCGAATATCCAATTATTCCAGTACCTTTCATTGAAAAGATTTTCCTTGCCCTCTTGTACTGCTTTGGTGACTTCACTGAAAATTGATTGATTATATGAGTGTGAGTCTGTTTTTCAGTTCTGTATTCTATTCCATTGGTATTTGTTAGTCTTTATGCCAGCATCACACTGTCTTGATTAATGTAGCTTTAGTAAATTTTAAATTCAGGTAGTATAAATCCTCCAACCCTTTTCTTATTTTTCAAATTTACCTGAGTCTTCTAGTCCTTAAACATGGTATATATCTCCACTCGTTTGGATTAGCAATGTTTTGTAATTTTTAGTGGAGAGGTCTTACATGTTTTTAATTTATTTCTAAGTATTTTATGTTTTTCTTATTGTTATCACAAATGGAATTTTAAATTTTTACTAGCAGCAAATCAATGTTATATAAAAAATTACTTTAGAATATTGTTCACATATCCTGCAATATTTAAAAATTTCTTTATCGGTTCTATAGTTGCTTATACATTCTCTAGAATTTTCTACCCAAACACATATTTGCTCTTTATTTCATTTTCTTGCCCTAGTCCACTGGCTGAAACCTCCATTACAACATTAAGAGGGGAAATCTTTACCCTGTGTCCAGTCTTAGAGGGAAAACACATAGTACCTCACCATTGAGCATTATATTAACTATATGATTTACATAAATATTTACATAAATATTCTCTATCAAGTGAGGGAGGTAGCCTGCTACTTCCACTTAGACCTTTTTTTATATAAGAAATGAACTTTGTAATATGTCAAGTGATTTTTATGCACCTATTGAGAAGGTTCTACGGTGTTGTTCCTTTATTTTGTCAAGATGATGAATAATATTGATTGACTTTTAAATGTGATACCAACTTTTAATTCCTGGGATAAACTACTTTGTTGGTGTATCATTCTTTTAATATATTGCTAGATTTCACTTGCCAATATTTTGTTAAAGAGTTTGATAAAGAGTTTGTTTTTGTTAAGGTTATAAAGGATTTTTTTTGTAATTTTCTTTTTTATTTGGTAATTTTCTTAAAAAACAAAATTCACATTTAGATTAAAATACATTGTTCAAAATTTGTTTTTCTCACCAAATATAACACAATAATTACTATACTATTTTTATGAAAACAACAAATTTCTATTTTCCCCGGGTAATTTTTTTTTTAACATTTATTTATTTTTGAGACAGAGAGAGACAGAGCCTGAACGGGGGAGGGGCAGAGAGAGAGGGAGACACAGAATCGGAAGCAGGCTCCAGGCTCCAAGCCATCAGCCCAGAGCCTGATGCGGGGCTCGAACTCACGGACCGCGAGATCGTGACCTGAGCTGAAGTCGGACGCTCAACCGACTGAGCCACCCAGGCGCCCCTCCCCGGGTAATTTTTATAAACCAAGACAAGGTAGGGGATATGGTTATGGAAAGGAAACAAATATATGGTCAGTTATCTTAGCCTCTGACCATGATACAAAAGCGTTCAATGTACACCTGTTAGAAAAATTTTTATGACTCCTTAAGGTATACATTGAACAAACGAATGTAAATAAGGATCAGATGTGAAACAACAGTGAATTGCTTTCTATTCAAACTTCATTTTTCTCTTTATACTCATTTAATGGAGACAAAATCTACCCAGAGATTTATTTCTAAATCTCTATTTGGTGATTTGGAGCTCACAATTCTACTTGTGGGTAATGCCCTTAACTTCCCATTAGAGATTTATAACAACATACTAAAACACCTATTAGTCAACGGTCGGTCCTGAGCTTTATCGTAATATTCTATAAAATACATTCCTTCTCCCCTTACCTCGCCAATATTTACTTCTTTACAGAACTGGAAACTAATGCCTGATGATTAGTACGTGGCAAAATATTGTTATGTTCAAAATGACTTCACTAAAATATCCCCAGAGTACCACCAACTGAAATCACACAGAAATGAAACATTCTTTCAGTGTTGTCTTCTGAAAAGAAAGGGCTTCAAAGAATGAGAGTTCAGACAGTGGCCACCTAACAGGAAGTTTATCGATGTTTGCTGAATTCAAGGGAAGGCCCAGGAGCAAATAGCTAGTAACCTACCTACCCAGAACAGATATTTCTTCCAAATATCAAATATAAGGATAAAACTCTTTCCAAAACCTCTCTTAGGTATTTCCGGTGATTTTTTAAGTACTTGGAAGCTCTGACTTAAATGTATAACTTGATATATGCGTCTACCATTAAGTCAAGATCATATTTCATTTCAAGATTTTTGTTTTAAAGACTTATTTTTTAAATTTTTCCTTGAGAGAGAGAGAGAGAATGCAAGTGGGAGAGGGGGCAGAGAGAGACAGAAAGAGAGAGAGAGAGAATCTTAAGCAGGTGCCATGCTCAGTGTGTAGCCTGATGTGGGACTCGATCCCATGACCCTGGGATCATGACCTGAGCCCAAATCAAGAGTCAGATGCTCAATGGACTGAGCCACCCAGGCACCCCTATTTCAGGATTTTTGTTACGCAAAATTATTTGACCTCTGGTATGTTGAAGTATTTTTTAGATATGCTTAAGATGTTTCCATCTAAGTTCAGAGCTCTCCTTCTCAAACCTCATCGAGGAAGAATATACAGGCTCTTCTGCAATACATAGACATTAAGAATGATCTGGAAGTGAGACAGGTAGGGACCTCGTTCCACGGGAGGTGGAAGCTCTATGCCTTCTCCTCTATGTTTTGGCTTCGTCCTCTAACCAAGAAATTTAGCAGAGTGTATCAGGATTAGATAAGTTACTTCCATAGATGTAGGCATGGTGTTGAGTGTGAGCTAGTCTATGAGGCTACCAAAAGGTAAGCATTTAAGATCTGTGAGGTACTATTCGAAGAAGATATCCTTAAGGTCCTGAATAATGTCCTTCAGTGTTAGAACACCAAGTATTTCTTTACAGCAATTTGCAATGACTTCCTGAGATTCTTGAGTATCTTGCTAAGCCCCGAGGAAGGAAATGTCACTTAAATATCAAGCGGTGCCGAATCTGTGGCCTTCTCAAACCAAAATTTATAATAAACCTGACTATTTTCCATTCCGTCACAAAATGCAACTCTTGAAGTCAATCTGCTGGCTGCAAAGAAGACTTTGGAGGTGTGGCCATGGAGATGTTTTTCTAAAGGCACTTTCCGAAAATAGGACATTTTAATGAATAACAATGATGGTAATTAAAACAAAATCTGTTAATGCGTTACAAAGAACAGAAGTGCAACCAGCTATGAAGTTATTCCATCTAACATTTACATCATTATTTATACCATCTAAACATAAAAAAAGTATTTGCAGGAGATGCACAAAAACTTCAAAAGCGTCATACCTGCCCATAGATTGAGAACGGCAAATTTCCTTTAGTTCATTTGCCTTTTCTCCTTTTGTTATTCTGAAAGAGGACAGAAATTCCATCGAGTTCTAAAGCAGTTGTGATCGATAAAAAAAAAAAAAAAGAATATCTTTAATCACCTGCAAAGCAACAGATACTCCTACAACAGACATTACCTTCGAAAACTGTTTAAGGCACCCTCTGTCTCTAAATAAATACATAAATAAATAAACATTTTTTAAAAACCAAAAACCACTTTTATACATGTTTAATTTCTCTATCACTTACATGTTTTCTGTCTCATTGGGCTCTTCTCTTTATTATTTCCTTCTACTTACTTTGTATGTATTTTGCCCTTCTTTCTCTAGATCTTACCATAAAACCTTAGGTCATTGATTTATACCTTTATCCTTTCCTTACCTAGGCTTTTAAAGCTATAGATTTCCCTCTAAACACTGCTCTACCTATATCCCACAAATTTTGATATGCTATGTTTTCATTATTATTCAGCTTAAAATATTTATTTATCTATTTATTTTTAATGTTTATTTTTGAGAGAGAGAGAAAGAGCATGAGTAGGGGAAGGGCCAAGAGAGAGGGAGACACAGAATCTGAAGCAGGCTCCAGGCTCTGAGCTGTCAGCACAAAGCCCAATGCAGGGCTCAAACTCACGAACCTTGAGATCATAACCTCAGCCAAAGTTGGACACTTAACTAACTGAGCCACCCAGGCACCCCTGAAATATTTTCTAATGTATCTTGTAATTTTTCCCCTTTATTCCATAGATTATTGACAAGTATGTTGTTTAATTTCCAAATATTTGGGTTTTATTTCTCCTACATGTCTCATCGTTATTTGTTTCTAATTTAATTTTGTTGTGGTCAGAAAACATAGTCCACATTTTCTCAATCCTTTTCAATGTATTAAGACTTATTTCATGGTCCAGTATATGATTTATCTTGGTTAACATGCCATGTGCACTTGAAAATAATGTTATTCTCTCAGTTATTAGGCCTCGTGTTCTGTAAACGTCAATTAAGTAAAGGAGGCTGAGAGTGTTATTTAGACCTTTTGTCTATTTGCTCTATTGGTTACTAAGAGAAAACTCCAATTAGCAGTGTGGATTTGACTCTTTCTCCCTTTAATTATGTTATTTTTTTATCTAATGTATTTTGAACCTCTTATGTTAGGCATAAACGTGTATGATTATCATGTGTTTTTGTAACTTTATGCTTTTATTGTTCTAATATTTTTCTCCTTCTCTCTGGTAACACTCTTTGCCTTGGCATCTATTATATTTCATGTTAATACAGTTGCTCCAACCTTCTTAAGTTTATTGTTTGCATGATTCATCTTTTCTATCACTTACTTTCACCCAATCTGTGTTTATATTTAAAGCTCCTCTCTTAAAAAGTAAATCAAGTTCATCTCTTGCAAAGAAACTACATTGGGTCTTTCTCTGAGAATTTCTGACTTCTAGTTAGATTGTTTAGTCCATTTATATTGAACCCGATTATTAATACGAGTTTATCCCAACCATTTTACTATTGTTTTCTATTGGTTCTATCAGTTTTTTTGTGTGTTTGTTTTTTGATTCTCTGATTCCACGTTCTTAATTTCGTTTGATTTAGAGAATCTTTTAAAGAATTCTTTTCTAAAGGGTTTTGGCCATTACATCACTTTGCATTATTTAAAGTGGTCAGTCTATGGATCACAATACATATATTTAATTTTTCACAGTTGACTAAGATTTAATATTGGACTATTTCATATAAAGTTTAATAACCTTTAGGGCACTTGGGTGGTTCTGTCAGTTAGGTGTCCAACTCTTGATTTCCACTCAAGTCATGATCTCATGGTTCGTGGGATCGAGCCCTGGGCAGGACTCCATGCTGTTAGAAGAAACTGCTTGGGATTCTCTCTCTCTCCCTCTCTCTCTTGGCCCCTCGTCTGCTCTCACGCACACATGTGCACTCTCTCTTTCTTTCTCAAATAAACTTCAAAAAGTATAATAACTTTTTTAAAATACAGATTTTTTAACTCCTTCATTTTTTAGTTACTGTATGTATTTAATCTTAAATCCTACAATAAATTGTCATAGTTTTTGCCTTAAACAATCATGCACATTTCTAAAACATTGGAAGGAAGAAAGCAATCTTTTATATTGCTACACATGTACCATTTTTGGCATTTCATTCTCTTCTAAAAAAGACTTGAGGGTCCCTTCTTCTTCCCTGAGGAACTTCTTTTTAATTTTTTGGTACGCAAGTTGGCTGATAAAAGTTCTCTTCATTTTCATCTACCGGAAAATGGCTTCAGTTTCATTCTTGAAGATGGTTTTCACTGCCTTGGGTTGACTTATTTTTCTTCTCTCAGCACGTTAGAAATGTCATTTCACTATCTCCCTCTGTCCATCATTCCAGATGAGAAATCACTAATCTGCATCACTCCACTGCATGTAATAAATTAATCTGTGGTTAGTCTGTGATTGTTTTTAAGAATTTCTTTTAATTTGTGGTTTTCAGAAGTTTGATTTTGACCTGCCTAGACATGGTTTTCTTTGTATATATTTTTCTGCTTGGGGTTCCCTGGACTCGTTATATGTGTACATTTATACTTTTCGCCAAATTGGGGGAAATTATTACCACTACTTTTTCAAATTTTTTTCTCTCTTCTCTTATTCTGTGACTGTAAGTATATCTGTGTTAAACTTTACACAGTGCCTTCATAGCTCACTGACAGTTCGTTTTTTCCAATCTTTTCTTTCAGTTTTTCAGATTAGATTTTTTTTCTATTGATCTGTCTTCAAGTTGACCGACTCTTCTTGTTTCAGTCTGCTGTTAAAGTCATTTTGTGAATTCCTAATTTCAAATACTCTATTTTCCATTTACTGTATTTTCTCTTTTGTGGTTTTAATTTTTCTGCCAAGTTGTTCTATTTGTTCATTCATTATGAGCATGTTTTCCTTTAAATCCTTGAGAAGATTATAACAGCTACTAATTCTGTCTGCTAATTCTAACATCTGGGTCATCTAAAGATCTGTCTCCAATTACTTCCTTTGTCTTGAGTTTATATCATGTTTTCTTGTTTCTTCCTAAGTCCAGTAATTTTGAATGGCATGAACAGTGTGAATAATACATTGGAGAGACACTGGATTCTGTTATGTCTCTCTGAAAAGTATGTTTTCATTGTTTATTTGTTTTTGTTTTTGTCTTTGTTTTTGTTTTGAGCAGGTAGTTAATTTGACTTTGACTCAAACTCTGTCAAAACTCTTTTCCCTGAAGTGGAGCAGCTGAAAACTCAGTTCAGTATTTTTTTAAACAATTTAATTGGCTTATTTGGAGTTTATCCTATGTGTATGCAGTTCAAGGATCAATCAAAGATTTGGGCCAAGTTTATATACAGAACCCCCCTCTCCCCACCCCGTCTATGGCTCTCACTTTTTAGGATTTTCCTCTTCACTTTTCAGCTGTATTGTCTCCCCAGACTCTGTCCAATGGCTCTCCTAGCCAGTAAGACTGGATTTTCATTAGAATTTTAGCCACGTGGCAAGCTGCCGCTAAGGCCCAGCTTGAAACAAAAAGCTATATAAAAACAAGAAAATTACCTTGTGCCATTTACTTTTTTCCAATGTAGATGTGCTTCCAGTTTCTTTTAGTTCCTCTGGAGTGCCGTTAGATTATTGTATCTCAGATAGAGTTTATACCTGTTATAGGAGAGTGGGTTGATTTGATAGAAACTATTTCTCCATTACTGGAAACCTATTTGCATTAACTTTTCATTCCCTGAGAAATCAAGGTTTATGAATGGGTTTCCCCAGTACTTCCGTGTAGCAACTGTCTGGTGTTTATGGTAAGTATATCTCCCCCTACTCTGTCACCATAAAATATTTTATTTATTCATTGAGTGATTTCTTACATATTTATTGAGGACCTCCTATGCTCTTGATACTGGATATATAAAAGTGAATAAAGATATAGTCTCTGCCCTCCCAGAGCTTAGAACACCTAAAAGGTGAACACCTAAAAGGGTTTTAGGTCTTTGTAAGAGTTATAAGAACATAACGATTTATTAGCATTCCAAGTGTTTTGTTTTTTTTTTTTTTTTTCTCTCTCATGTCTTGACAACTCTTATCATAACATCCTTAGCTGGTGATTCAATAGAAGTAGTGCTACCTTGTCCATCGCGGTAGTTTATAGAACACGTGCAGAACACCTCCATCCTCTGAAAACTTTTAATGGGCTTTGCGTTGTTGGAGAAGATTTGCTTATCACTAAAATATAGAATGCTAAAATATAAGAATAGCATTATGTACAGGTATGAAAGCTGAATAGAGGTGATACTATTTCATTGGTATTACAAAGATCTAAAGGGGAAATGATTCTTCAAGCTGAATTTTCAATAAGAAATATTTGCCATCAGTCATGTTAGCGAATATAAATAGCATATCTATAAGCTATGAAGACTTGAAAGAGATTAGGGGACAACAAGGGAACTCTGGACTCCCGTGTATCTTTTTAGGCTTCCGGATTAGTGGCAATGTACCCAAGCAATGCCATTCACTGATACAGAGACCATGGATAGAACACATTTAACGTGGAAGTAATGAGTTTGGTTGAGGCTATCTTGAATCTGCGATGCCTATAAGACATTCAAGGAGGTCGGATGTATAGGTATTGAGTTTACAGAAAGGAAGTTTGAGTTCGAAACACAGATTTATGGCATAATATGTTTTAGGTGTTTGTTAAGTTCATTAGCATGATTGAGATGCCTCAGAGAGCGTAGAAGGAAAAGCGGACGGAACTAGCACAACGCGATTATTTAATATTTGTCAGAAATTCTGATATTCTTTGCGTACGTTTGGGAAGAAGAACAATTACAGTTGTGCTTTCGCATTGGGGACGCCTGGATTGGAAATGTTGCTCTACCACTTTATCAAGTGTGTGGCCTTAAGCAAGTGGCTTAATCTCTCTAAACTCTAGTTTTTTTCATCTTTCAAGAAGTATAATACTAAACTTCATGGGCGTTTGTGATGATTAAATTAAAAATAAACAGGTGCTAAAAATAAGCAGGAGTGGTAAGCTCCCAATAAATGTAATATGTTATCAGCATCATCAGCATTATCATTTTCCTTAGCCTTCATAATAACCTTATGAAGTGGCTTTATTGTGATCATATATCTTAAAATATTATGACTTACCTAAGATTTCAAGATGACAAATGGATGATCCATAGCCAGAATCCAAGTGTTCTGATATTTTTCCAGGGCTCCAGAAACTATTCTGCCATAGCTTCTCACAAGGATTAGAAATATTTACTTAGTTACATTATATTCCAAAGAGTATATGTATTTTCTGGGTTTTTTTAAGAAAAAAAAAAAAAGAAGAACAACTCCAGACATGACTCTGAAGCAACTGCATAATCAAATTTCAACTCGTGTATCCTCTCCCTTTGCCAAGACAGTTAGTGGCATTATAGTAATACCTGTCAACAAATTTGATTACCCACTGCTTTTAGACAACTGAAAATAGTAAATCTTAGGTGTCAGAATATCAACCAGGGGCCACAAAAATGTTCTTCTCCATTAAGTTTTGGACAGGTAACCTATATTTACTTTTAACTATCTTGCTGAAACTGAAGGTCTTAATAATATAAATATAGTGGTAGTAATTCATACCACCCACCAATTTCAAAGACCAGATGAACACCTAAAAGGGTTTTAGGTCTTTGTAAGAGTTATAAGAACATAAGGATTTATTAGCATTCCAAGTGGTTTTGTTTTTTTTTTTTTCCTCTCTCATGTCTTGACAACTCTTATCATAACATCCTTAGCTGGTGATTCAATAGAAGTAGTAAGCAGATCTTAGCTTTAAAATTACACAGCTCCCTTATTGTAAGCTGCAGACTCTTTGTTGCAATAGTATTTTGTTTATTCAGCAAACATGCATTGTGCTTGTTATATGCTAGACATTGTTCGAAATGTCAGCTGTGCTGACAGCCCAGAGCCTGGAACCTGCTTCAGATCCTGTGTCTCCCTCTCTCTCTCTCTCTCCCTTCCCCATTCACACTCTGTCTCTCAAAAATGCATAATAAACATTAAAAAAAAGAAGAAGGAGAAACTGAGTACTCAAAAAATGAGGAGGCATAGTCTCCTCCAAATGCCAGAGCAGAAAAACGCTGATAGCACAGGAATGTCTGGAAAACCACACCCCACAAATCCCCTTCCTTGCCCATGATCTTGGGATGAATATCTACGGGACCTCCATGTAGGATCATGCACTCTCTGCTTGCTCTCCTGCACGTACCCACCCTGGATCTCTCCCTAGAAGACTCTAGATGTCCCATCTTGCAGGCAGAGAGGTTGGTTGTTAAGGCTCGAGCTTGCCACCTTCCCCAGCTGCCGGCACCCGAGATAAATTTCTTTTTCTCTTCCAAACCCTCATCTCTTGAGTTATTTATCGGTTTCCCTTGCAACGAGTTCATACAAGTTTACAACCCAACCAGGAGCTACGCTTCCAATTTGCCCAGCCCCCTCGGGATTCCCAGGGGTGAAGCAGGTGGCTTCAGCGGCACCGCTGGGCTCACTGGTCCATTTCCTGAGTTAGGGGCTGTGATCGGTCCATCCACGGGCGACACTAGCTCTGTCCACTAAGAGGGCCTAGACACAATATGCTAGTAGCAGTAAGCACTTGTAGCGCCAAGGTCTTGGTTTCCAAATATCATTCGCCATTAAAAGAAGCCAGAACTTCTTGGGAAAATGACTGGTCGCAGGGTTACAGCCGGGAAAGCCCAAAATACACCTGGAGCATCTTCTCATTCTAGAAAGTAAGGAAGTGTTTAAGCAATGAGGGGATCTGTAAAAGGAACACGCAAGCCAACTCAGAGGGGCTCCTGCTGGCCAAATATGTGATTTTAACACCGAAATAAATAATAGCCATAATGAATCATAACCCACTGAATAAAATGATATCCACGAGTCAATACTGATGTAAATAAGTAAATAAATGAATGAATAATTGAAAGAGATGAGAACTCACCTCCTTAAAGCACGATGTCAATAAAGATAGAATGGATTTAAAAATCAACAATGGGGGCGCCTGGGGGGGCTCAGTCAGTTAGGCATCTGACTTCATCTCAGGTCATGACCTCATGGTTTGTGGGTTCAAGCCCCATGTCAGGCTCTGTGCTGACAGCTCAGATTCTGTGTCTCCCTTTCTCTCTGCTCCTTCCCCGCTCACGCTCTCTCTCTCTCTCTTTCTCAAAAATGATAAAAGTATAAGTGAAAAAAATTATGAGGAATACTATATTTGCACACCCTCCAAATATCTTTCCATAAATAATTTATTAATTACAAAGAGGAAAAATAGTAGCTTTACAGTACAGAAACCTGGGAAACACCCCCTTAACCAAGTGATGAGGTTAATATTACCAATATTAGTGCAAACTATCACCAGGTGACTTCTGGCACGGCACCCTGAGAATGACACGGGCCACTTCTGCGACATCCCTGCCAAAGCCTCATGAGGATCTGTAACCAATCATGAGACAAACCTCTTTGAAAGACACTCCACACAAAAACTGGCCTTTAGGGGCACCTGGGTGGCGCAGTCGGTTAAGCGTCCGACTTCAGCCAGGTCACGATCTTGTGGTCCGTGAGTTCGAGCCCCGCGTTGGGCTCTGGGCTGATGGCTCAGAGCCTGGAGCCTGTTTCTGATTCTGTGTCTCCCTCTCTCTCTGCCCCTCCCCCGTTCATGCTCTGTCTCTCTCTGTCCCAAAAATAAATAAAGTTGAAAAAAAATTAAAAAAAACTGGCCTTTATTCTTCAAATATGTCAAAGTTAAGAAAGGCGGAGTAACTCTTCCAGATTAAAGGAAACTGAAGTGGTCTGAGAACTAAGGGCATGATTAGATCCTGGACCAAACTATAAACCACTAAAAAGAAGATTATTAGAAGATTGGAAAAAAATTTAGATATAGATTACAGTTGACATATGTTCTTAATGCTCTTGATTTTGATAAATATGCGATCGTTTATGAGGAAAAGTGCTCACAAAAACAATCATCAAAATATTTAAGGTAAAAGATGCAATGACTCCAAATAATTCATAAGATATATAAATATGGAGGGGCGCCTGGGTGGCGCAGTCGGTTAAGCGTCCGACTTCAGCCAGGTCACGATCTCGCGGTCCGTGAGTTTGAACCCAGCATCAGGCTCTGGGCTGATGGCTCGGAGCCTGGAGCCTGTTTCCGATTCTGTGTCTCCCTCTCTCTCTGCCCCTCCCCCGTTCATGCTCTGCCTCTCTCTGTCCCAAAAATAAATAAAAAACGTTGAAAAAAATTAAAAAAAAAGATCTATAAATATGGATATAGATAGCTACAGATATTATAAACAGAGAGAGGCAGAGAGACAGAACTATAAAGCAGATGAGGCAAATATAAGCAACTTATGAATCTGAGCGAAGATTATATGGGAGTTTCTCTTGTCATTTTTCCAACTTTTATCTAAATTTTAAATTATAGCAAGATAAAAAATTATGGTAAGTTTCATTGGTCCTTAAGGTGTAAAAACTTGGAAAAACACACCACTCCCAGCATAATAACAAGAAAATGCCAGATAGTCTGTAAAATGATAACTCTTTTTGACCCCATCAGGGAAGCAAGGTTGCAGTACAGCCAAGAAGTCTGACATTTAAAGAAAGACAGGCTCTTCTAGGAAGGCAGGCACTGTCCCACCTGGGGCAAAGCATGAGGGGAAGAGAACTTAGATGGCATACAAGGTGAAGAACCAAGAAGGCAGACAAAATATTTGTAGAGCTAACAAAAGGAATAAAAGACCTTAATATGCATATCCAAAATGTACGGGGAAGACCATGCAGCATAAATGTGAGAAAAAAGAATCCATCCACACACATAATATCCAAGCTCCTGGGAACCAAAGATAAAGAGAAAATCTTGAAGGCGGTCCACATAAAATTCTAGCAGATTCCTCATTAGAATCTATACAACCCAGAAGGCAATGAAGTGACCTCTTTAAAGCACTGGAAGAAAACTAACCTTATCAACCCAGAATTCTATACCTTTCAAAAATGAAGTCAAATATTGTTTTGACCAAACCAAAGCGTAGAGACTTCATTACCAGCACACCTGTGCTAAAAGAAAGTTTTCAGAAATACTTTAGCAGAAAGACTATTATCCTGGAAACAGATTCTGACCGGAAATACACCAACAGCTTTCCTGGGCATCCAGCTCGCAGACAGCAGATTATGGGACTTCTCAGCATCCATAACCAAGTGACCCAATTCCTCGTAATAAATCCTCCTTCTCTCTCTCTCTCTCTCTCTCTCTCTCTCCAGATCTCCCGTGACTTACAAAGGGGTCATGCCCCAATAAACCCATCATAAATTGAAAGTGTCATAAATTGAAAATGTATTTCATGCCCCCAGCCTCCCAAACATCACAGCTCAGCCTAGTCTACCTTAACCATGCTCAGAACACTTATGCTATTAGCCTACAGTTGGGCAAAATCACCTAACACAAAGCCTATTGGATAAGAAAGTGTTGATGGTCTTGTGTCATTCATTGAATACTGTACTGCAAGTGAAAAATAGCGTGGCTGTATGGGTACAGAATGGCTGTCAGCGTACTGGTGGCTTACCCTCCTGATCCAGCGGCTCTCTCTGCCCAGTGTCGTGGGACAGGATCATACTGTATGCTGCTAACCCAGGAAGAGCAAAATTCAAAATTATAAGTATGGTTTCTACTGAATGCATATCACTTTCACACTACCATAAAGTTGTAAAATAATAAGTCAAACCATTGTAAGTAGGGGACTGTCTGTATGTGTGTGTGTGTGTGTGTGTGTGTGTAAATATATATATATATATATATCTGTATATGTGTATATATGTACACATATTATATATATACATCAGATATAGATGATATAGATTTAATATTCTAATGTTTTTGTTTTCCTGGGACAAATATAGAAGGTAAATATAAAGAACATTTTTATTTTTTTATTTTTATTTTTTAATATGAAATTTATTGTCAAATTGGTTTCCGTACAACACCCAGTGCTTATCCCAGCAGGTGCCCTCCTAAATGCCCATCACCCACCCTCCTCTCCCTCCCACCCCCCCCAATCAACTCTCAGTTTATTCTCAGTTTTTAAGAGTCTCTTATGGTTTGGCTCTCTCCCTCTCTAATTTTTTTTTCCTTCCCCTCCCCCATGGTCTTCTGTTAAGTTTCTCGGGATCCACATAAGAGTGAAATCATATGGTATCTGTCTTTCTCTGTGTGACTTATTTCGCTTGGCATAACACTCTCCAGTTCCATCCACGTTGCTACAAAAGGCCAGATTTCATTCTTTCTCATTGCCAAGTAGTATTCTATTGTGTATATAAACCACAACTTCTTTATCCATTCATCTGTTGATGGACATTTAGGCTCTTTCCATAATTTGGCTATTGTTGAAAGTGCTGCTATAAACATTGGGGTACAAGTGCCCCTATGCATCAGCACTCCTGTATCCCTTGGGTAAATTCCTAGCAGTGTTATTGCTGGGTCATAGGGTAGATCTATTTTTAATTTTTTGAGGAACCTCCACACTGTTTTCTAGAGTGGCTGCACTAGTTTGCATTCCCACCAACAGTGCAAGAGGGTTCCCGTTTCTCCAGCATCTATGGTCTCCTGATTTGTTAAAGAACATTTTTAAATTGATAATTGCTCTAAAAGATAATTAAATGACTAAAGCAAAAATAGTAATCATGTGTGTGTTTATAGAACGTTTAAATTAAAACTTATAAAAACAATAGCACGAAGAATGGGAAAAGGGACTCAGGAGTATATAGCTGTAAATTGTGAGATCCTTAAGCTACTCATGAAATGCTATAGCATTTGAAGGTAGAATGTGAATATTAAAGATGTATAGGAATTATCCTGGCGCCTGGCTGGCTCAGTCAGAAGAGTATATGATTCTGAATCTCGGGGTTGTGAGTTTGATCCCCATGTGGGGGTGTAGAGATTATGTTTAAAAAAGATATATACATATTATCAAACCTAGGGCAATCATTAGAAAGCTATAAAGAGACAAAAACAAAAAACAAAAAACAAGCAATAGTGGAGATAAAATGGAATCATAAAGACACTATTGATGCGAAAACAGTAACTGCCTCTTCCAATGGAACACAGCCTAAATGACGCGGGATGACTTCGGAGCCAGGTCAGAGAAAGCATTGCAGCTTCCTCCTGGCTCTCCTCTCTTTTCCACTTGGAAGCCCTGAGCCAACAGGAAAGCAGTCTGGTCGTGCTGGGGAATACCAGGGAGGGGAGACAGGGAAAGGTGCCGGAAGTTGCTACCGCGGCTCTCCCAGTATTACCAGCCCAGCCACCAGACATGTAATCGAAGGAGGCTTTGCGACGCCCCAGCCGCAGTCTGACTGCAACCTGGTAAGAAACCACCCAACTGAGCTGTTCCTGAAATCTGGCTCACAGGAAACCGTGGGAGCTAACAAAGGGCTAGTGTTTCAAGCCACAGCAACCGGCGACCAACGCAACAATACACAGTCCTTATCACAACGCCTGGCTCGGGGGAAGGGCATACTTGATCGCCTTTTCCCGCAGTTTTAATATTTTGTAGTTTCAGTATTTTTAATGGGTAATTAGCCACTAGCGTTTAATGCGTAGTTTTACTGTTTCTGCGCACTAGAGGGCGCTCCATCTCGATCGAGGGCCACATACATGCAGATGCAGTTTTCCAGCCAAGGCACCAGGCGGAGCCAGCCCCTAATTTTTCACTGTCATTGCCGAAGGTGAACTTGGCAGAAGGGGAAAAAAGGCCTCAGAACCCCGTGCACTGGCATAATTAGGAAGCTGTGTGACAGAACACTCTGCAAACACATCCTGAAAAACAAGGAAGCTTATTTTGCCAAATAAGATGTGCTAAATGGGTGTGCAGACAAAAGACAAGGAAATTCCACCTCCCGCCAGTCACCACCTTTGTTTCCACTTTAAATGTAACAGACCAGGTTATCGTCTCTTTAATCCCCGAAAAAGCGAAGGGATCTGCAAGTCTCCAATTTCTAAACAACGCTGTACCTAATCTCTGCCATATCTAGAAACAGAAAAGTAGGCTCTCCACTGCAGTTAATTTCCAATAATACTGTTTCACGGTGTCTCAAATAACATTTGTACCACCTCTGTAAGTTAGCATTTTTGAAGTTTCCCCTTTTGAGAGTCCTTTATTTTGTATACACAGGATTTGATAGTCTAGTGACTGCGAAAGTGGGCCATGATTATGATTGCAAGGAATTGGGGACTAAATCCCTTAAAACGAATTGTCTGAGCCAAATACATTTTAAGTCTCCCCCTTTTCCCACATTCAAAGCATACTTTACCCGTAATCATTCCTCGTAACCTGAGAGGGTTGGCAGCCTGCACTTTCGATGACAGTCTGCCAGTCTCTGTGTCACTCCTGAAGGCCGCCCCTACCCTGAGGTGACTCGAATACAGCAGGGCTCGAACGGAGCAGTGGTCTTGAGAATAAAGAGGGTTTTGTGATCAGCTTATCGGATTCGAGCGTTACACCGCGGGGTCAGGACTCTGCAGCCTGGTAGAGTATAAATCAGAGGGGGGCTGGGCTGGGGGACAATTGAGCTCTGAAGAGCTGATTCTTTGAGAGTCTCCTGTGACCCTGACTCCAGCTGACCCTCCATCATGCTGATCAATCACAAGGACAACTGAAGGAGAATGGGATATGTGACCAACACATACCCTATTTCGTGCTGGGGATGAAAAGAAAACCAAGCCAGACTCTACGTGCAGCAAAGTCAGGAGAATGACGTTCCTACCCTTCCTATGCCTATAAATGACGAGACTGATTTTCAGGTATCACTCATGGCAATGTCGCACTATTTTGTGCTCACGGGTTGTGTACGGGACATGCTTTTCTTTAACGCACTGGCAATAGCAAGCGCTGTCCTCTTTGACTCGACCACAAATTGAAGATTACAGAGCCTCAGAGCAGCTCCAATCCCTCCAGGCGAGCTCTGGAAATTCCCAGGGAGTTTCATGCACACGCTCCTCAGAAACCCTCTCGGTTCTCCAAGGCCACATTGTAGATCTGAATTGCGGCGGTGATACGCCTGTGGCACTCTAGAGGCTGCTTGGCCGGGTGCCCAGGTCACTGATGCTAGCAGCAAAGATTCCGGTCGCCGCTGAAATGCCCCGTAGCACGCCCCAGCCATGAATGCCACTTCATTCCATGCCCTCTGTAGCTGCCGGCACAGTGAATGGACTAGGCTGAGTTAAGGTAAATATCCCGTGTCCCCATGGCTGTTGCCCCTCCATGCCTAGGCCACTTCCTAGGGCTCATCTTCAAGGGCTCTTTTTCAATTCTCTGAGGGGCTGCTCGGCCGTCCAGAGGCCTGAGCAGCCACTCATGCACCCCCCCCCCGACCCCTCCAAAAATGATGAAAGGCCCGGATCTATACGCCTCCATCTGGGTGACTTCCTTCTCATAAACCATTTGCCCCTCCAGCCCGCCCTGTTGATATGCCCCGATCCGCTGAACTCTCCGATGGGAAGAGTACTTTGGCACCTCGTCTTTACATCTTTTATTTATTTATTTTTTTCGCAGTAGTTTAATCTGGAGTGGATCGTGGCAGGGTTCAGAATCTTTAAGTTTTCCTAGGAGCCTGTTTCCAAGGGATGGAGTCGCTGGATGCAGCTTTCTAGTATGATGGCGGCAGCTTCCTGAGATTTGGAAGGGCCGGGCAACGCAGAAGGCCAGCTACGAGACCAGTGCATTCAGGCGTCTGCCCCTTTCTGTAAGAAACTAGCATATTTCACAGCCTTCGCGCTCCACCCACAAATGCTAAGGGCAGGCTGACCTCATCTCTGCCCGCACATCTTGACTTCCCCTCGGTCCCGCGAGCTGTGCCCTTTTCCTGTAAGTTTACAGCAAGGGGTCTTGCAACTTTCTCCCATCAGACATGGAGTTTTTTGACAGCAGGTGCTAATGAACTGGCTCCAGCCTTGACCACCGGGAGGGAGATCGTTTCTCCAAGGGCCTGGCCATCCTCCTTTCCTCGCCGGACCCCTGTCCTCCCATTCTTTTCCTTTTCCCTTTACAACCCTGACCAAATTCTGCCTCACTGTGGTTCGGTAAGGCTGGGCGCATGTCTACCACTTTTCCTTAGACCTACTCAAAGAAGCCTTTCAAATTCTAATGTTGTGAGAAGATTGGCTCCGGTAGGGGAGGATTCGTTTGGTATTTCCCCCTCCTGCTTCTGAGTTCAAGTAGGGACAGCAGCAGAAGGAGGGAGAGCTCACCGTGGTGGCATGCCTAGAAGGGTCTGCTGTCTGGGCTTATAATGACGAGGAGGTACTGGGGGAGGTTTGCTAGACCACGTGCGCGATGCTGACCAAGAAATAAGGAACTCTATCGTCAACACAGAAATCCAAACGATTTTATTTGCAGCCAGGAAACCCTTTCTGTTTCATGTGCTGTCCCCACAGGGACCATCTCCGTGTCTTTCACCAATATGGCGATAAACGGATAGAACAGAGTGAAGCGGGTCCCCGCACCAGCACCCCTGAATCTCTCCGCTTCACGGCGAAGGATGCATTTCAATCATCGCCATCCAGAGAGAAGGCTCCTTCCCTGACTGCCTATTCAGGACATCCAGCAGATATAATCCCACGCAGGAATTCTGTGGGGTGGGACCACAAGGAGTATTTGGAGGTGGTGTGGTCGAGTGTCTCTCAAATTATTCCGGGCCGACCATTTTCACATCTCCTATACCTTGTGCTGTCCTAATCCCAGTTTGATTTCACGATTTTTTCGGGAAAATTCTATGAGGCCCCAATCCTGTACCCATGCTGCCTTTCCTTCCCAAACCTGAGGCCCACTGATGCCCACACCAACTCATGCTAGTGCTCAGACCAACCTGGAGTTGTGTAAGCGACTGTAAACCTGCAACCTACAAATCTAGTGCGTAAGTCAGGACTTGGTGAGTGAGCGACAACTCTGATTTCTGTTAATCCTTAAATGCCCTTATTGCAGATTTTGGCCTGGGATGGGGTAGCACAGAGCTATCTTCTGAGATTCTGCATCCATAATAATAGCAGCCCTCCCCAGGCATCTATTAATTTTTAAAATATTTATTTAATTTTGAGAGAGAGAGAGAGAGACAGAGCAGGAGCAGGGGAAGGGCAGAGAGAGAGGGAGACACAACACAGAGAGTTGTCAGCACAGAGTCTGATGCGGGGCTTGAACCCGCGAACCGTGTCATGACTTGAGCGGAAGTCAGACGCTTAGCCAACTGAACCACCCAAGCACCCAGCGCCCCCAAGTATTTAGGATCTGGTTATACTTTTCATCCTCACACAAGCCTTGAGGTGGACGCTTTTACCTTCTTCATTTTAAAGATGAGGATTCTGAGGCCTGAGAGAGATTGAGTAACTTTCCCAGGTAACTGGCAAGCTGGGACAAGAAGACAAGCATTCTGGAAATTATAGCCCACAGGCTATGATTCTACCACGTGGTTTACACATGGAGTCACCATCTGGGCCTTTATTCAGCTTTGACATTGTGCTAGCTTCTACCCGGCCAGCTGTCTAGTCCCCCCTCTCACCAGGCTCCTTTTGGGGGACCGAATTAGCCTGGTGACGGGGACCCAGTATGGCAGGCTCACCCTGCCTGGTCTTTTATACACTGTTCACTGGATTTTTTTGTTGTTGCGATTTTGCCCTCATCTTGGGGGACACCTAACTGTGTAAGGTGGGCCCCTGATATTATCACTTGAGATGCCCTTGGACATAGGAGAGAGCGGTCTCCTAGTGTTTCTGGTTCTCCTCCGGGAATCTCTGCTATCAGCTCCCGGGCTAGTCCCTCACCCCTGTTTTCTCTCATGTTTCTCAGAAATCACAGCTGCACCTTGCGTTTCCAAAGATCTGGCCCTGGGCATCAGTTGCCCTGGAAGCCACGTTTCCATTAAAATGGAAAGAAGTAAGTGGACACAATTAATTAATTGCAGTGGGCAGAACTGGTGGGAGTTAACCCCGCAATAAATAGAGAGGGAGACTGAAAGTTCACTTTTGCTCTTTAATTGTTTCACGTGCAGAAATGGGTGAGGACAGCAGGAAGGTCAGGGCCGTATGCCAGGTTTGCTCGAGGGCATTACACTGGCTATTAACGGTGTGTTAAAGGGAGGCTCCGTGAGCACTGCTGACCTAGAAGCTCCGAACGCCGCGTGGTTTCTTGTTGGTGAGGGTCAGGAGCAAAGTCATCTACGGGTGGGAGGGGGCCTGTGCTGGAGCCGCCCCACTGTGGGCTTAGCGCCATGCAGGGTGTGGGACTGCCCTCAGCCGGGCACAGGGATGCCCCGTATGCCAGCAATGAGCGTGAGTACACGTGCGCATGCGCACACGCACACACACACACACACACACACACACACACACACACACACGCTTTCCTCCTAGATTCCCAACTTTTATGCTTCTGCTTTATCTCTCCTGACCAACACAGAAGATGGACCCTGCCCAGTCACTGATGCAATGAAGTCTAGTCCCTCTGACAGATGTGGCAAAGCATTATCAGGGTCAAAGGTAAGTGCTGCAGCTGTTCCACTGAGGATTCCTCTCTGGATACAACCTCCTTTACCCAGGGAAGCTTCTGAAGCAATCCCAGAGCTCCTTTACGGTTTACCTGAGCAAATTCCCACACTTTTACAACCTTTGGTTCGTAAGTACCAATGTGAAAGCCAACAACAACAAAAAAAAACCCCAAGTATCAGTCTGTTCAGAGATTATCTGGGTTACCCAAACCATCAGATTCCAGTAAGAATTCTTCTCTAGTGTCCACTATCTTTGGGATAATGTGTGGAATTGTTCATTCACTGAACAATTATTTACTGATTGCCTACGTTAGGTGACTAAGGAAGGCGCACGTAACTGACCCAGATGGCCTCAGCCCTCGAGGACGTACCTTCCAGTTTGCAGACGTAGCTGGTGCTCTGCCACAGCTCTCTGCCTGAGGGATTTTCTCTTTCTGGTCAAGTGTGTTTGGCCTGTATGTAGGACAAGCTGGAAATGCCCAGGAATTATTTTCCCTGGAAACAGACCTCAAATAAAACATGGAAAATGCATTGGTGAATAAATACCCCAACGTCTTTGACCTAGGGTGGGATAACTGTGTTTGACCATGTCCCCCAATGGGACTGAGCTCAGGTTGCCCACAGTAGGCTCTGAATGGC
Organism: Felis catus; assembly: GCF_018350175.1. NCBI lineage: Eukaryota > Metazoa > Chordata > Mammalia > Carnivora > Felidae > Felis > Felis catus. Next base: position 17,238,006 of record NC_058372.1, read on the forward strand.
TCATGTATCCTTTACTGACTTGCTTCTCCCCCTACTGGAGATTTCTGGGATCTCCTCTCAACTAAACTACTTACATCTGAATCCCTGTCTTAGAATCAGCTTCTGGGGGGAAGCCCTACCAACTCAAGAACTAAAACATATGTGCAGATAGTTATAATTCTAGAAGAATTGGTGAAAGACGACAGTAGGGTGGCCTCATTTAAAATCCCATGAGAGTTCGCAGGAAGAGATTGCTTTGGGTTGGGGAACTTACAAAAGGACTTCATGGAGGAGAGTCCCTAAATGGGGAGTAGGATTTGAGCATACAGTGAGTGATTGGGTGAAGGGAACCTCAGTGGAGCTGGGTAAGTTGGACCATGAAGACAGGAAGTGAGCATATATGTTTGGTAACAGTTCAGTCTAATAAGGGAATTACATCAAGGAAAACAGCAGCAGATGGGCTTGGAAAGGGTAGATTTAAGTGCCAAGCCAAGGTCAGAAGTGTTTAAATAGTGATCTAGGCCAGCCTGTCCAACAGAAATATCGGCAATAATGGAAATATTCCAAGTATGAGCTGGGCAGTATGGCGGCCACTAGGTGCGTGTGGCTATGGAGCATGAAATATGGCTAGTACAACTGAGGAACTCCATTTTTCATTTACTTTAAGTTAATTTAAATAGTCATTTATGGAGAATGGCTACCACGTCTAGTATTGCATTTCCAGGCAATAGAAAATGACATGAGCAAAAGTGTGCGTTGCTTGAAATAATCTGAAAGCTGACTATAAACTAGATTATAGGAGAAGTACTATAAAGATAGGCCAATTAAGAGACAAAATCAATATGTGGGCCAGTGGTTTTTTTTTAAGTTAAATAGAAAATATTTCCTTCAGATATAAAAAAAAAATACATTAAACAGATAAAAATGGAACTGGCTTTCTTAAAACTCAGGAGGCAGGAATGGACATCGTAAAGAGACATACCGTTTTCTTGCTTTCCCACCCACGAAGCCCCTGAGGGTCTCCCTGGGATTTCCGAGAGCTGCTCAGGACTCTGTCTGCCAACCACTAAGTTAGCTCAATGGTAGGGGAGGGGGGGGGGGTGGGGGCGGTGTTCTACCAGGGTAACAGAGATGGAGAGGAATAAATGTGGGAGATATTATCGAGGCAGAATCAACAGATCTTGGCATCTGAGTATGAGAAGTAAAGTTTGATTCTCTTCACATCTATTTCCCCACTCATCTAAATCCAATCCCTGGTGTTACCTGGAATTCTTCCCCATTACAGAGCCATCACAAACATAATAGGTACACAAAAATAAAGTTATTGAACTGAATGGAATTAGCATACACAATGCTACATAGATGTTAAGCAGTGGGGATAATCTGGATTCATATCCAGGTCCCTTGGCTCCAAGATTTGCCCTACAGCTTGCTGTCCATCCCCCAGCATAATAATGATCCCCCCTGAATATATCCCCCCTGAATAATGCAGTCACAGAAGCCAAGGTAAGGGGCTTTGCTAGCGGAGGCGCTCAACGAATGGTTTTAAGTGCAGCAGCAGGTTTGAGAAGAAAATGATAAATGGATATTGAAGCTGGAAGATAATTTCAGTTACAGTGGAAAGAAGATGAGCTCTGAAGTCAGAAGATTTCATGTATTAGGATAATAGGGAATGAAGGTAAATAAAAAGTGAAGGCAACTAATGTAAACTACTATGTAGCTTCTTGGTAAATGGAAAGAAAGAGGTGAGAGGTACTGGGAATACTTAGTAAGGTGCCTACTGGATCCATTGTCTACTTTTATGAAATCTTAACGTACCCAGAACACCCAATGTCCTTTCAAAGGAAGTCCCCAGCTATCAGTCACCTTACTTAGAGCCTTGTGGTCTCATCATCAGGTGGAGAAGACCCAAGATAGACAGCGGACAGGAATCAGCCATCACTAGGCTAACCAATGGCCCATGGGGTGACCTCACAGCAGACCCCCAACAGAGGCAGTGTGTTCGGACTGCTGGCTGGCCATTCTACTCACCCTCTGTGTCAAGGAGGTAGAACCCAAAGACACCAGAGATACTCAAGTAACACTGGGAGCAGTAGAGGTAGGGACAGAAGGGGCAGATCACTTTGTCATCTGAAATCACTTGGAGCAGAGAACGATGGCTATCTCCCCTGAAGAAACGAAATGACCAGAACCTTGGAAATGTTTCATTCTCCACAGAGTCTTGCTAGAGATGGCTGAGATCTTCCTCACTTTCTCTTGTATCCTTATGAAAAAATACAACAATTCGACAAATTATTTAAAAGAAGCCTTGCACAATTCTGTTTCTTGCTCAGAATGGGAGTGTGTTTGGAGATAGTACATTTAAAGAGATGATTAGGTAAAATGAGATCATAAGGGTAGGGCCTCAATCCAATATGACAGGTGTCCTCAAAAGAAGAGAGGATTAGGGTGTGCCTGGGTGGCTCAGTCGGTTGAGTGTCCGACTCTTGATTTTGGCTCAGGTCATGATCTCGCAGTTCGTGAGTTCAAGCTCCACATCAGGCTCTGTGCTGATAGTGTAGAGCCTGCTTGGGATTCCCTCTCTCTCTCTCTCTCTCTCTCTCTGTGTGTGTCTCTCTCACTGCCCCTCCCCTGCTAATACTCTCTGTCTCTCTCTCTCAAAAAAAATAAACATTTGAAAACAAAGAAGAAGAAGAGATTGGGACAAAGACACATACAGAGGAAGGATGACGTAAGGACATCAGGAGATAGTTACCTACAAGCCAAGGAGAGAGGCCTCAGGAGAAACCATACCTGCTGACACCCTGATCTTGGACTTCCAGCCTCCAGAGCTGTCAGAGTATAAGTCAGAGCTGTCTGTTGTTTAAGTCTGTGGTACTTTGCGATGGCCCCTCTTGTGAACCATCCAGTATAACCTTACCCCTGAAGAATCTGAGATGTGGCATCACCCAGCTTGTATGGGTGTTAGGTCCAGGCTCTAGGGGGTACCCATTCTCAGCCCAGAGGTCTTCATACCTACCACACCCCTGAATTTGACTTGCATGGGTTTCTAGAAAGGACAGAGAAGGATGATGGGAAGATCAAGGGCACAGCGTTGGAATCCAGTCCATCATCTGAAAGGAAAGGATGACTTAATGGCTGCTTCTAAAATCCAACAATTCTTGGGCCACCTCAGTAGTGACTTTTTTATTATTTTCCATTTTTCCCCCATTCTTCCCTTGGTTTCTAACTGGGGGAAATGATTGGTTGTAGACATTTCAAAGCGACTTCAGCGTGATTTTTACATACGAGACACCATGTTGGACCAGTAGGCCCAAATTTAACCAGGGAGACCTCTTCATTGGTGTTTACGGCTCTGATTTGTTGACTGTCTCCCAGAACCTCCTTTGATGAGAGAATCTGGGACAGCTGGGGGATTTGTGGTGGCAGAGTTTAAGTGATTTGTAATTACATTTTATTTTAGTTTTAGTTTCTGTTGTTTTTTTCTGAGCGTGTGTACCTTTTAGGCCTTTTTTCTTTTTTTTTTCTTGTAACATTATGGGCCTCCGAATGCCAAACTAATTTTCCCTCTCAATCCCCTGTAGGTTTCAAGTGACAAGCTTTTAAAAGCACAGCCCTTGTTAGTTTTAGAGCCTTAAGACTCATTGTCTTGTAGCCTTCCTGTCCCCCCCCCCCCCACTCTTATTGTCATCTCCCAGGGTGTTCTAAATCTCTGATTTCCCTCTCCGAGTGGTGTCTCCCATTTATTTTATTTAGAGATAATGCAGAGCTTTTGAATCTGAAGGAGGCTTGGCTAACTGAGCTTAGTGGGTTGGGAGGTTGGGCGATATCTCAGCATAATCCCAATGTCAAAAAAAAAAAAGGCTGAAATGCCCAGAGGCTATTTCTCAGAAACCCCATTGTTTTAGGCACAATTCTATCGGTGAAATTCAAGCTTCTGGACTTATTTCCACTGATTGGCATGATTGACCCAGTGCCAGGCATTGTGTGGTGAACCAGGTGGCTTTGTGGCCTAGACTGGTCGTCACAAACACCAGCAAATGTAGCAGGATTATATGTAGCAGTCAAGTCTGGACAGACTGTGATTATTCGGCTGTGGATGCTGAAGGTCAGGGCGCGGGTGGCCTTGAAAACCGTGCTTTACGTTGCCTTCCAGCACGTAGAGAAGAAATGAAGCCAGGCCTCTTTCATGAGGACCACTAACACAACAGGTAGTGCTTACTTAAAAACAGGATCCATGACAAAGCATTCTAATCAAGGCTTTCACGTTGGCACCGTAAAATAGTTTAACTGCCAAAAAAGATGCATTAGAGAGCAAAATACTGGTTTTAATTGGTGGGGTTTTTCTTCTTTTCTTAAAGAAAGGGAAACTTTAGAGCACATTTTAATTTAAGTTCTGGCCCTTGAGACTTTTCTTACTTGTGTGGTTACCAGCAAATGATACGTGAATTAATGGATGTTAAGCCTCTCAAATTAGCTTTTCAACAATGATAAACATACGCACCTTGTAGCAATTAAAAATAGGAACTCCTTATGCTGAATTTCTTTTATATTAACCATATCCAGATGCACAACCCCCTCCGCTTAATTCCTTATTAATCTACTGTTTTCCCCCCAATACAGTGAAGTTGTAAATTAAAGGAAGAAACTGCGTCCCCTGGATTTTATTAATCGCAGTCGTTTGGGGGAAGACAGGCAGCGCTCCTGGTGTTTCTATTTGCAATCGCTTAAACCCCTTTGGAGAGGTTTCTTCAGTGCGTGGCGCAACTTTTTGGAACTCTGGAGAACATTCAGGAAAAGAGAGCACAAGTGATAAATAGTTTGGAAATGAAGATCAAAAAAAAAAAAAAAAAAAGAACATTAGGAGCACTGGTAATGTTTAGTCTAGAGGAATGAAGAAGAAGCAGAGACAGATTTTTCCCCCAACTGTCATAAACAGGATGAGGGCAATTCTTTTTACCAAAGTGTAAATAAAGAACAAGTGAATATCGGCAGAAAAAAGGATTGGACTTTAAGTAACATCATTTCTTTTAGGGTTTTTTTTTTTTTTTTACTCATAATAATGGAACTCCTAGGAGCTTACTAAATTATCCTAGAGTAGTTTCAGAATGCTATCCTCAGGACAATCTGGGGATTAAGAATTTAGCAATACCCACCAAGGGGAGTGACGGATTATTATTGGGGCACTTAGGTGGCTCAGTCCGTTAAGCGGTGGACTTGGGCTTGGGTTCTCACGGTTGCAGCCCTGCATCGCGCTCTCTGCTGTCAACACAGTCTGCTTCAGATCGTCCATCTCCCTCTCTCTCTGCCCCTCTTCCACTTAAGCACCTGAGCTCTCTTTCTCTCTCAAAAGTAAATAAATGGGGGCGCCTGGGTGGCTCAGTCGGTAAGCGTCCGACTTCGGCTCAGGTCATGATCTCACAGTTCGTGGGTTCCAGACCCGCGTCGGGCTCTGTGCTGACAGCTCGGAGCCTGGAACCTGCTTTGGATTCTCTGTCTCCCTCGCTCTCTCCCCTTCCCCACTCGTGTTTGGTCTCCGTCCCTCTCTCAAAAATAAATAAACATTAAAAAAATTCTTTTAAAGTAAATAAATGAACATTAAAAAAAGAATTAACGCTATTCACATAACACGGAGCCTGAAATACTTTCCACCGAGAATTGAGGTAATAATGGCGTTTACTTCTCATGGGGATCTCACGTTGATCACACGTTGATCAAACAATCTGTTCAGCATCAGGCGCTGAAGAATTCCAGGCAGCGAACACAGAGTGCTCGCTGTACGGGCACTGTCCTCAGTGCTTTACACACAGGAATGGGTAACCTGTTTTCCATTTGTGTCCTCTGGGGAGTAAAGGCCAAGGTGACATGAGATGGGCGTGAGGTTCATTGGGAGAAACGCCTATGAAGGATGAAGGGAGCGGACACAGGAGGAGGGGGCAAGGGCAGGCTTCAGACGAAGATGCAGGTGTGATATCTATGCCAGAAGGTAAAGAAGGAAGCCCTGGGTAGAAAAAGCCTCCGACCACTGACAAAAGTCTCAGACAGGCTGATGGATGAGGAATCTTGGGTCAAGGTTGGAAGAATTCCTCGTGCAGCATGAATGGCTTAGTGTAGTGGTCCCAGCAGACGCTGGTGGGGGAGGGGAGAGGGCTCTACCTCCGATAGTGGGCTCTTTGGAGAGAGATCTGAGTGGGATACTAGAGAACCCAGCCTGTCTGGCACCAAAGTCCATGCTCTTAGCCGTGTGATTCCACCCAGCTCATGCTTTCAGGGTGGGCAGTGAAAGATGTAACCCTGTTGTGATGAAAGGGCTGAGTAGGAAAAGAAGATGCCTCGTCACCGAGATCTAGGGGTTGCACTCAGCACTCACATGGAACCTGGTCTCAGTGGTGTCCGAGGCCATGAAAAGCAATGAGTCTGGGGGAAAAGGGACTGCACCGTAATCTCCTAATCCTAACATACTTGCAAGTTTTGCCCTGGGACAGACACCTTCATCTGTTCCGATCTCATAAAACTTTTCAGTCAGTATTTAAATATTTACGCAACACTCACTAACGACGGGGCGCTGTGCTCAGTGCAATGGGAAATGCTAAGATCCAAACCTTAACTCTTCCATCCGCTGGTTTACCCGATAAGGAAGACGTCATTCACGTAAATAACCATAGGCACACGAGGACAAGTGAAAATGTCACATAAGGCACAGACGGGGCACCTTGGAAGTTTAGGGAAGAGAAGGATCACTTCCTGTTGGAAACGTTGAGAAAGATTTCATGAAGGACAAAGAATTGGTATCGGTGCCTCAAATGCGAAGATGGTGGCCAAGAAGATCTAGACATTCATTCTCCATTGGGAGAAAGTAACAAAAACCTGTCACAGAAGCTGGAAGCCAAACCTGAAATGACAATATCACGATTCTCCTAAGAGAAATGTCTAAAGTCCAGACCCCAACGGAGCTATAAATATATTAATCTTTTTTTATTAGAGGAAGAAGTAAGATTTATTTAGTTGACTAGAGTTGTTGTAACAAAATACACAAACTGGGTGCCTTCGTACAATAGAAATTTATTGTCACACAGCTCTGGAGGCTAGAAATCCAAGATCAAGGTGTCAGTGTCATGCTTCCCCCAAAGCCTCTGAGGAAGGATCCTTTCTTGCCTCTCCCAGGTTCTGGTACTTCTAGGAATTCTCTGGCTTCTGGATGGATCACTTCAATCTCTGCCTCCACTGTGACATTCCCCCAGTGTGTCTGTTCTTCACATGGCCATGTTCCTTTAGTGTCTCTTTTTCTAAGGACACCAGTCATATCGGGCCCACCCTACTCGACTATTGCCTCATTTGAACTAATTATAACGACAACGCCCCTCTTTCTAAATAAGGTTACATTCTGAGGTCCTAGGGGGAAAGACTTCAACATAGCTTTTTGTGGGGGGGACACTATTCAACCCATTAACATTATCCTATTACTTGAATCATGACGGTATTCTTTGCCGCCTTCCGAAATATAATTTTACGTGAGCAAAAATCTCCTCAGATTTCCCAAGAACAATGAAAAGAAAACAAGCCATAATTATTTGGAACGTTAAATCAGTAGGTATATATTTATACATCAATATAAAATATTGAGATCTCTGAATAAAGTCCTAAAAATATTCTTAAACATTTGACAAAAGCATTGATTTTCGTCACTCTTTCTTGGTTTTCCTAGCTGGTGTAGCCTCATGTTTAAGCAATCTGTTGAAGGTTTCCATAATTTCAGGGCAGATTTTTCCATAGAAAATTCCAAGGTAAGAGGTGAAGCACTAACTCCAGACTCGGGGTCTTTTGATTGCAAGAATCTGTCCCTTTGTCCCTGAGAAACAGGAACAATAAAACATCTCTCACTACGCTAGGCAGAGAGGAGCAAAGCTCTCTAGATGCGGTGAGAACAAGCCCATTAACTAGTTTGAACCCGGATCGCTCATCCTCACAGATTGTACCTTTTCAAGATGGACACAAAAATATATCCCCTCCCATCTGCTTTACTTGACATTGACACTGTTCCACTGGGAAGTGGAGAATACGGACAGGGTTTAGGGACTGGCTGCTAATGAACGCAACACCCGGGAAGCAGAGTTGAGTGACTTCCAAGATAAGATCATAAAAGACATACAGCCTCTGCTTGGCTTTCTCTGTCCTTCCCATCTCGTGCTCCCTTCCTGCCTTTCTGCCTCTCTGTCTTTCCCTCCATTTCTCTTTCTGTCCCTGTCTGTCTCTGTCTGTCTCTCTTTCTCTCTTTCTCTTTCTCCCTCTCCCTTCCCACCCTCCCTCACTTTCTCCCAGGACCCTCACCTGTGGAACCCAGCTGCCGTGTTGTAGACCACGTTTTGGAGCCCAGGCCAAAAGGAGAGGCCACACGTGGGTGTTTGAGTCGGCAACTCCAGCTACACTCATGGCCATCAGCCAGCATCAACCTCCAGACAAGCTGCAGGAACAAGTCTTCAGATTATGTGAGCTGAGGCCCAGACATCATGGAGCAGAGGCAAGCTGTCCCCAGTGTTCTCTGGATACATTCTTGCCCAACGGAATTCACGAGCATAATAAATGGTGGCTTCATGCCTCTACATTTTCTGCATAGCCATGGTTACTGGAATGCCATATATCCAGCAAAATAACAAGTTGTAAAGCTAGATTCTTAAGTGACATATTTGTTGATGTTGCTGGAACTTTACCCTGGCCCTCTGAGAGAGGCAATCTTAGAAGCAAAGAGAAAGATATACTAAGGCTGAAAGGTTCTCGGAATCTAAAGAGTTCAAGGCTGCCAATAGGTAAAGCATTGAATACAGACGTCTCTCATTTCAGGGGCACATAGCTTGGCTACTGCTTGTGACTCTGTGGTTGACCAAGCAAACGTTTAGTGTCCTTGAAGCTAAGGTGACAATATTAGTTGTATCTCAGGTAAACTCCTGCTGAATATTGACTGATAAATTTTATAAAGAGCAGCTACTTTGTTGGGATAACTACTATATTCTTATATAACTGATAAGAAAAACCTTCCTCCTTCCCTCCGTCCTTCCTTACTTCCTTTATTTCTTTTCCAGGGATGTCTGTGAATGAATGTATGAATGGCAGAAACAAACAAACAAAAGGCTGAGGGTGAAGAAATAAACTCATTTTTAAAATTCAAGGTACTATTAGCACGTTATCTAGGTTAAAAATCAATTATATGTGACTCTTAGAATTTGTCTTCTTTCCTACCTGGGCATTCTCAGTGAACTTCTCAATTGAAACAACAAATTCATCTAAAGCTCCTATTTAAAATGTATAAAGGGGCACCTGGGTGGCTCAGTCGGTTAAGCATCCGACTTTGGCTCAGGTCATGATCTCACAATTCAGGAGTTTGAGCCCTGCTTTGGACTCTGTGCTGACAGCTCTGAGCCTGGAACCTACTTTGAATTCTGTGTCTCCCTCTCTCTCTCTCTCTGCCTCTCCCCTGCTTGTGTGTGTGCTCTCTCTCTCTCTCAAAAATAAATAAACATTAAAACATTTTTTAAATGTATAAAACCTCCTAATTAAAGACAATGATGCATTAAAATGGGATCCAACTGTTTATTTTATTTTATTTTTATTTTTTTAATGTTTATTTATCTTTGAGAGAGAGAGAGAGAGAGCGCGGGGGTGGGTGGAGAGAGAGGGAGACACAGAATCTGAAGCAGGCTCCAGGCTTTGAGCCATCAGCACAGAGCCCAACGCAGGGCTCGAACTCACGGACCATGAGATCATGACCTCAACCGAAGTCGGATGCTTAACCAACTGACCCACCCAGGCGCCCCTTATTTTCTGTTTTAAAGTTGTTATTTAAATTCCAGTTAGTTAGCATACAGTGTAATATTAGCTTCGGGTGAACAAGATAGTGATTCAACCCTTCCAGACATCGCCCAGAGTTCATCACAGTGAGTGCACTCCTTAATCCCCAACACCTACTTCACCTATTCAATTGTTCACGTTCAATCAATGATCGTGACAGCTACAACAAGGTCACTGCTGAACAACCACAGAGTGATAAATCTTTAAAAATGGGAGAGGTTATTTACTTAACCAGAGTGGAGAAGTTACTTGCCCATGATTAGAAATTTGAAGCTATCTTTAAAATCCACATCTAACCCACCACTCTCACCCCACGCACTGGTCTTTGGCAACTTGCTGAAGACAAACGCCTTGGGTTAGAAAATGCAGTTCGGATCATAAGATTGAGAACAGGGATATTCTTGTGGTGGTGGCAGGTTGGAGAGAGACCAGAGACGGACGTGGAAACACGAGGGTCCCTATTGATCCGTTTTTCACCTATTTAATTTTTTATTTAAATACCTTAGTTAACATGCAGTGTAATATTAGCTACAGGTGTACAATGTAGGCAACCCATTTTTTTCAGGGCAGCATCTTATTTTTAAATCCATTTCAACCTACTCATGTTTAAAGAAAGTGCCAAGTTTCGTATTCCCTATATCTCAAGTGCAGCAAAATATACAATTCTCTGTGTAGCCATTGGTCCCCATGCAACCTGTTTCCTTTTATATACAGTCCTAATGGCTCAATGGGACCTTCCTTGATCTAAGCCTTCCTCTTACTTGTGTGGTGGAATCATGATATTTTTTTACAGTTTATTTATTTATTTTGAGAGAGAGAAAGAGAAAGATAGCATGCGCGAGCAGGGGAGGGGCAGAGAAGAGACAGAGAGAATCCCAAACAGGCTCCGCACTGTCAGTGCAGAGCCTGACCTGGGGCTCGATCCCACAAACCGTGAGATTATGACCTGAGCCTAAATCAAGAGTCAGATGCTTAACCAACTGAGCCACCTGGGTGCCCCGGAATCATGATTTTTAAGCTACATCTTTAATGTGTCAGGAGTTTTCAATAATTGAATAATCGTTCTAAAAACATATCCCTTCTTCCTTTCATTTTATTGACGTTTTCTTTCTAGGCTGTCTTTCTAGGTGTTTCCTCAGCAATGTAAGTTCATCTTGAATCATTCTCTGCACTTAGACCTGTTTCATTTGTGCAGATAAAGCTGTTTTAGACATTTCCCAAGGCGGAAGAGGGTCTGGGGTCTGGGGAATGTGCTTTCACCTTTAAGCTGGGTTAAGCTTTGAAAATGCTTTAACGAGTTTTAGATTCCTGTCTGATTAAGAGCTGCTCCAAGTAATAAGTAGGAGAGAGGCAGAAACTGAAGCCACACATTTGTGGATACGCGTGTTAAAGACCCTTTATATCCCTGCTCTGTGATTCTAGGAATTCTAAAAATCAAATTGTAGCCCTTTTATTCAGATTATATATATATATAATCTGAATAAATATATAATCTGAATATATATATAAATATATATATTCATATAATAAAATATATATATTTTAAATATATATATTTAAAATAAAATATATATATTTATATTCATAAAATATATATAAATATATAATCTGAATATATATATAAATACATAATCTGAATATATATATATAATCTGAATAAAAGGGCTACAATTTGATTGTGTATATATATATATATGTAGGTGTGTATATGTATATATATGTATATATATTTATTATATATATATAATTTATATACTTATTATATAAGTATATAAATTATATATAATATAAATATAATATATAAATATATAAATATAAAATATAAAAATATGAAAATATAAAATATAAATATAAATAAATTCTAGGAATTCTAAAAATCAAATTGTAGCCCTTTTATTCAGAATATATATATATAATCTGAATAAATATATAATCTGAATATATATATAAATATATATATTCATATAATAAAATATATATATTTTAAATATATATATTTAAAATAATATATATATATTTATATTCATAAAATATATATATAAATATATAATCTGAATATATATATAAATACATAATCTGAATATATATATATAATCTGAATAAAAGGGCTACAATTTGATTGTGTATATATATATATATGTAGGTGTGTATATGTATATGTGCATATATATTTATTTATTTTATATATATAATTTATATATTTATTATATAAGTATATAAGTTATATATATAATATAAATATAATATATAAATATAAAAATATAAAATATAAAAATATGAAAATATAAAAATATAAATATAAATAAATAAATTCTAGGAATTCTAAAAATCAAATTGTAGCCCTTTTATTCAGATTATATATATATGTATATATGTATATATTTATTTATTTATTATATTTATTTATATTTATTATATATTTATTTAATATATATTTATTATATAAATATATATATTTATTTATACATACATATACATATACATATACATATACATATACATACACATACACATACACATACACATATACATATACATATACATATACATATACATATACATATACATCCCAAGCAGGCTCCAGGCTGTCAGCGCAGAGCCTGATGGAGACTCGATCTCACAACCTGAGCCAAAATCAAGAGTTGGACACTTAAACTGACTGAGCCCCCTGGGCACTCCTCACTCAGTATCTTTTAACGAAGCTGTTCCATTTTATTGGAAGCTCTTACTTCTCTGAGTCTCTCTAGTCACCTGGTTTCCCTCATATGTCTCTGGCGTTCTTTACGTTTTCTCTGGTGCATTCTCCTTTCAGCTTGATCTCGGACCTAAGGGAGGGCCCTCAGAGGATAGTTCTAGGTCCTCTTCTCTACCTACATCACCTCTCTAAGGAAATAACCTTGTCCTATGGCTTGGGATTGCTAGATACGCCATCCCAGGTTCTCCATCACACCAGATATCGACTTTGTATTCACTATCTCCATTTGGCTCTCCAAAAACGCGTCTCAGAGATAACGTTAATTTTCTCGTACCCTCCAGACTGTTTCCTCCCCCAGGCCTCTCATTCTTACATAACGACGTCTCTCCCCAGGCGAGGGCTCAAGCCTTGATTTTTCTTTTCTACTCTATCTGTGAGTCTGGGGGCTTTATCTTCCACATTTATCTCAAATCTGTCTACCACATTCCACCTTCATTGCTAGCATGCTAACCCAAGCCACCATCATCACTTACTTGGGTGATGGCAATTGCCTCTGAATGTCTCCCTACCTCCACTCTCCCCGCTACAATCCATTACCACCCAGCAACCGGAGAGATGTTTTTAAAATATAAATCAGATCTTGTCATCGCCATGCTTAAAACCATCCAGGTATCTCCTTTTCAAAAGCACTGAGAATAAAATGTACCTCTTTCCCCCAATTTACAAGACTCCAGTTGACTTGGCCCCTACCTAGCTCCTTGTCACCTTACATCATTTCTCCCTCACTTCTATCCGAGTCACGTTGGCTGTCTTTTTGCCAATATGCCACTATGCTTTCCACCTCAGGATCCTCGTATATACTTTCTCTTTTATCCCTTTGCATAGCTCGTTCCTTCTTATTTGTCAGCTCTTAATTGATAGGTTACTGTTTCCCTTAGATCAAACCTCCCTGATGACTTTGTTCAAAGGGAGTCCTACCTCTCATCACCACACCCAGTTCTTGCCCGGCAAAGCCCTGGCTACAAGTTGTAATTACAGGCTTGTGCCTGTTCTCATTTGTCATTATTCATCTCCCACAAGAACGTGAGTGCCCTGAGAGCAGGGACTTTCTCTGTCTTATTAATAGCTGCATCACTGTTGCCTAGAGCAATGCCTGCCTTCAATTGTGTTCAATAAGTATTTGTTGAATGAATGAATGAGTGAATGAATGAATGAGTTTTTAGTTTATTCAAACCATTTGTTTTTCCTTGATTGCCTGCCAATCTACTCCTTGACAAAATATCTGGCTGTTAGACTAAGGAACATGTTTCTTTTTCAAGTTGTGTTCAAAGAGGATGTAGAAATTTAGCAGATTAGAGGGAGCTGCTAGCTTTTGTGTTTTAGCTTTTAAGAAGCATATCCCTTAATGAGGGTGAATAACCGAAGCTTGAGTTATGAGAGCGATCAGACTTTCACTAAGCAAAATCTAATCTTTTCTGTTTTCTCTCCCTTTTGTGAATTTAATTTGGCCTGAATTCAGACTGTGGCCATAGCTATGGAAGCTATTGCTTGGATGCAATTTTCAGCTATTGAAATCCTAGAACTCCTAGAATTTGTTTATTTTCAAATACATGGGTCCCAAGACTATGCGTTGCTGACTCTTCCTATTCCAAGAATTACAAAATAAAGATGCTAACTTGGAATTCATGGCAATAATACCTTGAGATATGAGCTTGTATCTATAAAACACTGATGTAATGCTATAAACTCATAATATAAATGGATACAAAACCATCTGTGTTTTGTGGCACATTACTTTTGTGTGTGTGTAATTCCAAAGTAAAGAGTGAAACAAAGTTGCAACTAGCAGGTGTGTTGTTTCAAGCATACAGCTCAGCAGCCCTAAATCCAGACTTGATGAAATGCCCACAAAAACCGAAGGTCGGGTTAAGACGTTACACTCAACACGCCAGAAAATAGAAAAGAGGTACCTCTCCAATGTTTTAGGGGGCAAATGATAAACTGAATATAAAACTTTGCGGGTCAAGATAAAAGATCCTGTGTAAAATATTTTTATTAGAAGGAAAAAGAAACAGAAGAAGAGGGAGGGCGAGAGACAGAAAGGCAGGGTCTGATGAAGAGCTGGTGCATCTGAGCTAGCTTAAGCAGTTGAACTCAGTCTCTTGGGCTGTGTGCAAGCGAGAAAATAATAGTCAATATTTATTTGCCATTTACTCCGGTTTTCCACACTTTGCAGTGTGTATTCAGCTCTGAGAAGTGTGAAACCACGGTTAGGATTGCAGGTGCAATCCGAGCTCAGCAAGGCTAACGGTGAGTGTGGACTGGAGAAGCTGGGAATCATGTTACGGAAGGGTTTGGACTTCTGCAAGATATTCTGCTAAATCATAGGATTTCGATGCAGAAAGAAGAGCACAGAGGAGGGAGTATGAAGGGAGACATACCAAGAAGCAAACGCACAAAAAAGTTTGGAAAACGATGTGAGACTTCCCTACTTCCAGGGAAAAGCCTAAAAGGGTACCTTGATTGGAACCAAGGAACATTTTACGTAGTTGTAAGAAATGAATAGAATGACGGGACACCTGCGTGCCTCGGTCAGTTGAGAATCTGATTGTCGATTTCGCCTCAGGCCATGACCTCACGGCTGGGTTCGTGAGATCGAGCCCTGGGTCAAGTTCCACGCTGACAGCATAGAGCCCACTTGGGATTCTCTCTCTTTCCCTCCCCCCTCCCTCTGCCCCTCACCTGCCCATGGCCCCCACCTCTCAAAATAAATAAATACATTAAAAAAAAAAAAAGGAACAAAGCTTCAGGGCTTTGAACTCCAGGTGCATAACGAGTGGGCTGGCAGAAGCTCTTGGAAACTTCCAGCAAGGGTGTCATGAAGGAAGTGTGTTTTAAGAAGAGAACACTTGATGTTTATCAGGCAAGATGGGTTAGTTGCAAGGAGGTAAGCTTGGAGTCAAACTACGATGCTGTTTCTGTAGTAAGGATGTAAGATGTAATCAATCAAGGGTTTGTACTCTGACGGGGCTGATGTTAATAGAGTTTATCTCTATTAAATAACTTACTCAAGGTCAGATAGCGGAGCCAGCATGTGTTTGTTTTAGAGAACTGTGTTTCTACTTTTATTTGATTTTTTTCCTCCTCATCTGGAAACCTAACGTTGGTTTGTGTGTGTTCCTATTTCAAAGACCGGGGCTGAGTAGGTAACGGCCAAAGCAGAAAGCGATGGCCTGTTCTGTTGGAGTTCTCTTCCTTCATGCTTAAAAGTTGAGTATTGGTTTCAGATAAGTGAAAGATGAGGTCCTGATGACAAACAACAGCCTCATAAAGACTGATAGGGGCGCCTGGGTGGCTCAGTTGGTTGAGCTTCCGACTTCGGCACAGGTCATGATCTCACGGTCTGTGAGTTCGAGCCCCGCGTCGCGCCCTGTGCTGACAGCTCGGAGCCTGCAGCCTGCTTCCGAGTTCGTGTCTCCCTCTCTCGCTGACCTTCTCCTGTTCATGCTCTGTCTCTCTCTGTCTCAAAAATAAATAAACATTAAAAAAAAAAAAGACTGATAATGCATGGTTACGAGCTGGTTAAGGCAAGCTTCAGTAAGTTGGCTCTCAGTGAGTTCCTTTGGGTCGTCGTGACCTGGGCTGGAGAGGAATCGCAAACCAGAGGTCTCCAGAGCAAGGGAGGCCAGCCCAGGCATGTTCCAAACAATATCCTGGTGCTGCACAGAACCAGCGTTAAGCGACTCGAGCAATTTAGAGGCAGCCTAAAACAAATTTCCAACGGCAGAGTCAGAGAATAACATGGGCTTCGAGTCGAGGATACAGCTCGAGGTTTAGAGTCAGATTTGAAAGCCCGGAGAACTCTCTTTATAAAGAAAAACAGAAGCTCACAGTCCTGTTTCATTACCCACCCGTGCTTTTGAGCCATGAACTTTCCCCCACTTCGGAAACTTCTCTGGAAAATTCATTTCATGCTTGTCTACTCCAGTAAAACCCTTGACTGAACTGTTACAAAACAGGCGACTTGGCGAAGGGAGTATGAGAAATCACCCGACACGGTGAAGCCAGTTGGCATCCTCGAGAGCCATGTGCCTGTGACCTTTGCTTCACCTGTAATCTTGGACTGTGACCTTCTGCCAGCAGAGGGGGCGTTTTGATTGTTCCTGTGCCAGGTGGCCGGGAGGCGGTCACGGGCTCATGCATCTGGGTCTTTGACACGCTGAGGAGCACCAACCAGGCGGAGGGAGGATTATATGTGCCCAGGTTTCAGGCTCAGAACGCACCAGCGCCTGAGAGGCGGTCTTAGGAAACTTGCTGGGTACCTCTCACATCTCAAAAGCATCACATCCCAATCTCTTCTTGGATTGTTTTTCTTACAAGGGTGTGCCTGCGTCAATTACCTTATTGCTACTAATGCTGCTTTGAAACTAATGGGATAAAACATCCCCGGCTCCTCTATGCAGATTCTTACCCAGCAACCCTCATATGGATCCTTCGCCAGACATCTTCCTCTTCTCCAGCACAGGTGTTTCAGAACGGCGTCTGTTGTCTCAAGGTCTCACCCATTCTTACCCCCTCGCTCCCTGGAGATGGCCCAATTTCTTCTTCCCCCAAGAAAAGTCTGTATTCTCAGTAAGAAGTTATTGAGCACCTGCCGTGATGTAGGACTTGTGCAGAATTTTTGGAAAACAAAGATGGATGAGGCATGATCTTGGCTCTGGATGGGCTTTGAGCTGACTATAGGAGAATAGATATGAGATGAGTGTAGTCCAACCATGTAGGCAAACTGATGGATGGATGGATGGATGGATGGATGGATGGGTAGGGCAAAGGGAATGTAGAAGAGGGGTCATTATTTCCACTTGGAAAGGCAAGAAAAGCTCCACTACAACCATCTCAGGTGGGCTTCTAAATTCCTTTGCCTCTGCTTTCAAAATTATCAATAGCTGTAGATAATTCTTACCATCTTGCTCCCTACCTTAGAAGAGGTATCTACTCGTTTCTAAGGTTCATCCTTCACGTGGCTCTTAAACACAAACTTCCTCCTCCAGTACGTAAGTGAGGTAAAAGAATTACAAAAATATTGTAAAACAGCAACTTGGAAATATGAAGAAAGAAAAAATACCTCCCATAACCCAGCCAACTTAACATTGCCGCCATCATTGGTGTGTGTGTGTATTTTAATCTCTTTTCTTCTCCTTTGTACGTTTCAAAAGTTATAACCACAACCCTTTGTGTTCACGTCCAACCTCTAGTCCCCCCACCCCCGGGACCTGACTCTTTCCAATTCTACATCTTGATCATCTTTCCCACTGGAAAGTCCCATTCACTTCCTTACTCATTTAAATCTCACCCACCCTACGACACAGGAAGTCAAACCATTTCCTTAACCAAACTAGACTGTTCTTAAAGATTCTTCAATGACGCACTAAGGAGGCCAACTCACTTTCCTTTTTTTTTTAATGTTTATTTACTTTTGAGAGAGAGAGACAGAGTGTAAGCTGGAAAAGGGGCAAGAGTGTGAGCTGGGGAAGGGGCAGAGAGAGGGAGACACAGAATCCGAAGCAGGCTCCAGGCTCTGAGCTGTCAGCGCAGAGCCCGACGCGGGGCTCAAACTCACGGACTGCAAGATCATGACCTGAGCCGAAGTCAGCCGCTTAACCAGCTGAGCCACCCAGCGCCCCTCACTTTCCTTCTTGATCCCTTTTTTCTGTCTCTAACTTTTCTCCCTTGACTGTCTTGGCCATCTATTTCTGAAATTAATTTGTTTTGTTTCCTCTGATAACGCTTTTCTCCATCTTTTTCTGACATTAGCCCCTCCCCTCTCTGCCCACCCTTTACAGACTGGTGGTTCCCAGGGTCTCTCTAACTGCCAACTTCACTCACTCAAAACTCTCCTTGGGCCCCTCCTAGAGACTGAGTACATCCAGATCTGTATCTCTACCTGGGCTTTCTGCCTGAACCTCAGCCCCGCTTACTACTAGTCACCTTTATCCCTGACACCGCCGACTCAACATTTGCAAACTGGATTCCTCTCTTTCTTGCCTAGCTTCCTCAAAAGTTTTACCACCCACCTAGTCTCCCATGCAAGAAGAATGGGCATCATCTTCATTTCCTCTTTCTTTCTTAGTCAAGCAAATTCCTTCTGCAAAATGTATCTCAAATCCACGGCTTGTTCTCACTGCCACTTTTTTTTTTTTTAATTTTTTTTCTTTCAACGTTTATTTATTTTTTGGGACAGAGAGAGACAGAGCATGAACGGGGGAGGGGCAGAGAGAGACGGAGACACAGAATCGGAAACAGGCTCCAGGCTCCGAGCCGTCAGCCCAGAGCCCGACGCAGGGCTCGAACTCCCGGACCACGAGATCGTGACCTGGCTGAAGTCGGACGCTTAACCGACTGCGCCACCCAGGCGCCCCTCTCACTGCCACTTTTAAAACTCAGACTCTAGTTTTTATCTGGTCTACTAGATAGTCTGCTAGTAAAGCTACTGCTTTCTGTTTCTTTTTACAGTGCTTTCCCTCGTCCATGCTTTTGTCACAAATTGTATTTCTGGAATACAGATATCTTTTTTTAAAACAAAATCGCTTCTTCAATTAAAAAAATGTTCACGATTTTCCACTGCCTGCACCAAAATTCAGATTTCTTACACGGCTCTCAAGGCAGTATGTAATTTGCTCCCAATCTATTTTTTTCCATGCTCATTTCTTTCCTACCCCTTCCCCCACCCACCCTTCCATGTCGCTGACGGCATGCTGTTCTGTTGTTCCAAGCATGCCTTGAATTCTTGTACCTCATAGGACCAAGTGTGGTTTTCCCTCTGCCTAGAAATACCTTGTGCATTGTCAAAATTATATTCATGCTTTTAAGCCCAGTTTCAACATCACCTTGTGCGTGAAGTCCTCCCAGACCTGGTTTTCTCTTGTCCCCTGGGAAATCAGTGGCTCCCTGTCCTCTGTTTTCTTTTTTTTTTTAATTTTTTTATTATGTTTATTTATTTTGAGAGAGAGAGCGAGAACGCAAGTGGGGGAGGGCAGAGAGGGAGAGAGAGACAGACAGACAGAATCCGAAGCAGGCTCCAGGCTCTGAGCTGCCAGCACAGAGCCCAACACGGGGCTCAAACTCGTGAGTGTGAGATCATGACCTGAG
The DNA here is from genome assembly GCF_018350175.1 of Felis catus. NCBI lineage: Eukaryota > Metazoa > Chordata > Mammalia > Carnivora > Felidae > Felis > Felis catus. The sequence goes on from NC_058372.1 coordinate 17,257,672, forward strand.
CCGAAGTCAGATGCTCAACCGACTGAGCCGCTCAGGCGCCCCCCTCTCCTCTGTGTTCTTACACCAGCGTGGCTCCCAAACCTGGCTGTGCGCTAGAATTAACTGGGAAGTTTTTGGAAGATCCTGATGCCTGGGTCTCACCTCATACCATTTGTACCAGAATATTTGAGGGTCAGCTCTTTGCATTAGTCATGCATTTTGACATTCAGGTCCCAGGTGCTTAGAATTTGATAACTTCAAATCTTGATTCATGATTCATGGCACACTCCTATCAACACTGTCCACGCATGTCTCTCTTTCAACTCAATTTTAATTATTTAACAAATACCTGTGAACCTACCACCTGACTGAAGAAGCAGGTTTGTAACCTCTAAGGAGGTTATTATCTAGAAGCTTCTCATGTATTTGCCTGCACCCGAGGCAACCACTACCCTGAAATTTTATGCTTTTGCTTAAAAAATGTTATATATGTGGGGTGCCTGGGTGTCTCAGTCAGTTAAGCGTCCAAGTCTTGATTTCGGCTCAGTTCATGATCTCAGGGTTTGTGAGATCGAGCCCTGCCTTGGGCAGTGTGGAGTCTGCTTGGGATTCTCTCTCTCCCTCTCCCTCTGTCCCTCCTCTGCTTGCACACATGTCCTCTCTCTCTCTTTCTCAAAATAAGTAAACTTTAAAAATGTTATATATGTATATACATTTAATGTTATATATAATATATAATATATAATTGCATGTTATATGCATGTTATAATGTTATATATAATATATATGTTATATATAATATATAATTGCATAATACAATATAATTATATTATATATTTATATATAAATTATAGTGTATAATATATATACTCATGGTACCTATTATCTATATCTATATATATCTATAATATATAATATATATATAATATATATATAATAATATATATACTCATGGTACCTATTATCTATATCTATATATATCTATAAACATATATACAGTGTGTGTGTGTGTATATATATATATATATATATATATAACAGGTACCAACCATATATATTACTAAGTTTTGTTTGTTTGTTTGTTTTATAAAAGACAGATAGCTCTCCAGGCACTGGCATTTGTCCAAAGCTCTGGGTGATTCTTGTCCACAGCCAGGGGAGAGCAGCTAGCTCTCAGAGCACTTTGTACGTAGCCTCTATTCCAGTCGTCTCCCTGGGTCACCTCTGTGAGCCGCTGACTAGTCTTTCTTTGGCTCTGACTTTGGGAGCCATGCCTCACTCTGGCTTTTCTGGAGGTAGTCCGTCAGTCCCTGGCCTCTGATCCGTTCACTTAGGGTGCCCTGTTCTCATCTTCCTCTACGTCTGAAATCATTCTGCTGGGCTCTTTCTCTGACGGCAATTTGTCAAAGAAGTCTGTCACCCTCCACCCTGTCTCTGTCCCCTTTTCTGTTTGCTCTTTTGTCTCCGCCCCACTCTCACAGCGTTTACTCTCAATATTAGCAAAGGAAAGCAAGTAAAGTTGCAAAGACTTGTATATGAAAAATCATATATAGGAGAGGAATAAAATGAAAAATGTTCCCTATATCTTTAGCTTCTAATGACTGGGAAGGCAGAACTGGGGTTTAATGAAACCACAATTGTACAGAAATGGGAAGTGGGTTGTTCTTGAACACGTGGACTAGTGGGGCATCTCAGTGAAAGAAATTGGCTTTTATCTCTGAGTACGTATCCTTAGCCCCCCTTCCTTTATTGCTTCACTTAATGATCACAAATAAACTGTGTGCGGCCAGGTAGATTACATGCCATTTATCGAAACAGGTCACAAACAGTCCACAGGGAAAGCAAGACTCACCTTATTCTGGGTTAACCTAGTTCTGGGACAAGGAATTCCGTTCTGGTCTGTGTCCCCAAAATGTCGAGGTTTTCAAACAACCAACGGAGACGGTGCACGGTGTGACCTGCGGTGTTTGCGTCTTGAGAAATTTCACAAAGATACTTTGGAATAGAGTTGGGACTTCCTTCCTCACCAGATGGCATTGTTGACTGGCAGGACAGATGAACCAACAAGGTCTCTGGAGCACCTGCACCTGACTCCTGAGATTCTCCTCATGCTACGGAAAAGGGACTAAAGCAGGGACGAAGATTTTTTTTTTTTTTCTCAGCTAAGAGCCATTGATGGAAAAGGTGGAAAATCAGCTGAGTATCACATAAAGTTTTTTAAAAAGCCCACTTAGATTTTCCTTTTGTTCCTTTTAATAAGAAATATAACATATTCAGGGGCGCCTGGGTGGCGCAGTCGGTTAAGCGTCCGACTTCAGCCAGGTCACGATCTCGCGGTCCGTGAGTTCGAGCCCCGCGTCAGGCTCTGGGCTGATGGCTCGGAGTCTGGAGCCTGTTTCCGATTCTGTGTCTCCCTCTCTCTCTGCCCCTCCCCCGTTCATGCTCTGTCTCTCTCTGTCCCAAAAATAAATAAAAAACGTTGAAAAAAAAATTAAAAAAAAAAAGAAATATAACATATTCAATTTCTCTTTTTGCTTCTTTTCTCTTCTTTCCTTTTCTTTCTGTCCTTCCTTCCTTCCTTCCTTCCTCCCTCCTTCCCTTCCTTCCTTCTTTCCTTCCTTTCTTCTTCTCTTTCTTCCTTCCTTCCATCCTTCCTTCCTCTCTTTCTTCCTTTCTTTTCTTTCTTTCCCTCTTCCCTCTTTCTTTCTTTCTTTCTTTCTTTCTTTCTTTCTTTCTCTTTCTTTCTTTTTCTTTCTTCTGTCAAATAGTTATCCTTTAGTTGTAACGTTAAAAATCTGTTCTCTCCCAGGCAGGTGTATGTGTCAGGATCTTTTCAGTTCTATAAACTACCAACTTACACAGAGACAGACTAAATACATTGAAATGAAGTGTTCTCTGCACTACTAAATTGGGATCTGATGGTAAGTCTGCTGAATAAATAAAATAGTATAGTATTCGTAAGTGAAATAGACCCAGTACTCATACTGATTTTTTTTAATGGTTCAAATGCAAAGTATTGTAATAGCTTCCAGTTTGTCTCAGAAAACCAAAGAGGTTCTTATTTAGAAACCACTGCAATAAGCCTGCTATTACTGGGGTGCATTGGAAATCAACAAGTGAATGAAACTGTTGTCTTGGAGTTTGAGTTTATTAAATAACATTTGAACATAATTGGCAGGAATTCTTAAATTCTAAAATTCTTTCCTGTGTCTCTAGCCCATCTGCCAAGCTGATCCTCAGGAATATATTTTTTAAATCTTTTTAAAATGTTTATTGGGGGGAGAGAGAGAGAGAGAGAGAGGCAGAGAGGAAGGGAGACACAGAATCCAAAGCAGGCTCCAGGCTCTGAGCTGTCAGAACAGAGCTCAATGCGGGGCTCCAACCCAGGAACGAGAGATTATGGCCTGAGCCCAAGTCGGAGGCTTAACCAACCGAGCCACCCATGTGCCCTATCCTTCAGGAATCTTGAACAGTAATGTATTGGGATGCTTTGTGAGTTGGGTCACACCAGAGGTCTCCAGTCCTGCTTGCACACGTGCCTTGGCAGACATGTGCACGCCATCCACGCATGCACAGGGATGTACATCCACACCCCCAGTGGCTGGCCGGTCCTCAGCCTGGGTCTAAAAGAAACTCTGACTTTTAAAAGGGCCGTTCTCTTTTTGTTTTAAACCATGATCTTAACGTTGAATCCAAAGCCCAGACAAACATGACGTCAGGGGACAGCACAGCAGGGCAGTTTGAGAGGATTAGATTTCTTTAAATTACAAAAACAGTAAGAGCCGGAGGTCTTCAAAATCAACATTTTATAATCTGAGTCACGCTCGTGTTTTTGCTCCTTTGCTTAGAAAAACAATGTTGTCAGAGTTGACCTCAAATCTGTGTAGCGGCACGTGACCCAGTTGGAGAGAAGCGTGCAAATGCTAAGCAGCATCTAAGTGGGGGTCCTCCTGCCCTTGGGATCCATACCAGGGATGGAAGTTCTGACGGTTGAGAATAATCATATTCTTCACTCATAGCGGAAGAACATTGAAATAAGAACAATGTATTACATAATACATTGATTTAAAGGTTTACTTTAACATCCATTCATGACAAAAACTCTCCACAAAGGAGGCTTAGAGGGAACATACCTCCACGTAATGAAGACCACATAATGAAAAATCCACAGCTAACATCATGCTCCACGGTGAAAATCTGAGAGTTTTTCCTCTAAGATCAGGAACAAGACAAGGCTCTTCTCACCGCTGCTAGTCAACACAATACTAGAATCCTCTCCATAGATATCAGACAAGAAAAAGAAAGCAGAGGCATCCAAATCGGTAAGGAAGGACAAAAGCTTTCAGTATGGGCAGATGCCGTGATGCCACATAGAGAAAACCCTGAAGACTCCATCCAAAAACTAGAGGAAACTGATAAATAAACTCAGTGAAGTTACAGGATAAAAAATTAACCTGCAGAAATCGATTGCATCTTTACACACTAATAACAAAGTCACAGAGAGAGAAATTAAGAAAACAATCCCACGTACAATTGCCAAATTACCAAAAAGAATAAAATATCTAGGAATAAACCTGACCAAGAAAATAATAAGGTTCACCGCTCAGAACCCGAACACTGAGAATAGGTGAGTAGACCCGCCACCAACCCCCTACTGACTCACCTGTCTCGTAACCTTCTGAAATTCAACTCAGTGCAGTGATCCTCAAGGTGTGGTCCCCAAGGCAGCAGGGGCAGCACCACTTGAACTTGATAGAAAAGCAAATTCTCAGGTTCCACCCCAGATTTGCTGAATCAGACACTCGGAGGGGGGTGAGCCAGGAATGCATGCTTCAGCAACCCCTCCAGGTGATTCTGAGTAGGCTCAAGTTTGAGGACCCCTGGTTTATACACTTCACGATTAGAAAGACCATCGGGTGTCTGAATATAAGCCCACCGTATGGCATGGCTTAATGAGAAGATGTATAAATCGAGAGGGTCTCTGCAACACCTGGCCTTTATTCTTAACATCTTTCTTGTGCCGAAACAAAGGGAGTTATGCAGAGATGGAGAAACTGTTTCTTTGCAGCCAAGGCTCATTGATGTAAAAGGCAGAAAACCAATTGGGTACCATATAAAGGTAAAAAAAAAGAAAAAGAAAACATTTAAGTTATATTTTCTGTTCCTTATAATAAAAAATATATTCAATTGGCTCTTTTTCAGTTAATGAGGAGGAACAGTAAGACAAAGCCGGGAAAAATAACTTGGTTTTCTACTATAGTTATTTAAGGGAGACGTGGCAGAGTTTATGAAGGAGCCAATTTTCTTGAAGGGCAGAGGCTTTCATTATATTCCTCAGGTACCTAGCTCACTCCTCAGTCTGAACTAGTTGCATAACAGATAGTCACTAAAATTAAGGGAAAAGATCAAAATAAAATTAAAAAGTAAAAAAAAAAAGAAAAAAAGGTGAAAAGAAAAAAATTGAAAAAAATACCCCAGGGAGAAATATAAACACGAGATGCTGAGGAAAAAAAATAGAAACGACATAAAGAGCAGGAAGGCAATCAAGTAGAAACTAGAAGAAAATGGCAGAAGGAAAAGGCAAAAGGATGATGCAAATGAAGAAGTGAAATGATTTATAAACTGTATCAGGGCGCCTGGGTGGTTCAGTCGGTTAAGCATCCAACTTCGGCTCAGGTCACGATCTCACAGTCCGTGAGTTCAAGCCCCACGTCGGGCTCTGTGCTGACCGCTCAGAGCCTGGAGCCTGCTTCATATTCTGTGTCTCCCTCTCTCTCTGCCCCTCCCCCAGTCATGCTTCGTCTCTCTCTGTCTCAAAAATAAACATTAAAAAAATTGATAGGAGTAAGGCTCATGAACTTCAAGTTCAATGATCAAGCTGCAAAGGTATACAACATTTCCTCTTTTAGAAATTATTTCTGAAAGTCCGTGTTCAAAATGGCGGCCGAATTTCAAGGACCACGAAGTTGGCTCTTAGGGATATGGGAGTGTCACAGAGTACTCAAGTCAAGGAGGAAAGGTAGCTGTGAGGAATGTGGTAGATGCTATGTCAACAGAAGAGGGGGGAGGGAGAGTTGGACTTTTTTTTTAATCTTCAATTTTGCTGAGAAAACTTCTCAGAGTTTCAATTTATAACAGCTGTTTCACAGATATGTAAGCATGGGAAACATGGCTCACTGGACCAAGGCCTGTGAATTCTCACCTTGAACCAAAACTCATTTCAGCTTCTTAACCAGTCACCACCCTATTTCATGCCTGGTTTCATCTCAGCAAGGAGCATTTGCTCTGATGCCACTCAGTGTGGTAACCGAATAGTTCAAGGGCAGTTGTAAGCAGAGTCGGACTAAGGGGGAAATGTAATCCGCCCTAAGTGTTGGCAGAAGACATTCCATCAACCCCCAAGAAGGAAACTACTTGTTCAAGAAAAGACATCAGAAAGCATAAGCTACCACAACACACACACACACACACACACACACACACTCACACACACTCACACAGCAGAGCTGGCAGCCACATCTTAGAAGTAGGAAGAATTGACCCAACTCTACAAGACGGTAGTTTTCCTAGCTAACTCTTGCATCTCAGAAATCGCTAGCCCTCCATGCAGCTTAACTGGATGCTAGACCTGCGTTTTGTCACCTCAGGCAATAAACAAAAAGAGGGCACCAAGGAGAAACAACCCACACTGCCATCGTCACCACACGTTATACATTCACGTGTCATCTGTTCAAACCTGTAGAATGTGCACCACCAAGAGTTAACTATGGACTTTGGGTAATGATGTATCAATACGGGTTCACCAACTGTAATAATGTACCACCGTGGTGGGGGACAGTGATAACGGGGGAGGCTGTGCCTGTCCCCACACACCTCTGTCTCCTCGTCTCAGTTTTGCAGTGAACCTTAAACTGCTCTAAAATAACACTGTTACACACACACACACACACACACACACACACACACACTTCCATTCCTGCTTTTTGAATCCAATCAAATGTTTGTCTCTATCACTAGGCTGGAACCTCCGATAATGTCAATGACGAGATATTCAGTGGGCCGGTGGGAAAATGGAACCTACCTTACAGACAGTTCCCAAACTTCTTAAGCTTGTTTAAACTTGCCATTGATTTGGCAAATAAATAAATTGACCTGACAGCAGTCAATCCTTAATAATCATAGAATGAAAACACACTGAGAAGTTAAACTTGTCTTAAGTTTATTTATTTCTTTTGAGAGAGACAGAGAGCTTGAGTGGAGGAGGGGCAGAGAGAGAGGGAGAGAGAGAACCCCAAGCATTGATTGTGTGGCTGTTAAGATATGATCGCACAACAATGGCACTGAGTCAAGACGGATGCGAGGCTGGAACGCACAAACCGTGAGATCATGACCTGAGCCGAAATCAAGAGTCAGAAGCTTAACTTCAGGCGCCCTTGAAGTTTAACTTTTTGCTCAAAGGAAAGCGTTACAAGGAAAAGACAGTGGGTAGGTGGGAAGCAATGTGAAACTTATATTTGTTTTACATACACGTGTAAAGATGCAAGTATATCCACCTAGGGATGTACGCTATCTTTTAATCTCTACAAAGACACTCCTCTGCTGTCGGGAAAGTTTTCTTTTGAGAGTTGGTAGACTTGGATTTGCACGCATGTCCCACTGGTCCCCTCGGTGCCTTACCGTTCATATCTTCAAAGCAGAGTACTGGGGCAATGTGAAGAAGTCTTTCTTGCGCAGCGCAACTCTCCAGTGGGTGATCGTTCTCGAATCAACTGAGCTCAGAAGGTTTGTTCTTGAATTAATCCAACTTACTAGACAAATAATACATAAAGTTCCACATGAGTATTTTTTGTCAGTAAAATAACAGATTTATGGTACTTTCTATTCAAATTGTTACACCATTTAAAACATTAAATCAAGGGAAGAGGCAAAAATGATTATGCAGCTGTCAAGATACGATTGCACAACAATGGCCTTGAGTCAAGATTGGGAGGCGGTACATCCTGTGCTGGCATGGAAGGCTGATTTATGACAAATGTCCAACACAGTGGTATTTGGAGTTTTTTCCCCAGTTAAAGTGATGGGGTTGATTTTTTTCAGGACCTACCATTAGAGTTACAACTTAGCATGTCTCTTGTATTTCTGATTCGACTCTAGTAGAATGCAAAAGAGAGAGGAGGCAATGTAATTCCTAAGTGCCCTTGTACACAGGAAAATAGAGTGTGTTTATGACGAATGTGTTTATGAAGAGCATGTCCTTATGAAAACACATATTTTGAGATCACCTTCTTCTCCTACTTCATAAGACTTAAGAGAACTAGCTTATATTGAGTACCTTCCACGAGCCAAGTATATTATAGCCAAGTATATTAAGTGTTCGCAACTAAGTCAAGTAGATATGATTATTATTTCCATTTCCCCATCCCATTTCCAGATGAGAAAACTGAAGCCACGAGGATAAAACCAGTGGTCGATGTTACCAGACAACTGGCGGGAGAGCTGGGGTAACGAGCCTTGTTCAATTACAAAACCAGAGTACCTCCTATCATACATTCTTGCACCCTTTTCTAGCAATATCGGTTGAAGTTCTGTCTTCTCTCGTTGCTTTTTGCCAAAAAGTAACAATTAGATACAACCCCCCCCCCCACACACACACACACATACATCTCTCCATAAATGTCCATATATGAGTTACAGGGTAGTATAGCGGTGAAGTGCCTGAACTCTGGGGCAAAAACTACCTGGGTTCACATAACAACGCTGACCACCTGTGTGCCACTCAGCAAGATGCTTAGCCACCTTTGGAGTCATTTCCCCATTAGTAAAACAGCTCTGCTGATAGCATAATCACTAAGAATGGTTTCTGAAATATTTTAAGTGCTGTGCCAGTATTAGCCACGACTGATATCAGTAAGGGCAGAACTCTTGGATAATATTTCTCATTCGGTATATTTTGGCTAGAGTAGTCTGGACGATTAAAATTTAGTGCTACGGAGGCAGAGATTAAAATTGAGACAGACGCATAAACCCGTTAGCTTCCTTTCTGCTCTATGCCCATAGGTTCCCTCACCCCACTCAGCTATGTCAGTGAGTATCATGGGTCAAAAGGGCTCCCTGAATCAGAACAATTTTACACTCCCAACAGAATACATGACTTGACGATCAGAGAGTAGGTTAGTCATGAAATGGAAGATGAGCCCTCTACTGTGGTAATTTAAAATACTGACTTTAGGCACCTGTGTTTACAGCAGCATCGTTCACAATAGCCAAAAGATGGAAACATTTCAAGTCTTCATCGATAGATGAGTGAGGAGACCCTGGGTGGCTCACTCTGTTAAGCCTCCAACTCTTGATTTCAGCTCAGATCATGATGTCATGGTTTGTGCATGGAGCCCGATATGGGCTCTGAGTCTAACAGCACTGAGCCTGCTTGGGATTCTCTCTCTCTCTCTCTCTCTCTCCCTCTCTCCCTGTCCCTCCTCCACTCTCTCTCTCTCAAAATAAATAAACTTAAAAAAAAAAGATGAATAAAGAAAATGTGGTCTAGCCATATGATGGGATATTATTCAGCCTTAAAAAGGAAGGAATTCTGGGGCGCCTGGGTGGCTCAGTCGGTTGAGAGTCTGGCTTCGGCTCAGGTCATGATCTCACAGTTGACGAGTTCGAGCCCCGCGTTGGGCTCTGTGCTGACAGTTCGGAGCCTGGAGCCTGCTTCGGATTCTGTGTCTCCCTCTCTCTCTCTGCCCCTCCCCCACTCATGCTCTGTCTCTCTCTGTCTCAGAAATAAACATTAAAAAAATTAAAAAAAAAAAAAAGGAAGGAATTCTGACACAGGCAATAACATGGATGAGCTTTAAGGATGTTATGCTAAGTGAAATGAGCCAGTCACAAAAGGACAAATACCGTGTGATTCCAGTTATATGAGATAGCTAAATTAATCAAATGGACAGAGACAGAAAGTGGAATGGTAGTTTCCAGGGGCTGGGGGAGATTGGAAATGAGGAGTTATTGCTTAATGGGTACAGATCTTTGTTTTTACCAGAGAGAGGGATCTCTGGGGATGGGTTGCATAACCATATGAATGTACTTAACACTACTGAACTGTAACTTAAAGATGGTTAAGATCATAAATTTCATGTCACGTGTATCTTACCACAATGAAAAAAAAAAAACCAATACTGATTTCAGTGAAACCAACTATAGCTGCCGCGGTGGCCCCTGATTTAGTGGGACAGTGTTCTGTTACTGATCTATGAGGTTAACTGAAATCGTCAATGCGTTTTCTCATCAGCAGCCAATCTCACTGACACACTGCAGCTGTTGTCTACACTCCACACTCCAAGCAAGAGCCTGGGCCACCCACCCCTTGACCTTTGATTCTTTCCTAGGGGAGCTACAAATATGACTCTCGTATTCAAGGGTACCTGTGGAGAAAACGCAAGTGTGTGTTCCTAGGTGGCCACCCTGTTGAATCCCCTTACCTGTGGGAGAAAAGGCAGGAGTAGGAAAATCTTCCTTATAGGGCAGTGATGTTAGATCACATAATTGTCAGACGCGATGTTTCTATTTCTGATGGCATCGTTGGAAGTCTAGGCACCACCCCAGGGTCTCTGCATCTGCACCCATGTTTTTGCATGGTGTATGAATGTGAGGTTTGTGTTTTGGAACTTGGGTAATTAGCCCAAGAAAAGAATGGCAGAGTCTCTTAATTAATTAGGACCTATTTAGATTTCTATGGTCAGTGGCTTCAATAGGAATCCTTTAGCTTAGACTTACGGCCTATGGATTTTTTAAAAATGTGTTTGAATTTCACAAGTACGTGTGAATGACGTATCTTTTAGTTTTCCCAGTTGGGAGGAAGGAGAAGGGAGGATAAACATTTTGTGTTACAAATGAGAGCGACCTTCAGGGCCAGCATATTAATTAACAAATGATTATTCTTCATAATAGTGGAATAGTGTAAAAAGGAATCTATTTTAGTAACAACAATTCCTTCATTCAGACATTGGCATAAATTCTTTACGCTTCCTGACTGCCTACATACTCCCGTGTGTGTGTGTGTGTGTGTGTGTGTGTGTGTGAGAGAGAGAGAGAGAGAGAGAGTGTGTGTGTGTGTGTGTGTGTGTGTGCACGGGGGGGGGCATCTATCATGTGGCATACGGAAGTGTAATTTGAAACAACAGCAATTCAGAAAGAATTCAGAAAGAATCTTCAGAAAGAAACTTCGTTGTTTTTTTTAAAATATAATTTATTGTCAAATTGGCTAACATACAGAGTGTAAAGTGCGCTTTGGGTTTTCGGGGTAGATTCCCGTGGTTCATCGTTTACATACAACACCCAGTGCTCATCCCAACAAGTGCCCTCCTCGATGCCCATCACCCTCTCAATGCCATTTTTCCCTCTCTGTTTGTAACCATTTTCCCCCTCCCCTTCCCCCATGGTCTTCTGTTAAGTTTCTCAAGATCCACACATGAGTGAAAGCCTATGGTATCTGTCTTTCTCTGTATGACTTATTTCACTCAGCTTAATACCTTCCAGTTCCATCCACGTTGCTTCAAATGGCCAGATTTCATTCTTTCTCATTGCCAAGTAGTATTCCATTGTATATATAAGCCACATCTTCTTTATCCATTTGTCAGCTGATGGACATTTAGGCTCTTTCCATAATTTGGCTACTGTTGAAAGCGCCGCTATAAACCTATGAATCAGCACTCCTGTATCCTTTGGATAAATTCCTAGTAGTGCTATTGCTGGGTGGTAGGGTAGTTCTATTTTTAATTCTTTGAGGAACCTCCACTCTGTTTTCCAGAGCAGCATCCAGATGGCTAACAGACACATGAAAAGAAACTTTGTTTCTGATACCTATCACCCCCACCACTACAAGCTTATTTCAAAAGGGCAGCTGTCAAGAAGTCTCTAGTTGGCTTTACAGAAAATGAAATGCAAAGTGACTGGTGTTTGACTCTGAATGTCTCTTGATTCAAACCATCTTGAAAAGTAGAAGCCTCTCTGAAAACTGAGTGCCACCTGTTAACTGGAAAAGGGCCAAATGACCTCTGACCGGACTGCTGCCAGGGAGGTTTGGCCACGTCTGTGATTTCCATCAGCATCCGCCTTCTCTGGCCCTTCAAGAGGCTGGGGCAGGCCTTAGTTAAGGAGGGGAAGTAGCTTTCAAAACACCGAGATTAAAGAAGTACCAGAATCAAACAGCTTAGTACAATGACCGATTCTCTTTCGCACAGTCCTCAGAGCTGACCTGTCCTTGGCCTTCCGAAAGGTTGCTTCCAGAATATTAAGCCGTCAGGGCACTGGGGAGAAGCCACAGCAAATGATGAGGCCACTGGGTGGGAAGACTGGATCTTAACAGCAAAATCAAAGTGATTCTGCCTGTCTTTAAGCCTCCAGAATCGCAGATAGGGCAGCACCGGTCAAGACCGAGCCATTGCCCTAAGAGATCTCGGATCACTGGTTCTCTTCTGAACTTGAGAAACTGGAAGTGGCCTTGCCAGGAACTATTTTAGCAGGGGTCGCAAAGTTTTACGAGAAGAGGAAGCAAGAGCTTTAAACCAAGTTTCCCTTTTGCATTTCACCGAGAACAGGTGTTTGCTTTGCTCAAGGGAAGACTTCCCGGGGGCGGGGGATGTCATGCACAGCTAAGAGCCGCGGTGGGAATGCTCCGCTGTCATACCTGGGATTGGTTCACATCACCAGTGTGATATCACTCCAGTGGCTTTCCCTGAATGTGATAATAAACACACGTGTGTTTTATTTATTTAAACACACGTTTAATTAATGTTTATTAAACATCTCATTTAATTTTCATCGCAATGCTATGAAATAGGCATTATGGTCCTCACTACAGAGATGAGGAAATTGATGCTTAAAGGGCTTGAATAAAATGTTAAGGTGGCAAAACTAAGTGGAGGAGTTGGGATTTGAGCCCAGAAAGTCCAGAGCTTTGCTTTCAGTCACATTTCTACAAGATGAGTGGCACACATTGTATCAGTTGCACAAAGTCACTAAAGAATCCTGGGTGAACGTCTGCCAAGCCCATCTGCTAATTTTCCTCTTCTTTCCAGAGCTGACCCATGAGCCTGGAGGTGTGGCCCTGCCTTCCTGCCACCTGACCCGGAGTCTCTCTGCTTCGCTGCTTTCATGTCCTTTCCAAGATTAACATTTTACCTACCTTCTTTCCACGACCTCCCCCCCGCCATGACCAACGCCCTCGACACTGTGTCCTGAATAATAGAATAGGACAAAAAGTCTTTACCCACGTTTCTGAGTAGAACGGCTATCACTCCGTGGGCTTTTAGAGGGGCACTGTCTATGCAGCCTTAGCTAACTGCATGGTGTCTTCTTTAACCAGAGGTCCACAATATCAAATCTTTTTCACAATGACATAAGGAGGAAGAAAAGAGTCACTTTAGCTGGTGACGATCTGCTTTCTCCTTCCAGCTTTTCCTGGATGCCTTTCTCTTTTCTCTTCTAATGCTTCCATTGCTGGATGTAAGAGGCTGCACTGTGTTGCTGTGTTCAAGATAGATGATAGATAGATAGATAGATAGAATAAATCTAGAGAGATTTAGATATCAAGATAGAAGTAGGTGTTACGATATCAAGACATGTATGTATGTGTATCATTAGTTTGGGTTCCCCCAGAGGCAGCCCTTAAAATAAGGATTCAGTGCAAATAGCAAACACTGGTAAGGGAAGGGATAAGAAACAGAGAAGGGAAGTAAACGAAAGAATAATCAAGCAACTTCCCACTGAGGGCAAATGGAGCTTAATTCTGTGGGGGAATGCCGGGGGATTGTGTAAAACTTCCTACCCTATGGCTCAGTCGGTTAAGGGTCTGACTTCAGCTCAGGTCATGATCTTGTGGCTTGTGAGTTCGAGCCCCACATCAGGCTGTGTGCTGACAGCTCAGAGCCTGGAACCTCCTTCGGATTCTGTGTCTCCCTCTCTCTGCCCCTCCCCTGCTCGTGCTCTGTCTCTCAAAAATAAATAAACATTAAAAAAATTAAAAAAAAAAAAAACCCAAACTTCCTACCCTAAGTGGATCACTACCATCAGCTCAAGCTCCAGCCCCAAATCCACTGAATCAGAACGTGAATTTTTAACAATATCCCCAAGTGATAATCTATGGAATGCTAGGGCAGAATATGCCTCAACATTAAAGTAACTAAGGGGCAAGAAAACTGTGAGATTTATCCTCACCTGACATGGGTTGTGAGCGACTTCTTGGGGTTTGAATTCTCGGGCACTTACGGCTCAGCCTTTGCACAAGGCAGAACATCAGTGCTCCAGTGGCCAGAAAGAAAGTCCTCAGACAATGAAAGGTTTCTTAGATATAAAGTTTAGCTTGAATTTCATAATAATCACCACCACAGCTGTCGTGCTGGTTCAACATTAAAGACACATTTAGTAGAGTCAGGTAAGCAGCATTTCATCTAGGCTACATAAAGCTGTTCATTCACCTAGCTGGGAAACACCAGCGTCACCATTTACTTTAGAGGCATTAAAGTAAATGTAACATTGTATTTTATCAGGAGTTATTTCAGGCGTAGGCCATGAGTGGGGTCAGGAAATAGGTCTCCAAACTTAAAAAAAAAAAATCCTAAATAAATTTTTAAACTTTTGAGAGAAAGAGAGAGAGTGTGTGAGTGCACGCGGGGGAGAGGGGCAGAGGGAGAAAGAGAGAGACAGAGAGAGAGAGAAAAATCTCCATGCTCAACATGGAACCCAATGCGGGGCTCAATCCCATGACCCTGGGATTATGACCTAAACTGAAACCAAGAGTTGAACGCTCAACCGAGTCACCCAGGCACCCCTAAATAAGTTTGTATGTTTAAATAATGGGATCATAGAAAAGTATGAATCCAAAATTTGGGGACACAACAATATATATTTATTCTAAGCTCAAAGTATATGCTCAATACTTCAGCGTCATTACATAAACTACAAAATACCAATGAGTTAGCTACGTTTCCTTTGCTCCATCTTTTGTTCAACACAACACCGAATGAATTTTAAAATGTTCAAAATATTGTAAAATTACATTCATTCCTCGTTTATCAGGAAATGGAAAACTTTTGCTCAAAAAATGAAACATTAACGCACACGGTATATTCTTAACATACGTTAAGTAATGAAACCCTACAAAATCTGTTCTTATGACCCTTTCTCTTTGTTTCTCTCTCCTCTGCCTGCCTTATAATTCCAGCCATTGATGTGATGAAATAAGTCTCTGAAATAAGTCTTCCCTGGGTACCCTGAGCAGAGCATTTTCCGTGCACTTCCTCACATTAAAAGTTAGCTGCCTGTTAGAGAATAAAACCTAGTGAAATCCTGCTTTTGCACAAGTGCTGTCTCTGGTTTCATGAGTTTTTTCTTCTCTGGCAAGGACAGTGAGGAAGACATCAGAGGCTTTCGATCATGCATATCTTTTTTTTTTAATTTCTAAAAAATGTTTTATTATTTTTGAGGGAGCAAGCGAAAGAGAGAGAGAATGCAAGTGGGGGAGGGGCAGAGAGAGGGAGACACAGAATCTGAGCTGTCAACAGAGAGCCCTACATGGGGCTCAAACTCATGAGCCATGAGATCATGACCTGGGCTGAAGTCAGACACTCAACCGACTGAGCCCCCCAGGCGCCCCAGTCATATCTGGCTTTATATAGCACGGTTGACAGACTCACTGATATTGAAAAGAAAAGTTCTGCCAAATTTCACAATTCATTCCTCATTCTATTCTGAATTTCAGTTAAACAAAAAAAGCCACCTTAGAATATCAATTTGGGTATTTTCCTCAAAGAAATAGATTCTCCCTGTCCCCGAAGCGTGTGCAGAAGATGATTTGTAGAGACGTAGAGGTGGGCGGGGGTCACGTACCAACAAATGATGCATCTGAGACCCAAGCTGCCAGTACAGAATGGGATGAAATCTTCAGGATGAGAGTAAATCCGAGAAAACCAAAGGTCTGAAACTAAGTGGGTTTGTATCAGAAACTAGATGGGTTCTAGACCAGTGCTCTCCAACAGAGATGTAATGTAAGCCACGTACACTATTCTAAACGATTCTAAACGTTCTAGTAGCCCCATTGAAAAAGCGAAAAGAAGCAGATATAAAGTGTATCTAACTACTATCTTATTTAACCCAATATGTATAAAATGCTATCATTGTTAATATTCATGAAATACGTAGCATTCTCCTTTTTTTCATACCAAGTCTTCAAACTCAAGTGTGAAATGTCCACTTTGTAGCACATTTCAAGGGCTCAGCGCCACCTGTGACCACTCGCCATCACGCTGGTCAGCTCAGTTCTAGACAACCTATTAATAAATTCAATTGCTTCTCAACTATTTGCGGGATCCTTAACAGCCAGATCAAAAACACTAGCTGTAATCCTGGAGCCAAAGCTTCTTTTTTATTAGAGTGAGGTCTGACCTCTTTCATTTATACTTAGAATTCCAGCTACCTCACAGACTTTTCTCTAAGGATTGTTTTGTCATCCAATTCAATTGCACATGCTTTCATTCATTCTAAACACATGTTATGAGCAGTACCTCCGTCCCCCGCCCCCCAACACACACACATAACCTGAATTATCCTACCCTCTTACCCCGGGAATTGCCTTAAGTTAGAAAAATACTTTAATTCTAATTTGCTTTTTAGCACGGAATGCTCTGCTTACGAATGCCATCGGTGTAAGGTACCAAAAAACCCTTATGTCAAAGCTTCCACTAAGTCTTTGTGTGGCCCGAGGAGAGGCACCAAAAAGCAAATGGCTGTTAGAAAAAGTTACATGTACTAGGGCTCGTTTTTTTTTTTTTTTTTTTTTTTTACGTTTATTTATTTTTGGGACAGAGAGAGACAGAGCATGAACGGGGGAGGGGCAGAGAGAGAGGGAGACACAGAATCGGAAACAGGCTCCAGGCTCTGAGCCATCAGCCCAGAGCCTGACGCGGGGCTCGAACTCACGGACCGCGAGATCGTGACCTGGCTGAAGCCGGACGCTTAACCGACTGAGCCACCCAGGCGCCCCAGGGCTCGTTTTTTTTTATGTGCTCTGGGTCTCTGGTCAAATTCTGGAATTAGGAAGGAGACAAAGGGCGGCCTGTCACTTCAGTGCATAATCATATATATCGCCATCCCCTCAAGGGAGCAGCGAGAACACACTATACTATGTTGTAATTCGAGAAATGTTTCTCATCCCTAGCATGGATCTTGGTCGTGATGTTTGGAAAACTTCATGTCTCTCCCGAGATCATAGTTACCTATGAGATGACCCAGAAAGACTAAGAATAAAGCAAGTTTGTGCATTACACTACCAGGGAAATCTCAAAGAGCTCTGAACCTGGAATGCCAACATTTATCCTGAACTGTCCCTAAACAAAAACCCTGTCTCCCAGTGATACTCTAGCTTAATTGGGGGAAACGTCTTGCTGCAAGCGATTGCCCTAAGGATCGCATTGGTTCAGGTGTGCAAATGGGTGCAAGGGGATTCTAGGACATTCCTGATGCCAGTGAGTATGGGGTGCATTTCTCCAAAGGGAGATGAAGGTTCACGTTCTGGTGGTTTGCAAAAGAAAGCCCCCCTCAGGGGGACATCGACCTGAGAATTGGGGGACAGGGCAGGGCACACTGGGCCTATCTGTGAAGGGCTTAACCCTCTGAGTGATATTCTCTTGGACCAGTAAAATCATCTTGTAAAGCATACACTATGAATGCCTCCGATGTTGTATTCTTTTACAGCTTTTCCAATAAAACTCTCATGTGATAGAATAAAGGCAGGACCAGCTACATTATTTGTAGGGCCAGGGCAAAATGAAAATGCAGGAATCCTTGTTTAAAAAAAAATTAAGAATTTCAACACAATGTGGCACATACCTACAATGAAATATCGCTCAGTCTTAGAAAGGAAGGAAATTCTGACGAATGGTCAGGAACAAGCAGCATGATACTAAAAACAAAAGAAAAATTTTAAAGCAGTCAGAATAGGGGTGTCTAAGTGGCTCAGTTGGTTAAGCATCTGACTTTGGCTCAGGTCCTGATCTCGTGGTTCACGAGTTCGAGCCTCATGTCGGGCTCTGTGCTTACAGCTCAGAGCCTGGAACCTGCTTCAGATTCTGTGTCTCCCTCTCTGCTCCTCCCCCATTCATGTTCTGTCACTTCCTATCTCTCAAAAATAAATAAAAACATCAAAAATTAAAAAAAAATAAAAGCAATCAGAATAAAAGGTAGATTACCTTTTATTAGACTAAAGGCAGAATTCTCATTAGCATTACAAGAGACCAGAAAGCAACAGAATAATGCCTTCCAGTAATGGGAGAAAGTGGTTGTCAACCGGGAAAGTTCCATCTAGCTCAATCATTATTCAAGAACAAGGCGAAATAAAGACAATTTCAAACAGATCGAGCCTGACAGTTTACAAATCATGGACTTTCCATCACTGAGAGAATGAAAAAAGGATGTACATTAGTAGGAAGGAAACTAATCCCAGGAGGAAACAGGGGCATGCAAGAAATGTTTTACAGTTTTTCATTCTACCTCCATTGTCTCTTATAATTTTTTAATTTTCCATTTTTTGTTTCCTCTGTGCTACATTCTGAATACTTTCTTCACATTTTTCTAGTTTGCTAATTCTGTATTTAATTGCTAACCCTGATCTGTGATGGTTAGGATTAAGTTCAGGTAAAGTAGTAGAAAAACCCGTTTTTGCCATGGCTTTAAAAAAGAAGAAATTCAGCTTTCAGTCAAGATGGAGTAACAGGGGACTGGATTTGTTCTCCCGTCTGGGGAGGAAAGAAACACAGACAACACCTATAAGGAACAACAGTTTTCGGGGCTCCTGGGAGGCTCAGTCAGCTAAGCGCCCAACTCTTGGTTTTAGCTCAGGTTATGATCTCGCGGTTCATGAGTTTGAGCCCCACATGGGGCTCTGCACTGACAGTGTGAAGCTTGCTTGGGATTCTCTGTCTCCCTCTCTCTCTGCCCCTCCCCCAACCTCTCTCTCTCAAAATAAATAAATAAACATTAAAAAAAAGAAGCAATAGTTTTCAAGACTCTGGACATCAGGTAATAGAAGATAGTGATCCTGAATGAAAAGGAACAAGTAAAGTAAGTCCTATGATCACTCCAGCTTGTTGCCGTGGGCGAGGTCTCATCTCGGGCTGTGTCACCAAGAGAGAGAGCTCAAGTACAGCCTCCTGGAGTCTGATTTGAGACTGAGGATCTCAGGAGACCAAGACAGATAGAGGTCGCAGGACAGAACACTGAGGGGAGGAAAGCTGTACGTAGACGGAAACGCAGAAGTCCAGAGAAGGTTCTCCCCCAGTAGTCAGCTGAGAAATAATCGCATGTGTGTGAGGAAACCATCTGAAGCTAGAGAATGAACAACCCGAAATGGTCAGAGGAAATAGCTCCTGAGCTCACACAGGCCAAGGAATAGTGCCCATTCCCAGAAGTCGTTTAAAAAAAAAAAAAAGTATGATTCATGGGGCACCTGGGTGGCTCAGTCGGTTGGGCGTCCAACTTCAGCTCATGTCATGATCTCACCGTCTGTGGGTTCGAGCCCCGCGTCGGGCTCTGTGCTGACCACCCAGAGCCTGGAGCCTGCTTGGGATTCTGTGTCTCCCTCTCTCTCTGCCCTTTCCCTGCTTGTACTCTGTCTCTCTCTCTCTCAAAAATAAATAAAACATCAAAAAAATTTTTTTAAACCCTCTGATTTGTGAGGCGTGGGGTAGAGTACATGGAGAGGTGGCTGAAGGAGTTCAAGAGATACAAACTTAGAGTTATAAGATAAATAATTCTTGGGATGTAATGTGCGGCATGGTGACTGTAGTTAACGCTATTGTATGTTCGAAAATGGCTGAGAGTAAATCTTAAAAGTTCTCCTCCCAAGAAAAAATTATAACTGTCTAGTGGTGGATGTTAACTGAATTTATTGTGGTAATCATTCAGCAATATAGAATTCAGGTATAATATATATGATATTGTATATATGACATACTATACAATTATTATTACATATTATATATATAATCATTATGCTTACACCCAAAGCTAATACAATATTGTATGTCATTTATATCTCAATAAAAAAAGAATAGACCTGAATACCTCTACATCTATAAAAAGAACTTCAATTTGTAGCTAATAAAGAATATTCTAGGCTCAGATGGCCTATGGGGGAGAAACATAGATCTGATATACGGTTTTCACTGTCTAAACTTCTTGCTTATTTTAGATTCATCTAATGTATGAAAGACAATGGGACATTTTCCAAGACTAGTAAGAGCAACATATAAGTAGGGCTCATGAATTCTACCAAACATTTGCAAATAATACCATTTTTACACAAACTTTTCTAGAAATTAAAGAGAATACTTCTAAACTCATTCTATAAAGCTAAACTTACTTTGGTAAAAATATTAAAAGACAGGAAAACTTTGGATCAATACTTCTCCTTAACTTAGGTGTAAGAATTCTTTTTAAAAATACAACAAATCAAATGTAACAAAAAATAAAAAGCATATTATGAGCAAGTGAGATTTATATCAGGAATGCAAGGTTGGTTTAACATTTTAAATACTATCAATGTAATTCACCAAACCAAAAAAGAAAACCCACATAATCATCCCTGCAGATGTAGGAAGGTCTGACAAACCCAACATCTGTTTCTATTAAAACCTCCTTAGAAACTAGGAATAGAAGGGAACTTCCTCAACTCAACAGAAGACATCTACTGATCTACAACTACCATAAAACTCAATGGCAAAAGACTGAATGCTCTTCTCGGTATGAAGATAAAGATGAGAATGCTTGCTCTCACCCCTTGTATTCAACACCATATTGGAAGCTCTAACCAGTGTAATAAGGCAAGAGGAAGAAAGACAAGGCATCATTTTAAAAAGGAATAAAAGCTTTTTGGTTTTTTTTTTAAGGCAACATGAATGTCTACGTAGAAAACTCAGTGTAGTCTACAGGAAAGATACTAGAATCAATCAGTTAGTTGAACAAAGTTTCGGTATACAAGATCAATATACAAAAGTGAATTATATTTCTGTAAACTAGCAATGAATAATTGAAAGATCGAAAAGCAATGACATTTACAATAGCATGATACTATGTGATATTTAAGGATAAATCTGGGGGCTCCTGGGGGCCTCGGTTGGTTACGCATCTGACTTCAGCCTAGGTTATGATCTTGCAGTTCATGGGTTCGAGCCCCTTATAGTATTGGGCTCTGCACTGACAGCTCAGAGCCTGGAGCCTGCTTTGGATTCTATGTCTCCCTCTCTCTCTATGCCCCTCCCCTGCTTGTGCTCTCTCTCTCTCTCTCTCTCTCTCTCTCAAAAATAAATAAATAAACATTTAAAAAAAAAGGGATATATCTGACAAAAGAAGTATCCTGGAAACTATGAAACTATGCTGAGAGAAATTAAGGAGGGATGAAATGAATGGATATATCTATTTTGTAAGTCAGAGGATTCAACATTACGAAGATAATCAATTTTCTCCAAATTGCTATGTACAATCAGTGCAATCCCAATAAAAACCTGAGACGACTTTTTTTTTTTTGGTAAAAAACGAAAGCTGATTCGAAAATTCATTTGGAAATCCAAATGACCCAGAATATCCAAAGCAAATGTGGGAAAGAACAAAATTGAAGGCCACTAATTAATTTTGAGTTATAAGGGCATTCGAATGGCAAAAAGAAAATGAACACTCAATAGTAAGCGTGCCCAAAGTTTGTCCAAATAAAAAGATGTGAAACATCCGTTGTGTTGAGATGTAGTAATTAACAAAATAGATTGGTGTGGCATCACATAGATTGGCAAAGGATCACATAGACTGGGCCCAATAAATCCTTGCTGGATATAATCAAAATTGGTCAGATAGTAGTCTTGAAGGTTGAGGACACATTAGAAATTAGCTGCTTTCAAACTTGATTAACACAATTGTATTCATTTATGTATTATTTTTACCCCACTCACTTCTTTAAAAGACTTGAAGTAGCTGGTAATTAACTACGAAAGTAGCCAAAGGCTTGTTACCCAACGTATATATTTTTTACCCTTGTGTATTTTCCTAATTTGTCTTTCATCAGACTAGAGGTTCCTGAGTGCCTTCCACTTTACAATACTAAGTAAAACATAGATCTGATATATGGTTTCCACTGTCTAGACTTCTTGCTTATTTTAGATTCATCTAATGCATGAAGGACAATGGGACACTTTCCAAGACTAGTAAGAGCAACACATAAGTAGGGCTGTCGTCATGGTCCTTCTTGTGTTAGGAATTTTCCCGTCATTGTTCCAAGAAGGCAAACACTTGGGAACCACACTGCAGGAAATGAATGGTTTCATGTAAATAGCCATTTGCCACACAGTCCAAAGTATCATAAAGTGTCTTACAATGATGCATTTCCTACTCAGCATCTTCCCTTCCTGAAGAAAGTTTGATCCTTTCTAGAGGAGAAAATGGTGGCTGGGGATTTACATTGCCTCTTGAAGAGATTTTCTCCATGTTTATGAAAAATTATACTGGCAATTAATGATGCTTAACATTAGGCATTACGGTGATCTTTTAGGTGCACTGCTGCTTTTAATAGGAATCAGGAAAGTCTTTCATGTGTCTTGAAAATGCTGTAGGTTGATAAGGGGGAGTGTCTGATCCATGGGTCTGATGTATGCTTGTTTGGGATAGGGAACAACACTTTCCATTTGAATTTTAAAAATAATAATAAATGTGACCCCCAAAAAAGCACCATATACTTTCTTCCAAATGGGCAAGGTAAGCATCCTTATCTTTTCGAGAACTTGGATACTGGACAATTAAAGGCTTCCTACATTTGAATTCTGTTCTCATTTTTATGTTGCCTATAGTGGCCTTTCTATATACAGATAACATTTCTTTCTGCCTCTCATCGACTGTTGTTCAAACTCCCTAGGATGTTTCACCAGGACCTTCACGAGGACCTTCTGGTCCTTGCTTACCTCTCCAGCTTCATTTTTTTTAATCCTGCAGGAACACATACATATGTGCATGCTAGCCTCCCTCTCTCTGCTATCTCCATCCCACACTGCCTGATGAGGCACCACGTTCACACCTAATAAGGTGGTCATATGGAAATCATTTCAGTTCCATAATGGCCTAGGTTTCCACCAGATGTTGGGCCTTTGCCCATGTTGGTCTATCGGCTTAAAATATTGTTCCTCATATACTCTTTGTTATGGACTGCATGTTTGTGTCCTTCCCCCTGCCCCCAAAATTCATATACTGAAACTCTAACCCCCCCAAAGGGCAGTATTCGGAGATAAGGCCTTTGGGAGATGATTTGGTTATGAGGGTGGAACCTCCAAGATGGAATTAGTGTCCTTATAAGATAAGGAGGAGAGCTAGACCTTTTTCTGCCATGTGAGAATATAAGAAGGTAGACCAAGAAGTGGGTTCTCACCATAACCTGACCATGGTGGTACCCTGATCTTAGACTTCCAGTCCTCAGTGCTGTGAGAAACAAATGTTTGTGAGTTAAGGCTCCCAAACATTGAGTAGTTTGTTTTAGCAGCCTCAACTAACACTGTCTTTGTTTGGCTAACTTCCACTGAACCTCAAGTTCAGGTTACTGGGCACTTGCTTTGAAATGCTATTGGTTGATCCTGCTTGTCAAGATTAAGACTTCTTGTATGTTAACCTATCCTCGCCTACCATAACACTTATTTCACAGTGTTTTGGAGCCACTGTATTTTCAAAAGATGGCCACACCTGTATCTCTGATCCCACATGCTTTTACCGGGCTGTCCTTCATCAAGAGGTGGAGGGCAGAAGTTGGAGGAGCCTAATTCTCCTTCCCCAGAATCCAGGCTGGCCTTAGAAGCCAATAGAATATGGTAGAAATGATGGTCTATGTTTTCCAAAGCTGGATCAGAAAAGGCCCTGAAGCGTTTTTGTGTTACTGTCTCGACACTTGCTCTGGGGGAAGCCAGTTACCGTGTGAGAAGCCCATCGCCCTAAGACTGTTACACTGGAGAGGACACTTACATGTGTTCTCAGCTAACAGTTAAGCAACAACTGCCAGCCAAGTTAGTGACGACATCTCCGGCTAATTTCAGCCCCCGGCCATCAAGTCATGCTCAACACTGCGTCTTCTCAGCTAAGGCCCAGACATCGTGGGCTCCCGTACCTTGTTTAAATTCCTAAGCTGCAGGGCCGTGGGCATAAGAAAGTAGTTTAAGCCCTAGACCTGGGGATAATTTGCTACACTGCCCTAGTAATGAAATGATAATTATGAAACGGAGGTTCACTTATGTAGGCTGCAAGATCCCACAGCAGACTCTGCAAGCATGAGGACGAGGACTATATCTGATTTGTTTACCACTGTAGCCTCAGCTTTTAGCTCAATGCCTGGCACATAATAAAGGGCTGGATAAGTAATCTTAACGAAATACGTAAATGAATGGAAGGATGCACGCCATGTTCCTCTAGCTTTGGGCTTACCCACGTCTTGCTCACACCTGAAGTTTGGTGATCTAGTTATAGTCGTTTGCCCAAGATCCTGCTTTTTTCTTATCTGTGATGTTCTATATCATTAATTCCCACAGTGTTCCTCTTGACCGTTCCTTGATTAGTGTTTGGAATGATGAAGTGGCCCAGAGAAAGGCCTTGGACCAGGTGGGTCTCAAGAGGCCCGCCTGGTACAGCCCCCAAGTGGCCCTCCTTTCCCCAGAGGGGGTGAAGTGAGGAATTACAAGAAGCCAGTAACCCTCCGAGGTCTGTGAACTTGACAGTGGTCTCCATGAGGGTGCAGAGATGTTCATTTGCCACATACTGCTCCTCTCTTTCTCCTAACCCTCCCAGGGTGTGGGGATGGAAGAGATTACAGAGAGAGAGAGCAATCCCACCAAGAACATCATCAACTCTGTGCTCCAGGAGTGTTAGCTGGTGGGGGGCAGGAGGTCGAAGGTGAGGGGTAAGGAATTCAGGCACTCTGCTGTATGAGATAATATCCACGCCTTAAAAAGTCTGTCATCTTCCCTCTCCACCCAAACCCTTTCTCTTCCCTTACACATGCTCTCTCTCTCTCTCTCTCTCTCTCTCTCTCACACACACACACACACACACACACACACATACACACACACACACACACCCAGGAGGAAGCCTAGCATCCTGAATCACCTCTGGTTGTATGTAGAATGGGCGTAGCCTTCCACACTTAGCCCAGTCATAGAGATAAAATAAAAATAAATAGAATAAGGAAAATAGAAAGAGAAGGGGGAAGAGAAGGGGAATAAGGGCTTTTATTTCATGTTTGCTATATGCCATGAAATAAAATACAAGCCTCTTTGCGTAATGCCATTTCATTTGAAGCAGCAATTCACAAAATAGGTCTAATTTCTAATTTGTAGGCAAGAAAACTGCTGTTCAAATTGTTTAAGTAACTTACTCAAGATTGCAGAGTAAATGTAAAAACCAGAATTTGCAGCCAGATCTGGCTGTCTCTAAATTCCATGCTCTTTCCATTCAACTGGTCTACAAAGGGGTTCTATAAAAGTATCCCAAGTATCCAAATAGCCAAGAAGGATCACGTGTTCAAGAAGGATCACGACATGGGGTCACGTCAGTTCTGACTTTGTGCGGATTTGGACCCCATGTTACACCACCTGCTTGAATTCTACTCTTGCTTACACAACTACCTGGGTGTCTAAACACAGCTCGGAACTCCTGGATGATCTGGAGTACAGAGTCTTGGCTGCACCTGCAAAGAATTCAGGCTATGAGATTCCAACACAGAGCATTGCACCATAGAGGAGATGGTTGAGAAATCTAGCTGATGGCTTCCAGCCACACATTGCTTCATACCCAAGAATGCATTTCTGTTTCTGGCAAAAGACAAGTGACCTTCCACGATCCATTCTGGTCAACCACATTAGCTATTCTGATCATAGCAGCCACTGTGAACTGAGTTGGTTTTCTAGACTCCCCATACAGCGTATACACCAGCTCCATTTGCTAGGGTGACACAGTCAGTGATTTCTTCAACGTTTACAATAAGTGAGAAGAAAACAAAGGACCAGGGGCGCCTGGGTGGCGCAGTCGGTTAAGCGTCCGACTTCAGCCAGGTCACGATCTCGCGGTCCGTGAGTTCGAGCCCCGCGTCAGGCTCTGGGCAGATGGCTCGGAGCCTGGAGCCTGTTTCCGATTCTGTGTCTCCCTCTCTCTCTGCCCCTCCCCCATTCATGCTCTGTCTCTCTCTGTCCCAAAAATAAATAAAAAAAAACGTTGAAAAAAAAAGAAAACAAAGGACCACAACAAAGTGCCTTGGTGCTGGATCAAGTCACTCAAAGATCTCAAGGAATTCTCCAAAGTGTCCTGTTGCTACCTTGAAACATGGGCTTGGGCTGCTGAGAACGTGGCCAGTGGTCTCTGACTGTCAGCCACATTCCAGAACCGTAAAACGAGGAGTGACCTTCCAGCAATTTCTTTTAATTGTTTGCTTTATTTTTCCTATTCAGCAAACATTTCCTGAGCATCTGCTTGGCCACTGACCCCTATCGAGGACACCAAGATGTAGGGAATGTGATCTGTACCTTCAGAATATTACAAAATGTTGGACAAAGGATAAGTAATCAACTAACACATGCCCCAGGGTTTTGTTGTTGCTGTTGTTTTCACTTGAGACATTGATTGCATTGGTAGGGGATTAGAGAAACGGTGGAATGAAAGATACAAAGCTTGAAAGGGAGACCGGACATTGCAGGTGCCAGGACCCCTTAGAACTCCCCCACTCTCACCCTCACAGTCCATAGACTCTGTGTCGACTTTTTCATAACCCTTCTCTGGGGTGGCCCAGTCTTGCCTAAGAACATTCCTGAAATTCAAGGGAAGCATGTGGAAGGGAGCAGTCTATTCCAACAGGCAGTTACATATTTTATTTTGATCAAGGGTTTACTCTGGTTTGATTCAGTTCATTGTGACCTAGACATTAAACTACAGAGCAGAAATAAATGGTCCTATATCCTGAGTTTAGCTAGCTCCTCATACCTAGTGATTATAGAAAAGAAGTTACATATTTCAGCAGATTGCTTTGTCATTTACGACCCTTTGTTGGGTCAAAATATAATTGCTCATAACATATGCATTGTGATTTTTAGTTCTCAGAGTCAGAATATATGGTCGAGTATGTAATTAAAATTGACGACAACTTACACATCAGTTACTGTGTTAATCAGTGGTATCCAGGCCCTTCCGTTTTAATACATCCCATATGGTCACTTTCTCTGAATGTTGTGGAAAAAAATTAAAAACCCTTCTCTATAAATCCTACTTTTTTTAATGTTTATTTATTTATTTTGAAAGAGGGAGAAAGAGAGTGCACACACTCATGAGCAGAGAGAGAAAAGACAGAGAGAGAGAGAGAGAGAGAGAGAGAGAGAGAGAGAAAATCTCAAGCATGCTCTGAGCTGTCAGCACAGAGCCTGACTCGGGGCTTGATCTGAGCCAAAATCAAGAGTCGGGCACTCAACCGACTGAGCCACCCAGGCCTTTCAGCAAATCCTACTTTTTAGAATATAATGTAAGTTGGGGCGCCTGGGTGGCGCAGTCGGTTGAGCGTCCGACTTCAGCCAGGTCACGATCTCGCGGTCCGTGAGTTCGAGCCCCGCATCAGGCTCTGGGCTGATGGCTCAGAGCCTGGAGCCTGTTTCCGATTCTGCGTCTCCCTCTCTCTCTGCCCCTCCCCCGTTCATGCTCTGTCTCTCTCTGTCCCAAAAATAAATAAAAACGTTGAAAAAAAATTTTAAAAAAAATATTAGAATATAATGTAAGAAGTTGAATTTTACCCTCAGAGCTGCTTGACTAAGCCACGTTACTCTATCTTTGGGATGGAAAATTCTGGAATTCCCAGTGGTGATGGTTCACATTAACTTTAGGGAGAAGGAGGGAATATAGGAGCAAGTGAGAAAGAAATAAAAGAAAACAAAACTTTAGCTCCAGAAGAAAAGACAGAGGTGGGTAGGGAATTTAGAAATAGGAAAGAAAAGACAGAACGCTATTAGAAAAAAACAAAATCTGAGTGGCAGCCTGATTTATTCTAATTCATCATATCTTCACTCATATCCCCAAAATAGGATTCGATGTAGCTCTAGGCAAATGGCATCAAACACCAAAAACAACAAATGACTCATAATTTAGAAAACCAGTTGAATGAGCTGTAAAAAATGGGTCCAAGTTTATTTTTAGAATTTCATAGAGCGGTTTTCATTTTCTTTGAACAATACGTCAGAATATACAACGGCGTTCCCTAGGGTCTGAAAAGTATATTTAAAGACACTGTGAATTCTATTTTAACACGGTACACTTCACTTTTGATTTTTTTTTTTTTAGTTAAGTGCAGAGAACATGACAAAAGCACTCCGTAGTACCCTAATATCTTTCCAGTCGTCGAGAGTTCATTGTCAACACCCCCAGCTGTGGTCTGCTGTATGTGGTGGTCACATTTAACGGGCTTGACTTTACTGAGTCTGTGTTTTTATTTCTCCACCAGTGCCTTCCTCACTTGACTTTCAGCTTATAGTCATTCACCACATAAAAATACCAGAGCTAATAAGATGATTGGACGAAAATGCAGAATAATAACCATGTAATATGTAATGTGCCATAAATGCAGTGGACACATATTATATATTATAGCAAAACCTTGGTAATTGCCTGTCTGGTTTAATTTTCAGCTGAGTAAAGGGAAAACATTCCAAGGTTGCACTATCTTTTTCTCTGGTATTATTATTATTACAAATATCTGTATTGGTCAGGGAACCACATGAATCCATCACTGAGTTTGATAGTTTTCAAAGATTCTGGAATTAGAAGCTAACCTAAGGTAAAACACTTAGCTGTGCACAGCTTTCCAGAGTTTTCTTACTTTTCTCATCCAAAATGAATTTCAAGTTAACCTTTAAATAATAAGAAACAAGAGTTCCCTAGGAAATTGTGGGGTAGCTAAACCCCAGGGTAGGGAGGGGGTAGGACACAGGGTGAAGACATTATGTTCTTACTTATCCCTGTTAGCAGATGGTTTTAAAGACGAACGGCCTTGGATCTTGGAGTCTTTCCTCTATGCGTGTGGAGAAGGAGACATCATGATTTAGGAGTCGGGGTGGGGGGGGGATAGTAAAAACTTGGGCAAAATTCTGGTATGTACCAATTCCAACCTCTCATTTTTCCCTTTTTTTTTAACCCCTATCCCCCAACTTAAAGTCCGAGGAGAACTTGGCTTGAGAAGGTAGCTCAAGGTTTCTATAACCATCTAGTGGGTACGCCAGCTGCTAGAGATTTGGGGATAAAGGACCCCGCGTCCCTGTCTGCAGATAATTTAGAGTTTAAGTGGAGCGGTGAGTACTAACTCCCCAGGACTGTCATTAACAAAGCACCACAAAGCTGGGTAGCTTAAACAATAGAAATTTATTCTCGCACAGTCCTCGAGGTTAGAAGGCTGAGACCACGTGTTGGCCGTGTTAGCTCCTTCCCGGGGCTGGGAGGGAGAATCTGTTCCACTCTGTTCTCCTAGTTTCCACCCTAGTGGGATTGAAAAAGGATATTGGAACAGTTAAAAGAACACAGCTGACCTCCGAACAATGTAAGGGTTAGGGGCGCTGACCAGTTGAAAAGTATAACTTTTGATTCCCCCAAAGTTTAACTCCTAAGAGCCTACTGCTGACCGGAAGCTTTAACAATAACATACACAGTCAATTAAAACACAGTTTATATGTTATATAAATATATTACATGTATTTAAAATATTAAATATACGTATTAAATATAATATTGTTATATGTATTATGTTCTGTATTCTTACAATAAAGCAAGGTAGAGAAAAGAAAATGTTATTAAGAAAATCATAAGGAAAATGCATTTACAATACTGTACTGTATTTATAAAAACAAACAAACAAACAAACAAACCTTAACACTAGGGGCGCCTGGGTGGCTCAATCGGTTAAGCGCCCGACTTCGGCTCAGGTCATGATCTCACTGTTTGTGTTTGAGCCATGTCAGGCTCTGTGCTGATGGCTCGAAGCCTGGAGCCTGCTTTGGACTCTGTGTCTCCTTCTCTCTCTGCCCCTCCCCTGCTTGTGCTCTGTCTCTCTGTGTCTATCAAAAATAAATAAACGTTAAAAAAAAATTTTTTTTTTAAAACCCACATGTGAGTAGACCCACAAGTGCCATTCAAGCCCATGTTGGTCAAGGGTCAAGTGTACAGTAAAAGATTGTAATTACACACTGGAAATATTCAGTGAATATGGAGAAGAAGGGTGGTATATTTAGAGATAAGAGCAGTTTTCTATTCAGCAAGTATAG
Source organism: Felis catus (assembly GCF_018350175.1). Classification (NCBI taxonomy): domain Eukaryota; kingdom Metazoa; phylum Chordata; class Mammalia; order Carnivora; family Felidae; genus Felis; species Felis catus. Next base: position 17,288,004 of record NC_058372.1, read on the forward strand.
TTTGTCTTAGGCAGTTCAGGCTGCTATAACAAAGTGCCCTGCACTGGACAGCTTACACAATACACATTTGTTTCTCACAGCTCTGGAGGCTGGGAAGTCCAAGATCACCCTTCTAGAAGATCCAGGATCTGGTTGAGACCTCTCTTTTTAGCTTGTAGGTGGCTGCCTTCTCACTGTGTCCTCACACAGTAGACAGAGAGCAAAGCTCTGGGCTCTTCCTCTTACGAGGGCACTAATATCATCTTGCGAGTCCCACCCTTATGACCCATCTAAATCAAATTACCTCCTAAAGGCTCCACCTCTGAATACCATCACATTGGTATTCTATATATGAATTTGGGATGGGGCACAAACATTCAGTCTATGATACACCTTCGGCTAATGTTAACAGGAGAAATGAATGCACAACGCAAAAGAACCGACCGATAAGGCCTTTTGCGCCTCCCCGACCCACACCCCCGCCACCCCAAAGCCCATGGACTTGATCAAAATAAACCACAAGACTGTGCTTTAGACAATCCAGTGTGTGATCAGTTAGCAGGGCCCGGATAATGGTCCGTCACACAGTGCAAGAGCAGACCTAGCTAAGACCGCCTCTTATTACACAGCTATGCAAACAGAAGCTACTCCAGAAACCCATTGGCCTGCCCAGCTCAATGCTGCAGAAGGGGGATCCAGCTCTTCCCCAGTGTGGGCATTAACAGTCTCAGCTGGATTGAGGAGAAGTGTGCCATGTCCTCCCCAGCTGTCCTGTGATCCCTGGGCTGCTATTGCCCCATCACTGCGGTCACCTGACGTCATGGTCCTCCCAGAAGCCTATGATCTGTGCTAATTTAAGACGGAAAACCTATGCCATGTTGCCTCCTTCACCTCAGAACAAACTCATCATTCCCCGATACCTTAAAATGCACGTCCAGCCTCAGGATGTGATAAAAGTTCACCAGATTGTCAAGTAAGCCACCAAGATTAGAGAAGGTTATATGAGGGCTAAGTTTAACCGAGTCTGCGCTAAACAAAATAAGGTAAAATGGAGATCTCACTGGTTGCATAATCATCAATGTATTTTTTTGCAAACAAAACCTCAGCATTCCTCTAAAGCAGTGTAGTAATCAGGAAGGAAATAAGCTGATTTCATTTGTTGTTCTCTTACATCATCAAGAGTCTTGACCGTGTTTTAAGCCAAAAAAAAAAAAAAAAAAAAAAAAAGCCAGTATACGTGCCATTCGCCATGTTTTGGAATAAACTGTGTTGGTGGGATGGAGGAGGCTGGTTACAAAAAGCAAAAGACAGAGTCTACACATAAGACCCTGTGTGCCAGAGAACAAGGTCAATAATTAAACAATGCGGCTGACCATAATTTGCCTTCCAAGATCCAGATTCTGGGCCATTGAGCAACTGTGTTCCCAGCCCCTGGGTCCTGTCTTATTTCAGCCCCTTTGCTGGTGGTTTGTGGGTTGAGCTAACTCCCGGGCCGGCACCAGGCATCACGCAGCGGGTCTAAACACACAAAGACCCTCGGGGCTTAGCTTCCGTTCCATGAACTGGCATTTCACAGGTCAGGATCTGGAATTCAGCCGGAAGAGGAGATGTTTACAACTGCTGTCTGCTCTGGGGGCTGGGGTGTTTCTCCGAGACGTGTTTGATAAAACCAGAATTCCACATTCGATACAGAAAACAACCGCTCGATGTTTTTAATAAGAATGGAATGTATGCCTCTTCTTTCCACATTCGGCCTCAGATATTTAGGGGGGTTATTTACAGTGTCGATTCCAACTCTGTATGGCACTGTCCAAAAGAATGAATGAATTCATTAATCAGTTCAGTACATTCAATTGAATTCTGACTGGATTCTGGAAGATAGAAGGAACCGGTAGACCCAGTCCTGCCTAGAAAGAACCCACGAGGATAGAAGGAACCATTAAACCCAGTTTTGCCCTAGAAAGAACCCACAACCGGGCGCCTTGGAGGCTCAGTCTGTTAAGCATCGGACTTCAGCTCAGGGCATGATCTCACGGCTTGTGAGTTCGAGCCCTGAGTTGGGCTCTGTGCTGATAGCTCAGTGCCTGGAGCCTGCTTTGGATTCTGTGTCTCCCTCTCTGCCCCTCCCCTGTCCATGCTCTGTCTGTCTCAAGAATAAGTAAGCATTTAAAAAAATAAATTAAAAACGAAAGAAAGACCCCACAACTAGTCTGGGAACCAACCAACCACAGGACCGAAAGCTCGTTCTCTGGGTTCAGTCATCGCTGTCTCTCTCACACCGAGCAGTGTTTGTGTGGGGGCATGCTGGGTGTTCAACAGTTATTTGTCAAATACATGAATTGAGAGCAATACCACAGGAGGACAGTGAGTCCTTTCTTGGCTGAGAAGCGAGCATTCCTGGCTTAGGTGCTTAGGGCGGGCTACAGGAGAAGGAATTTTAGCAATGCTTTCGAGAAGGGGTGGGCCCCGTGCAGCTGGTGGAGGGTTGACGGGAAAGGCTCCCCCTTGCAGGTAAGGGGACAAAGGCGAGTGACACCAGGAGATGGGGAGACATAGAGCATTTTCAGAAGAGGGAATGGCTGGAATACCAGAAGCTGGTGGGAGTGGGGGGGGGAGAGAGGAGCCTGCCTGCCGAATGAGGAGGGCACCTGGCATCACTTCCAGATTGACTTGACCATGTGGTTGAGGAAGGCGGGCACGGATACACCAGATAAATCGTGGAGCGCTGTGGCGAGGGAACCACATACAGACAACCTGACCGGGCCTGGGACACCCAGGCCCCATCCCTCCTGGGCCCAGGAGAGTAACGCTCTGTTCTTCCCTGCTTTCATTTTAACCTTTAGAAAAAGGAAATTTAAAAAAATCTTGACTTCCCGTGTACTTTTTCAAGTGAGTCCTAAGGATTATTACGTTCATAGGTGATTTTGATGGAAAGGTGGGAATGGGAATGAGAACAGATCCCAGAACCCCCCAGGAGGCTGCTCTTCGCCATAAAATGTCTTAGGACAGAGAAACCACTTTTCAGTGCCCATTCTCCCCACAGTCATGTAACGTGATGGAAGGTGCCTGGTCAACAGGTCATGGCATTTTGGGGACCTCCTACCACAAAGGGTGTGGGTGTATGAGCCTGTGTGTGTGTGCGTGTGTTGTGGGTAGGAGGGCTGTGCAGGGGCGTCTGGGCACTAAAAGGGTTTGAGAAAGAGCAAAAGTGACATGGGACTCGGTGACATGGGACTCGGGGGATACCAAGTTTCTCCTGAGCAGGCTCTGTGTATGATAATCCCAGTGACAGTTGAACACACACACACACACACACACACCCCCCACAAAAACAAGTCAGGAAAGGGACGCACAAAAAAATCCTCATGAGATTAGATTTCTCAACAAAATAGTTATAGGAAATTGTTTAGAACCCAGGAGAGATGAATTTTTCTATAATTAGCTTCCACAGCAATGTTGCAATCATCTTATTCATCTAAGCTGGAGGTATCAGCCCCACCCCCGGCCCCACACCCCGTGCTCCCTAGCCTCATCTTCTCTCACTTCCTGGAAGGCTGTCACCTCCCGGATGGCGGGAACTGATTGACTTACGTAGAACACTCCTTGGCACAGAGTAGGTGCTCAATGAGTGTTTTGACTGAATGGGATCCAGGAGGGGCTTTGAAGCAGCGTAAGCCGCAGAAGGAGGTCTTTGCTGATTATCCCACAGATAACTCTGGAATCCATTGCAAATGTGCACGTGCAGACACACACACACACACACACATTCTTCCAAAAATAACCATTACTTTTTAAAATCGTGTGATCTATTTCAATACCCAGGAGTCCGTATGTTTTGTGAATACGGCACAATCCATTCCATGCTAACACGGTATAATTTTATGTTAAGCAGTTGGAGCCTTACATCAATGTACTGAATGGTGTCCAGTGTTATCCACCCCTCCCACCCCAGTGCCCCACTCTCTCCCCTCTGCCCTCTGGGCCCCTGGTCCCTGCTTAAGACACCCAGGCTCAGTCAGGACCATCTAATCACGGAGGGGCTACAGGAAGCACTGCAGAAGCTTTGAAATGCTGCTGCAGTGTGTTAGGTCCCATCCCTGTCCTGGGGAGGCATCTCAGAGACTTTCCATTAGGAGAAGAGGGGGTATGAGGATTTATGACCCTTCTGTGCAAGAACCACGCGATTGTTTATTCCACTCGTCCAGCTACAAGAACAAACTTCCGAGTATAAGAACGGGCTAGCACAACATGTCACAGATGTTTAGAGAAAGCAGAATGTGGACCGCAGTGAAATCTGTAGGGGAGTATTCTCCAGGCGCTGGGGCTGGAGCCCAGATGACTGAACAGGATTTGGGGAGGTGGGCTAGCCGGGCGGGTGGGGGGCAGGGAAGGTGAGGGAGGACATTCCTAGCATTCCTGGGTGGGGGTCAGCTGTGGCAGGAGCTGTAGGGTCCCGGCGAAGTCTGTAGGGTCAGTGCTCCCACATGACCACTGTGCAGGAGTCCCGAGAGAAGTCAGTGTCTGTGCACGTGTGTGCAAGGAGACCCACGCACGCACATACATACTTTAATAGAAATCTTTATTTGCAAGCTCTGTCTCTGAAATCCTTTTCCCTCCCTTTTCTTTACGTGAAAAATGTTGTCTGAGTGACGATAACGATGCGTAAAAGTGCAAACAACTTGAAAATGGCTTTTCCTATCTTTTGTTACATTATATTATTAACTCTTTGGAAGGGCTCTCCTCCCCCACTCCTGGAGGTGCCGGGAATGCTTATCCGAGTAATGTTGCATTTTTGCAGGGCCACTTATTTTAAATGGCTGGTAAAATATTCTTTCTGTGCTTGGAGAAGCAGATAAGATTGTGCACTTAACGCTCACTTGCTTTCAGAGGTATGTGTCCTTCAGGAGGGCCTCCAGAGAAGAATGCCGGTATCTCTTTTTCCCCAGAGGGTGACGGGTTGTGCTGGGTGAGTCAGCTGTTGTCACTCTAACTGCTCTTGCCACACTAGGGCTGGGAAGGAACTGGTAATCAGGGTGTAGGAATGAATGCCCCCCCACTAGCCGCCCCCCACTTCCCTCCTTGCCCAAATAAGGGCGAGACACTATTCAGCAAAGACAACTTGATAACCCCCAGCCAGAGGGGCCTAAACCAAATTTCCCCTTCTGTTAGTTGAAAGCCACCTGCTGCTGCAGGGCATCATGAGCCCCCTCCCCTTCTCAGAAACGGTCCCTGCTGGGCTGGAATATGAAGCTGGCTTGCAGCCCCTGTGTGTAGAACACGGTATCCTTGAAGACTGTATTTAGATTTGCTGGAAAACCCTGCAAAGCATGTTCCTGCTGCCCTAGAGCCCCCCGGGACCCGTAACTATGCCCAAGTCTTTGTCCTGGACCCTTGAAGGAATAGAACCTAGCCCTGAGACTTAACCTCCATGGTTAAAGTTAGGGTTCTGAGATCTAACAACCCTCCGGGTAAAAAACCACTGGAACAATAATGCCTTTTTTTTTTATTCAAATAGCCACTCTTGGCTGAATTCTCACTGCAAGCCAGGCCCTATGCTCAGCTGAACATTTTACATCTAGTCTTCAACCAACCTGCAAGGTCCTTACTACTCTATTTCAGCTCCAAGAAAGCAGAGGGCTCAAGCATCTCATAGCCAATAGACTGCAACGCCGCCGTGATGTTATTCTAGGCATCTCTGACTCCATTTAACCATTTGAAAGGAAGTGCATGTGCCAGTTTGAAGTTCTTGCACGTACATTTGTTCTTTTATTCACTGACCGTCGACTGAGCTCCTACTAAGTGCCTGGGCAGTAAACACACTTGTGAACGAAAGTGACAAAGCTGGGGATTTCATGGAGGTTACATGCTGGTAGGGAAAGGCAAAGGTTGACAAATACGTAACACGTTATGTGGTGGGAAGCGCCCTAGGGGAAAATAAACCGTGGTAACCGGATAGAAAGGGCTGGGAATAGGGCAGCTCCACCTACGTAGGAAATGACGCATTCCTGATGCGAGGACATGAACATACTTCCCACCATGTCAAGAACAATTTCTAAACTCCTGGAACCTGTCATATCCAGCTGCGATGACAGCATGATGGTTCCCCGGCCAGCATAAGAGGGGTCCCTGCCAAATAGGTGCTCTTCAGCTTATTGGAACACGGGGTCCGAAAGGAAACGATACAGCACAGATGGACTGAATGACACGGGTAATGATTCAATCTCGTTGGGAGCCTTACTCCCCCCTCCACCTTGATAGAGAACTAATCCCCTCCCCCTCTTTTTTTTTTTTTACAAGGGGCTTTTGAAAACTGACCCCCACCAATCTGGAAACCATTTGGAGATTCCCAAGAGGAAAGGGCTACGTACCAATGTGATTACTGGTATTGTTTTCATTAAATATGACATGATTGGGAATTCCTGGGGAAAACTATTACCCATGAAGGAAGGGGTTTCAAAAGATGTGACAGATTAGCATGTCTGAAGATTGGCCATAAAATCAGGAGGTTGATGAACTATCAGTGTTTCTAAGCTGTGTAAATAAGCAGTTTGATAAAGTAATGTGATTTATTTAGAGATCTTGAGAGAAGGTGGTCTCATGCTTTAGGAGACAAGTGATTTAATAATGTAACAATATACGTTGAGAGGATTATTTTCCCCGGAAGTAGAAGGGTTGCTAAGACCCACATGAAGGACAAGGAGTTCTTGCATTTAAACAGATCTACCTATCTGCCTTAGATGCTTGGGGTGTCAGGCTGTAAATAGCCTATCAAAACCATTACTGCAACATTCAGTAAAACCAAATACCCTTTGTCACGGGGGAATTGAAAATTAATCTCAACCAAAAAAAATTCGTATAACCCATAAAACTCCATCATATTTGACACTTCTGATGTCTTCCTAATCTTTTCAGCACCTTCGAATATCTTTTGGCAGTAAACAGAGTTTAACTCCTTAACTAATTATAGGTAATTAGTGCAACAAGTATTTCAAGACTTATATATTCTCATTTCATGTAACTCGAAAACACCAAAACTTTGATTTTTCAGAAAACACTTTTTCAAGATTGATAGCATAAAGAGTCTTGTTTCTACTGGAAATCTGTACCCATAAGGCTTTTTGCTCTCTTCCCTCAATTCAAAAAGAGAAAATAAGGAAAGTCCTCCAAATATGCTAGCACATGGGGTGCCTGGGTGGCGCAGTCGGTTAAGCGTCCGACTTCAGCCAGGTCACAATCTCGCGGTCCGTGAGTTCGAGCCCCGCGTTGGGCTCTGGGCTGATGGCTCAGAGCCTGGAGCCTGCTTCCGATTCTGTGTCTCCCTCTCTCTCTGCCCCTCCCCCGTTCATGCTCTGTCTCTCTCTGTCCCAAAAATAAAAAAAGTTGAAAAAAAAATACAAATATGCTAGCACAAAGGACAGGTATAATAGAGGAACATACAGCCTTTGAGGCCATCTACATTTGGCTTCGTGCGTTTTAATTGCTCAATGAAATCCTTAGAACAAAAAGGCCCCAAAAAGTCCAAAGCAGTAGTGGTACTGATTCAATTTACTATCATTTCATACTCGCTGTGCGTCTTTACCATCCAATATGGAGCCACCATCTGCATATGGTTATCGAGCACTTGACAAGTGGCTACTCTGAATTGGGATGTGCTGTAAGTATAAAATACACACTAGGTATCAAAGGCTTAGTATGAAAGAAGACTAAAAATATCTTATTAATGGTTTTTATATTGATCTTACGTGGAAATGATAGCGTGCTGGCCATACAGATGGTCCCCAATGGTTCCCAATGGTTCAATGTACGGTTTTTGACTTATGATGGTGCAAACGTGATGCACATCTGATAGAAACTCTACTTTGCATGTTCAATTGTGACCTTTTCCCGGGCTAGTGATACTCGGTATGATAATCTGTCATGGGCAGCCGCCACCCGTCCCAGGTGAGTAAACAACCGATACCCTGATCACCCCATCAGGAGAGTAAACGACTAATACACTGACAACCATTCTGCACCCATTCAACCATTCGGTTTTTCACTTTCAGGACAGTACTCAATAAATTACATGAGATAGCCACTTTATTATAGATGAGACTTTGTGTTAGATGGCTTAGTCCAACTGTAGGCTATGTAAGTGTTCTGAGCACGTTTGACATAGGCTAAGCTGAGTTACCATGTTCCATAGGTTAGTCGTATTGAATGAATTTTCAACTTGTGACATTTTCAACTTACATGCATTCATCAGGATATAACCCCATCATAAGTTGAGAAAGATCTGTATTGGGTTAAATAAAATATATTATGAGAATTAACTTGACCTATTTCTTTTAAAATTTTTAAGTTTATTTATTTATTTTGAGAGAGAGACAGTGAACAAGAGTGCAAACGGGGAGGAGCAAAGAAAGAGGGGCAGAGAGAGAGAGAGAGATTCTCAAGCAGACTTCACACTGTCAGCACAGAGCCGGACGTGAGGCTCAATTTCACAAACCACGAGATCATGACCTGAGCCGAGATCATAACCTGAGCCAAGATCAAGAGTCGGTCACCTAACCCACAGAGCCACCGAGGCACCCAGCCTGTTTCTTTTTATATTTTTAGTGTAACTACTAGAAAATTTAAAAGTGTATATGTGGCTTGTGTTTTATTTCTATTGGACAACGCTGCTCTGAAGTTTAAGAAAACACAAAGAAAGGGTTTACTTCAGCTGGCCTTCAGTTATTTTTAAAGCAATTGGGAGATTGTATTTAAGCAAGAATCACCCTAAGGAGGCGTCAAGATTAGTTCAGTAAGTGCATGCTTTGTATGGCCATCCCCCTCTTCAAACAAGAACAGTGATAGGCACAGCATAAATAAATAAGTAAAACAATATATCAAAACACGATAAGCATCTACACGGACAGGCACATGGGCCAGAAAAGCAAGACAATTTCGTGCACACAGCACAAAGATCTGGGCTTGCCTCTGGGGCAGCAAGTTGGTGCCAATATCTGGCAGTTTAGCTCATCTGAGGTTGTGGTAACTAAAATTATTCTATACAATGTGGCAATAGGAATCGAGCTGGGGAGTGGGTGGAAAACCCCCTGATAAAGGAAAAAAAGCTGAGGAAAAAAAAAAAATCTCTGCTAATTGTCTCCTGGGAATTTTGCCTCCTTGAATGGTAGCACGTAGAAACAGCCTCATCTCCAGGATCCGAAAGACGCTATCTGCTGGTTGTAGGACCAGACTGGCCAACAACCTTAATCCTCGAGGCCATGATCTTTAAGGCATGTGAGCTCCAAACCTTCAGCATAAGACTCGTTTGGTCAGCCAGCCCCAAGGGGCCAGAGGGAGGCAACTTAATACGCTAGTAAAAGAAGAGCTGACCCAAAGAAATTAAAAGTAAGGACAGAAAGCAGAAATCAGTAGTATACAGAAAAGACAAACTGTTGGGAGATGAACAGAATCATATGTTTTAAACAACGTCACCGAAATTTACATACCGAATAGCTCACTCACAGTGGACAACTGTGTCCTTAGTATATTCACACATTTGTGCAACCGTCACCACAATCTAATTTTAGAATATTTTCATCGTCCTGCAAAGAAGACTTTTGTTCCCTCGCAGCCTCTAGGCAATCAGACAACCCACAAACTACTTTCAGACAACGGTCCCAATCAGACAACGGTCATCAGACAACCCACAAACTACTTTCTTCTCTACACATAGTCAAAGAAACTTCCCAAGAAAAAGCCCAAGTCCGATGGCTTCAGTGGTGCATCCTAAATGTTCAAAGAAGAAATACCCATCCTTCATAAACTTTGCCAAAAAATAAGACGAGAGCCCACTTTCCAACTCCTTGTATAAAGCCGTTATTAACCTGAGAGCAAGCCCAGACAAGGACATCAGAAGGAAAGAAAACTCTGGCTGCAAGCATTTGTATCACTCGCCTCAAGAGTCCAATCTGTCAGCAGCAGCAGGAAAGTCAGCCACGAAGGATGTGTGAGAGACACAGATGAATGGAAGTCATGTTGATTTGCCCACATTGACATCCATGGGCGCGCGCCCGCAAGAAGGGGCCTCCAGGAATGGGAGCTGCTCTTGGATTCTGTGACACCATGGATTCCATTCCTATTTACAGAAAAAAATACTCAAAGGTTCTCCCTCTGTCCCTCCCCCACTTGCTCTCTCTCTCTCTCTCTCTCTCTCTCTCTCTGTGTCTCTCTCTCTTTCTCAAAATAAATATATAGACATTAAATTTTTTTAAAAAATACTCAAAGTTTGAAAACTCATCCTCTTTGAAGAAGCTACCCTAGTGTCATCCTGAGGGCAAGGCCATCCCACGCACGACTACGGAATTAAGCAAAAATCAGGATTTATTCATTTTTTCCTTCAGAGAATCTTTCTTCATTATCACCCAGAGCGTCCCATCCCGGTAACCTGAGCTCTCTTCTCCACTCTGCATCACAATCGTTCAGAATCTTCATTGCCATTAACAGTATAAATGTTAACAGTATAACAGTATAACAAATGATAACAGTATAAACAAATGATAACAGTATAAAGAAAGTTTCAATCAGAGTTTGTGCATGTTACCAGAGATTCAAGCTTATACCCGAAGCCCAGAAATTGATCATTTCTGTCATCAGAGAGTTTTATAGGAAATCATTTATGGGACAAGATCTCATCTCGCGAGTACAGACGGGCTCTGGATTATCCCAGCCCCTAACAGCAGTACATACACCAAGAATCTACTTTAACTCTTATGCCAAATCCTAGGCTACTAGAAACAAAGAAGTGAGCATTGTAAGTCTGCCTGTTTGCATAGAGTTCCGAAAATGTGTCCAGGATATATACATATGTGGTAGAGATTCTGTGAGCAAAGTAAACAGCATACACTAAGGAAATATACTGTATCCAGGCTGTGCTTTCTGGAAATAAATTTGCTTTTCCTTCCAATGATATATATGGCCAGCATTATTGAAAACTCTGTAGATGCAGCCTCAAAAATGTGTATAAATGACTTTAAAACTCATTCATGTTAATAACATGGGGCCCTCAAGCACGCTTTTAAATCCTTTAGAGAAATAGAAGATGTTTCTAGTATCTGATAACCAGTCACTTTGAATCATGAGTATTTGGTACTATAATCACTGAGGAATGTATGGCTAGGCCTCAGAAAGCCTTACTTCCCTCATTTGCCTCTGAGATTAAGAGCATCCAAACGACAGGTATTGTGTTTGCTCTGGGACCATGGCGTGCCTTAATTCCTCTTGTCACCATCTGGGCTAATTCCATTTTAAGGCCAACTAGGTGAGGTCTTCTAATCATTGGCAGGTCTCTTATCACAAAGTCAGATCTCTGTGGCTTTAGCTTTCCTTTGCGATGCCATATAAAGTGCTTGTCTTCAACTTGGTCTTTGGAGAAGGAGCAAAGGTTTGCAGTATATAGGAAATCTGATGAATCCTAAGGGTGAGCTCATGGGCTAAAACGGAGATCAAGAGATCAACTAAAATACTACGTGAATGGTGGACAGAACTTAAATTTCCATTCACACATTCAGGCTACGCAAGTGGGGCATATGCATAAAAGGGCCCATAGGAAGGATGGCAGGCATGAAGATAGAAGCAGAAAACAAAGAACTTTCGATTGAGCACGTAATAAAAAGGAAAAACAAAGATATTTTGTAAAGGATCAGGCCAAAGGGGTCTGTAGCACGTGTGATGAACTCATTCACAGAGGCACCAACATATTTTAGGGCAAAGTTATCTAAATATAACTTGTGTCATCAGTTCTGGGACATTTGTGTGCTCATTTGCCAAGAATCCAATTAATGTGTGTGTGTGTGTGTGTGTGTGTGTGTGTGTGTGTGTGAGAGAGAGAGAGAGAGAGAGAGAGAGTGTTTCCTTTCAGGCAATTTCATGTGGCTTTTATATTTTGTACTCTTTTGTAAAGAAAATTCTTATGGCCAAGCGGATGTGAATAATATGATATGTGAGTAGCTAAGAGGCTAAGGCTCATAAAGCAATCACTTGAGTCCCCCTGGCCCAGGGCATTTATAAAGATCAATTAATTCAGCTAAACTACTCTTAAAGAGCCCTTCTTCTCTGCCTCAGTTTCCACCATATTTCACTTGTGTAGAGAGCTGGTGCTCAGCTCCCCTCCCCCCCACCGCCCCCTCCCACCCCCCCCACCCCCACCTCTCTGAAGGTGCCAGTGAACGGGCAAGGGAAAAAGGAGCAGGAAATAGGAGGCAGCTAGGGACTTTCATCTTTGCTCAGAGTTTATAGAAGTGACTATCTGCAAATATTTAAACCTAAAGGGTGAAGCTGGCCCATCTTCTTTGAGCATTAATGAATAATAATAAAATACTTTAATAATAAAACCATGTCAACCATATTAAGGAATAGGATGCGCATAAACTTTTAAGGTAAAACATAGAGGACTTCAAAGATATTTCAGGAGGGGCGCCTGGGTGGCTCAGTCGGTTAAGCATCTGACTGCGGCTCAGGTCATGATCTCACAGTATGTGGGTTTGAGCCCCACCTCGGGCTCTGTGCTGACAGCTCAGAGCCTGGAGCCTGCTTTGGATTCTGTGTCTCCCTCTCTCTCTCTGCCCACCCCCCCCCCCCCACTTTCACTCTGTCTCTCTCTCTTTGTCTCTCAAACAATGAATAAATGTTAAAAAATAAATTCAAAGATATTTTAGGATTATTTTTTTTCTAAGTGGGCCACTTTAGTTGAGCCTCCTTCTGGAAGCCCCTCACCACACAATGTAAAATATAAGGACAGGAAAGATCTCTGGTGCAATATTCATTTGGGGGGACATTATTATCAATCTAACAAAACACTGAAGACAGATCCCCATTCACTATGGATTTTAATATGGGAACAGACTTTAAAGATAATATGGCTTAACCTATTATTTTAAAAATGAAATTGAGAACAAAGACAAAAGGTAGAGAAAGTTCTTGGGTGGGTTTTCCTTTCTTCCTAACAGAATCCAGGGTCAACATTTTCCATGCACTGAGCTACTGACCATTCTCCAAACACACCATTGCTTGTTTGCTTACAATCTTCCTTTTGCATGCAATGCCTTCTTCCTTTGGAAAAGTTTTACTCAAGATCCAGCTCAAAGCCATCTCCTTGGGGAAGGCCTTTCTCCATTCATCCAGGTAGAGTTATCTGTGCTCTAATAGATCTTTAAATATAATTTTGCTTTAGTCTCTCTCATCTTAAAAAATAATAATAAACCATGTCCCTTCCTGATCTCCCTCTCCAGGGCCATCCTCTCTATCTCCTCCCCTTTACGACTACTGTTTTCCATGAATGGTTTCCATATTCTGGTTTAACTTCCTCATCTCCATATAGTCTTTGGTCACTCCAACTGGCTCCTGACCTCTGTCTCTGCTTCTCTGAGGTTATCTGGTTAATGCACCAATGACTTCTATGCTTCTCCTGGCTGATTTTCAGTTTTTATCACACTTTTCTATCTTGAGCATTCTACATAGTTGACCACCATGTCCTTGGAACACCCTTGGCTTCTGGGACACCACACTACTGGTTTTCCTCTAATGACTTAAGGCATTTCTCTCAATCTCCTTGCGAGTTTACCCTTCTCTCCTGGATCTTTTGTGTTAGAGTTCCTCAGAGCTTAGATATCAGTATTCTTCTCTTTCTTTCCTATCTGTTTTGGTGATCTTGTCCACTTCTTGTCTTCAAATGCTGTATCTATATCAACAACAACTCTCAACAATATATATACAAGTGATTTCTTTCACTGGGTTGTAGATTGTGAATCCAGCTGCCTACTTAGATAGCTAGCATTGTCATGATTTATAAGCAATAAAATCCCACCAAAAACTAGCTAAGATAAAACAAAAATAGACATGGGGCGCCTGGGTGGCTCAGTCGGTTAAGCGGTTAAGCGTCCGACTTCGGCTCAGGTCATGATTTCGTGGTTTGTGAGTTCGAGCCCCGCATCAGGCTCTGTGTTGACAGCTCGGAGCCCGGAGCCTGCTCCGGATTCTGTGTCTCTCCATCTCTCGGGCCCTCCCCTGCTCATGCTCTGTGTCTCTCTGTCTCTCAATAATAAATAAACGTTAAAAAAAATTAAAACAAAAAACAAAAACAGACAAAGGAAAACATAGAGAAAGAGAGGCAGAGGAAGAGAGAGATTGGTTAAAAAATAGATATGACAGATATGAGACCTTTAACTCATGTAACCAAACCAGGGGCAGAAGCAAGAAGATTCCGGTATCCTCAGGATCCTTTCTCCTCTACTCTTCTCTGTTTGCATATTATCTTTATTTTTTTAAGCCAACATAATTCCCACAGAGGGGCCATATTCATCAACAGCCCTGAACTTAGTCTCACAGCTCTAAAACCAGAATGTATAAGTCTCTCTTCTGCCCACCCAGATTAAGAGAAGGAATTTGACTGGTGTAGTGAAGTTTGCATGGCTTTTCAAGAAATCAGTTATGTGGCCTTGGAGTCAAGGCATTATGATTGGGTCACATGGACACCTCATAATTACTAGAGGAATAATGTTGGGCCAGGAAGTCATACAACGTGTATCAGTTAAATTATTCAACATTTCCATTTGGATCTCTCACAGGTATCTCAAAGTGATAGCATCCAAAACTTAACTAATAATGTTCCTCTAACGTGCATGGCTCTCCTCCCATATTTTCAATCTCAGAAAATAATACGAGCATTTATGGGTTAGCTCAGGCAAGGAACGTAAAAGGTATGTTTGACCATCATCCTTACTGTCATAACCACCCCATCTGCAATCCAATAATCATGACCTACTGATTCTGCAGCCAAGATATATTTTGGATCCATCCACTTTCGTTTTTAAGTTTATTTATTTTCAAGAGAGAGAGAGCACGTGCAATTGTACAAGCAGGGGAGGGACAGAGAATTCCAAGCAGGCTCCATTGCGTGGAGCCTGACGTAGGGCTCCGACTCACAAACTGTGAGATCATGACCTGAGTTGAAATCAAAAGTTGGATGCTTAACTGACTGGGCCACCCAGGCACCCCCCCACCTCCATCCATTCTTTTCTGTATCCAAAATCACCTTCCTAGTTCAAGTGGATATCCTCTCGTACCTATATTACTGCAATAGCATTCTAATTAGTCTATTTACTCTCCACTCTTCATGTCCCCCCCCCAATTCTTTATCCTCAAAGCACAGTAATTTTCTAAAAATTAAAATTCACCATACCTTTCTCCCACTTAAAATCATGGAAAATCTTCTCAATGTTCTTGAGATAAACCCTGAATTCTTAACTTGCCCTCCAGGCTCTGAGAATCCAATATCTGCTTTCTTTCCTAGTCTCATTTCTTCCCACTCCCCCCCTTACCCCCAACTCAGAGTGTTTCAACCACGTCAATCTTTTGGTTTTTCAGAAGCAATTTGAGATTTATTGGGCTGCAGGGCTTTTGCGTGAGCCAGGCAAACCTACCTGGTTTCTGCTCTCTAAACCCTGAACTTCTTCACATCAGTTAAAACAACTCTAATACTTATTTGGGTGGATTTTTAACTGTAAGGTCCCTAAGGGAAGGACTGCATCTGTCTTGCTTGACATAGTACTTAGCAGTTAGAAAATGTTCAATCAATATTTATTGAATGGGTGGTCATCCATTTTATTATAGTTTGTATTTCCATCATTTCCATAAAAATGTGAATTTATTCTTTTATTTCACAAATATTTGAGTCTCTAGCTCAAGTCTAGAGATTTATTGAGTCTCTAGCTGGTGTGAAGGAGTTAAATACCAGAGACGGAGACATGCAGAAGACAGATGGGGCCCCCTCCCTTTGGAAATTTATAGTCTTTTTACTGTGCAGAAGCCATGTGTTTTCCCTTCCTGCATCTCAATCCCTGGAAGATACAAGCTATGTAATGTTTACTGAATGAATACATGAATTACTTGATGGGTAATATGAACTTGACCATCAACTAGTTCCTGTTCTTATAGCTGTTCTTAATTCTATGTGTCTGGAAAAAACAAAAAGCTCATGGCAGACAAAAATGGGCCAGGAGCCGTGGATTTCCTGGCTGGCAGTGAGCTGGGCCAAACATGATCATCACCCACTAGGCAGAAGTGAGAGAGGGAGGTCCAAGACAGGATATTGGCACAAGAGAAGAAGGAAAGTTCTAGATGCACAGCATCTGGGAACCTTGGAGCAAGGGGACGGGAGAGAAATTACAATGTCAGTGGAATAAGGAAAGAAGAGAAAGGAAAAGGACCAATAGGAGATGAAATTTGCGCATTTTTCTTGAAGCCTCTTACCAATGTCTGTCTCCTACTCTGCACTGTGAATGCTGTGGACACGGGAACGACGTCAGCCTTGATTATCAGGGTGTCTCCAGCGCCAATTCAAGTGACCATGCTTACCTGATCAGTGAAGAAGTGAGTGCTCAGTCGCAGTAGGCTCAAGGTCTCAGAATTACAGCTCCACGCAGCTAACGAGGCCAGGACACCTGTTCTTAAAACCTCACATCGCTCAGAGAACTCACTTCTGGTATCTGGTGAGCCAGAGCCCACCCTCTCCAGGTAAGCAGAAAGGCCTTGAGAGTAAGTCCTCACACCCAAATTTTTCAGTCACCAGCCTGAGACATCTCCAAACCACAGTTAAGAGACAAGCAGAGGGGCGCCTGGGGGGCTCAGTCGGTGAAGCATCTGACTCTTGCTTTCGGCTCAGGTCATGATCTCACCGTTTCATGAGCTCAAGCCCTGCTTCGGGCTCTGTGCTCTCAGCACAGAGCCTGCCTGAGATTCTGTCTCTCCCACCCTCTCTGCCCCTCCTGTACTCTCTCAAATAAATAAATAAGCTTAAAAAAGAATACTTAATAAAAAGAGACAATAGATTCTTTTTCTCTGAGATGATAGCTGAAACTCCTCAGAAAAAAAAAAACAACTCTTTATAGTTAAAGAAAGTTTCCAAATGTATTTATGTCTAGAAGGCACAGCTAGTATTTGTATGAATGAGTGAACGATATTGGGTAATCTTTTCAGGAAAAAGTTGGTAGCCATAGTGAGGTGTGAACATTATATGTAGGCTGTGGAAACCTAAAATGAAGAGGGGAAGCCACTAGGGAGAAAAAGGGGGCAAAAAGTAAGGAGGCTGAAGACCTCAAACCTAAACTTAGAAGGAAATTACACCCAGAGCAGGTGTAATTTTGCGCCTTTCCTCTCTAAGTAAAAGGCAGTAGCACATAATGGCTACACATGCAGCCATGTTTGAATGACCAAACATGGGTTTGGATTGTGCACTGTTGATTCCGGACAAATCCCTTAGCATCTCCAGGGTTCAGTCACTTTATCTGAAAAGGAGGAGGCAAGGGAGACCCATCTCTTGAGAGTATTCAAGGGGGGATTCCTGTAAAATGCTTGGCATGTGTTAGGTGCTTGATAGATATTAGTTATTACTAACCATCACGCAAATGACTCAGCAGCAGGTGTGGTCACCATTGGGGCTGATCTCCAATACTGGAGATGGAAGGAGGGCCAGAGAAAAATGAAGAGCCCCTGAGATAACGTTCACGAGAAGCATCCACACAGCCCTGGGCACACAGTTGGCACTCAGTAAGTGATGGCTTTCCTTCCTTTCCTGTTTCTGTCATCTCCCTGTTTCTCTGAAATTGAATGTCAGTGAGCCATCCCTGTTTTCCCTTGTAGCTCCGCTGTGCACACAAAATCTTTTCTGGTCTCATGGGCACGACAGAGCCCAGCAGCTCGGAGGGAAAGCAGTTAAAATGCAGATCAGAGTTCCCCCCCTCCCTTTTTTTAAATGCATATTTTAAATCAACCAACCAGATGCACAGATCACGTTAGAATCGAATCAAGCACAGATAATGCAAAGTTATAAAACCATATCCTACTTCTTCTTCATTCAGCATTTTAGGAGCCCTCTGCTCAGGAAGGGGGTGGGCTCTCAGCCGTAGGGGTGGGGGGAAAGGAAGTCAAGTTCAGTGCCCCGATTCTGCCTCCTTCCCCTTTCCCCTTCCCTGTTCTACTCCCTCAAGCCTTTTACCCTGCAACTCTGGGCCCAGAACCACCGTCCATCCTTTCCCAGCCCCAATTTTCTCTCAAGAAGGATCTGAAACTCATTTACATTAAAATACAAATGTGGATTGCAGCTTAAACACTACCCCAAGATTTGCCTTTACTTTAAAATCCCCGCAGCAACATTTCACACCAACCCCAGAAGGGAGCAGAGAGGCTCCCTTAGCAGGCTCCCTACCTTGGCTGGTGGGCATTTTCCAGAAGGATTCATCCTGGAATTCCTGAAATGTCACTCCTTGGGCTGTCAACTAATGAGCAGAGTTTAAAGAAAGCTACAAAGGCTTAGGGAGAGCTGTTTCCATTCCTTTGAGTGGAAAGATACAGCCCCACATGGTGATTCCAACTGCCGTTGAATTCAAAATCACCCGAAGCATTTGTTTATTGACAACCGGATGCCCTTGGATCTCTCTTTCAGGAGGTCTGGGTTGAAACCCTGGAAACTGGTTTTGGCAGCCAGCATTGTGGGGTTATGGAGAGGATTAAATGAGGGTATTCAAAATTTTCAAAAGTGGGGGATCCTGGGTAGCTTAGTTGGTTAAGCATCCGACTCTTGATTTTGGCTCAGGTCATGGTCCCAGAGTCCTGGGATGAAGCCTCTCATGGGGCTCCTCACTGAGCACGGAGTCTACTTAAAATTTTCTGTCTGTTGATTACTTGAAAAAAATAAAATCTAAAGACAAAATTCCCTAGCTAAGCTGAAATCCGCAGTGGTAACTGTAGTGCGATTGGCCAGTGTTCCTGAATCATGGGTTCATCGCCGCGGTTTTCAGAAACACACCAGGAGCTTTCCTCAGTTCTCACTTTGTGAGTAAATACTGAATAAAGTAATTTTTAATTCAAAAAAAAATTCTCTCTCTGTCTCCCTCTGTCCTCTCCCCCGCTCGTGCACTTTCTCTCTCTCTCTAATAAATGAAATGAAATGAAATAATAAAAAAAATGAGGATATTATTAGTGAGAAAGTTGTAGCCTCTGAGCCTGGCTTATGAGAGTTGGGTATTATTTGAATTTCTCATCTCACTTCTTGTAGCCTCATTTGGAAGCATGAGTCTGACTTCCCCTGTTCACACTCTCCTTATGTCAATTTCAGACATCTCGGAAGAGCTGCTCTTTCCTCTCTGAGCTACTTTACATGTTGCTAAGTAAGTCCTCTTTCTAAAGCACAGTTCTGAGCATGCCCCAGGGATCCACGCTGCCCCTGACCCATGGGCATACTCAACAACCCCATCTTCACACAGTAGCAAGAGTTATCTTGTACTCCCACCTTTAAAACGAAACGCGAACTCTTCGGCGCATCTTTTATAGCCCCCACATGCCCCTGTTCATCTTTCTGACCCCATCTCCCACGATTTCCCCCTGCTTACTAGGCTCTAGTCACACGGATCTGGTAGATTCTCCTGCCTCGCTGTTCACCCCTGCCTCAAGGCCACCATCGTGCTGTTCGTTCTGCCCAGAATGCTCTTCCCCCAAATGCCTGCGGAACGGGTTCCGCTGCGTGGTTAGTTCTGTGCTTAGCAACTACTTCCCACGAGAGCAGTCCCCTGAGGCTCCATCACATTAACCCTTATTATTATTATTACTTACAACACTTCTACAATCTAAAATTCCCTTATTTATTTGTTTTCTTACTACTACCTGTCTAACCTCTCCGGGATGTAAGCTCCCTGAAGACAAGACCCTGGCTGCCCCGTTCGCCGTTCATTCCTTATGTCTGTTGCCTGGATGGTGGTTGACATATGGTTGACTTCCAATAAGCATCTTGGACCCCCAATACTCAAACGACAAATGCTCAAGCGTTGTCACCCTGATGTTCAAATCCTTCCATGGTCTACATCCTTCTTAGGATGAAGAACACTCTCCTTGGTTCGCAAGTGAACAATCTCCATGGTTTTGCCTTAATCTATTTGCTAACCTATGTTCATACAGCTCCCTTATTATTATAGCATTTAACACAGTAGATTGACATGATCTGCACGGGTTTCTGTCTCTTAACCTTTAAATTGTTTTTAACGTTTCTTTATTTTTGAGAGAGAGAGAGAGACAGAGTGCAAGTGGGGGAGGGGCAGAGAGAGAGGGAGACACAATCTGAAGCAGGGTTCAGGCTCTGAGCTGTCAGCACAGAGCCCAACATTGGGCCTGAACCCACAACCGTGAGATCATGACCTGAGCCAAAGTTGGACGCTTAACTGACTGAGCCACCCGGGCACCCCTCTGTCTCTTCACCTTTAAACCTCAAAGCGAGGTTTGTGGACTGGTATCATTGATATCATCTGGGAGGTTTTTTTTAGAACTACAGAATCTGAAGCCTAGCATTAGACCAACTAAATCACTATCTGCATTTTAATAAGATCCTCAGGTGAATCAGGTGCACACTGGGCTATCCACATACCTCAATAATATCAATCCAGGTAGTCAGTAAACAGATGTGCATCAGCTAAACTACTCACCACTCCCACTGGGATCTCTCACAGATATCTTGACTGATGTCCGAAGTCTAAACTCAACAAATAATATTCCTCCAAAAGCCACGATTCTCCTCCAGTGTTTTCAGTCTTGGGAAATAAAAAATATATATTGTCCTACACCAGTTTATGAGCTAGTCAAAGGTTTTATTCTGTTTTGGAAGTGGGGGGCGTAAGAGCACCGGGTGGAGAGGTGGGCAGAGAGAGAATAGGTTTAATTTTCCAGTGAGAAGACAGGGGATACATGCCAAAAGGTGGGTGGAGATAGGAGTTTGGAACTCAGGAGGGATATCAGGAGCCAACACACAATAGCCGAAAATGTTGATTCATAAGGGTTTACTGACCAGTGATCCTACCACATCCCCCAAGTCATTCATTTTTCAAGACGACTATCCCACACCCTACCCTTTCTCTTTACACATCCAACACCTCCCCTCTAGACTTCAGTCTTAGTTGATGACCTTATTTCCTATTTCACAGAGCAAATAGAAGCAGTCAGAGGGGTCCCGCATCCACTCACACCCCATACCAGTAGTCTTCCAGTCTTCATGAGAAGCTGTTCTGTATGACTTTGTCAAATTAACATTAGTTACTGTGGAACACAGGGTGCAGGATGGTGAGCCAAGGTGCGATAAAAGACCTCGGGAGACAATGAAGTGGAGAGATTTATGACTCATTGGTCTTGGGGGAAGCACATGGCAGGGAGGTCAAGGCGGAGAGAGTGACAGAACCTGGGGTCTGGGATGGACTGCTTTGGGGTTGTCAAGCAGAGGAGAGATTGGCCAGTTCAGACCAAACTGAATAGGGTTTTGTAAGTTCCGGGGGGTCTTATCTAAGGAGCTCACAAGAGGAAGGCCCTGGGAGGTGGGGGAGACTCGATCACAAGGGCTACTGGGGAAGTCATAGCAGGAACTTGCATTCACTTGTGACTCTGCAGGCTGCTATCTAGTGTATGTGCTTGCATGAGGGGCTAGTGTCAGTTCAAGGCCCATACTGGCTGTGTGGCCAATCAAAATGAATGCCAAGGGGCACCTGGCTGGCTTAGTCAGTAAGGCACGTGACTCTTGATCTCAGGGTCATGAGTTCAAGCTCTGCATACAACTTACTTAACAACAACAACAACAACAACAATGATTGGCAAGGCGGTAATACTGTGGAGCAGCTGAGCTAACCCCCTGATGGAAGCCAGCTTCTTCTCCTGTACCCTAGTTCCCATCCCTTTATCCTTCTCAAAGACCTCGTTCCAACAGTTCACTCCCTTCTTTCCTGTCTCATAAAATTTTCCCTATTAGAGTTTTGATGATCATTCAAGTGTATCAAAGCTCCTATCTTAAAAATAAAAGGAGCCTCCCTTGACTCTGGTCCCTCCTTCCAAACTCACCCCATTCTTTTGCTTTACAGCAGAGCCCCTTGAAGGAATCGTTTACATAACTGCCTCCAACTTCTCTTCCGGTTCTCTTTTGCACTCACAACCCAACCAAAACTGCTTTGTCAAGGTCACTGATGACTTCCACATCACCAAATCCATTGGGTAGTTCTCAGTCCCCATTACACTTCTGCTAACAGCAGCTGACACCCTTGTCCCCTCCCCCTGGACACCCTTCACTCACCTTCCAGGACACCTTCCAGGACACACTGGTGGTGGTCCTCGCTTCTTGGGCCACCCCTTCTCAGTCTCCTTTGTTGGTTTCCCTCCTTCCCCCGACCTCCTCTCTCCATACTTCACATTGGTGTGTCCAATGCTCAGGCCTCAGTTTGCTTCCTTTTTCCATGGTGATCTCATCCAGCACCAGTGCTTAAATATCATCTGCATGCTGATGACTCCCCAGGTTCTGTCACCAGCCCAGAGCTCTCCCTGGACCTCCACATTTGTATATCTGACCTTTGTCAACAGCTGCACTACCAGCTTCCAGTCTAACTCTTCATCTCCATCCCCCAGTCTTCCTCATTCCTGAAAATAATAACCCCTTCTTCTTGCCAGACCCAAAATCTTTCCTTCTCTTGATTTCTTGATTTCTTTCCTTCTCTCCCCACATCCAACAGGAAATCCTATTAGCCTCACCTCAGAGTGGAACCAAAATTCATCCATTTCTCGCCACTGCATTGCTGTCATCTACAGCCAAGCCCTCATCATCTTTGGTCTTGAGATGCCTCCTAACAGTTGCCTCTTAACAGAACTCCCTGCCTTCACTCTGGTTTCCTAGGTCTCTTCTCAACACAGCAGTCAGAGTGAGCCTCTAAGAGCGTAAGTCGGATTATAACGCTTCTATCTTAGAAACCAGCCTTGACTCCCAAAGACCTAACACCAACCATAAGGACCTCCCTGACCTTCCCCTGCCGCCCCCTGGTTCTTTCTCTTTCCCTGGGGACCACTTCATTCTGACTATATGAGGATTTCTTGAAAATTCCAAGCACAATCCCACCCCGGGGCATTTGTGCTCTTTGTTTCTTCTGCCAAGGTTCATGGTTGGGTCACCCACTCCTATGAGGTCTCTGTGTAAATGTGTTATCAAAGAGGCATTCTTAGTTACCCTAAAGGACGTTGTCCTGGCTTCAGATCTACCCCATTCTACTTACCCAGCATGACGTTCTCCCCAGCACTCACTCCATCTAACATAGGAGATGTTTATTTGTTTATCCATTGTCTCTTTACTAGAATGTAAATTCATAAAGGCAGGGATTGATCTGTTTTATTTGTTGCTTTATCTCCAGCCAAAAGAACAGTGCCCGGCATATAGTATGCATTCAATCTATACTTGTTGAACAAATGATTGAATAACAGATTAAAGAAATATGTACTGAACATCTAATATGTACCATGAATATACAAGTAGAAATGGAAAATATAGGAAAGGATGAAGTCTTGCCTCTGACAGGTGAGATCGCAACAGAGGAGGAGAACACCGTTCTGGGGCAGGCAGCAAAGAGGACCCTATAAGGCAGCAGGGGAAGGAACAGCTAGAGAGATAAGAGGTAAAACCAAGGGAAAGTTGTCACAGAATGCAGGAAAAACAAGAGTTCACAAACAAAGGGAACTGTCAAGAGGAACAATGGGGCAGAAAGAGAAGAAAATGGAAAGGGCCCATTGCATGTAGCAAGAACCTCAGTGATTCCTAGCAGGTGTGAAAGCCTCTGTACACACTCAGATCACAGTGCTTATCGATCAGAATACAAGCCAACAATCACCCAGCAATTTAGACTGCAGGTAGCCTAGGAGCTTTGAGGAAGGGATTCCTATGGGCCAGCCATGGTGCTAGATCCTCTGCATATCCTAATATATTTGATGCTAATATATTTGATGCTCACAGCAACCCAGTGAGATACGGATGATTTCCCATTTTACATATGCAGAAATTGAGGCTCCGAGAGCTTCAACTAACCCGAGATCTTGCAACTACTCCGTAGCAACGCAGATACTGAAACGTGGTTCTTTTAGACTCCATGCGAAAAATGCGTACATGGAGAGTGTTTTGCCGGTCCTTCTGGGTCATCTGAAGTCCCACACAGAGGCAGACCTGCTGGTTTCCTATAACTAATCCCTTCCTCCTGCTGACAGAGATTGCATTTGGGGCGGCGGGCTGCTGTGTGCTTCGGGAAAGACTGAGTCCCTTCCTAACCAGGTTTTGCTGGTCTAAGGGTAATTTTGACCATTTCTTTTGCCTTGCTGTTGATTGGCTTAGACACGATTCTGCCTCTTAAGACTTGAAGGTATTTCTGCTGGGGAACGGGGCAGGGAGGGAAGATCGGCCTTCTAGGAAAAGGATCATCCTCAAAAAGAGGCAGAGACTCAAAGTGGGAGTGTCTTTATTTTGGCTTTATTTATTTTTTTATTTGCATTTGGACGTGGTTGAGAATACACTGCTTAGAGCTACTGCAGACACTTGTAATCACGAGGGGACCAAAAACCTGGGAACAAAGCTGACATGAGGCTTTTATCGATCTACTGAATTAACCAGCCTCTACTTCCAGACTTCTTGTTTGGTGAGGCAACGAATAACTTGTTGCCCAAACCTTTATAAATTCTATGTTTGTGTTATTTGTAGCCAAAGTATTCAATATACACAATACGTTACCTACGTTTTTACCCACTAGTTTCTTCCCAGCTCCAACACAGTGGTAGCAGCTCAGAAACGATGTTTTGATTGACTGCCTAAAGAATGTTCTGTATTTCAGAGTAAAAAAAAAAATGAATGAATTCAATGTATTATTATAGGGTGCGGAAAGTTAAGACAGCAACATGCCATCGGCATTCTCTCTAAAAACACGAGAAGAGGAGAAAAATACCATACCACATAGAAAAAACCCTGGTTGCCATGTTATACGGTAACACCTCAATACTCCGACACCAGGGAAAAAGCATTTATGCTAAGACCGTGTCTGCCAGATGGCCTTTTCCTCCCATGTAATTAATTGAAATTTGAAATCAACTTTTGTCCCCGGTCACCGGGGTCCAGACCCAAAACAGCCCAGATTGTATTCTCAGTCAGGAGGTGGCTGTGTTTGAGATTTGTGTTGGCATCGCTGAGCTGTGACCACAGCACACATTTTTGTGGGGAATATCAGATGAAACTTCTAGAGCAACATTCTTCCGTTAGGAAGGGGGTGGGTGGTGGCGGCAGGGTTCGGCATGCCCAAGAGAGCTTTTCTCCTCCTGAAACTTGTTCAGACTCATTCTTTCCAGGTTATTGAGACCACTTTTCCCCTTTCAGAGCAAATGTAGCCAGAGAAACAAATGGGTACAAAATTCAGAAACAGCAGCGTCCCCTTTCCAAAGCCTTATTTCATAAGACCCCGTGTGATTTGTGGGAGCAACTTGAGGTCCCAGCAACTGAGAAAAATGATATAATTTTAGAACTTTCAGAAGCCCGTGTGGCCTCTTTGTTCAAGATCAGCAATTAGAGCCTTCAAGTACTGAAAGTAGTCACCTAAACCTTTTCACAATGTTCGTCTTCGATAATAGTTCTGGACACCACTCTCCTCCTCTCGTTTTTCCCTGGCTTACTCTTTCATTCAGCTAGATTATTCTAGTTGTAGTTCCAAGATATGGTTCAATTGCAGTGTATGATGGAAGGATGTAGGGGTTCACTGGGAAGACATTTTAGCATTTGGAGAAGAATCTCTTTGCACTACTTGCTTGTGGCTCTATTCTGAGGCAGGTAACCTACGTGATTCCTTGCATGCAGATTGTGGTAATTGACCTTCTGACTCTGGCTGATGGAACCAGGAAGTGTTTGTTATTTTTGAAGACAGCCACCTCTAAACTGGCTGGCAGCCAATGAGATAACCCAGTGGGAACCCCCTATCGGACAGAGGTATCCTGTGCCCTGTAGTGACCAACAGGCTCTTTCGGATCCTTTCTTTTAAGGAACTTGAAGGTGACACACAGACAGAAAACTGCAAGTGACAGAAGGGTACAGAAACCAAGAGACCCATGGAAAGGAGGCAGTGGGCAGAAGCCATGATGAGTCAGTAGAAACTAGGAAGCAAAGCAGTAAAGGAAGTCCATTGAAGGGAGCTAGAAAGGATCCAAGAAATGCGAAGAGTGGCAGCAGAAACGGGCAGTGGCTTTGTTGATGTCAACATGGTATCATGTTGATTTGAGAGAAATCAACAAGATCATGGCACCTATAGACTGAGAATGAGGTGCCAGCCCCTGAGACGCTTGGTCCTACATTCATTCAAATTCTTTGTAGTTCTTCCCTCCACCTTTCATCACTAATATCCATTAGCTGAGTCTCTAACTGCATCAGAGCCTTGCACTCTGAAAGAGTTTAATAGATCCGATAATTACCAGCTTTGTGACCCCTGGTAACTCACTTAACTTCCATGCACTTTGCTTGTTTTAGTTCTATACACTGTAGGTAGAATAATGGCTCCAAACACATCCATGTCTTAATTCTAGGAGCCTGTAAATATGTTACTTTACACGGCAAAAGGGATTTTGCAGATGTTATTGTCAGTGACCTTGCGATGAGCTTCTACAGTATCCATAAGAGTCCAATCTAATCACACGGACCCTGCAAATCAGAGAAGAAACATCCCAGCTGCGGTCAAGGGAGATGGGACTAGAAAAGAGTGGTCATGGAGATTCAATATTGCTGGCTTTGAAGGTGGAGGGAGAGGACACGAGCCAAGGAATGTGGGAGGCCTCCAGAAGCTGTAAAAAGTTAGGAAACAGATTCTCACATAAAGCCTCCCGAAGAATGCAGCCCTACAAGCATGCTGTCTCTAGCCCAATAAGACTGGTGTTGGGCTTCTAACCTAGAGAACGCTGAGATAATGAATGTGTTTTCACTTAAGCCGTTAAGTCTGTGGTAATTTGTGACAGCAACAAGAGGAAATTAATGCACTATAATATCACACTACACATACACAAGAAAACATTTAAAACAGTATATACTACAATGTAACATTGGTTATGTCGCCTTTTTAAATTACTTATTTTTTCAGCCTTCAGCAATGAGTGTATGTTACTTGTGTAATAAAGAGATAATGGAAATATTAAAGAAGAAGTAATATAAACAAATTAGCTTCTAAGGCTCGGCCCAGGTGCGATATCGTATGAACAACCCAGGAGATGGCTTAACTGTCAACCTGTATCTTGCCTTTTTTTCTTGGGTGCTATCCCCAGGTCTCAGTTCCTCCACAAAGGACCACCAATTTCCAGTCACTCTGGATGCTATTCATTTCACTTCCATGTTTCGGGTATGCTTGTTTGTATTTCACTACCTAACGGTATCGGTGTGTTTCTACACTTTGGTTCTATGTACCTTCGGAGATGTTTAACTATTTGGTAAATAACAAATCCAACAAAGATTTATGGAGGATACTTTGTGTAGGCACGGGGTCATTTAGATGATGCATATGAGTCCTCATGAGGCCTGATAGGGTGCTTTAGGACACATCTCAAGATCACGTTGCCAGAGCTCAAAATCTACTGATGAAATTTAAAAAGAACATTTTAGAGACCTTGTGGCCCAAAGAAGACTTGCCTACCTTCACAAGTCAGTCTCGCCTAAAGTCTTAAAAGCCCTTAGGGTTCATTCATCGTCCACCCAATGTCAACAGGAGAGGGCTACTAATTGACACTAGAGTTATTGATACTGGTGAGAAGCACAGCAAATAAGACAGTGAGACTCCTTAGAAGGTACTTGTAAACCACTTTAGTGGTTAAGAATGCTTAAGAACGTGGCTGTGGTGAGTTAAAAATGTAGAACATGCCTGTAATACCAGTTCTCACTTGAGCCAGAATTTGCTAGTTCTTATCACAGCCAACCATCTTCAGGGCTTTGAATGACCCTAAACTTCATTTGGCATTTGGACAGGACAATAGGTACTTTGCATGACCTGATTAGAGAATAATGCAGGGCTGTTTCCCACTAGGTCACTTTGATCCAAGGCTGAGCCAAATTCCCCGGACCTCTCTCCAGCCAAAACATAACCCCAGATAAATGAAGGATGTAGACCAGATTTTTAGAAGTAGGGATCTCAGTACTTTTCCTCATGTCTTTATTCATCAAATATTTGTTGGATACTGTAATTTTATTCTCAGATGTTCATATGCGTAAGAATTACCTGGGAGAGTTCACTCCCCGGCAAACTGGTTCAGCAATCCAAGGGTGGGGCCTGGGGAATCTGTATTTAACCAGCTTCATGGGTGATTCTGATGCAAGACCTCTATAGACCACTTGGTAAAATGTTTAGTCCCCAAAATGAATAGGCAACAGCTCCCTCCCGTCAGGAGCCTTGAAGTCCGGGGAAGGCAGACGCACCATTGTGATGTTGTGTAATCAGAGTAATAGAAGCCTGGTGACAGAGAGAGGAAAGATATCTGTCCAGGGGAATACAGTCTTAAAGGAGGCTGCCACAAGGAGAGGAGGGAAGGGAATTGTAGGCAGGGGTATGGCTGTTATAAGGTCATGGTCATGAGAGTGTATGAACCATTAGGGACCAAGGAGCAGTTCAGGGTGATGGGAAGGTAACTGGCACTTAG
Organism: Felis catus; assembly: GCF_018350175.1. NCBI lineage: Eukaryota > Metazoa > Chordata > Mammalia > Carnivora > Felidae > Felis > Felis catus. Next base: position 17,316,489 of record NC_058372.1, read on the forward strand.
GGGCAGACCAGCAGAAGATAATCTAAGAGGATACCATCGATCTCAATTCACCACTAAGTCCTTTCAACTTTATTTCACAGGCAGTTGGGAGCTGGGGGAAGTTTTGAAATCTGCCTTTGAGAATATCTAGCATTGGGCAGATGTTTACTCTTGAGGACGCAACCTGTGCCCAACAGCGTGCTGAGTATTAGGGGCTAGAAAAGGAAGGGTTGTCACAGTTAGGAATTGTCGTGAAGGTCCAAGGAATGAAAGTCTAAGGTAGTGCCAGTGAGGGTGTACAGAAATAATTGGTCAACAAGATGTGAGATAAAACAAAACAAACACGCGAACAAAACCCCCAAGGATTTGGTGACAAGTTAAATTGAAGAAGCAAGGAAAAGAAAGTTTGCAGTGTTTGGGGGCAGAGAGATGGCTATAGACTGAACGTTTGTGGCCCCCACTTTCCAAATTCATATGTTGGAGCCTAATCCCCAGTGTGATGGTATTAAGAGATGAGGCCTTTAATCATGAGAGGAGATGATTAGGAGGTAATTCTAATGATGAGGGGAGGTAATTAGGTCATGAAGACGGAGCCCTCATAATAAGATTAGTGCCTTATAAGAAGAGACACAAAAGAGATTGTGTCTCCTGCAGGTGAGGGTATAGCAAGAAGATGGGCCTCTACAAACCAGGAAGAGGGTTCTAGCCGGAACCAGACCACACAGACACCCTGACCTCACACTCCCAGCCTCCAGAGAAATAACTGTTTCTTGTTTAAGCTTCCCAGCCCCTGTGGCATGTTGTGAAAGCAGTCAACACTGAGACAGAAACTAAGGGTTTGATAACGATGCTACTGGAGAGTGCAGGGGACAAAGACTTGCCCCACACCAGATGGGACCTGATGAGCCCACCCAGAGACAGCAGGAGAGTGAAAATATATGCAGTCCAATGGTGACACGTGGGGGATGGTAAGTGGAGAAGGTGCAGTGAGCCATGAAGGAGGCGACCCAGGGCCGAGTAGGGTCCCCCAAAGAACGAACTAAGTGCTCTGAGTGGGAAGAGGTGATCAGTTGTTTGAAATGCCCACAGAGGGAAAGACTCTGTATTGCCTATTGGCTTCATCACCTAGGATGCCCTGGGTGACACTGACAGGGACAATCTCCATGGGGGCCTGGGGTGGGATCCGGGTTTTAGCTCGGTAGGCATGCAGTGAGGAAGGAGGAAATGGAAGGTGTGGCTTCCAGGATGTCGACTCCTCTGTCAGAAAAGTCGAGCCTGCAAGGAAGAAGAGAGGAGGCAAAGCAAGAAAGTAGACAGAGCTGAGGGACTGAAGTTTAGGGCTTCCACGACTCAAGGTTTTTGCTTTATAGAACAGGAAGTCGTACTGAAAGTAGAGGAGAAATAAGTTGGAGCTTTTATTATATTTTTTAAAATTTTATTGTATTGGGGCGCCTGGGTGGCGCAGTCGGTTAAGCGTCCGACTTCAGCCAGGTCACGATCTCGCGGTCCGTGAGTTCGAGCCCCGCGTCAGGCTCTGGGCTGATGGCTCAGAGCCTGGAGCCTGTTTCCGATTCTGTGTCTCCCTCTCTCTGACCCTCCCCCATTCATGCTGTGTCTCTCTCTGTCCCAAAAATAAATAAACGTTGAAAAAAAAAATTAAAAAAAAATTTTTTTTTAATAAAATTTTATTGTATTAGAGTAAAATACTTGTATAAAACCCAGAGGGACCATAAAGCGGTGCAGGGGTTTTAAATACTGGGAATCAGGAAATATATGTATATACATATACATATATATATATTTCTCAATCTTTAAAATAGTCATCTCGCCATATGCGGTTGTGAATGGAGGCTGTTCTGAGGCTGAACAGAAAGAAAATGTTCAAGGAAGAGGACAAAGAATCAGGGTAGAGAGACAGGTGGCTACAAATGATCACAAACAGCACATGACGGTCCCTAGCTGGGGCTGGGGTCACAGTCAGGGGCAGCACGACAAACCTAGGGAGAAGCACGATTTTGATTTGATTGTCTGGCTAAGTGGTCAAGCGGGCGAAGAGGAAAATCCAGAAGTTCACTTTATCAAATCACCGCTGGACCTTTGGCATTTGATCTGGGAATCTCAACTCAGAGACGAACCAGCTAGACCGAAACCCGCGTTTTTGTAGATTTAGGAAACAAATGAGCAGACGCCAGACAAACGGAGGAGTCTAACCTCTTCAACCCTCAGAGGCAGCAACGGCGCTTTATTTTGTATATTCTCCCGAATAAGATGTTGTTTTCAAATTGCTACTTGCATGTGAAACAAGAATAGCAGTTTATACAGTTCCCTCAGAAACTGAGGGTAATAGGATCGTTTCAGTCTCGTGTTCTCTTTGTACGCACAAGCACGCTCAAGGGGAGACAGCCCACGTGCCCAATTGCAAACTGACAGTGGTTACATACATTGATGTAAACGCTTAGAAAACGTCTTGGAAAACTACCAGACAGATAGCAGGGGTTCGCTGTGGGCAAAGCAGGGGAGGGGATTGAAATTAAGGCTGATGGTCAAAGGCACTTTAGTTTTACCTGCACTGTTAGTTTTTTTTTTTTTTTTTACAATCTAAAAAATTATTACTTGTAGATTTAAAACACTTAAATAAAATTTTTTTTAATGTTTATATATTTTTGCGAGAGGGGGAGAGACAGAGCATGAGTGAGGAGGGGCAGAGAGAGAAGGAGACACAGAATCCGAAGCAGGCTCTAGGCTCTAAGCTGTCAGCACAGAGCGGGATGCGGGGCTCGAGCACACGAGCCGTGAGATCACGACCTGAGCCAAAGTGGGACGCTCAACCAACTGAGCCACCCAGGTGCCCCTTTAAAATGTTAAAAAAAATCATGGAAAAATTAACACTAACAAGATTTTCCCAATTATTATAGGAAGGGATCCAAAAACGGTTACCGTGCAGCAGAGGGATAGGTGAACAGGATACAAGTTATGGAGAAGTGAGTGCGTGGTGTTTGACAGATGACTAAAGGCAACGGATGCTCCCCAAGATCGCAATCTTGAAAAGCTGCCGTCAGTGCTCTCTTAAAACTAATTTGGCCTTTCTTCCTTTGGCCTTCCCAGGTGCCTGCATTTCTTCAAACAGCTGTTCTGTGACCTAGAAGAATGGTTTCATCTTTGCAAATGCGACTTACTTCCTAAGGATAAACGTCAAAAAATGGTAGCGATTGCTCTTATGGTCAAGTGGCAATGCTAGAAGCTACAGCTGAAAGGGTTGGAGAATGCGCGGAGAATGAGGAGCAGGAGGATGGAAGAACCGAGTTCTGCAGAGACCATGGAGTCTCTAGAAGCTCACGTCAGCGCTTACCCGGGGCGCGGCGCAAGGTGAGGGCTGGACGCACAGTTGATGGACGGTGGGCAATAGTATGGAAAGAAGACTTGACAGTCCGTGGGAGATGCACGAGAAGACTCCTGAGCGACTGAGGGGCCTAGCTGAGCTGATTGGGGGAGAATTTGCAAGGAAACAAATCCGCCTCGGTTAACTGGGTAGCTGTGGAGCAGGAGAGAAAGTAGACTGAGCTTCCACTCACGGCTGGAAATGCATAAACACCCAAAAGAACAAGAACAAGGAAATCGACATTAATGCGCGCGTGTTGCTTAAAGAGCTGGTCATGAGGTTCTGGGATTCGGGACTGGGGATTTGGCTGATGAGAGAACAGGAGGAAGACAAAGATGTCCTGAAACAAGAGAAAAGGAGGGTTGCAAGTGGTAAAGGAGGGTTGTAAGGGCAAAAGAGGAAGGTGGATAAGGTTCGTTTTGCCATGCCTACTGGCCTGTAATGTCCCTTAGGGAAGGAGCTGATTCTCATTCATTTTTAATTTTTCATAGCACTTGCTCAATAAATGATTTTGATGGCTGAGTGAACCCATTAATGGGAATAGTTTTCTCACCAGGTCACCTTGAGGGCAGGTCCCGTGTCTTGGGGACTGACGTACCATCATGCCCAGGAAAGCTCATAGGAGTTTGTAGGAACGCAGCACCTACTGAACGGACAAACGAACTGGGTCTTTCTGAGTTCTAATTTCTTCGTCTAAAAATGAAAACCACAAGACTGACTGCCATTCTTGAGCAGGGATGAAGCGCACATTATAATACTAGACAACTTTGCTCTTGAAATTTGCCAAACCAACTCTGGGTCATGTTCATTGAAATTCCTCTGTGGGTAGCTGATTCCCTATGGCTCATACTGTATTCAGTCATGGAGGGAAATGAGTCACGCATAGGGAATCATAAACACACACACACACACACACACACACACACACACACACACAAGTTGGCCATGGATTTTTAAACTTTTTATCTTCTCAAATTCTCACTTCTGCCTCCCCCCCATCCCCGCCTGCCCCTCAGACTTCACTCCATACAACAGTCACTCCTTGGACCCAATACCCATGACAAATTCAAAACAGTTGCCTGGGGTTTGGCTACTGCTTAGCAGGTAGTTGTAAACCATGCAGTGGTGCGAACTGAGTCGGCGTGAAGAAGTTAATTAGAGCAGTCAAGAAGATTGTTTAAATAAAGACGAAAATGTAAACACGATCTTCATTGGATAGAGTGATTAGAAATTACAGGTGTTTGTTTTTATCAGAGCCATCTGGGGCCTGTCAAAATCTTGACGCATGGCATAATCTGCCACTAATCAAAAAAGAAGAAAACAAACCCCAAAAAAAGAAGAAGGAAAACATCTAAGACCGTAAGTAGGAAAACAGACATAGAAAACCTTCATCTTTCCAAGTGGAAAAAAAATATTTCAGTTGTTTTTTTAAAACAAGTGTGATCTGTGTTTGGAAAAAGTCTGAACTCCTTAGTTCGTCTTGACAGACATGCTCTCTCTCCATTTTAAAGCCTCAGCCGTGGGACGTGCAGTGGGAAAGAAAGCCATGGGGATGTGGACAAAAGAACAGAGTTAAGGATAATCAAGTTGCCCATCTCAAGTGCTTGATGTAAATGAAGGCCAAGCTTAGCCTTCTTATATATCTAAGGTGTCACTGACTTATGGAGACAGCTCGATAGCATTCGTCTTCGAGGTATTATGGATAACTGGAAATTATTTTTTCCGAAATTGACACACTTAAATTTATGCTGCTTAAATATCTAGTGGAGAAAATAGCACATGATATGGGATAACGGGAAATGCATGGAGGGACATTTTGAAAAAATATGTACTGTCTAGACTTCCGCTCTGCTCGATTTGTTATGGATATGCTGCCCTAGAAAATAAAAATTGGGGAATAGGATAATTCTATCCCAGATCTGGAACTGTTCCTGATATATAGCATGTATGCAAGAGCGGTGTTTTAAGGAAAAGAAGAGAGAAAGAAAAAATAGATGATACTTTTACCATGAATGTTGCTAATTACACCTATGGATGCAATATTTATATAAGGATTACCATGGATGTTCTTGTCATCGATTTATTTATAAGTCCTAATTACACAAGGCATTGAGCAGAGTGTTTTGTTTCTTTACTTAAATATGGCATCTGCTGGGGTGCCTGGGTGTTTCCATCGGCTGAGCGTCTGACTTTGGCTCAGGTCATGATCTCGCGGTTTGTGAGTTCGAGCCCCGCATCTGGCTCTCTGTGCCGACAGCTCGGAGCCTGGAGCCTCCTTCGGATTCTGTGTCTCCCTGTGTCTCTGCCCCTCCCCCGCTCATGCTCTGTCTCTCTGTGTCTCTCAATAATAAATAAACGTTAAAAAAATTAAATATGGCATCTGCTTATGGGTGAAGTATTTCCTTCATATGACTCAGGCCGGCCCAACACTTAAAAATAGACGACACGGATCTGAATTTCAGAAAAGTATTGCAGGATATTAAGACACCCAAAACGGCAATGAAACAGAAGTCACAAGAGCGCAGTGGATACCATGAGCGGAGATCAAAGATGAGGGGGAAGGTCAAGGGCAGTGCTTTTCTTTGTGTTGACCCTGGAGCAGGAACTCTACCTGATCACGGGGGAGTATCGATCCTTCAAACCATCTCCCTCTCTCCTCAACCCTCTCTGTCCCCCAGTCCCTTCCTAGGCACCAGCAAGGGATGGGAAGTGGGAAGAGAAGTAAAAACCAAAGGACTGAGCTTATAATAATATAACTCACCACTAGTGATGATAGCAAACGCTCATATCCTGCCTACCTACTGACTTGTGACAGCCACTCTTTGAGCGCTTTACATATAGTAACTAATTTAACTCTCGCAACAATCCTATGACTGTCCCATTTTACAGATGAGGAAGTTGAGGCCCAGAAAGACCAAAGGCGCTTAAAGGGTAACCACCAGGTAGTTAGCTTCAGACCAGACCACTTGTCGGCTACCCAGAGGCACAGCCAGAAGACAAAGGTTTGAGACTAAGGAACTTCCAAAGTCCTTTCCACATGCTCAGTCTAGGCCTCCATTCCACACTGGGATGCTCCATCTGGGTGCCTAGCGCCTAGCAGGGTGCCTATCAGTGCACAGACTCAAAAAATACTGGTCGAATGAAAAGTTGCTTCGTGTCAACTTATAGTGGAATTCTTTAGAGTCTATTAAGTCCGTAAAACCACAAAACCCTGATTTGGTTGGCCTTAACATAGCCGAATGTTTGCCTCCAGGCAGCCTAGAAAGGAGTTTATGCCACTCTGCAGAATGCCAGTGCAATGATAATTTAAAGATCACCTCTCTTTCTCAAAAGAGCAAGCAGTACCGATGAGAGCTAGATTTCTCACCTGCCCCTAAACTACATATCTCCCCCAGTGTATGAAAAAAAAAAAAAAAAAAAAGACACAGAGAGGAAATGAACTGAGACAACATCACTTGCAGCAACCGGAAGGAAAAACACACACAAACCCTGTTCACAGTCTATATGTGTGGTTGCTCAGTAGGGTAATGCTTGCAGCTGCCTTTAGAAGCGAATCTGGTGGCCGGGGCAAGACACAAGCATCGGGATGAGGCAGGACTGAGCTCCCAGCTCCCACCTGCCTGACTGGGGAGAGGGAGAGAATACCAGTGAGACCAGACGATCCAGCAGCAGTGGCTCTGCCCTGGGTAAGTTCTCAGACACTTGTGGCCTGACGGGGGGTGGGACTCACTCAGACTCTGACTTCCTCAGCTGGTATCAGACATCTGTTAGTGTTCCCCTCTGTTGACACCCCTGAACTGGAGCTGAGAGGGCCTCAACACGTCCCAAAAGTGGAAAGAGGGACTCCAGGATTCTTTCCTGTCGACCCGCAGGCACTGGCTTTAAAGCAACCTGAAACCTACACGATTCTATTTTTGAAATCATCGTGGGGAGGTGCTTCCGGGTGTGTAAGCTGGATGGCTCCTCCCCCTTGCTGCCCTCCGCAGAGGGCATACCTGTGATAACCTTGAGCTTTGGCTTCTCCTAAATTATTTCATTACTTCAAAGTGTGGGCTGTCACTTGCACATTGTGATGGACTAAAATCATTCATAATGTCATTTTCAGTCCCTCTGGGAGTCAGCCTGGAGGGGTAGGAAATGGTGATTGGGGATTGGACTCAGGGTTGATTGGCTCTGCAGAGAACTGGCCATCAGCATCATCTCTAAGGGGTTGGGGACAAATCACACTATGTTCTACCTGTTCGCACTGGGCCACCTCAACTTCTCCATCCTTTCTTTATTCTGTATTTACTAATTCCCTTGAGTCGTTCATTCATTCGGTAGCGTTTCTTCCGCAAAGGAATTGAGGCAGCCTTTTCATCTTGCTGAAATCATTTCAAAATGAAAAACACGGACAACTTTCAAGGGAATGCCATCCGAAAAGCGTTGCATGTTGTTCAAAGCTGTGTGGACGTCGGCGGGCTGGTTTTCTGCCCTGTGTGCCCGTGATGAGAGCTGAGGGTGTGTGCTCTGGTCTTCTTAACCCCTGTTTGAGGAGCTCTCCCCCGCCTCCCAGAAAGTTGGTTCCCACCAGAAGTGGGTGTGAAGAGCCCATGACAGGACCCTGGGAACAAGTCAAGTGATTTTCCTCCTTGTTTCTACTTCCTTCCAGTTTGGGGATAAATTCCTTCCAATCTGCAAGGACCTCCCTGTTTTAAGAGTGGGGCAAAGTGGAGCAGTGGAAAGGGCAGGATGAGAAATCAGCTTTGAGTTGGAGCTCCACCATTTCTCATTAATTAGTTCATTCATGGGGCAGCTGCTTTTAAGTCAAAACTTACATAAGATGAAGGAAAACGGACATTGCCCTGCTTCCAAAAAGTTTACGGCGCAGGGGAGAAGCAGACGTTAATTACTAATTACACAAATGCGATAAGGATCACAACATATTGTGGGGGAAGCTGATCTCGCCTGGGAGGCAGGGAGGTTTCTAGAAAGAAAATGAGACTAGAATTGAAAAAAAGGCGTAGGAGTTCACAAGGCTATGCTCCAGGCAGAGAGAACAGCAGAGACCGTTTCCTGAGGTAGGAGACCACAGAATTATCTGGCAAAATCAAGGCCAGTGTAGCAGGAGGCGAGGGGATAGTGGGTCAAATTAGCCCGAAGTGCAGCATGAAAGATGCTGCTTATTCCAAAAGCCACGGAGAAGGTAGAGGGGTTCTCCACGGCTGTTAGAATAGGTGTGGAGGACGGATGGAAAGGGACCACATCTAGAGACAGGGAGACCAATCAGAAGGTGGAGAAAGTCAGCCAGGCAAGTGTATCTACGTGAATACAGACAAGAGTGGTCGCAGTGGAGACAGAATTACACAAATTTAAAAGTCAGCTAGAAAGGAAACTCGACGGCACTTGGTGGTGGACAGAAAAGGAGAGCGAGGGGGGAAGGGTCAGAGATGACCCCCAGTTTCCCAGTTTGCACATTCAAACGGATCTTGATGCTGTCATAGCCAGTCACTGAGACTGGGGAAGCTGGTGGGGACCAGGCTTGGGTTGGTTCAGTTCTAGAATTGATCCAAATGCAGATGTCAGCCAGGCATTCGACACTGGCCAATATCTAGAGCTCAGGGGAGAGGTCTGGGGATCCTTGGCATAGATTTGGTAATTGCAACCATGATTGTGGGTGATACATGCTTGAGGGAAAGTATCAAATGGGAAAGGAAAGCGTGGCTTAGAATCGAATCTAAGAAATTCTAACCTTTATTTTATTTTAGTGTTTGTTTTTGAGAGAGGGAGAGAGAGAAGGAACATGAGTGGGGGAGGGGCAGAGAGAGAGCTGGCAGCCCGGAGCCCAACATGGGGCTGGAACTTAGGAACCACCAGATCATGACCTGAGCCGAAGTCGGATGCTTAACCGACTGGGCCACCCAGGCACCCCATCCCCTACCTCTATTTAAATGTTAGAATTTCTTGGGGCGCCTGGGTGGCTCAGTCGGTTAAGCATCCGACTTCGGCTCAGGTCATGATCTCGCGGTTCGTAAGTTCCAGCCCCACGTCGGGCTCTGGGCTGACAGCTCAGAGCCTGGAGCCTGCTTCATATTCTGTGTCTCCCTCTCTCTCTGACCCTCCCCTGCTCGTGTTCCATCCCTCTCTCTCAATAAGTAAATAAATGTTAAAAAAGTTTTTTTAATAAATAAATAAATAGAAGTTAGAGGAGAAGGAGCCCCCGCAAGAAGACTAGCGCAGTTCTTGAAAAGAGAAATGCAAAATTGCCACGTGACCCAGCAATTCTTCTCCTAGTAAAACATCCAAGAGAACTGAAGACAGGGACTCAAATATGTACATGTGTGCACACTTTCCTAGCAGCACTATTCACAACAGCCTGAGATGGCAAGCAGCTTAAATGTCCATCAGCAGATGAGTGGAGAGACAAATTGTGGTATGTCCATACGCAATGGAATACTATGCAGCCACCAAAGAAAAAATGAACTAATACATCCCACAGCAGGGTTAAGTCTCAAAGGCACTGTGTAAAGTGAAAGACGCCAGGCACAAGAAGTACTTGATTCCATTTACATGAAATACCCAGAATGGATAAGTCAGTAGAGACAGAGTGCAGGTTGATGGCTACCAGTGGCTATTACTGAGTAGGAGATTTCCTGTGGGGGTGATAAAAGTATTTTGGAGCCAGATGCAGGTGGTGTTGGCACAGCATTGTGACCATATTGAACGCCGCTGAATTGTCCTCTTGCAAATGTCTAATGTATGTCATGTGAATTTCACCTGGATGTTAAAAAAGAAGACGACCGGGAAGGTGTAACCAGGGGTGTAGAACTTTGGGCAAATGATGCCTAAAATGATAGAGCCTCTTTCTCTGTATGTAAATGAGGGGAAAGAGCCCTCTTGGAATGCTGTGGTATGGGTCAAGCATGACACGTTTTTGAAGTTTCTAGCAGAGGAAGGGTGGAGTGAAAACAGTTTCCTACCTACATCCTTTGGGCCTCATCAGGACTGAACTAACTTCTAACAGCCTGAGTCTTTATCTCAGGACCTGAGAGCTTTCTCCAAGCCAAGCAGGGCCACTGTAATTGCTTAAAGGCAAATGAAAAGGCCCAGAATCCAACTCTCGAGTGGGCCGTAAACATCCCAGCTCCCTCAGGCCTGAGTGGAATAACTCTAAGACGCATGTTTTACCGATTCCCTAAAGTTTCCATGTGAACTTAAGCTCAGTTGCCACAGGGGTAGCCGGCTTGATAACTGACCTTTTATGTGCCGTCCCTTCTCACGACTCTTCCCTGGCTTCCTGCTCTCCAGCAAGGTGTCCTGGGATCATTGGTTAAACTACCCGCACTTGAGGGGGCCTGGGTGGCTCAGTCAGTTAAGCATCTTGGTTTGGGCTCAGGTCCTGATCTCCTGGTTTCGCAAGTTTGAGCCCGGTGTCAGGCTCTGCGCTGGCAGTAAGGAGCCTGCTTGGGATTGTCTCTCTCCTTCTCTTTCTTTTCATCCCCAACTTGCACTGTCTCTGTCTCTCTCAGGACAAATAAGTAAACTTTAAAAGTAAACAAACAAACAAAGTACATGCACTCGAATATGAGTCAGGGTCTGCTTCTGGGGAAATTCAAGCTGCTACATAGCCCTGTGCATACTCAGGTCATGTCACCCACTGTTCCCCGTTTACTTAGGCATCTGCATTTTGATATCCCTCATATCTATTCAGGGCCATATGGAGGACGTCCTCCTCAGCCCCTTATGAGATCCTGCTTAGAGAAAGGACTCAGGTACACAGGGAGAGATCCTTTATTTTTTTTAAAGAGCTTATTTTTAGGGCACCTGGGTGGCTTAGTCGGTTGAGCGTCTGACTTCTGCTCGGGTCATGATCTTGCAATTCATGAGTTCGAGCCCCGTGTTGGGCTCGGTGCTGACAGCTCAGAGCCTGGAGCCTGCTTCCGATACTGTGTCTCCTTCTCTCTCTGCCCCTCCCCCGCTCTCTCTCTCTCTCTCAAAAATAAATAAACATTAAAAAGTAATGAAAATAGTTTATTTTTAAGTAATCCCTACATCCAACATGGGGCTCCGGCTCACAACCCCGAGATCAAGAGTCACATGCTCTTCCAACGGAGCCAGCCAGGCGCCCCAGGGAGAGTTCCTTTAGACGTAACATGTCCTGTGCAAAACTGTATCACACCTTACTCCAAATGCCCTCCATTTTCCTTCCGCTTATCTGTCTCCTGGCAACTCCTTTGATCAAAGTTTCCAAACTGTGGGGCACCACAGGATATACACAATACACAGATATAGCATACAATCATGCTGTCACTAGACCTTGCCACAGAAAACTTTTCCATTTTCACTCTCCTGATCGTTTGAGATTGGCCTGATCTTAACATTCTCTAACCATTGGCCATTTACCTTTTTAACAAGGAGAAAGGGAGCCTTGGACTATGAGCCATCAGCAGTCAACGAGAGCCAGCTAAAATTCACCAGCATAGTTTTGTTTTCCTGCATCTGTTTTCCATGATTACCTTCTATTAACTGTAGCGACACTGGCTCTTCACCTGCAGGAGTGGTATAAACTTTCTTTTAGTATAAGTAAATATCTTCAAGTTAAAAAAAAAAAGTGAGCCGATTGAAAGGAAAAAAAATCATGTTACTAATTGTGCTGGGAGCACAACTGATATGGTAGACACTGGGAGGCAGGACTTTGAGAGAAGACTGGCAGAGCTTCATTCGAGCGGGAGCTCCTCAAGGCCACAGCTGAGTCTCATTCCAGCCAGCGCCTGCCATGTGTGCGTGCCACAGGGCCACGAATGACAGGGACGTCCCACGCTGGGGTGTCCAAGCCACCCTTTGCTGCAGACTGTTTTGATCATTCAAATCAACACTGCACCCACGGTAGCTCCCAAATATCCAGGCAGTGATGATAGCTTGAAATTGACACCCTTCCCGGCTCCATCACATGGTGGTTCTGCCCTAAGGAAGCATCCTGGGGAGTCAGAAGTAAGTCAAGCAATGGTGAAGGGAGGTAACGAGTGAAGGTATCAGTACATCCACAATTCTTTTTCACCTTCGGTTCCGACTGGAAGCTTTGGTGAATGGAGGTCTATAACTCCGCTAACGTTCTCTTTGATTTTTATAAGCAGCTGTTATCCCCCAAGCCCCTCCCTTCGTTTTCCAAGGAAGATGATAAATGAGGATTAATAATCTGCACAAACTTCACTTTAGGAAAAATTTTTAGGTATTGGAAAACATTTCATACTACAAAGAAGCATATGTTACGTGCGCCTACCTTCTAAATAGTAATAGAAATAAACCTTACCAACCCTTGAGGCCTGATTCATGCCCCCAGCCAATTGTATCAGTTTCTACCCATGCCCCCCCACAAAGGGAACTGCTCTCTTAAATTCTATGTTAATCATTCTCCCTTACTTTTCTTTTTAGATATGCCTCATATGTCTATAGGTACAGATATATCATATGTGGACTGTAAGTTATGTCTAAATTTATTTATATAAACATTAATTAATATGTAATTTATGTGTATTGTATATGCTGTTTATTTTTTCCTGTTTGGTAACTTTAAGCAAATATGATCATACCGTATATATCCTTCTATAACTGGAACGTGTTGGCTCAACATTGTTTCTGAAGGTTAATCCACATCGATGCAAATAGGTGTTGACGAGTTATTTTGATGGCTGTATAGCATTCTATCAAGTGGACATATGACAGTCTATTTATCATTTCTCCCCATTGACAGTGCTAGGTAATTGCCACCAATGAAGGCTCAGGGTATAATTTCAGGAATGCTCCCCAGATCTCTCCCTCTTTCATGCACAAAACACTACCAGCAGAGGCGTGAGGCCTGGCTTCATGCTAGAAACAGGCTTCCACTGGAGGTAAGAGGTAAATGAATTAGGGAACCGAGAGCCAGAAGGAAAAAGACATCAAAGGAGAGGAGGGGCCTTAAAGGGGAAGGAAGAAAGAGATAAAAATGACTCCCAGAGAGAAAACATACTCCCAGGGGTGAACTGTGCTTCCTGCAGGCACATTAGGGAAGGCTTTCACTCTCAATGTCCACTTCCCCTACCACACAAACCCTCAGTGGGAGGGTCTATGTGAATATGGACTCTACAGAAGCATCCTCCCTCAGGTCCACAGATAGACTCCGTGACTGCTAATCTCGTTGCTAGATCCCCAAAAGAACCAGATTTCATGCCGTGCTCCCCTAGAGGCTTCCAGCTGACGTATTTTTAGATTCGTCTTTTCCTTAGCCTTATGGGGGGACCAATTATCTGCCACACATCAAGTGGTACCGTGTCCGTGAACCTTTTGTAACCTTTTGGCTAGTTTCCATGATGGAAATTCCCCACCCACAGCTTCACTCTAAAGAGTGGAAATATTTAGAGGAAGTGATACTATTAATGTCTCAGCATCGCCCTGGGAAGTATTTTCCCCTAAAATTACAGTAGTAAATTGGTGCCTCCCATAACACCATCACAACACAGCTTTGACAAGTACAATGTTCTCTCGGCACCTGTTTCTCTAGAGAGATGTACAGGTGCTTTGCATCACAAGAGAAATGAAACTTTGGGGAGGTAATGCTCTCTGGTCCTCCACCAGAGGGGAGAAATTAAGGTCAAAAGCTGTCGGAGGTGGGGAGACACCTGGGTGGCTTAGTCAGTTGAGCATCCCACTCTTGAGTTTTGGCTCAGGCCATGATCCCAGGATCCTATGATCGTGGGATTGAGGCCCATGTCGGGCTCTGCGCTGAACATGGTGCCTGCTTAAGATTCTCTTTCTCTCCCTCTGCCCCCCTCTCCCACTTGGGCACTCTCTCTCTATCTCTCTCTCTCAAATTAAAAAAAAAAAAAAAAGCAAGCTATCTGGGTTGTGTCACTGGTCTGGCTTTGGCGGCGGCTGTGGGGCCTCGGTGAGTGAGAATGATTCTTGGTAAATAGCATGTGTTGACTGATTCATTGAGAGAGTAAATGAGTAAGGCATACTGAATTAGCCCGGGTTCTTGAGACAAGCAGAGCCAATAGCATGTGAGTATGTGTGTAACGATACAGAGAGCTTTCTTTTAAGGAATCGGCTTATGCTTCTATGGAAGCTGGCAAGCTCCTCGGAGACCCAAGGAAGAGGGGATGTTGCAGCTGAGTGTGAAGGCAGAGTCGGCTGGCAGAATTCTTCCTCAGGGGCAATCGGTCTTTTTCTCTTAAGGCTTTCAACCGATTAGATGAGGCTCACCCACATCACAGAGGGCTATCTGCTTTCCTCAGAGTCAACTAATCTAAATTTTCATCTTACCTGACTAGTAACTTCATAGAAACATCTAGAATAATGTTTGATCAAATATGGGGATCTCTTGGCTTGGCCAAGTTGACACATAAAATTAGCAATCGCAGATACCATATCTCATTTCAGAAAATCAGGTAGTTATCTGCTCAACATTAGTCAAGGGCCCCCTATGGGCGGACACTGTGCTGGGTACTGAGGATTCAACCATGAAGCTAAGTAGACAAAATCCCCATCTTTAAGGAAATCATGCAGAAGAGATGCCCAAGGAATTAAAATCCCTTGTAAGATTTATGCCTACAAGAAGCACTACAAATACAACATGAGCCAATCAAATCCAATTTACTTGATACTATGGTACTGGGATATAATAAGGTTGTGTCTTCATGGAATTCCTGGTTGAGGAGGGACCTCAGATGTAAATTATAGAACGACCATAAACACATTTCAACAATCACACACAGCATGCTATCCGTTGTACAGCTTTCCAAAGTACATATAATTCAGTTATAAATGACAGTGAGGATTAACAAATTGCATACAGTTGTATTTGAAATAAAGTGACTGAACTATTTTGTACATAGTTTTTTTTTCATATTTCTCTATTTTTATGGCAAGATGGATAAAAGAACCACTTAATAAAGGTGTTATGATCTGAGAAGCACTGATTTGGAAAGGCTCAGCTAGGACTGTTTGATGATATTCCTTTGGTTGGTTGCTTTAAGTTATTTACTTTATTGGCCCCTGTTTTCATTGCACTCTTGGTATTTTGTCTGAAGCAAGGGCAGTTATTAGAAATAAAGGGATTAGTTCATTTTATTTAGAGCTGAGAATCCATTTTTTAATTAAAAGTTTTTTTAATTGTTTATTTTAAGAGAGAGCAAGTGGGGGAAGGACAGAGAAAGAGAGGAAGAGAGAGAATCCCAAGCAGGCACCCCGCTGTCAACACAGAGCCTGATGCAGGGCTCGATCCCACGAACCATGAGATCGTGACCTGAGCAGAAATCAAGAGTCAGACACTCAACTTCCTGAGCCCCCAGGCTCCCTGAGAATCCATTTTTTTAAAAAGTGATGAGGTTATCTGTGCCTGCTTGCTAAGTGCTGTATGTGGCTCTGGGCCTATGAGCCTAGGCATAACTTACACTCTAAGAACATTGGTATTTTACTGGGATATTCGAGGGCCACAACCTAGGGGTTATAATCCTATCCAAGTATCCTTGTGCCCTTTCCAGCCCTTATCAAAAACTTTGATTGGTATACTTCAGACAGTGAAATTTTACTGAAGAAAGAAAGCATCATGACACTTTATCACGGATTATCCACCCCCTCTCAGGAAGCTTACCCTCAAGTTGAGGAAAAAACCACACATTTGTTTGCAAAGCAAAGACCACACTTAAAAGGCCGCTAAGTGGCTTCCTTAATGTTCCCCTAAAAGGCCAATTATGCACCCGACTCAGGACTTCTGCACTGGAAGGACCTTCCGAGTCTTACTTGCCAGGCTCCCCCCTTCCCTCAGCAATCAGGTCACACCTTATCACACTAGTCTTCCCTGATCATTTTATATATAATAAATATATATATTTATATATAATATATATTATATATTTATATATTTATATATATTTATATATAATAAATATATATATTTATATATATTATATATAATATATTTATATACATATAAATATATAACAATAATATAATATATAATAATATATTATATATTTACATATATTTATATATAATATATATTATTTATATATAATAAATATATTTATTTTAATAAATATATATATATTTATTTATACACATATATATATATATATATATGCCCCCAACACTCCCGCCATTACCTGCACTTACCACCACCTGCCATTGTAAATACCTGTGTATTTGCTTATTTTTTGTTTACTCCTCTGGACTTAGTTTTGTTCACTGCTGTGTCTCTGGCATTGATAGGCGCATAAGAATGGATGGATAAACAAAGGAGTGAGTGAGTGAGTGAGTGAGTGAGTGGATCGCCAAGTGAGTGTTAGAGGCCAGTGTCACCATGAAGAAGGAGAGTTCTTTGAGTCAGGAAGCCTGCTCGGGAGAGCTGAGGCTCAGATGGCCGGCCTCGTGGAGTGGGAAAGACCTAGAAAAGCATGAGGAGATTGTGAGGGGGAATAAGAGG
The DNA here is from genome assembly GCF_018350175.1 of Felis catus. Taxonomy (NCBI): domain Eukaryota; kingdom Metazoa; phylum Chordata; class Mammalia; order Carnivora; family Felidae; genus Felis; species Felis catus. The sequence continues at coordinate 17,333,288 of NC_058372.1, forward strand.
CGGCCTGAGCAGCGGATCGAGGTGGCTGTGCACCAGGACGCTCCTGGGGGACCTGCAAGCTGGTCCCTTTGACTTGAGCGCAGATAGTGGGAGGGCAGAGGCAGGAGACACCCCCCCTCGCACACTGAAAGAATGGGGGGCAGGCCTGGTTGTCCCTGGTGAGGGGCCAGGAGCCCGCCCTCTTGGACTGCGCATGCTGGAGGCAGAGACAGGCTTTTCCTCAGGAAAGCAAATTTGGACCTGTTCCAGTATTTGAATAACAGCCTGATTGAAAAGCAGAGTTCATCTGGATAGAGCAGAGCAAAGAATGTTTTGGGCCTGAGCAGTCTTCAGAGAAAACATGGCTGGCTGCTTGCTTCAGCCATAGGAAAAGTTCAGGAATTGTTTCGTGCAATGCCTTCCTCCAAGCAGGCCCGTGATCGGCCCTCCTGGGTCCCTGCCAGCATGATTTAACAGCGAAATGTCTATTTCACAGTTAAACAAAGTGTTGTGCAGAGAAAAGGGCTTTTACATACATGAGTTAATACCCGCAGCAGTAATATTCCTTCAATAATACCCACTTAGAGAAGTGCTGGCCTTATCTCTGTCTTATTTTCTCTCTGCTGAATAATTTATTTCTTAATGGCATGGAAGAGCTACGTGACCCAACACTCTCTCTTTGACTTCAACCTAGCATGTGTTTCTTTATTTTGCGGGGATTTGAAATGCAGTTGTGCCTGATATCGAAAGTGTGAACACTGTCACGACGTCCATCAGGAGGATCCTCATTATAACTTGGGAATCCACACTTACGAATTACTATGCTTCTGGGGTTTTGTGTGTGGTTTTTTGTTGTTGTTGTTGTTTATTTAAAAATTGTTTTTAAGTTTATTTATTTTGAGAGGGGGGGCAGGGGGGAGAGGGGGAGGGGGAGAGAGAGAGAATCCCAAGCAAGCTCCCCACTGTCAGCATGGAGCCCGACTCGGGACTCAAACTCACGAACCATGAGATCACGACCTGAGTTGAAATCAGGAGTCGGATGTTTCACTGACTGAGTCACCCAGGCGTCCCTATGCTACTGTTAAAAAAGAATAAAGGTGATCTATACCACAAAGATACGAAAAAATGTGGACTAAAATCGAAGCAACAGATACAATAGAGCAGAGAGTATTAGCCTATTTTTAACAAAATGAGGATTATTAACTATCTTCTTGTAAACAACAACAACAACAACAACAAAAGGGATCATCAGAGTTCAGGAGATCTGGATAACCAGTGGAATACTTAAGAGGGCAGCTCTGGAGCCAATGACCTGGGTTCGAATCCCACCTCTACCTCTTTTCTGTTGTGTGGCCTTGAAGAGGTTACCACTGTACCTTTCTGTTTCTCCATTTCTCATCTGCAGAAGGGAGGTAAGAGCAGTGATACCTCACTCGGTGGGGTTCTTTTGAGCCAGTACATGGGTTTGAGGGTTCTATGAGTCAATCTACGCAAAACACTTAGAGCTGTGTCTGACACATTAAATGCTCAGTACGTACTATGTATGAGGAAGAAGAGGAGGAGAGAGAATAAGTTTTCATAAAAGATAAGGGGCCTAAAGAGCGAATAGGGTCCGACAAGAGAAGAACGCCAGAAAAGCGTGCAAAAACAAAACCCAAACACTTCTCGGATGAATACAATAACCCAATTAAATTCATCTCCACCTCTGTAAAGAAGGCCAAAAGGATATTTCATTACCTAGAGGATAAACATGAGCTCATAGGTATAAGTATTGAGATGAAATATAAGGAGGATATCCTTTGTCCTCGTGGAGATCAGCGTGCATATCAGTCACCAGTCAACAAATATTTATGGATTCCCTACAGCGTGCTGAGCTACGTTGGAAATAGTACCAAAAGTCCCTGCCAGCATGGGACTTTGTTCAAGTGGGCTTAAAGTCAGAAAACTACTGGGGTGATTTCTTTCATTGTATGTTGATTTGTAACATACCCAAGTGTTTTAGTAGTTACCCCCGTGTGACTCAAATAGAAAAACAAAATCGTTGTATTTACCTCTTTAGAGACATAGACAACCCTTGATTTTCTGGGCTTGTGAGGAATCCCAGGAACTGATAAATGACATAATGTTTATTTTATCTGTAAGTTAAACAGATCGTCATTGCTTTGCCTTCTAAGTTGAAAACCTTACTCCATCTCTTGGGATTCCTAGTCATCCCACATTCCTATCCCCGCTTCTTAACTTGCAAATGGCCCCGTGGGCCCAGGGGAGAAGCAACATCCAGGTGACACGCAGGACGTTCTAAGCAGTCCCTTGGTCGTTTAGCTGGGAGACATTGGCAATCACCTCATCACCCTAACCCAGTAAAATAAATGCAGGTGAGTCCCTGAAACACGGAGGCTTCTTTTTTTTTTTTTTTTTTTTTTTTTTTTTGCTTACTACCCTTGACCACACTTGAGGAGGCATTTTGAGGACCAGGATCCAGGCTTACAAATCTCTGAGGGTACAGACAGGGGGCCAGGCATTTCAGAGCTCAGCAGGATTTCTTTGCAAGGGGTGCTGTGTGGAAGGTGCCAAACAGCTAGTGGCTAAATTTAAGAAATTGCAGTAATTAATTGGTCCAAAGGGGTATCACTCACTCTCAGGATCGCACTGCCAAGAATTGAGCTGGGGAGTTTGGTCTCCAGGGAAGAGTTAAAGATCAGACAGGAACCATTACAAAAATTTCCACTGAAAAATAAGTTCCTTGTAAGAGAAGCTGACAGGCTTACTAATTGCAGCTTACTCTGAACTTAATGAGTCTGTATGCGGCATTTTTGAAGAGAGCGCAGAGTGTTTGAATGATGGGGAGCAGAGCAGGGGGGGAGGGGGGGCTGGGGTGGGGGAGGGGGGTGAAGGGCTCCGAGCAGATGAATCTGAATCTAACAGGCATGATGAGTGCCTTAGAATAATGATCCATTTTAGAGTGAGCTGCATTGGGAAGTGACGCAACTTTGCTTTCTCCGAGATTCGTACCAACAGCAAAGATTGATAAAACACGTTTGTGCTGCTGTGTGTTTTAGAAGTTCAACCACATAATAACTGTAGCAGGCACATCACACTGTGCTGCTTAAATCTCAAACATTGCCTTGATGTAGGATGATCACAATAGAAAGGAATGTTATTTTTATCCAGCCATTGGTGAGGGTGTTGACTTCCTTAATCCAAGAAACTAAATCACTGGCCACTCCAGAGACTCTGACCTAAGTCTTCATTGATGCCCAATCACCTTTTAGACCGCTGCGTGTGGTTTGTAGCAGACCAACCCAGGAGGAAGGATTAAGCTGCTACAATGAGGAAAAGTTAATATTTTGATTGGTCATACAACTGAGTTTATTGCAATACCCTTTCCATTTGTAACTTAGCATTAAAAGGCTCTACGCTTGAGGTAACTTACCCTCCTTTCTGAATGCTCAATACAATGAAAACTAGGTTTTTATTTCACATTTGATTTTTCTCTTCAGTCTTGGTGATAGCTAACGTTATCGGAGCGAAACATTCATAGCTAACATGTAGGTACTAATTTACAGTTCAGTCAGCACATTGACCCACATCATCTTACCCAATGTCTACTGGCGTCCTGGGAGCATTATTATATCCCCCACTCTACCAATGATGAAACTGAAATAGAGATAGAATCAATGAGGTAACTCATGTAAACTTGGGCAGGTTGAGCACCAGATATAGCTAGGACTGAAACTCGGGTTTTTTCACTGAGTCATTGGCTTAAAAGAGTTTATCCAACGACCAGGCAACTCTTCCCAGTGGATCCTGACAGTGTACTTGCCTTTGGTGTGAGGACATTGATTTTTCTTGGACGAAAATACACTTTATTTCAAGATAGGAGGTTTTGGTCTTTATTTGCACCTCTTCCATATTGCTTACATCCTGCTGACCAGCAAGGGCCAAGATTTCCCATGGGAAGGTCTGCTGTACAGGTAGGTCCCATCTCCTTTTTTTGGCACTCGTTGTGACCAAGTCCTCTTTCCAGCTATCTAATATCCGTGGGCTCCTTCCGATTTTACTTTGTCAAAACGTGCTCACAGGGAAGGATTTGATCTCATTGATTCGGCATCGCCAGGCCACTGCTCACCCACCATTTACACTGCAAGTCATATTTCTTCCTAGGAAATAGGACGTTTGTTTCCCTACTGAAAGGGATTCGGAGGAGGAGATGGAGAAGATGAGGTTTTACATCAAGGGCATCTTCCATTACCGTCCAAATTCTGCCATGTAGGTGTAGTGAGTTTTGGCCAACTCAGCTCTAAGTAGGACATCTGGATCTATCGACTAGGGCAACACAGCAAGTTGCCATACATTTGCTCTGACATATAGCCAACAGGCATTGAACAGAAAGAGTGGTTTTTCTTTGAAAGCAGTGCAAGAATAAGTCTGTGGAATGCCAGGGTCATTCCATTTCCTCAAGTGGAAAGAGACTGGATGTTTCTACATTAACTAGGGGGGTTGAAATGTAGGAAGGGGTGATTGAGAAATAATTTTAGCAACCAGAATGTTAGGTATTCTGCTGCAAGACAATGTGTTCCCGTCTGGGGGACGGGTGGTAGAAAACAGGGTGACCATGATGAAAGGGGTTCAACCCAAGCTGCCCAGCCCCTCTCTCCTGCTTGTGCTTCAGTTCTCCTAAACACCCAGCCAGCTCTGCTGAATTTATCACCACAGTGTCCAGCCCCTCCACGCTGGACCCAAGGAGAGAGAAGAGGCAAGGGAAGAGGAGAGAAAGCGTAGAGGCTCCATTTGGCATATAAAGCAAAAGCCTTGTTATAAACATTTTTGTCTAAAAAATAGTCATTGGGTCACCTGGATGGCTCAGTTGGTCAAGGGTCTGACTTTGGCTCCGGTCGTGATCTTGCAGTTTGCGAGTCCAAGCCCTACATCGGGATGTCTGTTGTCAGCACGGGGCCTGCTTCGGATTCTCTGTATCCCTCTCTCTCTGCCCCCTCCCCTGTTTGTGCTCTCTCTCCCTCTCTCTCTTTCTCTTTGTCTCTCTCTCTCTCAAAAATAGAATAAACATTTAAAAAGATAGTCATGGAGTTGCATACCATTCCCCTTCCTTTTCCCTCTTCATGGATGTTTCAATTTCTTGGAGACATTCTATGTGTCATTGAGCTGTGGGAAATGTATGGTAGCTTTCCTGGGTAGCAGGCAGAAGAGATAGAGGGCGTGGTGCCTCATAATATGATATAGTTTCATTGAGCATTTAGTATGTTCTGAGCAAACATATCTCCTTTGACTCGCAATCCACCAACGAGGGAAGTATTATTATTGTAAGTTTAGAGGCTCCCCAGGGGGAAACAAGGGCTCTGTAGCTATTCTGCCTGGGTTCAAACCCTGATGGTGCCATGTGCCTGCTGTGTGACCTTAAGATGTTTGCTTAAACTCTCCATGAAACCGCCTCCTCACCTTTAAAACTGAGATGATAATAATGTCACACACGTGTGCCATGGATCCCCAAGCCCACCCCGTGTGATGACTCACTAGGGGGACTCAGAGGACTCAGCATATAGTCATATCCACAGCTAAGACCTGTTATGCCCAATGGAATCAAGCTGAAATAAGCAAAGGGAAAAGTACATGGGGCAAAGTCCAGAGGAAACCAGGTACAAGCTACCAAGAATCCTTTCCCAGAGGAGTCACACGGGATAGGCTTAATTCCTCCAGCAATGAGTCATGACAGGTATGAAATGGTGTCTACCAGGGAAGCTCATCAGAGACTCAAGGCTAGAGTTTTGATTGAGGGCTGGCCACTTAGGCATCCTCTGTCTGGAACATAGCAAAATTTCAAACCCCAGAAAGGGGAGCAGGTGTTAACACAAACCACATTGTTTTTACAAACAGCTACAGTAAGTCATTCTTATCAGGGAATGGTGGAAACCTTCCTGAAATCCAAGTTCCCAGATGCCAGCCAAAGGCCAACCTTTCAAACAGGGCTTTCTAAGGATAGCAGCCCCAGACCTGCTGTGTTAACTCTTCTCTGCACATCATCTCATTGGATTGTTGTGAATTTAGATGAAGTAAAATACATTCAGTGCTTACAACAGTGTCTTTTTTTTTTTAGTTTATTTATTTTAGAGATAAGTGAGTGGAGGAGGGGCAGAGAGAGAGAGAGAGGGAGAGAGAGAATCCTAAGCCAGCTCCCCACTGCCAGTGAGGAGGCCAACGCAGGGCTCGAACTCACAAATCTTGAGATCATGACCTGAGCTGAAGTCAAGAGTCGGACACTTAACCTACGGAGCCACCCAGGTGCCCCACAACTGTCTTATACTTGGGAAGCCCTAAGCATTTTTTAGCCATGACTATTAAATGGAAAAAAAAGTTACTAAGATTTAGAGTAACTATGAAACCAAGATTATTCCATCAGGAATCTTAATTCACTTCTACCCAACCAGAAAACACTCATGCATTTATTCACGTCACACTAGCATAAGCCAAAGAGTATCCTTCAAACCCCAGCTAGAAATGGGGGTGGTATAAGTCCCTCCCTTCTCCGGCCCACAGGAGCTGGAGCCTTGAAGTGTAGCTGACTGTTTGGAAGAAATAATTTCCCCAAAATACACACAATGCCACACTATGATGCGGAGCCCTTCTTGGTCAAACATACTCCTAGAGTCTAGTACTTTAATGTCCCAAACGAGCATAGTTTGGACTTACCACAGCCCTTCCCTCCTACTCAATTCCCTATGCTTTGTTGATGTCCCTCATTTTTTCAGGATATGTATTCTTAATGCTCTAAGAATTTTCTTTCATGACCTCTAGATGGTGAATCTTCACATGATAATTGAAGTCATCCAATTGTACATCGTTTTCAGGCTAACACAAATCCTGGCAAAGCAACTTCCCCTGCCTACCCCCTCCCAGGGCTAAGCAATTAATCACGACTTTACATCACAGAATTCCCTCTACCTCATCTTTCACCAGGTTTTCATGTCTTTGGCTCTGCAAACAGGATGAGCAGGAGAGTATCCCACAGGTGGCTGTGAATGCAGTGTAGACAGCTGTGGCACAAGTTAATTCAGCTGAACTAGAGAAACCTCTGTATTGAAACAGAGTCTCTCGATTGAGAGGGATATTTTAGTCAAAAAAAGGATTTGGAAATTGGTCAGGGCTGGCTGAATCCTTTGAATTTTGCCTCAATAGTTAGATTCTATGAGAGAAACTTTGTAAGGAAGGAATTTTCGGTTAAAAAAGTGCACTATCAATGGTGATTGCCATATCATCATAGAGTATGATGAAACCAAGAGTCTTGGCACAATAGTTTATTTCAACATTAGGACAGTTGTTATGCATCTGTCTCGTCCAATAAATGGAGCTTTTGTAAACGTCTTAGTCATTTCTGTCCCCTATTAAGCTTTGCATAGAATTTATACATAATGAATGGTCAGTAAAGATCTGTTCCTTTAACATTCAATTCCTAATGTATTGCTATTAATAAAAGAGGTTCACCTTTGACTTGGTGGTTTATGACATATCCCAAGTGTGTAGGTGTGTATTTCCTGGATGATTATCATCAGCCCAGTGCGAAATTTTGACATCTACACAATCTCTCCCTCCAGTGAGAAAAGCAAGCAAGAGAAGGAAACTAAAATGAAAGAATAATGTGACCCGGGTTGTTCACTTTCATAATTTGAAGAGTAAATCATGGGACCCAGAAAAAAAAGAAGTAAAGCTCAGAGAACATCGAGGTCAAAGTATTCATTGCGGCTCTGGTTGCTAGTAGCTAGGCCCAAGGGTGCTACCGAAGGACTTAAGACATGCAGAGAAGAAGGGAGACCTAGAGCACACAAAGCAGGAAGAGAGATGAAATGAGGCTGTTAGCATATGACCATCCATCAAGACTTCATTTTTCTTCCTATATAATCTCCCAACTATCCCCTGAATATCTGTCTTCACCATTGTCCAGACTAATTTCTGCTTTCTACCCATGTACCAGACTTACCTCACATACTCCTTCTTTCTTGACATCTTTTCTTGAATGTTCCAGCCCCTAGCCCCCAGTGCTTTCTCCCTCCTTCAAATGTACAGCTTCCCTTGTTAATATTAGATATTGCTTCTTAGGGTCACACTTAGATTACATATAATCTATTATGCATACATTAGACATGTATGAATATATAATTAGATCATATATATAGGCATGAATGCATATATGCATGTATGCGTATATGCATATATAATTAGCTCATATATAATTATCGGTGGAGATTATATATTTATATATAAACATATTTTAAAACATTTATATATAACTATATTTTTATATAGTTATATATAAATATTCTTACATATTTATATATAACTATATTTTTATATATTTATGTGCACATATATGCATATATAATTAGATCATATATAATTATCAGTGGAGATGATATATATTTATATATATAAATTTTTTTGCTACACTTCGGTTTCTTTTTTTAATAGCAACAAAAGATTCTTTCCTTAATGAAATCTTTTCATATAATTGACATTATGAATCTTTGACTATAACATTTAATTATCACATATGAAACAAAGTACCTCATTTTTACATCATTAATTGTTTATAGTGATTTAAAACATGATGGGGTTTTTTTCCTTCTTTTTAGATTTGGAAATTTCTTTTTAATTGAGGTATAGTTGACACACAATGTTCCCCTAAGTTTCTTAACAAAAACTGACAGGTTTGTTTTCTTTCTCAGCAGCAACACGCATTTCTTAACCATCTACTGTGAAGAGGGTAAAAAGAGGGCACCATCTAAGGTTTGATCAGACTTTAACCAGGATCCCCTCTCCTCCAATTCCTACCTCAATGGTACTGCCGTCCAAGCACAAAAGTTTCCTTTAGCAAAACCCAAAACCAAGCTTGCTAAAGGTGGTTTGCTTTTTTCCAGACCAAGAAGCTTGATTCGGGAGATCATGCCTCCACTCTTTCATTGAATAAGGTTTGAGTACCCCAAAAGTAAATGGCACTAAGAAAAAGTGCCTCGTGTGCGTACACACAAACGAGCTTACACATCGGTAGGATTTGGCCAGTCTCTTGACGTTGAGTGGGAAACTGTGCTGTGTACCCTTTCTCTTCCTGCCATACTGCCCTCCTGTTGTGAAGATGTCAGCTTCTCACAAAAGATCCACGTAGGCATGGGGTGGTACCCCTTCCTGGCTAAGCAGTGACCACACCATTCTGATTTGTGAGGATTGTTTCATTTCCTCCTCTTCCCCAGACTCTTGAAGTTATTAGCAGACTCTTTAAAATTTTTTTTTCAACGTTTATTTATTTTTGGGACAGAGAGAGACAGAGCATGAACGCGGGAGGGGCAGAGAGAGAGGGAGACACAGAATCGGAAACAGGCTCCAGGCTCCGAGCCATCAGCCCAGAGCCCGACGCGGGGCTCAAACTCACAGACCGCGAGATCGTGACCTGGCTGAAGTCGGACGCTTAAGCGACTGCGCCACCCAGGCGCCCCAACAGACTCTTGATCCTGCTCTCCTTTGGCTGCTATTTTGCTGATATCTGGTGTGCATTGTAGTTTAACCCTTTCTCATATGTCATGCCCTCTTTACCCGGAGTGAAAGGTTTCTTTTGCGTGATGTCTCCTTAATCTATCCGTACTTCTCTGTTGGGTGGCACTGGAGACTGAAGCTTCTTCCAACAGCAGTTCCCAGGAACCAGAGAACTTGGAGCTGGGAAGGACTACTGTTGCCCTGCTCTGTGACACACTGGCAACTGAAGCCAGCAGAATCCTAGCATGTGATGGGCAGTTTCACTATGAATTTCACACCCGTCTCTGCTGATAGAAGAGCATCCTCCCTTTGTCATGATATAGGCAGAAGTTTCAGAAAATTATTTCATAAGGCCTATTCCCCCCCCCCCCATACTGCCTCAAGATGTGGTTTGTCCCTCAGTGGCATGAGACAAGTCTCAGCAGAGTAGGTATCTGGAAACAAAATGGCGCACCAACATGGTAAGCTCTCTTGACTAGAGATCTTCATGACAAAGATGGTGTTTAACAGATCGGATGCCAACCTTATATGATAGATCTCTCTAAAGCCTGGGGTCAACAACATGTGGCAATTTATTTGGAATATTTGGGATATTATGAAACAGAACATTTTTCAACCCTGCCTAACAATGGTTGAAGCAGCTCTTGAGAAACTGCTGTAATGACAACCAAGTATCAACACGGAGGAATATGTCCAGAAGGACATGAGGTAAAAGTCAAGTTCATGCAGGAGAATGAGGGGAACTTATGAGATAACTTTGAACTGGCTTATATGCAGTTATCTCTTTAATGTGAATTTACCAAAGATTAACTCACCAATATGGACTATGATGAAATATAAACAGTCAGTCACTTGTTCTGTAAAGCCTATTGGGTATGTCTTCATAATGCCAGAACCATTGGGTAGAAACTTCCTCCACTCTCTTCCTCAGAGAAATCCGAACATGATCGGTGACTTCTTAGACTCCTGAGCAAAGGCTCATTTGCTTCTGGATTCCAGGGGTAAACAGGCTCTATTGGAAACTTCAGTCTGCTTCTTCAACAATTTCCTACATCAAGATATATGTATATTTCCTTCTCCCTGAGCTCCTCCACCCCCACCCCAAAAGAAATCCTTGCTGGCTTTCTTCCTGTAACTCATCTGACTTAGGTTGCTGAGGACTTGTCTTCCCACATGGCAGGAACTTTGTATTCTCTCTGTTATCTACAGAAGCCCGTTCAAGTCCCACAAAGCTTTACAAACTAGTGTGTCTCTTACAAAATATTTGGTCCTGACCCATCATAAAAAAGATGGACTTTTAGGACTGCCTAGTTTCCCCCCTAGCGGTGGTAATATGCATCATTAAGCCGAGATACTTTTGCCTTCTCTGTTGCCTGCAATGGTGTGAGCTTGACTTCTTCCTATTTGAATCTCTTCAGTCTCTATGAATGGTGGGAGTTGTTTTCAACTTCTCCTTGCGACACCCTTCCCTGACCATCACACACACACACACACACACACACACACACGCTTTGTGAACTGAAAAACTATCAACATCCCAATTCAAAGTCAAGAGGCACTTATGAAGATTGAATTGCAGGCCATGTTTCCTCCCTCCTCCCACACCCTTCCCCACCACCACCCACCGTGTTTCTGAAAGCCTGTAAGAAAAATACCCCATTTCCCTCTAGACTGACTTGACTCTTCAAAGGGAAAGTCAAAACTTTTTCAGCCCTCAGTTTTATTTATTATTATCTAACACGGTATTTTCCTGTCAGTCAGGTTCAGAGGTTTTTCCTGCAACACCCATGTCATTACCACACTGAAAGGGTTTTGGAGCCTTCCAGATCACACATGGCCAAGCCAGACCAGTTTGCACCAGAGAACCGTTCCACACCGGCAAGCATTTCTGCCACCATGGCATTGGGGGGAAAGGCAACGTTCCCGTCATGCTGTTGGCAATGTGGAATAGCAGAGTGACTGCTCCTTTTAGTTGCTGACTAGTCACCTCTGGAGCTGAGGCCCATGGGGACCGCCTGAGTAATGGGCAGAGAAGGCCGCTTTTGTTCGCTGCCCCAGACTTGGTCATTTAGCCAGGCTGCTGTTGTAGAGCTGATCTAGAAGGGACTATTTCTCCATTATGATATGCCCTGGTCAAAAGCAAACCCTGTTTCCAGGGAGGAGCTGGGATGGTCCTCTGTTTCCTGCGTTTGGGGGCACATATCTTGTTTTCTGGGGTAACTAGACGGTATACTAACTAAACGGCTATCTGCAATATTATCATGGTAGCAGGAGTCTGAAATAAAGAGATGGAATCTTTACATTTGATTATTATTACTATTTCTGGGTTTCTGGGCGCTGTTTCTTGCTTCGAGTAGTTACGTACAAGGTACAAAGCCACTTAAACACGATCTGAATGTTCCTGCAGAACTTGGACAGTGTGCTCCCGTATTTAGCAGCTAATAGTGGTCAGTGGCTTTCTTTCTTTTTTTTTTTTTTCAAACTTTGTTTGGGGTGTGTCTGCGTTGAGGTCTGGACTGTGGTCGCATGTAGGTCTCTTTAGTACAAGAAACATTTCTTGTACTAACGAGGATGGGTGGGAAGACGGTGCCAAGTGCCCCACAGCTGGTCCAGCACCAACAGAGAAGAAACACAAGCCGAAGGATGCAGGCATGATTCGGGGCCCCGCACAGCCCGAGCAGGGATTGGAGTAGTCATTCATGGGCTTCCAGCATGATGACAAGTTTACCCACAGAAATGAAAGAGTTACAGCAGTCAGAGTATGTTTAGGAAATGTCCTGGCAAGTCCATTTACAGGTTTAAATATAAAGACATTAAACATTTACATATAAGCTAAAGAAAGAGAGGAGCTGGTGGGTGAAAAGCAAATCTGCCAGCCTTACAGAAAGAGAGTGACAGGCAAGCAAAATGGAGTCTTGGGGAGAGTCCAATGTGCATGGCTGGAGGCCCCAGGACAGAATGTGGCAGTGACCTCATTGTATTTAGCACAAAGCCCCTAAATCCCAGAGCAGGAAATCCTGTTGTTCCCCACCCTCTCCTCAGCAGAGGTCCCATGAGGCAGTGTTCCTTAGATAACCAACAGAAATCTTTCTTGCATGCTAAGGGGGATAGGTCACGGTATTCTTCGGAAAGTGGTGGGAAGGTCACTGTCATCAATGAAACTTTTTACCCACACATTGTTTCATCAATAATTTACCCAGAACTATGCCAGGGGGACGTGAGAGGGGGGTGTTACAATGATTACGAACATTCAAGAGAACAGAGAAGACACTCAACTAAGTTTATTATGGTCTACAATGACGCCTACCTGTGCACGTCAGAAATGCGAAGTGCCCGTTCTGCCCCAGCCCTACTTGAAACAGAAGCCCTGCAGGTGGGGTCCCTCTAGCTGTTTGAACAAGCCCTCCTGATGCATGGAAAGTTAAATATGTAATGGAAACAGTACCTCAAACAATGGTGCGTCTTGGCCATTTGTGAGGTGTGTGGAAAGTGATTTATTATTAACGATAGTTAACATACCAACATTTGTGAATAATTTATATCTATGTCACCTGCAAAGATTTTTAAAAAATACAGATCTCTGGCTCTGCCCGATTCTGGCTGAGTTGGAATCTCCGGGTGTGGTGGCTAGGAATGTATGTCGTTTTAAAGTTCCCCAGGTGACTGCAATGATCAGCCAGGTGCAGGAACCATGGTCTGTAAGAGCCATTTGCCCTGTAACAAAGAATGTTAAAGTGGAATTCTAAAGGGTGGTCCTGCAAAGAGCAGGTTTCCCTATTCCCAACAAATCTCAGGCATATTATTTTAAATTTTTAAAAATAATTTTTAATTTGATTTTTTTAATTTAAATTTTTTTTTATTTTAGTGAGAGAGAGAGAGCATGAGCAGGGGAGAGGGGCAGAGGGAGAGGGAGGGAAAGAGGGAGAGACAGAGAGAGAGAGAGAGAGAGAGAGAGAGAGAGAATCTTAAACAGGCTCCACATTCAGCATGGAGTCCAACATGGGGCTCGATCCCACAACCCTGGGTTAGTGACTGAGCAGAAATCAAGAGTTGGAAGCTCCACTGACTGTCATGGGCAGACTATTTTTATTTTTATTTTTATTTTTATTTTTATTTTTATTTTTGAGCAGAAAAAAGATTCCTCTGACCAAAGCAGAAGAGATTGCTTGCCACCCTTTTACCTTTTACAGTGACTGCTGTAACTCTTTATGAAAACCTGGAGCTCCCTGATGGACCATCCAGTTTGGCCCAGGCCAAGGTGATTCTGGGAATGGGAGACTGTCAATTTCAAAACAGGGACAGTACCACTGGACAAACCAGGACAAGTTGGTAGCCCTAGGTCAGACCCCAGATGAAACCCACACTTCTTGCCTTTGGGATGGTCATTTTATTATTATCACGATTCCATATTACTACAAGAAGAATTCAGTTTACTGTTTTTTTTTAACTTTTATTTCCCAATTCCAGAAGAATTTAAAAGAGTAATACCATCATTTTCTATTTGGAAATACTCTTAAATTATCTAAAATGCTTTCAAAGCTATTCCTATGTTCACATCTGTACCTTAGAAGCCCTTGGATCCAATATGCCATACATTACATCTTGTATATTCTGTCTTCTACATATTTTGGTGGTATTCTCTGTTGTCCTATTTTGCCTTGCTCAGGTCTGTGTGTTAGTTAGAACTCTTTAGGTTTCCAAGAAACCTAACTTCTAGTGGCCTGAGAAACTACAGGGCTAGAATTATTAGCTCACGTAACAAAAAAGAGCTTTAGGCACAGCTGGATACAGGGGCTCAGTCTCATCAGGACTCTCTCTCCATCCCTGAGCTCACTCAGACAGGCCCTTCCAACATGGTACCAAGATGGCCCCCAGAAGCTCCTGGTGCACATCTTCTCTCAGCAACCCAGCTGACTGCAACTTATTCTCAGTCGTTTTTGTAAAAGACCCTAGGATTGACTCTTTGGGCTGACATGCGCCCATTCCTAAACCAATTACTGTGGGGCCAGGACAACAGAATATCCTAATTGGCTGTAGCATGGGCACTCATCAGCCCTTAGTCGCAGGAACTGAGAAGAGAGAAGAGTGAGTTCCCAAAGAAACACCAGAACATGGTTCCCAGAAGCAAGGGACGAACACATACTAGGCAGATGAAAGTCCGCTGTAGTCTTAAAACTGAGTCAAGAGCCACCGCACCCCCATCAGGTCTGATTATCCCATCAACAGAGTGTCAGCTGGTTTCCTCCATCCCAAACCCAGCTGAGATCTGAGTACTGTTTTACCTGAAACGTCATGCCTCATGAGTCCAAGGCCATCATCACAGGTTCTAATTTTTAAGACCTGTACAACATTTGGCTGAAGCTCACAGCAGCCTCCAAGCCAAGGGGCCTCTATCAAGATAGACTCTATCAAGAGCCTTTTGCTGGTTTCCAAATTTGGAGCTTCTGAAAGTTGGGAGCTGTGACTCATGCCCCTGTGCCCTCTCTGGCCCCACGTCTTCCAGCTGGGTCTGTGACATGTGACAATTCTTGTCTTCAATGTGTCCCATAGAAAAGGAATAAATAGCCCAGAGCTCTTTCTTCTTCTTCCTTCCTTTCTTCCTGTAATTCATACTCAGGCCAACTCAGCTTTGTTCAAACCACAGTTCACACTGTCCTGCAAGTTCTGACACAGCGACTTGCTTTATGCCTTTAGTCTTCTGTTTAGCCAGGAGTGAAGCTTCACCCTGTGGCTAATTTTTACTCTGTCAACCTTATCCTTTGATAAGTTGAAATCGTAGATTAAATTGGCACAGAAATGCCAGCCCTCCTGAGACCTATGAATTGTGGCCACTTTGGCCCCCATTTTAGACCTTCCCTACTTTTACAAGTCGCTTTGTCTTATTCATCAGGAGGGTGGTGCTTTGACTCTTAAGTGACTCTTTGTTCCTTCTGGATCCGACTAACCCTGTTCCATTTTATCGATTTATTTCACAAGTAATCGCATAATATATCCCAAATTTGGGTAAAGGACTTGTCAGTTCTAAAGGTGTGCTTTAAGAATGTTTATCTCACAGGAGCACCTGGGTGGCTCAGTCAGTTAAGCGTCCGACTTCGGCTCAGGTCATGATCTCACGGTTCATCAGTTTGAGCCCCATGTTGGGCTCTGTGCTGACAGCTCAGAGCCTGCAGCCTGCTCTGGATTCCGTGTCTCCTTCTGTCTCTGCCCCTCCTCTGCTCATGCTCTGTCTCTCTCTCTCTCTCTCTCTCTCAAAAATAAATACACATCAAAAAAATTTAAAGAATTTTTATTTCACAAATTGATGAACCTCTCAATCAAGTGGACTCTAACCAGCAATGTGGCCAGGGTGTCAGTTTCCTGTGGCTGCTGTAACAAAGGATCACAAAGCAGGTGGCTTAAAATGACACATATGCATTCTGTCACAGTTTTGGAGACCAGATATCTGAAATCATGGTATTGGCCATACTTAATTCCAAACCTCTAGGGGAGGACCCTTCCTTGCCTCTTCCAGTTTCTATAATCCCAGCTTCCTTGGCTTGTGATGGCAAAACTCCAATCTCTCTCTGTCTTCACAGACTGTCTTCTGTGTTCGTGTCTCCAAATGGTGTTCTCCTCTTATCAGGACAGCAGTCATGTTGGATGAGAGCCCACCCTAATGACCTCATCTTAACTCAATTAAATCGGCAAAGACCTAATTTCCAAATTAGGTCACATTCACAGGTACTGAGGGTTGGTACTCAACATACTTTCCTCCGCCCCCTGACCCAGGAGACGTGGGGGATGCAGAACTCAATCCATAACAGGCCAGAAAGCGATAAAAAGAGAAAAACAAGGGACAGAAAAATGACTCTGACGATAGGCAAACAAAAAGGAAAGCCTCACTTCTCAGAGACTATTTAACCAGAAAAAGCTTATGACCCCTGACAGGAACAGCCAAGATGGAGGGAAGAGGGCCTAAGGATGGAGATAATGGCTAAAAGGAAAGGGGTCCCTTGGAGAGAAAAAAGCAGGTATCTGCGCTCTAGGGCCTACTGGGTGCTTTGCACATGTTTATTACATTGGAGCCTCAAATAGCTCTACCAAAGAATTGCTGATATCCTCATCTAAGAGATGGGAAAACTGAGGCTCCAAGTAAGGCAGTAGACCCAGGGCATTCAGCTGTGAGTGGAAGAGCCAGATCACCGTTTTGTTTTGTTTTTTTTTTGTTAACAGCCATCAGTTCTTGCAGGCCTGTACCCACTTTGTACAGAGGACATTACCTAAATGATCTCAGATCTTCATAGTTCTGAATATGATTTGGTCAGCGTTATACAGATGAAGAAATCGAAGCTCAGACAGGCTAGGTCATTTGCCTGTAAGTCCCACAGGTGTTAATCAGCTGAGCCAGGGTTCAAACTCAGATCCTTCTGACTCTGAAGACCGTTCTTACCATTATGCCACGTTGCCAGGGGAGCGCTAAGGCATCCCGATTAAGATTTATCTACCCTCAGCAAGAAGAAACTGAATCATTATAAGTGAAGCTTAACAAAACAAAGCACCAAGAGTCCGTTTGGGGGGAAGCTGGCAAGAGTGAAGAGAAAGTGGTGAGCCAAGTGAGCGGCAGTGGGAGAGCTAGCTAGTCAAAGAAGCAGTGCCAGAGATTGAGTGTTGTAAGACAAAGCGGCCGGGCCCAGTGTCTGTGTAGACATCTCTACTGCCACCAGGAGAGGACTCATCTGCGTCATCTGTGTCCGGATGGCCGATTGAGCATCTGTGGTGTAGACAACCCACTTAGAGAGGCAAGAGGGGAAAAACCGGAGTTTCCAAGCCCCACGTTTCCAAGGAGAAGCTCTTCTATATCTATGAGAAGAGGTAGAGGGGTCAGCTTGTTAACCCTGAAAAGGAGGAAATATGGGACGCAAGTGGGAGAAGAAAAAGTCTTCCAGTATGAGACCACTGCAGGAGGAAGGGCAGGCAGACCAGTGAGACAGAACCAGGCTGATGTTCCTGGAGTCCATCTCTGGACTCCACTTGGACACACATTTTATTAACAAGTTGACCTGCCTCACGGTGGAATGAACTGCCAGCCAGGGGGACCACCGAAGAAAACTTAGAATGCACCGTGGTGTTTAAAACCTTCAGACCGCCTTGTCATCTCTGGGATGAAGTCCTACCTTCCTACCTCCTTCACAAGGACCAGAAGCCTCCTCCTGATCTGGCCCCTGCTTACTGGTCCAGCCTCAACTGCCACCGTTCCCCACCTGGACCTTCACACTGCAGTGGGGAGGAGGGGGGCTCTTGGCAGCTGCCTAAATGGGCCACAAGCTCGGTCACATCCCCTTGATCTTGCCTGGTCTTCTCCCACGTCTTCGTCTTGCCCTTTCCATCTCTCTTTTTCTTCTTCCAAGCTCTTTTCCTTTCTGGTCTCTCTGCCCTGCACATGCTATAAACTACCTAGAACTTCTTCCCTCCCCGCCACCTTTTGATCTTCTTTGGGCTTACTCCTTTTCTTCCTTCAAGACTCTACCTCTTCTGAAAAGCCTTTTCTGATTCCCCCCACCCCCCCCCAACCTTGGGTGACATTCAGTCCATGAGCCTGAGCATTCAGCTTCACTGTATTTATCTGTGCATCCCAGTCTCTTATCTTCCTGTCTGCTTTTCTCCAAGGGGTTAGCCACAGTGTCCAGTTCAGCACCTTGGTCCTACCCATTCCAGTACCGACTCCAGCATCCGGCACAGAGTAGGTGTCCTGTAGGCATACTGACTGACTGGTGACATTGAGGGAGGCCAGACACAGTGACCTCTAAGTTCCCATTTGCTCCAAAGTCTGTGAGTCTATTTCCACTCCCACAGTTAGTCACAGAGAGGAAATTGCCAAAGCCAGATGACGCGACTTCTGTTTGGGGTTGCCCAGGTCCACCTGGTCTTTGCAGTTTGGAATCAGTTGAAAAAGAAACCAAACCAAGAGAAAAACATAGCTTTGATGAGGCAAGAGTTGCAAAATAACTAGTTATGTAAAGGTGATGGGAACCTCTGAGACTATCTTTGGTCTGTCCAAATTACCTGAGACTTTGCATGCTCAGCTTTGCATACGGGCCAAGAGGATAACCATCAAAATTAGAACAGGAGTGTTTAGGGGCGCCTGCGTGGCGCAGTCGGTTAAGCGTACGACTTCAGCCAGGTCATGATCTCGCGGTCTGTGAGTTCGAGCCCCGCGTCAGGCTCTGGGCTGATGGCTCGGAGCCTGGAGCCTGTTTCCGATTCTGTGTCTCCCTCTCTCTGTCCCTCCCCCGTTCATGCTCTGTCTCTCTCTGTCCCAAAAATAAATAAAAAACGTTGAAAAAAAAAATTAAAAAAAAAAAAGAACAGGAGTGTTTAAAAGCCCCTTCTCCCTCAAGGTATTGCCTCTAGAGGTCAGCCTGACACCTGAAATCCTCACCTTAAATGATTTTTCTTTAAGATTGCATTTACTTGAAGAGATTGAATATAAATGAAAATATATTACCTACATGGTGTAACCCTTACTGCCATTAAAACCCAACTATAAATGAATTTGTTGTTTTGTAGATCAAACTGTGTTGCCCAGACTAGCTCCTGAAGAGCTGTGAACCATTTACTTCTAAACGTTTCTAGTGTGATCTTCTCAGTTTACAAGGTTGGGTAAGACTTTTAGTCTGTACACCATCTGTTACCTCTTTTGAATCTAGAGATACTCTGAGGCAGGCAAACTGGGAGTTTCATCACAGATCTACAAAGAAAGAAACTGAGTCTCAGAAAGAAGAGATTGCCCCAGGTTGCAGCTCAGAAAGATGAAAACAAGTGGCCAGGTGTCCCCATCTTTGTCTCCACAGTGCCCCTCTTCGCACTGTACCTCTCAGCCCTGTTTTTTTGGCAGAGAGGGGTATTCCCTGGACTGAAGCCGGAGGCTGGAGGTAGGGCTGGGCTGTGCAAGGCAGGCTGGCTAAAATATACCCTGGGCGCCCCTTAACCCAAAAGGGGATCTATGAAGGGTGAGAGGAAGGGGTGGAGGCATGGAAATGCAGTTGTGAAGACTGGGAATAGAAAAGATCGGTTGACCCTTCACAACTCAGCTTTGGGTCAGCACTGACTCAGTAGCTCTGGGCTCTGAAGCTGGCTGAGTGTGGGCCCCACAGAGGAAAAAGGTTTTCACACCTTCTCTACATGAAGACCCAAGAGCTGGGACCCCACTGAGCACAAAGTGCTGCCTGCAGCAGCTAATGGGTTGAGCGATCAAAGCAAGTGGAGGAGTCTTGAAAAGCTGAGGTGGGTAGCTGCTCAGTTAGCAAACAGGCCAGATCCCCTCTGCAACACCAGTGCTCCCAGCCCCAACCTTGTTCCTTAAGGAGAGTCGCCCTGGCCACAAACAGAAACTGTAGAGATAAGTCAAAGAGAGTCAAGCCCTCTCTGCCTGCAAATCCTAATATGTGCATCCTAATAAGATTGATTCTGCCAAGTAAACAGAAGGGATTTGAACTCACACGGGGGTCTCTTATGACCACACAGCAAAAGTAACCACAGACATTTGCTTCTTTAATTAAGAGCATTGCTGTTTCACTGGGTCCTTAACAGCTAACTGGTCCCCTCATTCTTGCGTCCTTTAAAGACTGTACCCATCATGGAATAGAATAGTAGGACTGGGAGAGTCTACTGAATCAGTATGCAGTGCAGAAAAAAATGCCTTCTATGTAATTTAAAAAAAATACAGATATTATATCAACAGGCATTTTTATTCACTCAATGAACATTTATTGAGCACTTTTCATGTGCCAGACAGTATCTTTGCTACTGGAAAAGATGGACAAAGCTCCTGTTCTCATGGAGTTTATATTCTAATGATGCAGACACAAATCAGCCAAATAAATAAATAGATATATTAGATGATATCAGAGGGTGGGGAGTGCCATAAGGAAACTGAATGTGGGTGATGCATTGTAGGAGACACTTTAGATATGGAGGTCTCAGAAGCCATAACCCTTGAGAGCTGGGGTCAGAGCCTTAAGGCAGAGAGCAGGTGCAGAAGTTGTGCTTGAGAAACAGCCAGAGGCCAGTGGGGCTGGAGGGCTTGAGCCAGGGACAGTGGTACAAGACGAGCTGGGAGATCGGTTATGCCCTCATCCATCACACTGGCTTGGGCCTTTTGATCTCAGATAAAAATACCTTTCAGTAGTGCTGCTTTGCTCAGCACTGTATTGGTATCTACAACTAACACATGGTGCATTGTGCACTTCCTATTCAGAGAGAAATCTTCTAAACCTGTTCGTGGAGTTGAACAGAAGATAATCTCTCCTTCGGAAAACCTCTTTGGAAACTCGGCAGCTGGGGACAGGGGACTAAGAGCAGCTTCAATCTTGCATAGTCTGAAGTTCACTGGGAAATAGAGCCATCACCCTCTGTGACTGTGACAGTACGGGAGGGAGACAGATCCTCACTCAGTGTGCAGAGCTAAAGCTGGCAGAAGGAGAGAGTCTCCCGTAAGGTCTCCAAAGGCAGCACGTGTGCACGCGCACACACACGCACACACCTGCTGTCTTGGTCCTTGGTTCTCCATCACATCCACCGCTGTCCTGAATCGAGATAACTCCATACACAAGTAACACAAAACCCTGAAATTCCTTCACACTGTCCAAAGCTTCACACTGTCAAAATAAGTCATAAATGTCATGGCTTCTTGTTACTCAGTTTTCTTGGCTTGATTTCAACGCGCCCATGGGCTCATCTTCTCCACCTCCCACCCCCCTCCCCCAGCAGCTCCCTATCAAACCTTCAATATTTCCTTGGGTGGATATTTTCTCCTTCTTTCTTTTCTCAGTATCTTCATGTTTATTTTCACTCCCACTCTTACCCTCTTCCCATCCTGCCTCACCTCGGTCCCCTTTCTCAGGCCCCCTTCCCAGTCACCTTATTCCCGACAGGATCTTTTACAAAATACTTTCTTCTCTGATATCTTCTCCATTCCCACAAGAATGCCCTCAGATTCCATTTCTTTCCATTGAAAGGGCTGCCTCCTGGGACTTATAATTCCAGTAGTCAGAAGGACACGGAATGAGAAGTATGAATATGCCCCTCTGATCCCCACCCCTGAGTCCCTCTCCCCAGTTTCTTTGAGTACTAATTCTCTAAGGGGGGCAGGGACGGGAGTAGGGGAAAGTGGGGGATAAAAAAGAAGAGAAGAAATGTGTTGCTGTTGCTCAATGATAAGAATAAACAAAGTAGGGGAGACAAGGTAGCTGTTTTCTGAACTTTGGAGCTGGAGAGACTGATATACACGTTGGGGTGGGTAAAGGAGATGCAATACTGGCCAGCGCCCAGGCAGAATGTGGTCACATGCTGGACCGTGTGCTACGTGATCTAAGTGCAGAGGAAAGCAGTGCAGAAGGAGGTTGGAGTCTGCCTCGGAGGGAGTGGCACTTAGGTCACACCTGTCAGAGCCATCCACATGGCTCTGTACGTTGGAATCTTATTTCATCAACTATGGCATAAACACACCCTTACCTGAAATTAGGAATCCAGTTTTCCCTTTCCTTTGGAAGGGTGTGATGCTCAGGAGAGGAGAATGACGCTGTTGGAATTTTGTGTAACCCCCCTTCTGAACTTTGGTCTACCTTGATGGAAGTCTCTCTATCTTCAAGGTAAATCTCTTCAATAGGGTGGACCTTCCGATAGGAAGAGAACGAGGTGGATTTTTCTCACTTGTCTGAAGTTTGAGGCTCAATGAGATGCCTTAATCTTTGGAATTGAGGCCGTATTCATATTCTAATATTATGTCCACTGCAAGTGCTTATCAGCACTTGTCGGTAGCCAGAGATGGGACAGGCCCAGCCATCGCAAGATCAATACACTTAGGAGAGTTACACTTACTAACACCATGACAACAAACCAGTAAGCAAAACAGGAAGAAGCCTTGCGGTGGTGTGGGTCTTGGAGTGACAAATATCAGGCCACTCGCCTATGTCCCTGCCAACTACAACCCCACTCCCCTCCCCCTTATTATCCTGACTCCCTGGTTATATACATCTCTATCGTCTAGTGGTTGTATTTGTTGTAAACATCCATAGTCATGGGAGAGCCTGGGTAAAGCATCTCACGTGACAAGCCAACTCCTGCTCATGTACTTAGTCGGTGTGTAACACTTTCTCTACTTACGTTTCCTCCCTTCTTTCTTTGAGTTGGACTAAAACCTGGTGTCTTGAGTTTCACGACATACTACCGTAGCATCACTCTAGCGTATGTATGCGATCTTACTTTTGATACCAGTAAAGAAAGTCAACTCATTTCTTCATTTATTCATATGTTGATTCATGTAATCATTCATGGAGCATTTATTGAGCAGGTGTTATGTGCCTTGTACTGTTGTTGGCAATGTTCAGCAATGAAAGAAATAAGAAAAGCCATTGCGCACCTGGTAGCTACGTTCCAGAAGGGACGATAAGATAAGACGAATAAAATATATAGTTTCAACTATACTTCAATAAAAACACTCAAATTAAATTTAAAAAATATGGGTGCCTGGGGGGATCAGTCGGATAAGCATCCTACTTTGGCGCAAGTCATGATCTCGCGGGTTGTGGGTTTGAGCCCCACGTCGGGCTCCGTGCCGACAGCTGAGCCTGGAGTCAGCCCTGGATTCTGTGTTTCCCTCTCTCTCTGTCCCTCCCCCACTTGCATTCTGTCTTTCTCTCTCTCAAAAATAAACATTAAAAAATTAAATATATATATGTAGTATGTTAGTGATACATACTAAGGAGAAAACTAATGAAGGGGAACAGTGGGGTACAGTTTTAAATAGGGTGCTCAGGGAAATGTTGCAGAGAAGGTAACTTAAATTTTTTTTAACCCACCTTATTAAGATATAATTTTTTGCTGTAAAATTCACACATTTTAAGTGTACAGATTGATGACTTTTGACTTGTATACACGTCTACTACCTAATCAAGCTATAGGAAATTTCTAGCCCCCTAGAAAGTTACCACTTACCTTTTTATGCACAATCTCATACTCCCACCCCAAGATACCACAGATATTATTCATATCATTATCTGCTAATTTTTCCTATTTTAGAATGCAGTACAAATGGAATCATACAGCATGGCATCTTTTGGGTTTTTTTTAATTTTTTTTATGTCTATTTATTTTGAGAGAGAAAGCACATGCGAGCAGGGGAGGGGCAGAGAGAGAGAGGGAGAGAAAGAAGCCCAAGTAGGCTCCACACTGCCAGTGCAGACACAGATGTGCGACGAACTCACAAACTGTGAGATCATGACCTGAGCTGAAATCAAGAGTTGGATGCTTAATGGACTGAGCCACCCAGGGGCCCCCAGAATGACATCGTTTGTGTGTGGCTTCTTTGAGTCAGAACCATTCATGTTATTTCACTTACTAGTAGTTACTCTTTCTTATTACTGTTGGTCCATTGTATGCATGTGCCACAACTAGCTTACTCAATTATTTGATATTTCTGTTACTTTTCATTCTTTCTGTAGTTTCCATCTGGTATTATTTCCCTATGGACTAAAGGACATCCCTTAGTATCTCTTGCAGTTCAGGTCTGCCGGTGATTAATTTTCTGATTTTGTTTACCTGAAAACGACTTTATTTCACCTTTGATTTTGAAGAATATTTTTCTTCATTATAGAATTCTGGAGGGACATGATTTTTCATCCAAAACTTTAAAGATGTTGTTTTATTGTCTTCTAGCCTCTATTGTTTCTGATGAAAAAGTAACAACCTTTCTTAACTTTGTGCACCCGTATGTAATGTGTCTTTTTTCTCTGACTGATTTCAAGATTTTGTCTTTATATTTAGTGTTCTGTAGTTTGACTATGATGTACCTATGTGGGGCTCTATCTTTACCCTTTCTGAACTTCTTGGATTTATAAGTCATTTTTCAAAAAAAAATTGGGAAGTTCTTGGCCACTGTTTCTTCAGATATTTCTTTCTGTTCTCACTCTCTTTTTCTGCGGCACCAATCACACATGTGTTAAACTGATACTATTCCACAGGTTCCTGACCTGCTGTTCATTTTTCCTTAATATTTTTTCTCTATTTGATAATTTCTACTGATCTGTCTCCAACCTCACTGCATCTTTCTTCTACAATCTCAAGTCCCTCGGTGAGTGACTCACTTTAGGTCTTGCATAATTCTAAAATTTCCATGGGGCTCTTTTTATGCTTTCCATTTCTCTGCTAAGATTCCTTATTTATTCACTCATTGGAATCTTTTCTTAAAAATATTTAATGAAAATATTTTTAATTCTTTGAATATATATTATAAAACATATACACTTTAAAGCCTTTATCTACTAAGTCCATCATTTGGTCCATTGTAGAATCAGTTTCTTTTGACTACTTTTATTTTTTACTGTGAATGACACGATCCTGATTAATTTGTGTTTTTGCCTGTCTAGTGATTTATGATTGACTACTGGACACTGTGAATTTTACACTGTAGAGTCTCGAGATCAGCATGGCTCAGTGGAACTTTCTGAATTAAGGAAAGTGGTCTATGTCTGCACTTTGCAATATGGTAGCAACTGTTGAACATGTGAGCATGACTGAACAACTGAATTTAAAAAATTTTTAATGTTTATTTATTTTTGAAAGGGTTGGGGGAGAGGGGCAGAGAGAGAGAGAGTGAGACAGAGGATCCAAGCAGGCTCTACCCTGTCAGCACAGAGCCTTACGTGAAGTTCAAACTCATGAACCATGAGATCATGACCTGAGCCAAAGTTGGAGGCTTAACCAACTGAACAACCCTGGTGCCCCTGAAGAACTGAGTTTTAAATTTCACTTAATTTTTGTTCATTTAAGTTTAAATACTCATACATTTACCCCCAGAATGTCTCAACCTTTATTGTATTTGCATCAGTATCAAGCCCATAGTAGCTGGTATTTAGTAAGCCTTGGATGGTTTGCACATGTACAATCCAGCCCTAAGCCATGGACTCAAGGAGGACCTGCCCACAGATATACTTGGACTTCTAGGGCTTTCTTTCTACAGAGATTCCAGCTTTTTTAGTTGGCTTGAACTCTGATCCCTGCCTCTTCAGCTCAGTGGGACTAATGTGCTTTGCTCAAATTCAGCTCTCTAGGTAGAAAGCTGAAAAACTGTGGGGCTTACCTCATGCTCCTTTCTCCCAGGTACTGAAGTCTTGTGCTATTTATTTTCCATTATCTAAAAGCGATCTTACCTCACCTACCTTGTCAAGTTTCCGAATTATTCATAGGAAATGAGCTAGTCTGAAATCAGTTCCATCATCATGGTCAGGAGCCCAAGAAATTTCCTCTTAAGTAACAATTTGAAGGAGATGAAGAGTATTGGGGGGAAGACAGTTCCAGAGAGAGGGGAAAGCCTATGAGAAGGGCTGTGAGGCAGAAGCACACTGACTTCTTCGTAGAACAACAAGGAAGCAACTTGGCTGGAGTACAGTGAGCAAAAGAGAGAGTAGAAAATAGGGCCAGAGAGGCTGTGGGATGGGGAAAGAACTTGTTTAGCCTAATAGGCCATTATTAAGACTCTGGCTTTTACTCTTGTGAAATGAAAGCCATTGAGAAGTTTTGGGCCCAAGAACTAATTTGAGTTAGCACAGGATAACACTGTCTGTTGAGCATAGACCTTATAGAACAAACGCAAGGGAACAAGGGAAAAGACAGGAAGCTTCACTGGAAGACCATTGAAATAATCAAGTGACTAAACTTGCAAATGAATTAAAATACTGTATTATACAAGTTTCGTGGCCAGGTTTTTGTCAAGTTTGTATAATTTAGGGCTCACGAAAAAAGACATCTTAAGGCCTAAGAATATATCATCTACAACCAAATTAGCTGTATGACTTTAGGCAAGTGGCTTAAAATGTCTCTCTTTATTTCTATAAAGTGGAGATAATAATATCACAGAAAGGATGTTAAGACAATTAAATTAGGTAACACATGTACAATTCTTTAAATGGTGACTTATGTGTATTAAGTGAGTGCTCCATGTGATAACTAATACTCTGATAATTTGAATGTGTGATGATCATCTCTTCACTCAGGAGACATTGGCTGATTTCCTGCTCTGACCAGTTCTGGTCCTAAAGGCATATGTGCAGCTTAGTAAAGGAAACTGGCATGGAAACAATATCTTACAACAACGCTGAAGGAAACAAAACCTAAGTAGAGATACACATTTTCAGATCTTGAATGAAGAGGGAAACCTATTCGTTCCACTGGGGGGATCTTTGAAGACTTCAGTTAGACTTGGAAGGATAAATGGGATGGATATTCTGGAAAGGAATGAATGTATATCACACATATGTGCTGCCTGGCCTATTTGAAAGTCACAGGCCCACTGGGGATGAGGTTCCACGCAAGTTATGGCTTCTGAAGGTCACTTGAATCTTGGCCACGGTTAATGTTTTAAAGAGTTTTTTAGACTCAACGTGAAAAATAATGAGTTAGAAATGGTCACTATCCCCTTAAGTTCACAGTTAGAATCAACCATATAAAGTAGGACATAGTTATACTACAAATGAGTCACTTTATTAACTAATTTTAGGAAATGAGGTGAAAAGTGTAAGAAGAGTCTTACAGAACCAAAAGCATGTATCATTTATCTCTGTGAGAATTTAGGTAAGGTTCAAAAAAAATGCAAGCAGAGAGAACTCAGGTGACTCCTGAAATCCCAGTGCAGTAGCATGGGTCACAGGAAGGAAACGGACACATTACTCAAAGGTTTTGATTAATGCATGTGGCCTCACATTTCATCTGGCCCAACATGTATCCAAGTGAGGCTTTCTAGCATAACCCATGGGAGGGGAAACATTTGATGACATAGGACCTACAGGGCCAGTATGGGCCAGTCCCATGCTGAACACAAGCTGCTTTGCTTTGGAGACATCTGTATAAAACATAAGGAAAGTCAGCCTTTCCCAGAGTTTAAAGCATATTTACCAAACTTTGGTGGCAAAGAGAGCATCTATCTCTTTAATGGGATAAGAGCAGTGGGCAGGATCAACTCTGTCTGGGCTGTGAAGGGAACTTTGGGAATGCTTCCTACTTATATTGATTAAGAAAAGTCAGCTAGAAATTTATTAAGAACAAGCAGAAAATATCTATCAAAGAAATACCATGCAGTCATCAGAAAGAATAAGCCGTGTTTGTATATTCTAATAATTGTATGATAAAATCAAGGCAGAATGGTGTTTATAGTGTATGATCACTTATGTAAAAAAATGAAATATACATATGCATAGACGTAAAAGAGGTTGCCTCTGGAGAGGGGGAGTGGATGGCAGGGGCTGACAGGAAGCAGAAGACTCATTGTTCAGTCTATCCTGTGTCTTTTGAAATTAGTTCTAAATATACCTAAATTCAGACAATTTGCTTTCTTCCGTTGAAAAAATTAAAAAGTAGAGGAGAAAGGAAAATAATGCCCACAATTTAATTGTCAGAACAGCTAGAATAGGACCTTCTTTTTCTTATTTGCTAAAAGAGCCAGAATCATGCCAGATGCTGGTCAGCACAATGGTAGTTCAACAGAGGACATTTAGGATAGCATCCTCCTCTCTGATATTACTTCACTTAAGGGCCCTTGGGTATATTCGTTAACTAGAACTGCTATTAAAAAAATACCACAAACTGAGTGGCTTAACAAGAGAAGTTTATTATCTCACAGTTCTGGAGGCTTATAGTCTGAGACCAAGGTGTCCCTGTGGCTTGTTCCTTCTTAGTGCTCTGGGGAAGAACCCATGCCTCTCCCCTAACTTCTGGTGCTTTGCTGGCAATTCTTGGCATTTCTTGGCTCATCGAAGCACCATCATGATCTCCACCTTCATTTTCACATAGCACTCTCCCTGTGTGCGTGTGTCTCTTTACCCAAATTTCCCCCTTTCCCAAGAACATTGTATTGGATTAGTCATAATGGATTAGGGGGTCCACCCGAATGACCTCACTTTAACTTAACTAATTACATCTGCAACAACCCTATTTCCAGATTAGGTCACATTCTGAGGCATTGGAGGTTTAGGACCTCAACATATGAATTTTGTGGGGGCACAACGCAACCCACAACGCCAAATGACATTTCACTTATCCAGAATTATACTGCTCACAGAGGGGAAGCATTTTGCAGTATGTCTTTAAGGCACAGCTAATGGGATACACGCCCCAAATGGAGGAAGTGGATAAATGTTGGCCCCAATTGGAATACCTTAAAATTTGGGCATGGCTTACCCTCCTCATCTGAGGAAAGAGAGAGTCTAAACTTATTAACTAAAAATCAGTTTCTACAGCTAGAGCAGGAAATCAATGAAAATAAGTTCAGATACTTTCTCCTCCCCTCTCCCCGTCCACACCAGCTAAGGGTTTTTCACTCTGTAATGTCTATGAAGCACCTACTCGGGTGTGGCACTCGCCTGAGATCTGATCACAAGGATGGACAGAGACCCTCCTGCCCTTCAGGTGGAGAAAAGAGACTCATAACATAATAATGATATTGCTATGGAAAATGCTAAGGTGGAGATGTGAACAAGACACAAACCCCCTAACTCTACCTGGAGATGCCAAGGAAGGCTTCCTGTGGGAAAGTCTGAGTCAGAGAGTAAATGATGCGGGTGAGGGCAGGGCAGAGAGGAGGAAGGGAGAGCAGAGTCCCAGGGGATTCGATGCTCATAGCAGAAGGCCCAGACAGCCTTGGGGTGGCCTGGAATGGAGACACAGGAGTCGCATTTGAACCTTGGATGCACACAAGCTTCTGAAGTGTTTTAATCTTCAGCCTGAGGATTTTGGACTCCTTTGTCCTACAGAACCCCCTGGAGGATTTGGGGAAGCCACTTGGTCAGTTTTCCTTCTCAGGAAGACCCTTAGGAGAGAGAGTGAATTAAGGGTGGGAGAGACTAAAGACAGGGTGCCATGCAAGGAGAAATTTCCAGGTGAAAATAAAAAGAGTAATAAACTCTGGGAGGAGTGACAGGACTAGAAAGCACAAGGACTACTTTGCATGTATCTTTGTTTTCTTAGCATTTTGTATGAATTTTTCAGATTACACACGCTCCATGTAAAAAATTTGGAAAAAAATTTTAAATGTAGATGGAATAAAATTAAAATGACCCTTAACTCCACTCCAGGAATAATCATGATTTTTCTGTGTATATCCCATTAGGTTCTTTTCCAAATCATACACATATATACATATATGTAAACATTTCCTCAAACTATTTTATAACCCACTTTCTCCACTCTGTATATATTTCCTCGTTCCACGAAGTGACTGTGCACAACTTGATTTCTAATGGATGTGCCATATTTATCTAGCCAGATTTGAAAAGTGTTACAGAATTCTAAATAACAGCAGGAAGTGATGGGTTAGCTGATGGGGTATGAGGGGAAGGAGGAAAACCCGGATAGCCCCAACTTTTGAGCTAAAGCCTTTCTCTCTTTGGCTATCTGCTTGTTGTGGCCCGAAATGAAGCGTTATGTCATGAAAAAGATATGGCAAAAGGATATGCGAGCGTATGTTCCATTCAATCTCAACAGTGGTGAAAATAACCACCACTCGGGGCATGCAGACACAGCCCCATGTTCAGAAACTGCCAGAGCATTCATTAAGGTAGATGAAATGGTCTGCAATGAAATCCTCAAAGGATGTGGTAGATAAAGCAAATGTTCTCCTAAACACAGCTGCGGGCTGCCCAAATCCCTGCCTCACTTGATGAGCAATCTGAGCGAAGAAGCAAGTAGAGACAGCCTTCTCTGCCAGGAGGGGAAACTTCTCCAGGCTGTGTGGCCCTGGCCCGGCCTCTGCACCTGTCACTCACCTGATGTCTTCCCCACATCCTGGGAGGGGTTGTTTGTCTTACCACTCCCTTGGTCTTTCCACAGCTAGACGGGAGGAGAAGGAGTGGCTTTTTGCAAGAGAGGCTTCTCTGCAGGTGAGACACCGTAAGTCCAAAGGAGGTGAATAATGAAGCTTATTCATTTCCGAAGAATGAAAAGGGGAGGTATTGGGAGATAAACAGACTAATTAATCAGGCACTTCATGTTAGGCTCAGTTTGCTTTCCATTGTCTAATGCAACTCCCACACTCCTGGGCTGCTTTATCAGTTGAAATACAGTTTGTTGAAATACAGTTTGTGTCTTTTGAAGGATTGGGAGCTGAAAGACATCCCTCTTCTAATCTTGTGGATGGAACATAATATATTCCGTCACTTTCTGGGTTTTTTTTTTTCTTTTTTGGTTCATGGACCAAGCCTCAGAACAAAATATAAATAATTTCTTCTCTTGCATCTGACAGGGACTTTCAGAAGGAAAACTTTCTTTCCTTTCTTCCTTCTTTCCTTCCATCCTTCCTTCCTTCCTTCCTTGACTGAAATGTATGAATTACTTCTGTTCTCACTTTCTCCTTTCATTTTTTATTTGATGGGATTTAACTACATCTTTAACTATGTGGAGCTGATATGAGGGAAGTATTAACTTCTCTAATAGCATTTATTCTGCCAAAGAGAAAATATGGGATGTGCCTAGGTTGAAAAGGTCTCTATTATTTACAACTCACTGAAACTCACCCATTCCATCATTAAGCATTTATTAACCTGATATTACCTTTGTGCCCGGCACTGTGCTAGGCATTGGGGAAGCAAGGATGACTGCATCGTAGCATCACCCCTGGCCTTCAGGATCTCATAGTCAAGTTGTGGGGTAATTTCAATAGGACACGATGTGCACTACAATGAAGTTAAACATGGAGTGCAGAAGAGAATCTAATTCAAGGGCTGTTGAGGTTGTCACAGAGAAGATGCAAATGAGTCTGAGGGACGTGCATGTGTCAGAGGGTGGAGTTATAAGAGACCATGGAGTCCTTGGAGAACCAGAAAGATCTCAGTGTGATGGGAGCAAAGGTCAGAGACATACATGTGGACAGTGAGCTCCCCTCTCCAGCCTGGAGGCAATGGAGACCACAGGTGAATTTTAAAGATTTTAAAAAGGGGAATTATATGGTCAAATTCATACTCAGTGGACTATGCCTTGAACCAGTGTTCAGTGCACCACTCCATATGAGTGACGATATCATCTCATGTAGCTAAAAGCTGGAAGTCTGATTGGAAACACTACCCCACAGGTCTGGTGATGGAAACAGGAAGGTAACTCAGGGCTTATAACCCTGAGATGAAAAAATATCAAGGACATTGCATAGACCTTATTGCTCTGCTTTTTCTCGGAAGGCAAACACACATTAAAAAGACCCTCCTATGCTGCTCACTGTTACCAACATTTTCTTTTTTAATCTTCTATCTTTCATCCTAAATGCTCATGAAAGACATGTCGCTTCTGGTCCAAGTACGGGCCAATGGCAAAGCTTTTCATGTTTGTTGACCCAATAATCAGCCATTACACTCTCAAGACTTAGAGTGGATCAGTTTAAAAACAGCTATTAGTGCATTTGAACTGCAGCCCCCCACCCCATATGCCTGGGCTTGCTGCTTCCACCAAGAAGTTCCCACTTCCATCCAGGGAGGTATCATGTTTCTCAGCCTGTAAACGCTGTTTGTGTCAAGTATGGTTTAATTTCAAACTCAGTTATGATGTTTAGCATGTATGGCCAGGGGAGACAAACCCAAAGGCTAGTGGCAAGATTGGCCCGGTGTTCTGTTTTGAAGAATGGCACAGGGGTTGTTATGGGAAAGAGATGAAGCCCCTTTGTGTGCTTGCCTCAAGAAATTAGCTTTAAGTACCGTAGTTTTCTCTAATCAAGAATTCATTATGGAACTGCCATTTTATATTTAAACATCTTTTGAGCTCTTTATTTCTGCAGCCTTTGGTACTGGGATAAAAAGCTCTTAAATCACCACGCCCCCCCCCCACTACTGCCACTATTACACTATATTAAGTAATTGCCATAGAATGAGTGTCTGTGTCCCTCCACCCCCTCCATTCATGTGTTGAAGCCTAATCCTCAATGTAATAGTATTAGGAGGTGGACCTTTAGAAGGTGATTAGATCATGAGGGTGGAGTCCTCATGAATGGGATTAGTACTCCCATAAAAGAGACCCCAGAGAGCTCCCCTGTCCTTTACAGCATGTAAGGACACAGTGGGAAGATGTCTATGAATCAGGAAGAGAGTTCTCACCCGACACCAAATCTGCCTTGATCCTGGACTTCCCAAGCTCCACGACTGTGAGAAATGTACCATTTTTTTAATGTTTTCTTAGTTTTGAGAAAGAGAGAGAGCACGTGAGTGAGGGAGGGGCAGAGAGAGAGAGGGAGACACAGAATCCGAAGCAGGCTCTGGGCTCTGAGCTGTCAGCACAGAGCCCGATGCAAGGCTGGCACTCACAAACTGTGAGATCATGACCTGAGCCGAAGCTGGATGCTTAACCGACTGAGCCACCCATATGCCCTAGAAATGTATGATTTTTCTTATTGCTCCCCCAATGGACTAACACAGAAATTGCTACTGAGCAGTGGGGTGCTGCTATAAATGCAGCTAAAATGTGGAAGCTTTGGAACCAGGTGATGGAGTGTAGAAGAGTTTTGGGGTACATGCTAGAAAAAGCAAACATTGCCAAGAATGTCCCACTAAGGGTGACTGTGATGAGGGCTCAGAAAGAAAAGGAGAATTGCAGAGAAGGCCTTGATCTTCTTAGAGGATACCTAAGTAATCGGGCAGAATGTTAGTAGAAATGTGGTCAGTAAAGGCCATTCTGATGAGGTCTCAGATGGAAATGAGGAACATGTTATTGGAAACTAGAAGAAAGGCCATCCTTATTACCTACTGGAAAAGGACGTGGCTGAATTGTGTTCTTGTTCTAGTGTTGTGCAACGTACTACTAGCGAGTGATGGAGTTAAATATTTAGAGGAACTGTTTCTAAGCAAAGTGTTGAAGGTGCAGCTTGGCTCCTCCTGACTGCTGATAGTAAAATTCGAGAAGAGAGAAAAGATTTAAAGATGAGATGGTTAAACAAAAAGGAAGCAGGACTTAAAGATTTAGAAAACTCTCAGCCTATCTATATTGCAAAAAGATGAGAACACCGGAAGTGTGGCCAGGCGACTATTTGATAAGGTTAGTATGGATCAGCCATCTCAACAGAAGCCAGGGGTAGTTCTCTAAGACAATGAAAGGATGACCCTGAAGCCAATTCAGAGGTCACTGGGGATACTACTCCTACCACAGCCCTGGGGGACAGAGTGATTTCAAAGGGTGGGGCCACAGAGAGCCCAGACTTGGGCTGTATCCAGTAGAACCATGGCATGGACAAGGCCATGTGGGGAGAGCTGCTGGGATCCAGCAGAAAGCCATGGTGGATCATGGCTCGGCAGAGAACTGGGGCAGGAGCAGAGACGGAGCCCTAGCTGAGAGCCACTGAGGGGCTGTCCCACTGAACCATGGAGTGATGTTGGTACCCCAGTGGGCTGAAAAGCAGAGCGCTAAGCTGAAGATTATTATCCTTGAGGCTTGAGGTTTAATACTGCTTGTCCTATTAGAGTTTGGGCTTACAAGGGACCTGACATCACTTTCTTCTGTCCTGTTTCTCCATAGGAATGGCAGTGTCTATCCTATGCCTGCCCTACCACTGTATTTGCAAAGCAGGAGACTTATCTGATTTCACAGACTCACAACTGGAGAGGAATTTGCCTTAGGATGAACTTTGAGTCTTACCTGTATCTGATTTAGATGATATCTAGATAATACTTTGGAGTTTAGACTTCTGAATTGCTGCTGGAATAAAGTTAAGATTTTGAGGCTATTGTAATCAGTTGAGGTGTTTTATATACAAGAGGATATAAATTTCAGGGGGACAGGGGCAGAATGCTGAAGACTGAATGTCTGCACCCTCCCCATTCATATAGTGAAAACTCATGCCCAGTGTGATGGTATTTGGAGGTGGAGCCTTTGGAAGGTTGTTAAGTCATGAGATGAAGCCCGCATGAATGGGATGAGTGCCCTTGTAAAGGAGACCCCAGAGAGATCTCTTGTCCCTTCCTTCACGTGAGGACATAGAAAGAATATGTCTATGAGCCAAAAGGAGGTTCTCACCAGATACCAAATCTACCAGTGCTTTAATCTTGGACTTTCAAACTCCAGGATTGTGACAAATAACTTTCTGTTGTTTACAAGCACACAGACTGTGGTACTTTTTGTTATAATAACCTATGTGAACTAGGATGAAAAAACTTCCTTTCACTGTCCTAAATATACCTACCTTCCCCTCCATACCACTTTCTCCTCTGCCATGTTCAGGCAAACTAGAGACTTGTGAACAAGTCAGTACTCACAACGATCTATTCTCTGGGTTATGCATCTCTCTCAACTCTGTCTTTCTGAGCAGAGGAATTCTCATTGTTTTGTTGTTGTTGTTGTTGTTGTTGTTGTTGTTTTAGCTCTTTTTATACCAAAACCCCCACATCTCTGATATAACTTTGGTGGACTTACTCTTTCAGTTTGATCCCCATTGTTCCCCCGTGGGAATCACCAAAACAGATGCCACCAGGAGCTCCAGCTTGAGCCCTAAGGAACATTTAGGAAGACAGGGTTTGGTTTGGCCCGCTCTGATTTACTTTACTTAGTATTTTCCCCCAATATCAAGAAATATAGATAGATGCAGCTAACCCAGTGAGGTCGGTGACTTCTGTAGAAATTTTTACAGTGAGTACACAATATTCCATGTATGCAAATTGTATCATAAGCTAGCCATTCAATGGATTGTGTAAAAATAGGCCCTAAAACTCAATCCCCAAAGCAGGGCTAGATTAACTAGGAGGGATTTGCTTGCTTAAGGCACCAGCAGAATTCAAAACAAATGGTTTTGATGGACTTATCCAGAATTTTGTAAACAGGTAAAAAAAAAAAAGTTGTGTTTTGTGGTTCAGTATTGCTTTTGTTTGGGCTTACGTATGGGAGGAGGCACCATATTACTTCAGTACTTGGAGACTTGGTCTAAGAACTAAAAGCCTGTAGAAGAAAAGGAGACAGGCTCATCTTTGTCATATTCTTTGTCTTTCCTACTGCCCTTTGGTCCTGGTGTTCACAGAACACGTGTCTGAATGGGAATGGTGAGTATTTGGCTTCTCTTCTCAACAGAATGCACATGATTAAAGTGAGCAAAGGTTACTTTTGCTACCTCTAGCCCATGACCTCACGTCCTCCAGTTTATTCTAGATATCTCCCTCTCAGTCTGCCGCTCAGTCTCATGGTGTCCCCTCCTTCAGGTCAGAGCCTTCAGCTGTCTGGGATCCTGTCAAAACATCTTGCAGGTCCATTAGTCATATTAAAACTCAGCACCAGTTCTTTATAAGTTAAAGGTCATCTCCCTCCCAGGGTAACGTGATACCAGTATGGGTCAAAGTCTTAGCTGAAAAAGGAGTGTCTAACTGAAGAATTGTAGTTATAAACCGGCAGAGTAGATAACTGGGTAGGGCAGGCTATCTCTCAGTGCTTCCAAGCCCCCATTATATGGACCTAGCTGCACTGTCCAGTATAGTAATCATTAACTGCATAGGACAATTACAATTTCATTAGTTAAAATTAAATAACATTTAAAATTCAATTCCTCACCCACATTGGCCACCTTTCAAGTGCTCAAGAACCACACGTGTCTCGTGGTGACCATGCTGGACAGCACCAATGTTAAACATTTCTCTTATCCCAAAAGTTCCACTGGATAGTGCAAGTTTAGACAATTACTTTCTTGGCCTATGCAGAGGTGGTCTACTCCCGCCCTAATGCAGGATTTCTCAACCTTAGCGCTACTGACATTGTAGATTGGGTCCTTTTTTTGTTGTGGATGGCCATCCCTTACATTGTAGGGTATTTAGAAACACCTCTGGCCTCCATCCCCTACGTGCTAGTAGCACCCTTCTCCCACTTGTGACCATCAAAAATATCTCCAGACATTGCCAAATGTCCCCTCCTAGGGGACAAAACTGCTCTCTGTTGAGAATGACTGCACTAAAGTTGGTTGATGCTTTGGGGAGCGGGAGACATCTGTAAGCACTCTTGTGAGCAAGAAGGAAAGTTGTGAGCAGGAAGTTGTGAGCTCTTAGAGGGTGGGGACTCTGCAGGGGGCAGCCTGTGCACATTTCAAGTGCTCTTGAAACATTACAGATGAGGAGAATGTCAGAGTGACGTTTATAGCCAAGAAAGATATTCTTCCCTGGTCTTGGAAATTCCCTTGATGCTAAATTGTCATGTGTTTCAAAGCTCTAAAGAACTGCAGGGAAGGCTGTAAATCCAAAGGAAGGCAGAGAAAAGGCCCAAGAGACAGATTGTGGGTGAGTTAACTTATTCCAGCAAAGGTGAATGGGGTTGCCCCCGGCTTCACTCTGAGATTTTCAGCCTGGTGTGCTAAGCCCCCTGTTCCCAAAGTGGCCATTCATGCACTAAATGGCCATTACTGCCTCATCAGCAGCTTGTCAGCTGTAAATTCTAATCCCAGGCCGGGTCTCTCTTCCCAAGACCAAAGTCATAAAGATGTTTGCCCTCACGCAGATCTCTGACATGCACTAGGCCGCCTGTATGTGTTTGTCTTTGGGCCCTCTTGAGAGCTTAGCACTTCTCTCTGACCCATGCTTTACGTGGTACACGTTGCTCCTGACCACGATGGCATGCTTGTGCCTCGCCATGGAATTCTGAAGCAAGACACTAAGGGTGGAATCCAAAGACTGGAGGACTTAGAAGTCTCAAGCAAGCAAATGTTTTTCATTATTTAAGATCCTAAGGAAGCCAAATTCTGAAATATTTATGGCCACAGCCTCCTTTGTGAGTTGTCAATGACCTCTTTCCTTTTAAGAGGCATCTTTTGGAGAGGGAGTCCTCGGCCTTCTCCCCCCTGGGGCCACTAACTCATAGCAAAGCTGAATCCACCGTTCCATGGGAAGACCGGTGGAAAGTTTGTTTGCTACACACTTCTAGCTGAAATGAATGGAACCAAGCTCAGGAGAAGTCCAAGTTTATCACAGAAGGCAAAGCAGAGACAAAGGACCACTACGTCAGCTGCCTACTTGTGGCTTTAATGTTGCTCCAATTGTTTTTCTGTTTTGAGGGACAATGTCAACCATCTCATAAATAAATGAAGACAATTATTCAACAGTTCTGTCAACATGGAAAGAAAAAAAAACACCCCATAGAATACTTTTTATACTTTATCTTGGGGTGAGGATGAGTTGCACAGTGTCTTCTTGGGTGACCTATGCTCTTTGCTTTTATCCAGGGGCTATCAAAATTAACCTGCTCCATCTGGAACTTCTGCCCAATGGCCTGACACCATGGAAGTTTGTCCAGTGTGACTTGAGCCCTCTTCCATGTCTAAGAATTCTTTATATAGAAGAATTAAAAGCTGGGGCGCCTGGGTGGCTCAGTTGGTTATGCCTCTGACTTTGGCTCAGGTCATGATCTCACGGTTTGTGGGTTCGAGCCCCACATCGGACTCTGTGCTGACAGCTCAGAGCCTGGGACCTGCTTCAGATTCTGTGTCTCCCTCTCTCTCTATGCCCCTCCCCTGCTCATGCTTTGTCTCTCTCTCTCTCTCTGTGTCTCAAAAATAAATAAATGTTAAAAAAAATTTTTTTAAGAAGAATTAAAAGCCATTCTGTTAGTTGGTGTTTCCCAGTGGGGATACTTTCAACACTTTGAGTGGGCTGACTGTTCATCGCGACAGTGATCTCAAGGGTTATAACAGGACATATTAGCATTCCCAGATTCTGGGCACAAAATTCTAGGGGTGACTGCCTTCAGTCACTGTCACAACCAGGTGCCTCCTAACACATTTCCCAGCACCAGTTAGGGGGTATCTCTACCACCACTGAGTGCATTGCAAGAAGTTGGGACCCAGAGATACTGACACTAAGTGACTTGCTGCAGGTTACACAGCTAGCCAGTGGCCTAGATTGGTTGTGACCACATCACACCAGGACAGTGTCCATCTGTGTCTGTTGTCCTAGCACACTTATCAAAAGTAATCCCTCTCACTCTCAAAGAAGTCCCCGTTTGGATAATAAATGAGGTGGTCAGCCTACCTAAAACTCAAGTCTCCTAACCATCAATTTATTACTTTTCTGCTACACAACCTTCCTCTTTCTCTCTTTTTTGTGGCTTTCACACACCTTTCCTCCTATCTGAGTCCGTTTCTTGTGTTCTTGTAATCTAGTGATCCTCAAAGTTTGGGTGGGTATAAATCACAGTGTCAAGTCCAGACTGCCTGAACTCTGGGGCCTTTCGTTCCTGAGTGGACAAGGAAACAAATCGCCCCAAGAATAGGATCAACCAGGCCCAGGTGAGCCCGCAGTCTTGATATTGACCAAGCCATGGACAGCTACCCACATGCTCCCACATTCTCAATGACAAAGGCTGGAGCGGGGGCAGGAGCAGGGAAGCTGGTGAATTTTTTTTGACTTTTGCTTTAAATGAATCCGCACTGGATTGAAAAGAAATACACTGTTAAACACCACCCATTAGGCTGTGCACGTCCAGCACGTTCAGATAACTCAAATATGGCATCCGTATTCTTTGATAACACTTTGAAATACCCTAGTGAACAATAAAAGTTAGGAAGAATTGAGAAAGTGTTTCTCATAACAAAATCAATCCCTTTTCCTCGTCTGCCCCACGGGGCCAAAAGTACCAGCGTCTTTAATTGGTATATCGGGACCACCCTCAGGAGTTTCTTATGTGCTGGAAGCACACAATGCAATTTTGGTGGGGTCCTGCAGCAAGCTGTGATCATGAGCTGAGGGCAGCCTGGTTCTGCAGCTGTGCTTGGTTTACTATATTGCTTTTAACTTGCACAGAGCTAAAAATACTCCTGCAAAAAAAAAAAAAAAAAAAAAAAAAAAGGCCTTCTGATAACAAAGCTCGGTGGACTTGGGCGAAGCTAGATACGATGAAAATTTCTCCACGCGGAGGTGGGCCGTAAAAATGGCTTCTTTTTAACGTAAGGAACTTGGCTGTACTGTTTAATGAAGAGGCTGTTGTACTGACAAGTCTTTCTAATGAGTACTTTTCCTGACAGCCTTGGAAATACCTCTTCACGGACTTCATTCACTCCACGGTGAACAACGCAGTCTCCCGTGCTAGCAAACCTCGGTCTGACTCCATTGTATCCCTGAGGAGGCTGTGTGATCTCAGGCACGTGACTTAACCTTCCTTGGCCTCAGCTTCCCCAATTGTGAAATAAGGATACCAGCCTCCACCTTACAGATACTAATTGTGTTGGTGTGA
This sequence comes from Felis catus, assembly GCF_018350175.1. Taxonomy (NCBI): domain Eukaryota; kingdom Metazoa; phylum Chordata; class Mammalia; order Carnivora; family Felidae; genus Felis; species Felis catus. The sequence continues at coordinate 17,372,993 of NC_058372.1, forward strand.
AAGGCGGAAGACGATAATGCATATAAAGTACTTATCATAGTGCCAGGCTCATATTAGCTGCCATTATGGTTATCTATTCTGACCCTTTTGAGATCAGTCGTGGGCCAAGTGCTGCACAAGGCTGTGGGACTTCAAAAGTTAATAAGATAAAGATTCGGAATCAAGGTCTTTCTAACTTAAGGGTAGTAAATATACACACAAATACTTACATCGGGACGTTAAGTGGCACGTAAGGAGAGGCTATTTGCATCTGTGGTGAATTCTCGAAGGTGGATAAAAATTCTCCAGGCAGAGAGGGTAAGAAGGCATTCCAAGATGGCCCAAGTAACCATGTACCTAGATGAGGAGAAAACGATGATAACTTTTTGTGAAGTATAGTCAATATACAGTGTTACATTAGTTTCAGGGACACAATACAGCGATTCAACAGTTCTACCCATTTCTTAGTGCTCAACATGGTAAGTGTGCTCTGAATCCCCTTCATCCGTTTTACCCATCCTCCCACCCACCTCCCCTCTGGCAACCACCAGACTGTTGTTCTCTGCATTTAAGAGCCTGGTTTTTGTTTGTCTCTTTTTTCTTTGGTTGTTTGCTTTGTTTCTTAAATTCCACATATGAGAGAAATCATACGGTATTTGTCTTTTTCCTGGCGGGCTTATTTTGCTTAGCATTATACTCTCTAGCTCCATCCAGGTCATTGCAAATGGCAAGATTTCTTTTCTTTTCTTTCTTTCTTTTTTTTGGGGGGGGTGCTGAATAATATTCCATTGTACGTATGTATGGAATATGTCTTCCAAGATGGATTCCACGTCTTCTTTATCCATTCATCTATCAGTGAATTAGTGCTTTCATTCTGTTTAAGTAAATACCCAAGACTGGAATCATTGGATGCTATGGTAGTTCTATTTTTAGTTTTTTGAGGAAACCCCATACTCTTTTCCGCAGCGGCTGCACCAGTTTGCACGACGGTTCCTTTTGCTCCACATCCTCAACAACACCTGTTGTTTTGTGTGTTGTTGAGTGTAGCCATTCTGACAGGTGTGAGGTGATATCTCATTGTGACTTGAATTTGCATTTCCCTGGCGATGAGTGACGTTGAGCATCTTTGCATGTGTCCGTTGGCCACGTGTATGTCTTCTTCAGAAAAACATCTGCTCAGGTCCTTTCCCCATGTTTCGGGGTTGCGGAGCTGTAAAAGTCCTTTATATATTTTGGATAATAACCCCTTATCAGATATATCCTCTGCAAATATCGTTCGTTCTGTAGATTGCTTGATGGTTTCTTTCACTGTGCAAAAGCTGTTTATTTGGATGTAGCCCCAATAGTTGACTTTTGCTTTCATTTCCCTTGCCAAGGAGACATATCTAGAAAAAATGTTTCTATGGCTAATGTCACAGAAATTACTGCCTCTGTTTTCTTCTAGGAATTTTATGATGTCAAGTCTCACCTTTAGGTCTTTAATTCACGTGCAGTTTATTTTTGTGTATGGTGCAAGAAAGTGGTCCAATTTCATTCTTTTGCACGTCACCGTCCAGTTTTCCCAGCACCGTTTGTTAAAGAGGCTGTCTTTTTTCCACTGGTAAACTTTTGTTTTAGTTTCAGCCTGATTTAATTTCAGCCTGGATTATGACTAATTTAAAAAGGTAGGACAAAGTCTGTTGTTTGTAAGTTTTGCTCCCCTGTCTCCCAGCAAACATGATGAGCTGGAGACGTTGTGGTACCGAGAAGATCGTTAGGTCAAAAGAGCACATCCCCCTGAGGTCCGAGCCATTCAGTCTTCTCTCATCTGGGTCTCAGCCCAGATCTGCCCGGAACATTTCTTGGTGGCAGAGTAGTCCGTGATGGGCCAGCTCTCCAAAGTGCTTTCCAAATGCCCTCTGACCGGCACAGAAAGATTTTTTTTGTGTCAAACGTTTCAGTGTAAACCTCAGAAACCAACGTATACAGCGGGCTCCTTTGGCCATGTCCGTAGTGTTGTTTCCTACCCCACCACCTGATCAGAGGCACGTGATCATTGACACCTTACCGAACCCGTGGCCTTGGCAGAGAGAATCATAGAACTGGGAAGGATAGGTGAGCTTGCCCACAGCGCACTCAAATGTTTCAGCTGGAGAGGTCCTGGGTTTCAGGTGACGGAGAGATGCTGTTTTCGGTTGAATGAAAGTGACCGTTTCAGAGATCTTCCCAGGAAAAACTGGCCAGGCAGTGGGACCATGAAGGTAAGGAGCAGGCAAAGGGGTGCTACCAGAGGAAGTCACAGAGCGGCTGGCTTGGTAACCCCCAGGGGAGCCTGGATTCAGTGTCCTGGAGGGGTTCACCGGAGCTGCCGTATTTATACCTCTGGATCTCTCAGCCATTGGGTCAGCACTGCTCCCAGGGAGCATCCTGCCTGCTGTCCGCGCATACAGGCCAGTGGATTCCTACAGCCTTAGCACAGTCCGCCCACGAAGAGACACTGGCTCTGGCCTTAGGAAATAAAAGCACACAGGCAGAGCTCAGTGCAAAATGGAAATGTAGGCACCCATTTTTTTTTTTTTAAAGCAAGAAAAAGATGCCATTAGAGGTACTGAAATAAAAGCGTTCCCCTTTCATCCACCGTCTCTCTTTTCACTTGTCACAGCTAGTTTTTTTTTTTTTTAATTTGCTATTTCATGCCGCTCTAAGAAGAGGGACATTTAAATTTTAAATTATTAGCGTGAATTTTACCTTTCATCTCCACATTGTGTGATGCCGCTTGTAAATGCAAATACAAGAGCGTTTAACTCATATGCTCATCGCCAAAATTACCCAATTTGCATATTTTGTTCTCACCGTCAGGGTGGAAAAGCTGCGCAAAACTAACTCAGCTGCTTTTATGTCATTTCTTGATCACGCCCATTGTACTAACAGTCGCCACCTTTGGCTTAGAAGGTAAAGAAGGATAGGAAGGAAAGCTCAGGGTTTGCTAGTACAGGGACGTAACGTCAGTACGAATGGACGAAGGGTATTTTGGTCACTGGTATGTCTTAGCATGTCATTCCTTTCTTTCTGTGTTTGAAGCAAGTTTTGGTTCGGAAGGAAAGTGTGGCCTCTGGGGGCGGCCAGTGTCCCGCCCTCTCCCAGCTTAACCAGTGGAAGACCACCAGTGGTGTTCCTTTTGAATCGCCAAGAACTGCCGCACGTGTGGGTCCACTGGAATCCCGGTTCCCGGCGAACACGCTACAAGCGCGGAGTCATGAGAAAAGGCAGACACTCATATTGTATGCATCTCTCGTGTTCTTGTGCGTGCTCTGTTGTCCCATCAGAGTTCACTTACAGCATACAAGTTCAAAGAAAAACACTATTAAGAATTTTAATATGGTGGCAACAGAGCCTTTAAACCCAGCCTGGGGTCCTTCTGAGAAGGGTCACACATACCATGACGGTGACCCGGCAAGCAGGAAGACAGCATGTACGAAAATGCTAAAGAGACCCCAGGGCACATGGGTGGAGCCCAGAGAAAGAAAACTAGGAGGCTGGGCCTGCACCCAGGGGAGTTAGTGCAGGAGGAGTCCAGAACAACCAAAGAGACTGATTCTCAGAGGTTACAGCCCTAGAGCACAAGGCACGTCAGGAAAGAGGAGACAAGAAGAGACAGGGGATCAAGTGGAGGGAACAAAGTCGGAGCTCTGGTTAGCCAAGACACAAGTCACTAAACTGGAGGCACTGGGAGAAGTCCATAGCCAAGTCCAAAGCCATAGAAGTCCAAAGCCAAGGATCACACAGAGGGGCAAGATACCAGCAAAGGTTACCATAAACCAATGGCCATTTGGATCTGATCGCATCCCAGAATGCTGAGCACCCCAGTGGCATCCCTGTAAGTGTGGAAGGTACTTGTCATGGGCCTGCGAGGGGCAACCTCCCTCCCAGATCCTTCCCACCGCTCCAACCTCCTGGTAGAAAATGAGACAATCACTCTCCCGCTCCTGCAGAGAGCAATTCCTTCCCCTTCTCCAAAGCTCTAGGAATGCTTGTCCCCATGGCTTCATTGTGGAAACGAGCTGGAAACTGGCCCCGTGGAACGTGTGACATGGAACGCGGTCATGGTGACCCGTCGGTTCGCAGGCCACTGGGTCCCGTGGTTCATCCATAAGACTTTGCAATAACAGCAGCTGGAGACGGTCACTTGGGCGGTGTGTAAGCCACCTGCAGGCCTCCTTCTGTCATTCATGACTCAGTCATCTGTGTTAACTGACAGCAGGGTTTCTAAACGTTGGCAATATTCACATTTTGAGCCAGATAATAATTTGAGCCCTGTGTGAGCAACTGTCCTATGCACCATTAGACGGTTAGCAGCACACCTGACCTCTGCCCAGTGGATACCAGTAGTGTCTCCCAGGTGTGACAATCAAAAATGTCTCCAGACGTTGCCCCGTGTGCTCTAGGGCACATAATCGCCCTCAGTGAGTCAGTGACTTAGAGTATGTGGCCCCTGCTGAGGAACACACCTACAAAGACATCACTTTCACTATGCGCTCTTCGCTGACTTACTCCACCCTTTTTTTATAATGCTTATTTATTTTTGAAAGAGAGAGAGAGTGTGTGTGTGTGTGAGCAGGGGAGGGGCGGGGAAGGAGATACAGAATCTGAAGCAGGCTCCCGGCTCTATCAGCACAGAGCCCAAGGTGGGGCTCGAACCGACAAACCATGAGATCATGGTCTGAGCAGAAGTCAGACGCTTAACCAATGGAGCCACCCGGGTGCTCCTGACTTATCCCACTTGTCTGTTAACTTGCATCTTTTTTTCTGAAAGCGTCTCTTTAAGGTCTCATCTTCCTGAGAGCGCAATATCCCCCCTCTTGGCTATGCTAATAGGGCCTTAGCTGGTAGTAAAGCCACGTAATGGATAAGACTTCTTGTTCTTGTCCGTCCAAAAGGAGTTACATGAGCCGTTGCAAACTGCTGCAAAACATGCATCTCAAGGTCTGCAAAGCTCACCATCCCTTTTTTTTCCTCTCTCTTAGGGCATAGTGTACGAATACCTGGCAAGACCTCTGTTTGCTAGCCTTGTCATATGTCTTATCTCATTTAATCCTCAAGGAAAAAGTATAGATAACTCCTATAAAATGCCATATCCATTTTTACAGATGGGAAAATGAGGCTGGCAGTTACGAAGTAACTTGCCCAACATCACCCCAGTCACCCCAGTAGTAAATGGATTTGAACTCCAGTTTTTTTGGCTGTTAATCTAAGACCCTCTCACTTCTACCAATGCTTTTCAACGTTACTGCACATAGGAATCACCGGGAATGGGCAGGGGAGGGGTGTGGAGATCATGAACAATGCAGATTCCCAGGCCTTCTCCCACAGAGACTCAGAAGATAGTTTTAGGACAGGTCCCAAGAATCAGGATTTTGATGTTTATTTATTTATTTGCGAGACAGAGAGAGAAAGAGAGCTTGCATGAGCAGGGCAGGGGGAGAGAGAATCCCAAGGAGGCTCCATGCTGTCAGCACAGAACCCAAGGGGAGGCTCCAACTCATGAACCATGAGGTATGACCTGAGTTGAGGTCAAGAGTGGGCCGCTGAACCAACTGAGCCAGCCAGGTACCCCTCCCCGCCAAGAACCAGGACTTTAAACAAGTGCTCCCAGTGATTCTAATGCAGATGGTCTAAACCCATGGCCTTCTCTGGAATCAGTGCCTACCCTGGTTAGATCATGAAAAGTCTGGATCAGCTCGGAAGTTGGATGTCTGCATACTTTAGCTTTCAAATAGTCTGGAAAACAAGGGTTACAAGACATCTCAGTATGACGTGTTTCCAGGAAAAAAAAATGTTAGCAAACCGTAAGAAGAAGAATATTTGGAGGGCTCAGTTCCCATTAGAATGCAGCAAATGCTCCAGAGGATCTCCCAAGGTTCAGATCTAGTTTAAGGGGGAAAAAAAATGGCGGAGGCAGGTTAGACTTGCAGACTTGAGTTTCTGACATGAGATCATGAGCCAAATCAAGAGTCGGACACTTAACCGGCTGAGCCTCCCAGGAGCCCCACAGTTTGAGGTTTCTACACCTTAGTGTGAGTTTTGAGTCACAGTTTTCTATCTGCCTCAGACACGGTAACATTTTAGGCCTATTCTCCATTGCTGAATATTGAGGAATAGTAGACTTTATCACAGGGAAGGAATTTCCAGTCTCATTCTTATAATATTTCACAGGATAGTGGGGAAGGAAGGGAGGTGGTCATTGTAAGGACAAGAATAGATCTCACGGTACCAGAAGCAGAAATGCGGTTATGCTCCCAAGTTCCCATGTGGAGAGGGGCTCTGTGAGTGACTCAGTGCGTGTGCGTGTGTGTGTGTGTTTGTGTATGAAGGACTTTTGAGTCTACACTTGGGTCAGGCATTCATCCCAGGTCCAGGCAGCTGTGAACAGTAATGTGCAACCATGTTGCCCAAACGGAAATCTGGAACCGACCTCTCTGAGTGAACAGGACAACCAAGGGCGTCTATTTGAGCTGGGGAGATGTTTCAAATGGCGTGTGCGACAACCCCAAAACGAAATGGCTTATCATCATTACTTTATTTAAAAAAAAATTTATATTCACTTATTTGAGAGAGAGAGGGAGACAAAGTGTGAGTGGGGAGGGGCAGAGAGAGAGGGAGACACAGAATCCGAAGCAGGCTCCAGGCTCCGAGCTGTCAGCACAGAGCCCGACGCGGGGCTCGAACCCACGAACTTCGAGATCGTGACCTGAGCCGAAGTCGGACAGTCAACCGACTGAGCCACCCAGGTGCCCCAACCACCATTACTTTAATACCAAAAAAGATCATAAAAATAGAGCAGAAACCAAATAAATTCTCTGTGCCCAATAAACCTCTCATTGAAATCACCTCCCTGGCTTCTGAGGTTATCCCATCGCTGTGTCAGAAATAAAACGGGGTGAGCTGGGCAAATCTTCACCTCTGCCTCAGGTTCTCTTCAGCACGTAGTTTCCTAAAAACTGGCGTATCAAAGAAGATCCGTAGAGGAAAGCAAACAGAAAAAGTTTTTTACATTTTTCAAAACAAAAGTGTCTCTTTCATGAGTATCGGAAAAAAAAAAAAAAAAAAAAGAACCCAACAGATTTCAGGGCTCGCCTATAGGGCGTATTTCAAAGTGATGTGTAATGTCACTTTAGGAAAGTGAGCTGTTTCTTTTTTCAACCTAAAGATAAAATGACCAGGGAGAAGGCAGCCAAGACTCTGAGTAATCTTATTGAGGGTTCCATTTTCTGAGTATGAACTTAGGCTAGCAACGGCTCCTTAGTAACATGAAAACAAGCCAAGCTAGGCAGTCCCGCATTTATGAGACATAACCTCCAAGGCAGCAAAGTCTGAAGGCTAATTCTGGTTACATAACGTTCATGAGTCACCGATGCCATCAGATATTACAGACAACTAGACAGTCACCCGCCCTCTCCCTGCATTTTCAGAGCACGTAGCCTCCCATGGACCTCATTCATCCAACACTTGCCTTTCGCTCTCCCTTCTTGCCTTATTTCCTATCTTGTTCCTTTTCTTTTCTTCTCCACTCTGTGCTATATTAGTCAGGGTCCTCCACAGACACAGCAGTAGCAGCATGGATATATAGCTATAGATATTATGATTTAGTGTAAGGAAGTGAATCATATAAATATGAAGATGAACAAATCCAAAGGTCTGCAGTCCGTTCAAAAGTCAGCTGTATATATAACTGCTTATGGGTTTTCTCCCCACATGACCTTCCCCACATGACCCTGGAACCTAACATGTCGTGTTAAGTTCATCATTTGCTCCCCGACTTAATTCTGAATTTTCTTTCTCAGGATGATGCTATCATCCACCCAATCTCCTCCACTTCTATCTGGGAGACAATTATTACAAACACTCCCTCCAACCTCACCTCCGAATTCCAATCGGGTATTACACTTTATCCCCCGACTGCCTAAATAGCTACTTGCTCGTCATTGTTTCTGTCTTGAGCTTAATGGGGACCCTCTGGTTTTGCATCTGGATTTTAGCAAAGCTCTGTGATGGATTTCTCGCCACCTCCACACCAGCCGCCTTTCCAATTCATCCACTGGATTCAGTGTGATTTTTATGACAAAGAAATGTGATCGCATTACTTCCCAGTCAAAAGCTTTCAAAGTCTTCCCCTTTGCCTTGAGGATAAAGTGGCAAGAAAATTTTCAGTGGTCCAGCAGCAAGAGTTAAGACAGTGGGAGCTGGCATGGCAGGTTGGGGAGCGGGGGGCAGGGAGAAGGAGACCTTAAGGAGATAGAAAGGACAAGACCCCATTGCTGAGGCGATGTGGGCAGTGACCATAAAGAAAGCACTGACGAAAACCTCTCTGCTTCTGACTTGGATGACTGAATAAATCACGGTCCTGTTCTCCGAGACTGGGGACAGACACTGTTCTCTCTTCGTGGCCAGTTGCGTTACCTGGGTGGGGCGCCAACGTCTGGGGAACCAAGCCTTCAGGAAACCTGAAAGTTTGGGTGGAGATGAGTCAGAGCCTAGTAAAGAAAAAGAAATAAAAATTAATACCAGATGGGGAAAGAAGGCAGTTGAAAGTCCCTGTAAACAGCATCCAAGAACTCCGCAGGAGTGGAAGGTGCAGCAATGTCCTCTCTTCTGCTAAGAGATTCCTGAAAATTTGCTGGCAGAGACCAGGAAAAGAATCAGGGCCGTGAGCTCAGCAAGACATTACCTAAGCGCAGAAGGGTTTAAAGGACCTCATAACTCCGACTTCCACCCTCGTTTATTTCACGATCATTGCCATGCCCTCTTTCTTGGTCAGGGTTTTGGCCGCAGTTTGGAGTATCTTGATGTTTGTAAAAAATCTTAAAACACGTGTTACTTCATTGCTATGCCCCCAGGGTGCACATGTGGATGTGCCCTTGGATGAACCCACAGCTCTGTTCGTCCCACTGTTTACTGAGTCTTACCCATTTGCAACAAAGGGAAGGCTTGTTTCGTAGATCTCGAGAACACACCTGGGAATTTCCAACTCACTTAAAAGCCAGTCCCTTGCAGGGATCATTCTGAAAGAACCGAGGTCACTTGAAAGGCTATACCCCAACATTTAAATGGCTGCAACTGGGCCAAACCACCCAGTTTGAATGTTTAGCCAAATTCCAGTGTGTCCGATGCATCGGGGTATTAAATCCCCGACAAATTCCTCTTTGGCATGGCCTGACGAGATCACGGGTATTTATTTACTGTTTTGACACAAATGGAAAAAATATATACCTGGTTAGAATCCTGAATGAGGCCCAAGGCCAAGCTGAGGCACATAATCTTTCTGCCAAAGCACAGCAAAGAATCTGACTTTTTCTCTGCAAGCAGGTGGCTGATGGACTGTTTTATGAAGGGTTTTAATTAACTCTTTCTGTCTTAGTTACCCACCCAAATAAACTATGTGAATCCCAATATGGTAGAAGGCCTCCATCAGCTGGCAAGCAACATCTCAGAAAGCCTCCACAGCCCAGGGACATAAAACTCCCAAGGAAGACAACTTAGTAAGTGCGTAGTTTCCAGAGGCCTCTATTTCAGGTGCTGTCAGCAGCCAGACAGTGGAAAGCCAGTGTGCTCCGCTGAGTGCATCGTCCCAGTTCCAGAATCGCGTTTACGCGGAAATCTAAGGGGCACCCGGCTGGTTTTAGCCCCTGCTCTGTTCCTCTTTCTCCAGGTCTCCTCCTCTGGGGGAGCATTGCCCAGTCTCCAGATGAGGGTCTTTCTGACACGTTTGCCCTTAAGCCTGACCTCAGGATACTCCCCAGGTGGTGAAGGCGTAACATCTTTGATGTTCACAACTGATAAATGCTTAGCTTCTGTGCCTTTTAATTACATAGTGCTGCAATTTCACTGGCACCTCCAAGGCCTTATCTAAAAGGCACAGCAAAGTAGAAACATCACCAAGGGTGACAGGGTCAGAGATAGACTGAGACATAGAGACGGAGAAAGATACTGTTTATGGTCAATAATGCCTTTCCTGGTGTCCGACCAATTACATATCCAGGTGATAACCTATATGACATATGGAATTGAGGACACACGCTTTTCTGGCTTTTCATCTTGCACATGAGGAAACAGGCAGAGAAATGGCTGAGTTGCCCAAAGTCACACACAATGGGGACTAGGGCCCTGGTCTCCTGACTTCCAGGGCACTCCCTACCACGAACATCGCCAGCTGTATATGGCGGCATGGGAGATAGAGAAGGTTGGAGAACCTGGTTTATGCTAGTAGCTCCCCAGGTCCTTTCCCCTCAAGGATTCCATTTCAGGTCCTTCAATAGAAGGTTCAGATACCACATAGAGAAACATCCAAGGATAGATAAGAAAAATGTAGACTCGGGGGTCCACTGGCTTCCATATAGGAAATGAAACTATTGGCCAGGAAATGAGGAACTTAAGACAGACTGGTCTGAGGAAGTCACAGGACTGCCTTCCTCCACTGTGCTTACCCCATCCCGCAGGTAACTGTCCTACAAGCAGAAACCCTGCCATTTTACCCAGGCTTAGGTCAAGAGCACTGCCTCCTCTTAATCTCTTGGTGGATTCCACCTCACCCCCTCCTTCCTTTAGAAAGAAGTTCTGTTTTTTGTTGTTGTTGTTGTTTTATCACCAAGACTTCTCACAGAGCTTCAGGGAGTTTACTTCAGCATATGGCCTCAGTCAACAAATACTTACTGAACACCTACTGTGCACCAGATATCGAACTAGGTCCTGGGGAAACAAAGATGGGGCAGCCACAGTTATTACCCTCAAGAACTCATTAGCTGCACATCCTGTTCGTGCACAGGCTCTTGTTCGCACACAGGGCTCAGACCCAGGTGGACAGTGAGCGTATTTTTAACCCCCAAATTCCAACACATGGTGCTCAAAATAAGATCGCTTTTCTATTTTTTTTTTTGAGAGAGAGAGAATGGGGGGAAGGGCAGAGAGGGAGAGAGGGAGAATTCCAAGTAGGCTCCACGCTGACCGTGCAGAGCCTGATATGGGCTCAAACTCATGGACTGTGAGATCATGACCTGAGCCGAAGTCAGACACTCAACCTACTAAGCCCCCCAGGTGGCCCAAGATCGCTTTTCTCATGTGTAAAGTTTCAGATGAACCTCTTTAAAAGGCTTAGAAATTAAATTGCATTAGTAAGTCTTTTATCAAGTTTCTTTTACTGACGAGAAATAGATTTCGTTCAATCAGGCCTTTTTGAGAAAAATCTGTGCAATACGTTCGTCGAACCCATAAGCGTTGACTTGCAAAATCTTATAATCGTAGTCTATTGTGGTGAGAAAGGATCTGAGATGCCACCTGAGCCAGCAGATTTAAATTTTGTATTTCATTTTTTAAACAGCAAAGTGGCTTTTTTTTAAGCCAAGTATCACCAAGAGCCCCAAATTGAAACCAGTTAAAACTAGAATGGCTTTGGCCAAAGGAGAAGTGCAGGGCTCAGGACCCTTGCTTCTGGTCTCCCTCTCTCATGTGCCACCTCTGCTCCCACAGATTTTGGAACTGCACACCACAGAAATGACAACCTACCAACTCCCCTTGTCCCGGATGAGGAGAGTGAGATCCAGAAAGAGCATGGCTTCATTTTAACTGATCGCGTCTTCGATGACCCCATTTCCAAATAAGGTCACATTCTGAAATACTGGGAACTAGTTCCTCCACATATGAATTTGGAAGGTAGGGGAGGGGGACACAATCCAATCCGTAGCATTGCTTCTTGCCCTGTTTGGATGTTCTTGGCCAAACAAGGAAGTCTCTGATACCTGGTCCTTAAGGGAAAGACGTGGGCATATTTGACAACTACTGGGAAGAAGTCAGGAAAGAGATATGTCAGGCACATAGAGATATGTCCCTGAGTGGGCATTGAGGCCAGATGGAGAGATACGTTTTGCCACAAGAGGAGAGACACTTCCTTTATTGTCACAAGGAGGCGGGCGGGAGAAAGGGATGAGTTTGGATACAAAATGAATCAACAGATGAGGAGGAGAGAAGTCGAGGGAGTTCACCTGAGGTGGTTCTAGCTTTCTTCATGAAGCAGGAGAAGACACTGCCTGCTGGGGCTGACAATGGAGGTGGGAACTACAGCTCAGTAGGAACTAGGGTTCAGCAGAGGGACTGGCACTGAAACCGGGGACTTGAGGAGAGTGGAGGAAAGTTTGAAATAGTCCTGTGCGTAATGGACCAGAGCCAGCTGTGTCTAGAGTATGCACCCACTGCATCATTACAGGAAGGGATCTATTACTAGAATAGAAAGGTGGGGAAATGAGAGGGTGAGCAAACCAGGGGGAACAGAAAGGGGCCGCCTGACGGTAACAAGGGCCCAGATGGCATGGGTGACCAAAGTTTATAGTGGCACCATCTGCAGGGTGTGTGGTTTTTTTCAGCAATGCTCAACAGCTGGGCTATTGATGTAGAGAAAGTAAACAGTTGAGTACATCCAGAGCTGGGCTTTGTCCAGGAGGGTGCCTTACAAGGACAAAGGGGCAAGGAGGTTGAGGATATGAGCAAGGGGAAGGTGACTTGAGAAAGCTCAGGGACGCGAGTAAGTGAAGAAGAAAGTGCGCAGTGAGGAGGCTCTGCTCATTTCTGCACAAGAGGCTGGTGTTTGTCCCTTGCTTTCTGTTGACCAGAGCACATGGTTATTGCTGCCTCCTGGAGGAACAGATGTTGCCAGATGTGACATGCTAACGAGCCACAAGCTGATGGGCTCCCCCAGCTAAACTTCCTCCTCTACGGTGGTCCTAACTGGCCCCAGCTGGGTCATTTGTGCCCAGTGCTGCCACAACTGTCAGAGCATGCTCTGGGGACATGTGTGCCTCTATGGAAGGAAGAGGTCAATACCAACTGCATATCTAGTGTATTGGTTCAGCCCCTGGGTCGGTCTGCTAATCAGTGCTATTTTAAAGTGGGCCATCCCTATTGGTTTGGATTTCATTGCTGTGAATCTTCCAAGGGCACAGATCTTCTCTTAGCTGCCATAGTTCAAATAAAAACTGTGGATATTACTACACATATCATTGGTATTATTCTATACCTCTACTGATGTTATTAGCACTCAATTTGAAACCCTAAGCTCCTAGAATCACCTCAGTATTTTCAGAAACAAATCCCTGGGGAGAAAAAGAAAAAGAAACTTTTGAGTAGGACACTGAAATATTCCTAGTACGGAAAGGTTAAAACTAAAAAGAAATGCCAAACATTGTCAGGAGCAGTGGGGTCCCTCACACCCCACTGGTGAGAATATAAATTAGTACAACCGCTTCTATTTTCCAGTAAATAAAATAAACGCCTATCATCCAGAAAATTCCATTCTTAGGTATATGGACAACAGAAATAGACAAAGGTCTACATAGCAGTATTATCCACAATGGCCTCATACTGGAAATGACTCAATTGTCCCTCCACATTAAAATGGATAGGTATCTATACACTGGAATACTATATGGCAATAAAAATTACGAACTACATGGGGCGCCTGGGTGGCGCAGTCAGTTAAGCGTCCGACTTCAGCCAGGTCACGATCTCGCAGTCCGTGAGTTCGAGCCCCGCGTCGGGCTCTGGGCTGATGGCTCAGAGCCTGGAGCCTGTTTCCAATTCTGTGTCTCCCTCTCTCTCTGCCCCTCCCCCATTCATGCTCTGTCTCTCTGTCCCAAAAATAAATAAACGTTGAAAAAAAAAATTACGAACTACAGCTGTTGGCAACAACACGGACGAATGCCATGAACATAATGCTGAGCGGATGCAGTTAACATAAAAGAATACATACTGTATGATCTATTTTTTCAGAGCTCAAATATAGGCAAAAGTGACTGTAGTGTATAGGAATGCCAATTTAAGGGGTAAAGTCTAAAGAAAGGCAAGGAGGGGATTACCATGATAGTCAGGATAGTTACCTTTAAGCAGGATCACCTCTAACATTTGTGGGGCTTAAATAGAGAACTGCAGATCATTGTCCTAGGCCTAAATATTTTAAAGTCAGTTAAACTAACACTATATGAAATAAAAGCTGTTTTATCCTCCACCTCGACAAATAGCATCTTCATGGCAATCCGGAAGACCAGGCTGGACCCTAGGATTCTTGGGCTGCTTAGAGCTTGTCACTGGAATGTGTGGCACAAGAAGAGGTGGCCCTCGGACTCCCAGGCCGTCCGTCTTCTTCCATGTCTGCCCCATCCCATACCTCAAGGGCCCCTGTGTCCATGTATGTTCATCTGCACCCTCCCACACATATTTGCCCCTAGGCCACCTCTTGGGAAGATGGGCCTGAGGAAGAGGCCAGAAAGTGGACTCAGAATCATTTGGACAGGAATCCCAATGTCCCAGTACTTGGTGAATGGTCTAGAAAGGGAGACATAGGTTCCAGGTGGACACGGCCTCTTGACCTCAAAGATTCCTCTCTCCTTGGAAAGCAGTATTTCTGGAGGAAATCTAGAAGCCTAAAAGCACAAGGCTCAACATAGGGTCCACGGGATGGGGTTTAGGGTAGTATTGCCTCTAAAGAAAGGGGTTGTATTGGGAAGAGGACCTGAAAAATTTCTGGGGTCCTGGCAGTATGCTGTGCCTTAACCTGGAAGGCAATTTATGACAATTTATTAAGCTCTACACTTGTTTTATATAGTTTTCTGTATGTGTGTTATATTTCACAATAAATAATTAATGAAATCTATCTGTCTACTATCTATCTATCATCTATCTATCTATCACCTATCTGTCTATATATCAATCTATCATCTATCTATCTGTCTATCTATCATCTATCTATCTGTCTATCTATCTATTCACCTATTGCTTCTGGTACTGTCATTTATGAGATCCCTCTGTATCAGCTCTGAATGCTTGCCTTTAAGCTCAGACACCTTGTACAGTTAAAATGCCTCAAGGCAGGAACACCTCGGGGAGAAATGGAGACAACTCTGGAAACATAGTAACTCTCACTGCTGGTTTTCTCTACCATCTGGGGCCCAGATACTTCGGTGACCATGGATGGGCTCGGGCAGTGCACATGAGTCATGGGGCCATGTCCTCTTGCCTAGCCACTGCAGAGCGCCTCAGAGGAAAATTCTCTTTTCCCCATCTTAACCAAGATTTTAAATACTGTGTTTATCAAACCGAAATTACAGGAAGCCATTCCCATCCTAGCAGAAGTGAAAAGAGACCAACTCCCAATTATCCTCTGTTTGGAAAGCAGTTCTAAGAAGCCTTCCCTTCCCCATAAGGGCAGCTGGATAAATTCATTAGTTTGCTAAGCTTCTACTATGTGCCAGACACAGTCCTTATTTTTCTGCTACACACTTCAAAACACCCATTTGGTTTTGATTTTTCGTCCTTGATAGGAAAAACACTTTCCTTTCACAAAGATTCAGATTCCCGGTTCTCAAAGAGATTTCTGTGTAGCCCATGTGGTTTAAATATCAGGACTTTTCTAAGAATATATATTTCAACTATGGTCCATATGGATACACACACATTCACACACACACACACACACACACACACACACACACACACCATCCCCAAACTGAACTTTATAGCAGTGAGATGATGCAAGGGAAGTGAAAACCTGGCCTCTACTAACCAACCAAAAGCCCAGTCAACTTTTTTCCCCAAAAAAACAAAATTCTGGGCTTTGCATCTAAGCTGTTTAAAAGCCACATTGCCAAAGCGCCAGTTTTCCTCATTTTAGGGAAACAAGAAAAGCATATGGCTGCAGTGACCTTCTCGAGCTGTTGATGAGAGGTAGAGTCAGGGACATGTGGTGGCTTCAATATGATAAAAGCAACAACATAAAGAGGGATAATGAAGCGGGGGGGGGGGGTGGAAGAACAAGTGAAGTCAATGTCAGTCAATGGCAGGACTAAAATTGTAGACAACGGACAATGAAGGCTCACTCACTTCTACCATTCTGTCCCAATATGAAACACCTGGCAAATATCTACCCATCACTCAAGACTCCACCCCAAGTTTCCCTTCTCCCTCCTTTATGCCCTCACCAGGTCCACTTCATATTCTATCAAAGTAACTGTGGCGATTTATGGAACTATATATTTTTGGTTTGTCCTACTATACTGTGGGGTCATTGAGGACAGGATCACATTTTATGCCTCTTTGCAGTTCCAGCCAATACGTAGTGAGGGTCCCATAAATGTTTTCCTTGGTTGCGTGATTGAATGAACGAATGAATGAATGAATAAACGAATGATGGATTTCATTCATGGGAGTATGGATTTGGCTTTTCCAACTGCTATGATGCAATCCTTAAGTGATAAAAAGTGTCTCAGCCTCTGCCAAGGTTTACCCATTTTTGCATTTTTAACTTCTTTTCAGAGTCAAGAAGCTGTGAATCCCGTAATGTCACACACTGGCATGAGAATATCGTGTATTCTTTAAACAGAGTTATGAAAAGAAAGAAGCTGGTCAGGAGACTAAAACGGGAAGTGTCCTTTTCAAGATCCGGAACTCCAACATTCCTTGGCTTCACGGAGAGAAGCACCTGCGAAAATGTGGGCAAGGGTGAGTAGTGTTGGAAACAACGTACATTTCACGCACTTCCTTTTTGTCCAGTTCAACTCAGACTCATTCCTGCGGAACAATAATCCAAATGGTGTTCCATCCTCGCTCAGGATTGTAATTTATGTTTGGAATTAAAGGGCTAATTTCAGGTCACCGGATTCTGCTCTGTTAGGTGAATCTTTTGAGATGGATCTTTTGCCCACAGGAAATCCTCTTCCACTCAGAAATCTCGAGGGAGGCAGTCTTCTGGAATAAAGGCAGAATATTCCCCTTAGTATAACCAGTTCCCAAGCAAGTCTGAAAGTTATACTCACTGACAACTCAGAAGTTGATCACCTAGGTTAGATTAGCCAGGTCTCTGGTGCCTCCATTCTCTCTCTGCCCATCAGTGCTAAACCATCCCCTTTCCATACAGTCATTCCACAAGAAAGTCAGTTCGGCCTGGGGTGGAGGTTAGGGTTAAAATAGTTGATTCGCCCATCTAACCAAGGCTTCCTAAAAGTTTTATGGAAATTAAGTCGAAGAAGTGTTGTGTGATGCACATCTGTTCATTGACTTGGAAGCAGGCAGCATGGCATGATGGAGTGGCCCTGGGGTCAGGCAGAGTTGGACTTATGTCACTCTTATGCTGAGCAGTAGAGTGACCGGGAGCAAGTTGTCTGACTCTTTTTAATCTTTGTCTCTGAATTTATAAAATGGACATAGGAAGGTTGTCCTAAGGATTAAATGAGAAAACGCACATGAAGCAATGTGTGCTCAGAGGAAGAAAGGTTAATTCCCTGATGTGCTGGGATCCACAATCTGCTGTCTGTATCACATGGAGAACTGACCATCAGGACAAAATAGAAGGCAACTGGGCAGTCATGTCAACCCAAAAAGCGCCATATTTCGTTTGCAGGAGAAAGGCTAGAAGTCAAGTAAAATGACAAATGTGTCTTTAAAACATTTTGATGAGAAATAAAAGGATTTGCAGGGAAGTCTTTAAAAACCAAATGGCCATATCACTGTAATTGCTTTTAAAATAGCAATCTCTTAAAAGTCCCTCTAGTCCTAAGATCCTATGATACAGAATTCTGTCACAGAATTGGACATTTCAGAAGCGTCAACCAAACTGAATTACAGTAGTCCCCCCCTTACCCGGGGTTTTGCTCTGCATAATTTCAGCTACCCACGGTCAAGTGCAGATGATGCATTCTGGAAGCAGATGACCCTCCTTCTGAGTGTCATCAGAAAGTCAGTAGTTACCCCTGTCACAATGCCTATGTCATTCACCTCGCCGCATCTCACTTAGGCATTTGATCATCTCACATCATCATAAGAAGAGTGAGTAAGGGACAGTAAGAGACAGGGACCACATTCACATAACTTTTATTACAGTATATCATTATAATTGTTCTGTGTTACTACTGCTGCTGTGAATCTCTTGTTGTACGTGATTTAGATATTAAACTTTATCATAGGCCTGTACGTATGGGAAAAAGCATAGTGTGTATTGGGTTCAGTGCTATCTGTGTTTTCCGGCATCCACCGGGGGTCTTGGCATGTATTCTTTATGGATAAAGAGAAGACTACTGTATGAATTCAAACTGGAGCAAATTACACTTATTTGTGATTCCTCAAGTCACAGGCATGAATATTAATTTCTTGGGGTGCCTGGGTGGCTCAGTTGGTTAAGTGTCCAACTCTTCGTTTCAGCTCAGGTCATGATTTCACGGTTCGTGAGTTTGAGCCCCGTATCGGGCTCTGTGCTGACAGCATGGAGCCTGCCTGGGATTCTCTCTCTGCCCCTTGTCTGCTCTCTCGGTCTCTCAAAATAAATAGACTTAAAATTTTTTTTTTAAATAAAAAAAAAATAATTTCTTTTTTAAATTCTTTTTTTTTTTCAACGTTTATTTATTTTTGGGACAGAGAGAGACAGAGCACGAACGGGGGAGGGGCAGAGAGAGAGGGAGACACAGAATCCGAAACAGGATCCAGGCTCTGAGCCATCAGCCCAGAGCCCGACGTGGGGCTCGAACTCCTGGACCGCGAGATCGTGACCTGGCTGAAGTCGGAGGCTTAACCGACTGCGCCACCCAGGCGCCCCAATAATTTCTTAATGAAGAGTGAAATAAAACTAGTTTCTCCTCATTTTTTTAGACCTACTCAGTTTCACTCAATTGAGATGGGAAAAAAAAAAAAACTTAGCAATTCTCTAAAGCAAGCCAGTATTTCATTCCATTTGAGTCCCTGCAATGAACATTAGCACTGTGGTATTTCAAATACACGTTGATTCTCAACTTTTGGTATTCTAGATCTGAAAACCAGATAATTCAACCACCTGAAGTCTTTAATTTGCTTTAGAACTATCTGTTCAAAGTCCAAGGTCCTTTTGGATCCTTAATTCCATCACTTCTGGGTGGGTGGTTGTTTTTTTTTTTTTTTTTTTTTTATGATTGAACTGTATTTCAATATTACACACATGTACACACACACGCATACACACTTACATGTAACTTCACACTAGACTAGGTAGAATGGAAATATCTGGCAATTATTAGTTTCACCTAATAGCAAAAAAGAGCATTGATTCCTTGTCGTCAATACTTTCTAAAGATATATCCCTACTGGTCTTTGGGGGACAGGGTGCTGGCTAAAGATGCAGATCTGAAGCAATACCGCCTGATTTGAATCCCAGCCCTGTCACGAATAAGGAGTAGGACAAACTATTAACAAACTATTAAACCTCTCTGTGCGTCAGTTTCTTCATTTATAAAATGGGTGAAAATAGCACCTTTTGGGAGGGGTTGTTGTGATGAGTAAGCATGCAAATTGTTTACAAATATGTTTGGCACATACTAAACCCTCAATAGAGGCTTCCAGTGAAACTCAGAGTTCTACGGCACATAGGAAGTAAAGTCTACACGGCTCAAAGAAATCACTAAAGGCAGAAGATGGGGGAAGCAGAGTGTAAAAAAGGCCTTGAGAGACTGAGCCTCTAGGAATCTGGGTCAGACTAGATTTGGTTGCTCTTTTGAACCCCCTCTGCTGTGATTTTCTGGTTTGGGGAGCCACAATGAGGACACTGTGAGGTCATGGCCAGAAACATCCTTCGGGGAAACCTGTGCTAACCTTATAAATACTCTTAAAAGCAAGCCCTTTACCAAAAAACTCAGCAAGTGAAAGCAAGCCCCGAGCTGACTGCAAATACCAATGTGGAGGGAAGGTGGAGAGCCCGTGCTCACACCTGGGGGGCCATCTGAGAGCTGCAGAGAGGCTGGGCAGTGGGCAGTCTTCCTCTGTGTCTCTACATGAATCAGTGGTGTGCTGGAGGCAGCTGGTTCCAGCTTCCTGGAGCCCACTGTGTCCATGCGTCCCAGTGAGTTCATGTAGGTAACTCAACAGTTGCCACAGTGGGGGTATTTACACCACAGAAACTGGCAGACTATAACTCAGGGTATTTTGTTTTGTTTCACTGTCAGAGAGCTGGTAGGTTAATATTTCCCAGTGCACCACTGGGGATGATAGAGAAGCTGGCTCAGAAAAACAAGAACACTGGCAATAAAAACCTTTTAAACTGCAAACGTCTTCTTTTGACATTCCTCAGTCTTCCCCGTTATACTAGGGCAGGAAGTTGGCAGTTGGACATGGTCTGTCGTGGTTTATCTAAAGAAGAAAAATCCAGGTGGACTATTGCTTCACGGATGGTCAAAATGTATCGATTGACAGAACTTGAAAATGTTGTCCTTTTTTTCCGATTAAATACACGTTCACCCCAGGTCTAAAATAGTCATCAAACTGCATTTACACCTGCCCTAGGTTTGTAAAGTCCCAAAAAGGGAGATGCAATGAAGTGGAGTAATTCACATACTCTTTTTTCAGCCCTTAAAAATAGTATTTTGATTATTCTAACATATTTTAAGGAATATGAAAACTTTATGTACTGAGAATGAATACCTTATGTCCCAACACTTAAAGGACAGCTTAACTTGTTCAGATTTCCAAGGTTGTTCCTTGAGAGTGAAGATGAAAGAATAGGGACTGAAATGAAGAAGTACCTCTAAATCTGCCTTTATTAGTCTGCTCGGCTAGCCATAACAAGTACTGTAGACTGATGGCTTAAACAACAGAAATTTATTTTCTCATGGTTCTGGAGGCTGGAAATCCAAGATCAAGGTGTCAGTAGGTCTGGTTTTCCTGAGGCTTCTCTTCTTGGTTTACAGATGGTCAAGTTCTCCCTATGTCTTCACACAGTCTTCCCTCCATGTGAGTCTGCATCCTAATCTCTTCTTGTTATAAGGACACCAGCCATATTGGATTGGGGCCCACCCACATTTTACCTTAAATGCTTTTTTATTTTATTTTTTTTCAACGTTTTTATTTATTTTTGGGACAGAGAGAGAGAGCATGAACGGGGGAGGGGTAGAGAGAGAGGGAGACACAGAATCCGAAGCAGGCTCCAGGCTCTGAGCCATCAGCCCAGAGCCTGACGCGGGGCTCGAACTCACGGACCGCGAGATCGTGACCTGGCTGAAGTCGGACGCTTAACCGACTGCGCCACCCAGGCGCCCCTTAAATGCTCTTTTAAAAGCCCTATATCCAAACCACATCTTAAAAGACCAAATATAGTCACATTCTGAGATACTGTGGGCTAGAACTTGAACGTATAAATTTGGAGGGGGACACGATTAAGCCCATTACGCTGCCTGAACATAACCATAATTTATCCACAAGGAAAATTAGATCTAACAACATCACAGGTCACGTTCCTAAGAGAAGCAGACTCTGAAGAGACGGAGATTGGCCTGCAGGGTTTTATGGCAGATGCTCTCAGGAAAACCTACAAGCAATGAAGGCAGCAGAATTAGGCATAAGGGGACTGCAGTGAAGTCATGGTCAAGGCCCAGGATGACCACAGAACTCTCCAGGCATGTGGAGAGTTGTTTGGAATTGAAACAAGGGCACTAGGCCATTTTACTCCTGCAAGGACTAGTCATGGGGTGTAGGCTGCCCCCAGGAAAGAGGCATGATATTCATGAACAGGCTCTCTTCAGCTGAGGACAATCTCAGGCAGACTCAGTTGAGAGTTGCCAATCACCCGGTCTTTGGGAGCTGACAGAGGATTGCTCAGTCAAGTGGAGTCTCTGGTCGGTGCACTGGGTGTCTACAGTATAAGGAAGCAGAGGTTCCCCATGTGAATGAATAGATTTACCATCATCTTCTTAAGAAATTTCTCATAATACCTCTCAGTAGTTTAAATGGTGACCTATTATGAACCCTAAAACACTTGGCCCAATTCTGGGTGCATCAAAAATGCCCAGCAGAATGGTCAGGGTGTATGGCCTCATGGGAAAAGTATGCTATTTGGAGACAAAGAGATCTGGGTTCAACTCTCTTCCCCACTATTTACTAATACTATATACCCTCTCCAAATCTCCAATGTCTCTTCTGCAAAATGAGGATAAGTAAGCCAACTTTGTTAGACTGTTGGAAAGATTCAAAGAAAAAAATACACGTCAGGGTGTCGGGCACATGCTTGACACAGAAGGCATTCCAAAAGTGTACGTTTCCTTCCCTTTCTTTAAGCAAATAATTAATCGGTGGTAACCAATTTCAAACCAGAAATAGACATTTAGTCTCCTAACATGAGGGAAAATGTTTCTCAAATTCTGCACTTGATCTTAGCCGAAAGGCTGAGAAGTGATGTTTCTCAAATTCTGGTGTGATCAGAATCACTGGTGAAGATTGTCAAAACAGATTCCTGGACCCCATTCACAGTGAATCTAACTCAGGAGGTCTAAGGTGAAGACCAGGCATGTGTAATTTTAGCAAGCCCCATGGGGGTTTCTGATACCTGGAAAATCTTGAGGCCCCCTGCTTGAGGCTGTGGGTGTTGTGTCAGTAAGAATGGGAGTTCAGTGCTTAGATGCCTGGGGACATTTCCGCTGTCTTCATTGTCCTTTAGTTCTGTGGATGTAGATGTACACATCTCATCACAAAGACTTCTCCCCTTGTATAAATACTGTGCATTCCAAAGCTAAAACATGCATAAATTATGTCAGCTATAGAATCAAACCAATTCTCCTTTTCAAGATGTACTTTTATTGAGGTATAAATCACTACTACAAGGCAATTTAGTGCAGACAGGAATTTTACTGGGGGATGCAGATCCCCTGAGCTTGTCTGGAAAATGGGAAGCATATTCAGAGTTGCAGGTGTAAGGGCTGCGTGTCCTGCAAAGAAGCTCCGTCTGGACCGAGATTTAACTTTCTCATCTAAATCAAGGTAAATGGAGTTCCTCTGGATGGGATTGCTGAAGGCTTTCTGTGTTTGATTAGGGATCACAAAGCCCATCTGTGCTGCAGAAATTATACTGTCAAAAAGACACCTGACCGGGGTCCAGAAAGTAAACAGGAGCTGGAACACAGAGAGTGACCCCTGAGCGCAGACGGGCTTTCACATCCCTACCAGACTTCCCCTGATTTAACATGGGGCCATGTGGTTTCCCAGTGTCTTCTGCGGCTTTCTTTTCCCACAGAATGAGGCCTCATTTGTTCTAAAATATGAAGCTTTGGGGGTTTCTCGAAAATGGTACTTTCACTCAGTAAAAATAAGTCAAGACAAAAACGTTATCTGTGGGAATCCATTCTGAAAATGGATCGAACTGAGAACATGAGAGAAATGGTCTGTTTTTCCCAAATGATCAGCAGCCACCCAGAAGTGGTCCCTTTCCCTATGGCAACAACAAAAATTCTAGAAGTAGCACAACAGAAGCATTACGATCAGCGAGAAGTCCAAGATGGCTCTGTGCTCATTGTCTCCATACTAAACACCACTAGTCCGGGAGTTGGTGAGCTTCTTCTATCCTTAGACCTGCTCTGAGTTCTTATCGATGAAGGAGGGTTCCCTACAACTTGCCTTTATTTTCTTTTAAAAAATATTCCTCTGGGTTTGACTAGGGCCTTGTAACACACACTGAGTCCTCGTTACACTAGAGGAACCATGCATCCCCTAACCTTTAAATATTACCTAGAGTCCTTTGCTCTTTCCCTGGCTCACTTAGAGAAGCATCTTTGAGTACAACATCCAATTAAGTAGTAGGTTTACATCTAGTGCTTCTTTCTTGTATTCACATCTCTTTCTGACTCAGCCCTGTACTCTGCCATTCTTTAGCTACACAGAATTTTAGGGCCGGAAGAACACATTAGTCAGGTTAGTATTACAGTGAGCTGCAGTAATGAGTAAGCCCTATAATCTTGGCATTGCAGCACAATACAGTTGTGTTCTCACTCCTGTGATAGTCACTGGCTCTCCTGGGCAGCTATCCTCAGGCATCTGGGCATCTTCCACCATCTCAGAGTCCTTCCCTTCCAGCAGCATAGACACAAAGAGAAAAGGTATGGGACGTTTCAGCAAGCAGGCCAGGAAAGTGGAGAATTGGTCCACCAGCATTCCACTGATCCAGAGATGGCTGACAAATGTTGACAAGTGCACAGATGCTAATAGTGTTTGTCTCAGAGAGTCCTTAGATGCCCCTTTGCTTTCAATGCCTTCGAGTGTTTTCTAGTTGAGGCAACCGAGACCCAGAGTTACACAGAGCCAATCAGTGACAGCTCAATTCAGTGCTGGCCAAAAGGCCTCTTGCCCATTCCCATTAGTTCCAATTAATGTATAAAAAGGCTCATAAAATCTCAAGATACAGTTGGAGCATTGTTTCTAGAACTTTCTATCCAGGACTCCAGGGTGAGGAGGACTATGACCACCCTGCTCCAAAACCCACAGTTCCGATGCAGTCCTGTCCATCTGAGAGCTGGACAGATGAATGTTTCAAGGAGGAAGCGCCAGTAGCAAACCCTAATTATGGGAAATGCTTCTTGGCTCCTAAGGATATAAAATTACTTTGCGGAAAGTCAAGAAAAATAGAAACAGAATACACTGTAAAGCTTTCTTCAGAGGCCAAAAGTCACCTAGTAAGCCTTGCATATTGTTCTTGATTCTGTCAAGATAGCTTACAGGGTGGAGACAGCTGATAGGGAGAGAAAGTCTGGATGGGGTCAGCCTGGTTTGTAACCATTATGTTGGCTCATGGAGGATATGTCTTGAAAGATTGTCCTCCCCACGGCTGAGTTCAAATGAGAAGAGACAGAGACTTCCAGAAAATACCTAATAGAGGATAAAGAAATGGGTGCAGGCATGGTCTCTTTGACAGGTTCTAAACACTATCTGGAGAACAGTGGAAAACCCGAGTGGAAAGAACTCCTGTGTGGGAATCCGGATGAACCACATTTCTTTCTTTTTTTTTTTAAGTGTATTTATTTTGAGAGAGAGACTAAGCATGTGCACAAGTGGGGGAGGGGCAGAGAGAGAGGAAGAGAGAGAGAATTCCAAGCAGGCTCCTGAACTGGCAGCACAAAGCCCGATGTGGGGCTCGATCTCATGAACTGCGAGATCATGACCTGAGCCAAAACCAAGAGTCAGATGCTTACCCAACTGAGCCACCCAGGCACCCCAGAACCTTTGCCACACTTCTGACCATCTATATCAATGTCTATTGATCCCTCAGGTGCATACCTATTTTTTAAAGTCTGACTTTATCATCACAAAGTTTGTATATCTGGATTTTTTGCCTGAATCTTAAAATTTTCACCTGGAGTTCTGATGTTGAGTCGTTAAAAGCTTTATGTTAGTTTTCATCAGTTTTAGGGAGGGAAAAGAAATAAAAATAATACATGCCACTTGGCTGGAAACTAAGGTGCTGATTTAAACTAAACATTATTACACATAATGTATTTTATTACATAAAATACATAAATAACAGTAATAATAGAATTAGATTTATAGAGTGAGTGCCAAATTATATTACTTCATTTAACCAAAGCACAATCACATTTCCTAGATTCACTGATAAGGTATTAAAAATAGTGCAGAATGTAATTACATGTGCTTTTTTTTTTTCAATCTTTTTACCTCATTCTCAATACTTCCCCTTTTTTATAAAAATCTTTCATCCTTGTGAGTTGGGGGAACATTGTGTCCACGTTACTAACGGTCACAATGAAGCCAGTGAGACAAATGGATTTGCTGAATCCCATGATAGTTTATGGCAAAGCTTGGACTCAGATCAATGGTCAGCATGGTGAGCAAGAGAAATGGAGGCAGGCTTGTTAGGTACCTCCAAAGAACTTGGAAATAAGGCAGCTCTCAGAGTTAAACTAGTAAAAGACATACATAAAGTGCATAAACCTAGTAAAACAGAAAGGATGTAATTGGCCAATTGTGGAAGGAAGCCAAGAAACCATCCATTTATATATAAAAAAAAAATAGAAGAGGTAAAAGCATCTCAGACTTCAGCCCCACTGATCTGGGGGTACGGTAATGAGAAGGATGCACATGTGATTATAAGTTAGTAAGCAGAAAACTTACTAACTGCATTGTAACTGTTTGGATTAAGACTATGTGAATGAAGGAGTTGGTTAACCAAAAGAGCAGGAAAAAGAGCCAGAGGGTCATAGAGGCCCTCTCGATGGCACAGTCCATCAACACGGAAGCACCTAAAGAAGACACAGTCTTGGCAGTGTTGGCCAAAGCATTATGGTTCCCTTGATGAGACTATCTCTGTTAGGAGCAAGAGTGCCCAAGCCACTGACAGCAACATTCTAAGATCAATTAAGAGCCCTTGGGGCGCCTGGGTGGCGCAGTCGGTTAAGCGTCCGACTTCAGCCAGGTCACGATCTCGCGGTCCGTGAGTTCGAGCCCCGCGTTGGGCTCTGGGCTGATGGCTCAGAGCCTGGAGCCTGTTTCCAATTCTGTGTCTCCCTCTCTCTCTACCCCTCCCCCGTTCATGCTCTGTCTCTCTCTGTCCCAAAAATAAATAAACGTTGAAAAAAAAATTAAAAAAAAAAAGAGCCCTTTTCTTCTGATTCTGTGGACACCAGGCAACCCTGTGATAATTTGGTTCCTCATGACAGAGCTGTCTCAATGCTTTCTGGTCTATCTGCCAGTGGTAATTATTATTTTAAATTGCTGTCATTGTATCTGATGGCTATGAGCTGGTCCCACCCTAAGCACGCCAACCAAATCCCTTTTATGAACCTGAGAGACCTGAGACCATGATGTGTCCTTCAAGGTAAACATCACCTTCTGGAGTCCACCTGGGCATACAGTACTGTTACGTAGCCACAGCTCAGGCTTCACTCTGCTCTTCGTGAACTGTCGCTGAACCAGCCCCGTGCAATTTTGACGGAAGCATACGTAAAGTCAAGATCAGGATGTTCTAATAATTGACAGAACAATTGCCATATTGTAAGCCAGAAGCAGCCTGCAGAATAAAGGGAAGGAGAGAACCTAAACCACTTTAACAGGCCGCGCGCCGATTTTCTATTGTATCTGGGACCCTGCCACAGACAGCTTCATCAAAGATACCGAATAGTTGACAGAGTAATGTTTTCCAGGTTTTCTCGCACCTTATCCAATTGCAGTAATTGTTAGGTGATAAATACAGTGACAGCTCATTACAAAACTCAGCTTCCAGAAGCTGAAAGGTTAGGTGGCACCTCTCACCTGCTGGGTGATAGGTTAGCATCTTACCCCTGTCCCTTTCCACTCCCAACCCCACAGTTCTGTCTGCAGTCTTGTGCGCTCAAGGCATTAGATTTCACACAAAGCCTTTTGAAGTGAAAATAAAGTCAGAAGGCTCTACTACAGAACCTAGGAATAAAACTATGTATAAAACTATACACAGAGGGCAGGAATGAAGAGGATAAAGAATATGGCCTGAAAATTTGAGAGCATTATCCGCAGGCTCTTCGAGTTTTTAGATTTGTGTGTGTGTGTGCACATGTGTGTGTCTGTGTCTCCCTGTGTACCTAGGGAAGGGTTTGTATACTCTTGTGTCCTCACATGTATATTCCTAAGTCTGTAAGTGCTAATTCTCTGGGGTTTTTTTTAGCAGCTTTATTGAGGTATGATTGGCATACAATGAACTACACATATTTAAGATGTACGTTTTGATAATGTTGACACACATATACAGTTGTGAAACCATCATCACTATCAAAATAACAAACATATCCATGATCCCCAAAAGTTTTCTTGTGCTCCTTTATATTTTTTAATAATTATTTTTTAATGTTTGTTTATTTTGGGAGAGAGAGAGAGAGAGAGAGAGAGAGAATGCACAGAGGAGGAGCAGAGAGAGAGAATCCCAAGCAGGCTGCATGCTGTCAGAACAGAGCTGGATGTGGGGCTTAATCTCTTGAACAGTGAGATCATGACCTGAGCCCAAATCAAGAGTTGGATGCTTAACTGACTGGCCACCCAGGTGCCCCTCTTGTGTTCCTTTATAATCCCACCTTCTGCCCCTTCCACCTCCCATCCCATCCCCAGGAAACCACCAATCTGCTTTCTGCCATTATACATTAGTTTGCAATTCCTAGATATTAATATAAATGAAACATACAATATATACCCTTTCTTCCTGGCTTCTTTTGCAGAGCATAATTATTTTGATATTCATTCATGTTGTGGTGCGTATCAATAGTTCATTTTCTCATTGTTGCTGAATAGTATTCCTTGTAGGAGTGGACCGCAATGTGTTTGTTTATCCATTCACCTGTTGATAGATACCTGGATTGTTCCCAGTTGGAGGCAATTAGAAATAAAGTTCTGTAAACATTTGCAGAAACATTTTTGCATGGACACGTGCTTTTTTTTCTTTTCTTTTTCATTAATTTATTTTCAAGTTAGTTACCATACAGTATAGTCTTGGCTTCAGGAGTAGAACCCAGTGATTCATCTCTTACATGTAACACTAGTGCTCATCCCCAAAAGTGCCCTCCTTAATGCCCATCACGCTCTATCCCCCCTTCCAGCAACCCTCAGTTTGTTCTCTGTATTTAAGAGTCTCCTACGGTTTTCCTCCCTCTCTGTTTTTATCTTATTTTTCCTTCTTTTCCCCTACGTTCATCTGCTGAGTTTCTCAAATTCAACATATGAGTGAAATCATATGATACTTGTCTTTCTCTGACTGGCTTATTTCACTTAGCAAAATACACTCTAGTTCAATCCATGTTGTTGCAAATGGCAAGATTTCATTCTTTTTCATCGCCGAGAGTGTTCCATTCTATGTATATACCACATCTTCTTTATCCATTCATCAGTGGATGGACACTTGGGCTCTTTCCATAATTTGGCTGTTGTTGATAATGCTGATATAAACATTGGGGAGCATATGCCCCTTCAAATCAGCATTTTTGTATCTTTTGGGTAAGTTCCTAGTAGTGCAATTGCCCTGTCATAGGGTAGCTCTATTTTTAATTTTTTGAGGAACCTCCATACAGTTTTCCAGAGTGGCTGCACCAGTTTGCATTACCACCAACAGTGCAAAAGTGTTCCTCTTTCTCCACATCCTTGCCAACATCTGTTGTTTCCTGAGTTGCTAATTTTAACCATTCTGACTGGTGTGAGGTGGTATCTCATTGTGGTTTTGATTTGTATTTCCCTGATGATGAGTGATGTTGAGCATCTTTTCATGTGTCTGTTTGCCATCGGGATGTCTTCTTTGGAAAAGTGTCTATTCATGTCTTTTGCCCATTTCTTCACTGGATTATTTGTTTTTTGGGTGTGCTTTGTTTTCTTTTGGACAGATTCCTAGGATGGATGAGTAGGTCCCATGGTAGATGTGTGTCTAACTTTCGAAGAAACTGACAAACTGTGTTCCAAAGTGGTTGTACCATTTTATGTTTCCATCAGTGGTACATGAGAATTCTAGTCTAGTTCCTCCACATCCCTGCCAACACTATGTATGGTTCGATTTTTCTTTTGATTTTAGCCATCCATATAGTTGTACAGTGATAGGTGTACAGTGATACCTTCCTATGGTTTTATTCAGCATCTCTTCATGTGCTTAGTTGACATCTGGAAGTCTTCTTTAATAGAATGACTATTCATATATCTTGTCTATTTTTTAATTGGGTTGTTTTCTTATCATTGAGTGTCAAGAGTTTCTTATCTATTCTGGAAGCAATTGCTTTGTCAAATGTATGTACTGTGAATATTTTCTTCCAGTGTCTGGCTTGTCTTTATTCTCTTAACATTGTCTTTGGAAGAGTAGACATTTTTAATTGTAATGAAGTCCTATTTATTAACTTTTTTTTAATGGACTATGCCTCTCAGTGTGGTGGCTAAGAAATCTTCACTTAATCCAAGGTCACAAACATTTTCTCCTATATTTTCTTCTAGAAGTTTCACAGCTTTAGGTTTTACATTTATCTCTGGTGCATTTTGAGTTAATATTTACATGATGGAAGGTATAGATTGAAATTCATTATTTTCTATATGGATATCCAGTTGTACCAGCACCATTTGTTGGAAGGACCATGTTTCCCCACCAAATTTTCTTTCTCCTTTGTCAAAAGTCAATTGTCCATATATGTTATTTCTGTTCCCTTGACCTATCTTTAAGCCAATAACACACTGTCTTGATTCGTGTAGCTTTCTAATAAGTCTTGAGTTCCAGTGTTCAAATTTGATTCTTCTTTTGTAAATTTTTTTTTCTTTTGTTTTGTTTTACTTTTGCTATTCTAGGTCCTTTGTGTCTCCATATGAAGCTTATAATCCACTTGTCAATTTCTACAAAAAAGGCTTACTGAGATTTTGATTGGGATGGTGCTGATTCTATAAATCAATCTGGGGAGAACTACGTCTTACCAATATTGAGTGTTCTGATCCATGAATAAATTCTATCTTCCCACTTATTTAGATCTTCTTTAATTTTTCTTGGCAGAATTTTTTTTAGTTTTTAGTGCATAGAGAACTGTAAACATTTCTCAGTCACAAACTATAAAAGAGAACAACCAGTTTCTTCAAGACTGACAAGCTAAAGGCACCAGAGTCTTAAGCCCCAGTATTGTTTTACAGCAATACCATGCAAGGACTGTAAAGAGGGGATGATAGTACTTATTTCCTAGAATTTTGAGCATTAAATGAGAGAGCACAAGTATACAGTTTAAGATAGCACAGGCCATGGTTCCGACTGCCTGGGTTCAAATCCCAGGTCCACCATTTAGAGCTGAGCAATCTTCGGAAATACACAATCCCTATTCAACTCAGCTTTTTGATCAGCAAAATGCAGAAGATACTAGTACTTCCCTCATAAGGACCCTCATGAGGGTATGATGAGCTTGCTAAACAGTTAGAAATATCTTGTCATATTTTAAGCAACAAATAAATGTTAGCAATGGGTGTTGATTTTATCATTAACGGCACTTAACACAGCATCTGGAACATAGTAAGCAACCAATAAAGGGTAGATTTAATTATTAGGTTATATAACAAACTAGGCTACCTGGTTAACACCTTCACATATGCTTCACATCAATTTGAGTACCACAGGCTGAATTGAATTTGCTAGAAGGATGTTTGTTCTTTTTTTTTAAGCATGTTTGTTTTGAGAGAGAGAGAGAGAGAGAGAGAGAGAGAGAGAGAGACAGGCAGCAGGGGAGGGGGAGAGAAAGAATCCCAAGCAAACTCCATGGTGTCAGCACAGAGCCCAACACAGGGCTTGAACTCATGAACTGTGAGATCATGACCTGAGCCGAAGTCAAGAATCAGATGCTTAACTGACTGAGCCACCCAGGTGCTCTAGGAGGTTTGTTCTTAAAAGACCTGACCCTGATACTGAACACAGACTCCCCTTTCTACTCTTTGAATGTAGTATTTGAGAGTTTGCCTCAGACATACCCAACACAGGATCTCAACATGTAGGCAAATCTCCCACAGCTAGCTTTACTATTAGCCTCCTTAATTTCTCTTCCACCCATTTTGAGATTTAGAAGTCTGAAAGAGATTGTATAAATCATTCTCTCTCATCACTTCCAACATCCTTAGAAAGCTGACTCCTTCCTGATGATACACCTACTCTACCCCTGACCCTTGCTATAGGGCAGAGAAGTGTCCAGGTTACATATAGACTGGTTCTATGGGGTAGTTTTATGATGTGTTCTGATTTCAAAACCCAGGAAGGCCCCGTGCACCTCTCGGCACCCCCCACCACTACTTTCCACCCCTGTACACACACACACACACACACACACACACACACACAATCTCCCCTTCTAGTTTGCTGACACAAGCTGCCTAATTGGAAACCCATGTCTGCACTTGATTACTCAGTTCCCTGTAAAACTGCAAATTACCTTTGAAGAAAAAAAATGATCATGAGCTTATTCATGTAGGTGACAGTGCGACGTCATGGAAAGAGCGCCAAACCAGAAGAGTCAAGGCTTGGGTTCTAATCTTAGCTGCTCTTCTCCCTTTTCTGTAACCTAAGATTCCACTTAAGCTCTCTGCTGTACCCTAAGGGGATGGTGCCATTTGGGTCATTCATTCACCCAGCAAATCTTACCACAGCCACGTATTGTTTTAAGTGCAGAAGACACAGCAGTGAGCAAAACGAAATCCCTGCTCCCACGGAGTTCATATGCAAGTCAGAGAGATGGATAATAAGCAGTAAACACATATGTAATAGATCGTCAAGGGGTGGTGAATTGCAAGAATCAAAATAAAGCAGAGCAAAGAGGCAGAGAATGAAAAGGAATGCTAATTTAGGTGGTGGCAAAGGAAGTTCTTTCGGAGGCAGTGACAATTCAGCAAAGGCCTAAAGGAAGTAAGTGAGGCGATGTGAGGCAAGCTGGCAGGAGAACATTCCAGAATGGGGAGTGGTAAGTGTGAAGGTCATTTTGCTCGACGTGTTTGAGGAAAATAAAGAGGCCATATGGTTGCAGTAAAGAGTTAGCTGGAGAGGGGTCTAGGGCACAACACATATGGGGCATTGCCGGCCAGCATGATGACTTTGGAGAGTGTGTGTGGTCTAAGGGACACGGAAGTCACTGCAGGGTTTGGAGCAGGGGAGTCACAAGATCTGACTTGTTTTCGAGCACTCACTCGGGCTGACGTGCTCAGGACAGGTAAGAAACAAATGTTTGGAACATAACATTAAACACTTAGATGTAGGGGAAGCATTTCAAACGAAGGAATAAGAAAGGAGTAACAGATGACTCTAATATTTTGGCCTGGAGAAGAAGAGGATGGCATTAACTGAGATACCGAAGCCTGAGGAAGAAGAGGGCGCACCAATAGTTCGTTGGGGACATGTTAAGTTGGGCTCGTCCATTAGCTATGCCAGGGGCAGGTCAAGTGGGCAGTTGTGTATATGGGGTTGGAGTCATGAGTGTCTGCATGATAATGGAATTTACGGCAGCAAGTGGCGCCACCTGGGTGGTGACTGTTGCTAGAAAAGAAAAGAATTCCAACAAGAAAAGGGGGGTCCAAACAAAAGATTCCAGTTTATTAGTGGGTTAAATGAGATGGACACCTAAAACAGGGCATTGGAGTACTTCAGGGTACACCCCAAGTACCAGAAATCTCAAGTAAAATGAACTTGAACAATAAGAACGTTTATTGCATAATAGAATTCTGGAAGAAGAGTAGTTCTGAGCTTGGTTAATTCATTGGCTGAATGATGTCATCAAGAACCAAGACCCCTTCAGCCTCAGGGTGGCTCAGTTGGTTAAGAGCCAGGCTCTTTTGGTTTCAGCTCAGGTCCTGACCTCATGGTTCACAGGTTGGAGCCCCGCATCAGGCTCAGTACTGATAGTGGAGGGCCTGCTCGGGATTCTCTGTCTCCCTCCGTCTCTGCCCCTTCTCCACTCTCTCCCTCTCAAAAATAAGCAAATAAAAACTTAAAAAACAAAGAAGAACCAAGGTTCCTTCATCTTTGGACTCTGCTATTCTCATAACAGCAAGATGGCTCCTGTAGCTCCAGATGTCACATCCTCTCACACCGTCCACAGGTGGGATAAAGAGAACAACCTTTTTCGTCTCTTTTTAAGAGGAAACTTTACCAGTAGCCTCCCCGCAGAATTCCCTCTTCAACTAAACCAGAATGGGTCACAAACTCACGCCTACACAAATCTTAGCAGGGAGCACATAGCCGTACGCAACCATACTATTATAGACTCCGAGGGTAGAAGAGACCTGGAAAGTTCATGTATTTCCAATGTCAAATCTTCATGACTTTGTGCATTAGACAAGGTTCCAGAGAGAAGTATAGGACCTATCCAAATTATCCTAATTTAGAAGGAACTCAGAGGATCTGATGCCAGCCTCATCTATGAGTGAGAGCAGAACACAGCAAAACCACGGGATAGTGCATCAGTCCAGGCTAGTATGAGAGATGCCTCCCTCCCCACATCCCAATAGGAGCTGAGACCTTTGGTCCAGGGGCACAGCCAGCCAACCCACAGCCACCTAGAAGGATGAAGGATGCTAGGGAATAAATGCTCTGCCTCACCCCCTTTCTCCCTCCAACTAGAAAACAAAGGTGAGACCCTGAGGCACAAAACAGAAAAGAGTGGAGAAGGTTCTGGAAGAACAAACAGAAGATATCTGGCTTGCCCCATAGGGAAGATCAGCCACTCTGAGGCCACTCGTTTCACCTAGGGAAACTCTGGCTTCTAAAAATATCCCAGTCAACCCAGGGAAGTTGGGGGGGGGGGGGGATCTATATAGAACAGGCCTAATTCCTCATCCCTGTGACAAAAGTTGAGATGGAAGACATAGTCAAGTGTTAGGGCAAAAGTCATTAAGATTAGTTTAGTCCTTGACCCCAGTGTCCACTGGAGATGGAAGGTTGGGGTCTCCATGTATCTTTTCCTTAGCACGGTGCCTCCCCGCCAGACGCAGTTTTGCTCAGTAGGAGACACTGGCAATTCCATTGTCACAACTTCAGGGAGTGCTACTGGCATCTAGGGGGTAGAGACCAGGCATGTCACTAAACATCCCACAAGGCCCAGCGCGGTAACCGCCGCAAGGAATGACGTGGCCCCAAATGTCAATAGTGCCACAGATGAGAAACTTAGCTGGTGTAAGACCTTCCCGAGGGGCCACAGCCCAACGTTTCCCCTTACACTTGGGCCGAAATCTTTGGTTTCATGGTGAGCTAATACAAAAACAGTACCAGGGTTCTTTGAGGGCAGGGAGGGAAGGGGTTGGTGGCAGCAGAGTTGCAGGGGTGGGGGGAGAGGCGGGAGAGAGAGGAGGGGCTCTGTGCTCACAGAGGAATGGCCCTTGTTGAATTTCTCTCAGTCAGTGCACAGCCCCCAGCCAATGGTGGGGAGCAGCGAGCCCACGGGCCACTCCGGACCCCCACCAGCTGTGGGGCTGCATGCGAGCTGTATCACACCCCAACACCCGCTCTTCGCAGGCAAGCCTATAAACAAGAAAGCCAACCGCGAGAACATAAGAAAGAAATAAAAGTTGTTTGGTCTGCCGTCAGGAACAGATTGTTGGAATATCCTAACCCCAGTCCAAAAGGAACAACCAACAATAACAATTAGGAGACCGCGTCTGACTTTGAACCACACGATGCCTGCATTTTCCCTGTGCCAGGACCATTTCCAAGGGGACTAACCACTGGCCCCGTCCTGTGTTCTTACCACGGCCTGAGGAGCCCTCCTCTGTATGTAATCACCAACGATAGGACCCAAACACATGAAAATGTCAGCTGGGACCATGAATTAGGAGCAGGTGAACTTAGCCTCTGCTAAAGGTCAGCGGATGTATTTTGATGGACATGTGCTGTCACACCTCGATTCCTCTTTCACTTGGCATCTACAGATCAATTGAAAATATTGTATTTTAAGTGAGTCTTCCAGATACCTGTAGTTACCCTGTTTAAGAAAAACCTTACTGCTGGCATATTCAGGGGTGGAAAGCTTTCTAAACGGTATACATTTTCCTTGCTTCGATAAACAAAGCATATTGACAATAATTCTAGCCTTTCAAGTGACTCAGGACAATTACTCTAATATAATAATAAGAAAATAAGATGTTCTCAGACCTTGGATCACTTTGCCCAGGCATTAAATGAACCCAGATCATGCTTTCCCCCACCCCACCGCCCTGCTTTGGTTCTTGTGCAAACCCTCCATAGCTCCTCTTTGCCCTCCCTGCAGGCAGCTGTCAGCGATTACGATTTATTTATATAACCAGGCCTGCTCACCCATAGGCCTTGCTTTCTAGCACTTGCTGCCGAGGGCTACGTTTTTGCAGCATGCTGAAATCCCCTGGGTGTTTAAAAAAAATCGTCCACGTCTGAGTCTCATCTCCAGAGTTGTGATTTTGTTAGTCTGGGGCATGGCCTGGGCCAGGAGATAGTTTAAAACTCCCCCAGGTGAGTCTGTTGTGCGGCCAAAGCTGGGACCCACCAGAACAGGAATAGTCTACCCTGTTAGAATGAGGCAGAAAATAAGAGCGAATTATGATCCGAATGATTTTCCTATGAATAAGTGTTAGTACATGAACCTTTCTGTGATGTGTTTTGGAGCTCTTTGGGTCTCGTGTTCTCCTTTTTAGCTGTGCTCCGAGGAAGTGATTTAAGCAGGGAAAAGGGTAGAATGGATCGGTGGGTTAGCGTTGGGTGTCTCCTGTGCAGCTGCACAGGATCAGACCTTGACTGTGCCATTTACTTGTGACCTTGGGTAAGTGGCTTAATCTTTCCGGGCCTCAACCTCATCAGTAAAGTGCCGGCATTATTACACTATATGTTAACTAACTTGGATTTAAATTTTAAAAAATAAAGTGTCGTGAGGATTCAGGGGGTTAGTGCACACAGAGGACTGAGCCTAGAGCCTGGCACGTAATAACACTTCACAAAGTTAGTGCTGTTAGTTCCGGACGCAGCATTCAGGTAGTCAAAGTGGAGAAAGGAGATGTGGGCAGGGCTAAGGGAACAAAGCAGGGGTGTTGCAGCTCCCGGAGAAGGGCAATGCTAGGAAGCTGTTACCAGCCCAGGCCAGCAGGGGAGAAGGAAGTGGTGTTGCCAGGATCCAGTGCAAGCCAAGGCTGTGGAGACACAGAGTAACTGCCGAAGAGGAGGCGAAGGAGCAGGGAGGGAACAGGGAAGAAGTACCCCGACCTCTCTCTCCCGCTGCCTTCCATTGGCTGAGCCCCAGATAGTGGAAGGGAAGAGGCCCTCCGGGGCGGGGTCAGCATTCTGCGGCACACAGCTAAGCACAAACGGAAGGAGATGAATCAGAATGGGCAGGGAGGTCGAGAGAGAATAACCAGCACAATTTGCTGTTACTAATTGCTGTATGAGCTGGGAAGTCACCAGAGAGAGTCCTCCTTGCCCTAGGGGGGGGTGCATCTACCCAGCATGCATCAGCTGTAGAATCCAGAGTGTCGCCCCTCAAGCCACACTCGTTTGGAAAGAAAGGTGCCATCACCACAGGCCTTCAGCACCAAACTGGGGTGGCTCAACATGGCTGTGTGCGGAAGTCCAATCAGAGCACTGGCATGAGCTTGATGGGAATTGCAGGGTCTTGCTCCGCCCTCAGCCCTGGGGAGCTGCCAGGGTTGCCCTCCGAACCCTCACTTCACTTGCTCTCCTCAGCTTCTTTCCCACCCCTGCCTGAAAGTGTCAGAAACAGCTCCTCCTTCACTCCCTCTGTTCCCTGAGCCACATTCCTGAGCCTGATTTGCAGCTAAAGAATTTCTCCTTCCATCCCTTCCCCACCCCCAAACACCACTTCTTTCCCCTCCCTCGGGAATGTTGACCTTTTGTCCAATGAAGACGGCAGTCTTCCAACTTCCCACTTTCTACTCAAGTGGCCCTTTCTCGGCTGTGTTTGCGTTTGCCCTACGAAACCACACCCCCCCCCCAACCCTCGGAGTCTCACTACCTGTCAAGTACTGAGTGACGTGAGCGGAAGCAGAAGCCCCTATCTTCCGACAACTTCCATTCTAAGTGTAAGGGGTGAGAGGCAGTGCTCACGGGGACTGGTGGCTTTCCCCATAAACATCTAGGCAGTGTGACTGCACTTTATGTTTTGTCACTGCACCTGATGGCAAATGAAAATGATTAACTTTTGGATTCACGGCCGGGTGCCCTGGCAACTTTTCATACTGGGCTGATACATGCACTTGGTTGCCCTGGGAACCCTGCTGTGACCCTGTCTTCATTGACATCATCAAGCCTTTTCCAGATCCTCCGACTAGATGCTCCTTTACCAGATTAAATTGAACTATTCATCCTTATTACTCCATTATGTGCATTCCAAATTCCTTCGGATTCATGCTTTCCATCACATACACACTGTGCTATCATAACAGCCATCATCCGGCTCTGTTCCCCTTCAGAAGCCTGGAAGACGTTACTACAGGGCTCTTCTGAGGCAAGAGAGAAGATGAAACCCTTCCTGTCCTCCTCCCAGTACTCAAGGGCCTGTGAGCAAAAGCATCATAATGATGTGCCAATGTCCTCAGAAGGAGCTGGGGATGGAAGTGAAGAGACACCTGCTCAGGTCTGAGTTGGCAGGATTTTAACCATTGATTTGGGTTCAGAGTGGCCAAAAGCAGCTGCAGCAGGAACAGTGGCACTCGCTCAACACATAGGTCCTAGGGATTCAATGAATCCCTGCCCTCGAGGAGCTTACATTTTATTTTTATTTATTTGTATGTTTTTGTTAAGGTCTGCACTTTTTCTTAACATAGCAGATGCACAAGGTTATGTTAGCTTCACGGGGACAACTTAGCGACTGGACAAGTCTAGACCTGTTCACCAGGAGTGTGGCCATCATCCGTCCCACGGCATGGCTGTTACGATATCATTGACTGTATTCCTTATGCAGGAGCTTGCATTTTAGATAAGGAGGGAGGACACAGTGTGCATGCATGTGCACACACACACGTGCAACACGCTCCCACCCCGATAACGTAGGCTGGCAAAGGATGAATGCCAATTCAGTAGTACATAAATAATAATAATTGGGTTCATTTTTAAAATCTGTAATGCAGGGGCAGCTGGGTGGCTCAGTCGGTTAAGCCACCGACTTTGCCTCAGGTCACGATATCACGGTTTGTGAGTTCGAGGTCCTTGTTGGGCTCTGTGCCGACAGCTCAGAGCCTGCAGCCTGCTTTGGATTCTGTGTCTCCCTCTCTCTCTGCCCCTCCCCTGCTCGCACTCTATGTCTCTCTCTCAAAAATAAATAAACGTGAAAAAAACTTTTCTTAATCTGTAATGCAGGCATTTCCCTTAATTAAGACTCTTTCTACCCAGGCGATTTCCATTTCAATTGATGTTGGTGGGATTTTTACTATATTTCCTCGTGTGTCTCTGTTTCCATGTGCATAACTTTGGTGGCTGAAAAATTTCTCCCACTTCCAAATCCTCGGATGTACTGTTTGACATCCTGACTTCATGACACATCCACAAATTTACTAACAATTTATCCGTCCATATCTAAGGATATGTCTTGGGATGATGTCTTTTTTTTTTAATGTTCATTTTATTTTTGAGAGGGAGAGACAGAGCATGAGTGGGGGAGGAGCAGAGAGAGAGGGAGACGCAGAATCCGAAGCAGGTTCCAGGCTCTGAGCCATCAGCACAGAGCCCGACGCGGGGCTCAAACTCACGAACTGTGAGATCATGACCTGAGCTGAAGTCGGACGCTTAACCGACTGAGCCACCCAGGTGCTCCAAGATGATACCTTAAGATTTAAATACCTTAAAGTAGAAATTGTCTAAAAACTAACTCCCCATTTAGGTAGGATGAGGTGTATGCCTTGTATCTTCAGTCCTCATTTTTTTCAGGGTAGACACTATAACAAAGCCAATTCCTCCAAGAACAGCCCCCTCCTCCTGTCCACATCTGTCCACATGTGTCACTGGCATAGGAAAGGCAAAGTCCAATCATGAGCAATGAGTGATTCTGAAGAATGTCTCAGCTCTAGCCCATAGTGGTCGGCATACAAATCAGCCATCAGTTCATCATACTGACACCTGCTTTATTTGCTTTGATGGCCTGTCCATATTTCTGTCACAGCACTTCTCAAAGAGGCTGTGCCTGTTGCCTGCACACACAGATGCCTCATCCCGCTAGACTGTGCACTCTTGGAGAACATGCAGGGTTCGGCTTGGCATTTCCAACATGGAGCACAGTGTTATGGGCTCAGCAGGCCCAGGGAACTGTGGATGAATGAATTGATTGAATAACCAACTAATGGAAAATGGGAAATCATAGGCATTCATACTCCTGGAGAGCAGGAATGGACCGACGAGTAATTCTGAGACAGGAAGCACTGTCTACGGAGTCACTCACCTTCCTTGGCAAAATCACACCCCAGAGTGTAGCACCATTTGCACTGAGGGTTGATGACTGAGCTGGTGGTTGGGGTGTCCCATTCTGGTCTGGGAAGGATCTCAGGGGCACAGTCTTCATCACCCTTCGGAACACACGGCACAGACCCTCCCAGATGATGGAGCAGCCCAGACAAGGACCAGATCACTTAGCCCCTTTATCACATCCCATTTTAATAAAACTCTCCCATAAAACTCCCATAAAACTGGAAGACCAGATTATGCGTAAACTAGGGTAGGTTCAAAAGTTCCTAACAAATCGTTACTCCAATTCTAACCTAGTTCTCAGGTTTGACGTAGGAAGAGACAAAGAATTTAGTCTCAAAGGGACATTTGGATTTTGCTTGGAACACATTTCAAGAAAATTGTCAAGGACGATAAGTGCCGTAGCATTTTGCGATTTAATTGGAGCCCGTGGCTAAATCCCATCATTAGAAAGGAGGCAAAGCGCATTTGGATGTTGAAGTGTCACTAATGTTGTCGTCCTCCTCTCTTGGCTCACCCTGGCAAAATGCTAATGAAGCAGGAACCCATCCAACATGAGCAAGCCACAGTGTGCCCTGTGCACAGCACTTCTCCCTCATCAGACATAGGAGTCACATCCATGAAGATAAAGTGTGTCTAAATGGACAGAGTCATTTTCCAGGGAACAACCTTGTATTGAATGATGTGCTGAGAACTACTCACAGGTAGGTGTGCTAAAGGTCACGGGGCGTCGATTCTGCCTCCAGTCGGACGAACAATGCCCCGAGTCATTTGAACCCTGATAACATTTACTCCAAACCTCAAATAAATAAAGTCATACTGAGTCACTGGCAGGAGATATCTGCCAGGTTGACCGCATTCAGGGACTGTGTAAAACGCAGCCTGAGTAAACAGACACAGATAAGCACAGCCATGGAGTATTCGCACCTCGGCTTTGGTGATGCTACGTGACACGTGTCACGATTCAGGTTGTCCTTGCTTTAAGCAAATTTAACCTTTAGTATACTTGGTTTTTTTTTTTAGAAACTAAAGAGGGACTATTCATTTAAATTTTTTTCATTTAACCAGTCTTAAAGAGCACCTCTGGGGGCGCCTGGGTGGCGCAGTCGGTTGAGTGTCCGACTTCAGCCAGGTCACGATCTCACGGTCCGTGAGTTTGAGCCCCGCGTCAGGCTCTGGGCTGATGGCTCAGAGCCTGGAGCCTGTTTCCGATTCTGTGTCTCCCTCTCTCTGACCCTCCCCCGTTCATGCTCTGTCTCTCTCTGTCCCAAAAATAAATAAACGTTGAAAAAAAAAATTAAAAAAAAAAAAAGAGCACCTCTGTGCTCGTAGTTATAATTTTTTTAAAGTTTATTTATTTACTTTGGGAGAGAGAGAGTTGGGGAGGAGCAGAGACAGAGTGGGGCAGGGGAGAGAGAGAATCCCAAGCAGGCTCCACACTGCCAGCACAGAGCCCGATGTGGGGCTTGAACTCACAAACCACGAAATCACGACCTGAACTGAAATCAAGAGCCAGACGCTTAACCGACTGAGCCACCCAGGTGCCTCAATTTTTTTAAAGTTCGAAAATACACATTTTTCAGGAATACATCTATCACCAAGTACACGTTTATAAAGAAAGGCAGATAAGTAATCAAATGACTATTTAATTGACAATATTGTAATCTTGGATACTTCTTTCAATAAAACTTCACCTTGCCTACACCAAAGAAACTGCTTCCTTGACCGAGCTAGACAACAACTGAGCAACAGAGACATCTTTTGTTCCCACCACAGCACAGAGCCAACAGTCCCTCTGATGATCTGTCGCTAACCAAGTCAAGGAGGACCGTGTGGCAGATCTATTCATCCGCCAGGCACATCGCTGTGGGGGTCAGCGTTTTGGCATGAACAAGCGCATGGCTTCAGGGTCAAGAGAGAAGCAATTAATCAAACCACAGGGAAGAGAAATGAAAATCGAGCAGACAGTTACGAAGACCAGATAAGAGGAACAAGAGTCCAATATGTGCGTGGATAAACAATGCTCCCCTTTGCACGCTGAAGAATGTGCAAGAGGGTGAAGCCAGAAATACAGAAATGGTGCTCTCAACTGCAGTTTCCAGGCATGGCTTTTCTCTCCCGAACTTAGAGCCCCCTCCACAGCCTCATTCCTCAGGCTCTGCACCTTGGTCACCCACCTCCAGTGTCCAGGGGAAGCCACGGCCGGTGCCAGGCCAGTGCAAGGATCCGAGCAGCCCAGAAATAGGGAGGGATGAGATAACACGCCTTCCGCCATTAGTGAAGAATGGAACTTGCCCAGTTAACCATCTTGAAGTAAACGCCTCGGGCAATGGTGTTCTCCTTCTTTTTGTCCCGTGCTCATACATCCAACCTTAATCTGAAACGTGGCAGTGAAAGGCAAACCAAGAAGGCCCATCCAGATCAACTTGCGTTCAATTGTGCACGGAGCAAAAAGGCCGAAAAATAGGAGAGGAGCGTTTTGTTTTGTTGAAATTTCAAAAGCGAGTGTATCTTCTATTCAGTGCTGAATGTCACTGTGACACCTGGTACCAGCTTCGCCTTCCTTCCACCTGGCTTTGGCGGAAGGGAGAAGCCACAGTGTGCAATGGCCGAAGAAAGACCTGAGGGTGGACTTAGATCTGATTTGTGTCGTGCACGAAGCGAGCAATCCGTGAGCTGCAGAGATCCTTTGTCTCAGCTTCCAGAGAGGAGGGTAGACGGAGTCCCCAGGTTCAGGGCCAGTAGAAGAACACAGAAGGAGACAGTCTTCCGGATTTTTGCATGCCAGCTCTTCACTGAACTGTCCTTTGATATGGCAACCGCCTTCTGTGGTGGGGCCACCTAAGAAGTGCAGGAGGAAATATCTCAATAGGAGAGCCAGACGGAAATACGCGATTTCAGGGAAGGGATGTGTCTTGCCCATTGTGGTTTTACAATACATGAGCCTAGTTTATCTAGCAGCAGCAAAAATGCACTCTGTATAATATTGTCATACTTAAGCTATGCACGTGTTTATCATTTCCTTACCAACAACAGCTGGAGAAAACGGTTAAGTGAGATGGGGGGGGGGGGGAGGAGGATGGGGAGGAATCCAAACACCAGAATGGACAACCTATAACTAACTTCCTCAGCAATGAAGCTCTAGATACCGTCATATGTCATTGCTGTCAAAGTGTCCTGGCTCTGCCTTTTTTCTTCTCAACCCAGAGTGAGGGTGGACAAAAAACAGGACGGTGAAAATAAAGTGGATAAAGCTAAAAAAATGTTTTACCTTGATTTCTTGAAGTTCTGTAGTTGCCCCCCCCATGGGGCCCTTGTTTTATTTCAGAGGTGCAAACTTGTAACTGCTTAGAATGCATCCGTTGACTCTTCTCCTGGGGGACACTTGCCCCCCATGGAGTGCAAGAGCTGAGATTGCACCTGCTAACTGCTATGACCCAGATCCAGCCATGCTACTAAATCCCTCTGCAACCTGGGACAGGCTCACACTGCCTGAGTAGGACTTTCTGCCCTGCCAAAGGCTGCTAAAGCAGGGAAAATGGTTCAGCAAAGGATTTTGAACTCTTTTTTTTTTCTTAATTTATTTTTGAGTGTTAGAGAGCTAGTACGGGAGGGGCAGAAAGAGAGGGAGAGAGAGAGAAAGAGAGAGAATCCCAAGTAGGCTACCTACTGTCAGCATGGAACCTGAGGCAGGGGTCAAACCCACCAACCATGAGATCATGACCTGAGCCGAAATCAAGAGTCAGATGCTTCACCAACTAAGCCACCCAGGCTCTCCAGGATTCTGAACTCTTTAAATGACGTCAACCAAGAGCACTGCTCCACTGCTGTTTCTTAATAGCTTGTCTTTCCTCCTACCATCACCTTGGCTTGGGATGACTTCTCCCCCTCATTCACCCACCCCACCCCCCCTTTGTTACCTAATTCTTTGTCGTCCTCCTAGAAGCCTTTCCTGAAATCCTCAAGCAGCCCTCTTGCATTGACTCCCCTCTTTGGATTCCTCAGTAGCCCTTCGAGTAAGAGTCTGGTAGGCTGTTAAGTTGGTGTTAACACAGGAGTACTTTGGCGATTTCTCCAAATTCAGTTATTTCACTACCTGAGTTTAACTGGGATATTCAGCAGAGAAACACATTATACCTTCTTGGTTAACAGCGACAACAAAATGCAAAGACGCTGATGTGAACTGAACACACTCTTGACGTGCTCGGTTCACAGTTATGCAGACATCGGTGTCTCCCTCACACAAAATGAATAACGAGGGTGACCGCAGCCAGGATGAATGAGCCCTTCCCAGTCACCTGATTAGTCAGACCACTTAAGCTCGTTGAGTCTCTAGGACCGTTTGAGCTCATGAATGCAGACGTGACACTGATTGCTATTCAGGATAAAGTTAAGTGCCCCAGAGTTTCCTGGCTTCACCACTGGGTCACTAACAACTAAGCCTCGGTCAAGACCTTTCAAGGCCTCCACTCCACTCCTCAGAGTGTCTACTTGTTTATTTTAGGTAGAGAAGTGCTGCTCTTGTTCCTGGGTGCATAGTGGATCACTGGAAACTCTTTAAACTAGAACAGTGTGAAGATATGTTGGAATCTCCAGCACATTAAAGCGAAGGCGGAGGAGAAACAGCATACTCTTATCTGCATTTGGTGATACAGTAATTACAGTTCCCCTTAAGAGCAGTTAATAATCACTTTCCATCTTGTAACCTAAGAGTAATGAACACTGTAGCTTTTCTTGTTAATTGAAGTCGACAGAATGCTAGAAAGAGCCTCATGGCACGCCCCTTACACCAGGGGCATATTTTCTCTTTGTTTATCAATAGGGAGTGTTTGTTTATTTCCTTATGGCTTACCCTAGGTTTCAATGAGAGAAAGCAAAGACTTTATTCTCAGGAAAGTCCTTGGGGGAAAGTTCCAGTCATCTGTCGTGAGCATGATCTTAGTATGTAACCTGGCCCAAACCAATTAATAAGTAATCCATTTTGCCATCATAATCTGAATGTATCTCTGGGAATAAAAACGGACCAAAATAACTGGGACAGCTACAGTTCTCTCCGTCCTCTTCCCAAAGATCTCACCAGCCCTCTAAAGAGCCTAAGACATCAAAGGTCAGAAAACTGACTGTCCATACTGTTCCCGACAGCAAGAAGAATGCCCATGACCTAACCAGACAGAGCACAGGACAGAACTGCAGGACGGGCGTTCCACTGAAGGCTGTTTAGAAGCC
Source organism: Felis catus (assembly GCF_018350175.1). NCBI lineage: Eukaryota > Metazoa > Chordata > Mammalia > Carnivora > Felidae > Felis > Felis catus. Next base: position 17,417,874 of record NC_058372.1, read on the forward strand.
AGAAGGTCTACCCTGCAAAGTCATCACGAATGCCCACCCCCACCTCCTGACTGTCCCCCATCCCGGTCCAAAACCTCCCAAGGACACCCTTGGTAATGAATGGGTTAGATTCGCTGAACTGCAGTGAAATTCAAAGGCCCAGGCTTACACGAAGCATTCAAAAGCTAGAAGACATTTGGCTAGGATTGTGTTGTTTTGTTTTGTTTTGTTTCAGTCACTGAGCCGAGTCCCTAGTCTGTGTAACTCAGGACACCAAAGTGAAATAGAAATCTGGCCTATATTTATATCTTACAATGAACTTCTCATTGCATTGTTCATTGTGTCCTATTACTTCTAATACATGCTAGAAAAATAAAAAACATCATCATAAAAAAAAAGCTAGAAGAGAGAGCACCACTTTCATGTGACAAGGAATTTCAGAAATTTGGGCCTTTACTTTAAATTTGTAAATTTTAATGTCAATTTTCAACTTCACTGAACTTTGTTATAAACAAGTAAAATTTCTTTTCCTAATTTCAAGTAGATTTAAAGGAAGCTATGTTAAGGAACTAAGATACCATAGACTACTCCCATTTCGGCCAGCTGCAATAAATATAAATGTAGCCCCTGTTCCCAAATACTGGAAAATTCTTTATTACCCTTAAAAGGCAACAGCTTTAACCCAGTCTTATTTTATATGTATGATCTTTTATTTCTCTGGTGTTCACAACAGAATGCCTTTTATATGTATATTTGCTACCTTTTACCTTCACTGATAGATAACCAACATTAAAATTGCTACCAGATAATTTATAAATCAGAAAATAATTCAATGCCAATTAATTGAAGATCCATTTTAATTTTCTGCCATGTTTCAGCAAACGAAACAAGTTACTCCTGTTGCCATGTGTGTCCCAGAAAATATGTCCTCTCATTTTTTTTTTCATTTGCCACGTTTTGGTTAGAGGTCAAGGAAACAGAGAAGCTAATGAGGGGGGAGGGGCCAGCCAGCCCAGCTGCTGGCCTCGGGTTTCCAGGTGTGGTCACCACATTTGACCATAAGTCCTACAAGTCAAAAACAAAAAAAAAAGTTTCATCTTTGTTCCAGGACAAACCCGAGGCTCAGGAATTTACTCAGATTAACCAAATGGAGAAGAGACGGAGACACAACCTGTAGAAATCAGTTGAAAAATAATAGGGGGGAAAGTCAGATAGAACCCAGGATGGTTGGTACCTCCAGAAAGAGCTGGTGCTCTGCTTTGAAATCCCAGAAATTTGCTCCAATCTGTGTTCGTGGGTGACATCAACCAACATGCAGATGTGCTTAGGGTACCCTCTAGAATGACAAACTTACTAAAAATACAATGGACCAGAATAAGCAACCACACCGGTGTGATTATCTCCCTGGACTCTATGGGAAGCTCTGCCACCATCAGAAGCGATCTGTTGGTTCCTCTTGAGACACTGTTGCCATAAGAAACAGGTTGCTGGCCATTCACATCATCCCTACCTGAAAACTTACAGGGAAAAGCCAAGTATTAACCAGAAGGGGAATGGGTGTCCTGGGAATCAGAACAAGAGGCCTCAATCAATGGAAGGTTAATAGAATTGGGCCAAAACATCCCAAGGCATCCATCTGATAATAGGAATCATTTTACCAACAGTGGCAAAAATAGAGTCTAATAACTATACTCTTCCCATTAGCTGTTTCTACATTATGGATTTCTTTGCAATTGAAAAGTCCCAGAGCGCCCAGCTGCTCCCCTCTTCCCCCAGACAGTGGGCAAGCCCATGGGATCACACTTCTGATTGTCCTTCTTCTAAGTCTCTAAAACTAATCAACATCCTTCACGGGGCCCTCTGAACAGATCTCTTTCAAGCATTTTTGCATTGGAGAGGTATGTTATCAGCTCAAGAGTTTCCCGTTAAGTTTTTCAAAGGCTCGGGTCAAATATCTCTCTGAGCCTGAAATCAAGTCTGTTTTCCCCAATTCCATACATGTCCCTGATACCTGATTCTTCCACCCACATACCCCACTCTGAAAAAGAGATGCCCCCAAACAATAGACAAGTCACTGAGAAAGGAATAAAAACATGGCAAATTAGTAAATTGACATACTGGCTTATGTCTCGAGTGTGTGGGATCTCCTGAAATGTGCCCTAGATTCATTGGAAAATCAGAAAAAGAAGGTTTCCACCTGAGAGTTAAATGATAAGGTCAATACATAGAATCCAGAATACTTGAAAGTATGCTTATTTCTATGTTCTCCAGACTCAGCAGAATAGCTCAAAAATGCCATGTAAGATTGTCTCCCCCCCCCCCACCCCCTGCTGCTGGAAGAGGAGCTAGATGGGGCTGAGGGATGACTGCCTAACCCGAGGGCAGGGGCATTTGCTGGTATGAACACCAGGACTGTTGGAGAAAATGGTGGGATTATTTTGCCTCTTTCCCATTTCCTCGTACCCAGATACAAAATCAGAGAGCAGGAAGGCCTGGCTGTGAAAATGATTTGTGGGGCGCCTGGGTGGCTCGGTCAGTGAAGTGTCAGACTCTTGGTTTCGGCTCAGGTCATGATCTCATGGGCTGGTGAGTTCGAGCCCCACATGGGGCTCCATGCTGATGGTGCAGAGCCCGCTTGGGATTCATTCCCTCTCCCTCATCTCTTACTGTCTCTGTCCCTCCTCTGCTCGCTCACTCTCTCTCTTTCAAAATAAATAAATGAATTTTAAAAAATGATTTTTAAATAATATAGTGCTACTCAAATGTAATATAATTAGTGATAACTGACGTCTTTGTTAGCGATAATATAAAATACCCGAGGTTCCAAATGTTACAAGCACTTTCCATCTTTAGTAGGAAACTAACATTTCTTTCGGGACTAGTCAGGCCAGAGAGAATGATACATGAATCCAAATTAAGGATAAATTCAGGAAAGGCGATCCTCTTAGAAAATAGTGAAGGGGTGCCTGGATGGCTCAGTCAGTTAAGTGTCTAACTTGGCTCAGGTCATGCTCTCGTGGCTTTTGAGTTCAAGCCCCACATCAGCTCTGTGCTGACAGCTCAGAGCCTGGAGCCTGGAGCCTGTTTCGGATTCTGTGTCTCCCTCTTTCTCTCTGCCTCTCCCCTGCTTGTGTTTTCTCTCTCTCTCTCTCAGAAATAACAAATGAATAAACTTGAAAGGAAGAAAGAAAGAAGAAAGAAAGAAAGAAAGAAAGAAAGAAAGAAAGAAAGAAAGAAAGAAAGAAAGAAAGAAAACCTAGTGAAAACCAACACAAAATGCTTGTACTTACCCATGACCAGGAATAACCATCTTTGAGTGAGGCTGTAAATGTGTGCTAAGGGAGACTTAGGAAATACATAAGTCTGTCCAGGAAATATCACTTTGCAACTATTGGCAATTACATTGCATCTTGCCGGGGAAAGGCCAGTCTGCAAAAGAATGGTAGAATTCATGGGTCTGGATACAGGGAGTGGAAGAATGTGTCCCTGTCCATTCATGGGGGCAAGAGAGTATACTGGACGGAGAGAAAAGAATGCCCTAAGAGTCTGTCTTAAGGTTTCTGTCTGAAATATGACTAGAGGGATACTATCTCACTGTTTTTCAGATCTTTTGAGTATGGGAGAAAACTTTCAGGGGAGAAGGGGCTTTTTTTTGTTTGTTTGTTTGTTTGTTTGTTTAGATCTTAGAAAGCTCTAAGATTTGCCCATAATATAATTGTTCCTAAAAATTACCTGCAAAATTCCCAACATTAGACTTCTGTCTTATGAGGAGCAAGTTGTTCTCAAGGAGCTAAAGTTTACCAAGAAAATCCTTTAGCCCAGTAGTTGACAGCATATTTTCAGCATTTCATACATGTTCTTTATTTTCATTCTTTCTCATGGCAAGTGCCTACTGGAAGCCTAAGTTGTGCCCACTTGGTCCAAAGACTCCATTGCATTAGGTTAACGACATCTATGTGTCTGGCTCCTAGTTTCAAATGTCATGTATCACTTCATTTTCCACTTTTCGTAAAATAGTAAGATTGAAACTGAAAAAAAAAAAAGTCAAACAATTGCACAAGTATCAGTGCAAAAAGACAACACCACCAAAACTGAACAGCTGAGGTAGGTAACATCCTCACGCAGTAGCCTGGGGGGTACTAGTCAGTTAATGTCTAAACGGCGTGCCCAAAAGGCCACTTAGAGGGCCAAAATACAATGTAGAATAGTAAAGGCTCATCAAAATACACTTGTAGTAACCACCCCCCCCAATACAGTAATGTTTTGAAACAAACGCAGCTACACATACCCACGAACTAGCAGAGCACAGATGTGATTAGAGTCCTGACTTCCTCCGCAATAATATTTCTTGCTCTAAATTAATTTTCATTCTGTCTTCGGAACTGTCTGTCTTCTGAGCCTCATCGGCTCAGGGTGTACTGAGAATGTTTTTAGGGACTGTAGAGTTGAGGCTCACTGCTGTGGTCGAGGGCACTGACTCCTGTAAGGCAAAGCCCCTTACCCTTCTTACGTTTCTCTACTTAAATGCAATCTAGGGTTGTGGCATATATAAATAAGCTTTATCATAAGCCTCAGATAAAATATTCAGATAGGATCAGTTTAGGGAAGATAATTGAAAAAAAGCAATTATCCTCCCCCCAGACAAGACCCATATCTCAATAATCATTGATAATAATAACTGCATGTTTTTCTTGTTGTCCTAGCTCCTCAGTGCTGCCCCCACAACCCCCCCCCCACCCCATGCTCTTGCCCCTAGGACCTTTGTTGTAAATTGATAGTGTATGTAGCAATCAGCATATGCAGCTGAAAGCCAATGCCTCTGACAACCCTGGATACCCACGTTGCTCCACAGTACCAAAGGACTCTATATTATCATAAAGCCAAGTCTATGTTCTTAAGCTACATACGATAGAGTTGAGTCAATGTACAGGTGTGGAGGCATTATGAAAAGATCTTTGAAAACCACCTGCCTGAAGCCAAGGAAGTGGTAGCTTTTTATTTTTTGCAAAGACGTCTGACCTTATCAAGGCTTCAGACCAAAAACTCAGTTCATCAGTTCATCTGGCATCTAACGAGCCCGAGAGCCAATTTGTTCTTTGCGCGTTAGAGTCAGACGGTATGTCACAAGCCATTTCCGGGGTTAGTTTCTTGAAAAGACACATCTGCAGGAAGCACCGGCCAGAGAGAAATGACTGGGGCTCAAATAAAGGAATTGACTTCAAGGAATCTTGACTTCAGGAAGAGGTCCCGAGAACAGCAGCCAGAGATGCTGAGATTTTTCTGTGAGGGCTGTTTGTAGTCACGAGCCAGACAGGTAATTCCAACATGTAGAGGTTTTCTTTGGCACGGGTGCTGTAAGAGCTGTTGGGCTGAGAGCAGAATCTCTACTCAACTGACGCCAACCTGCTTCCATCTGTTGATGGCTCGTCCTTATGGCGAATGAGGAGAGGGTACGCTTGTATATCAAAATGGGTCCAGTCTTCCTGCATTAACTTCCTGCTTCCTGCAACCGATCTGGACCATCCGCTGTTTTCACAGAGAGGTCAAATAGCCTGGCTGGGCTTGCTCGGCTAGTAAAGATTAAGATCGGAGACCGGCTCAGTCGAGTTGGTATTGAAGGTACCACTGAAAACTACATCGACCCTTGGTTAGACTTACCCCCGTGATTACAATGACAATTTCTCATCCCTCGGTGACAAACAAATTGATACTGTAATTAAGGATTAATTAGGGCCCAGTAAAAAGCAGAGAGGTTGTTTTTAATAAACGTACTTCGGCTAAAAACTCTAGTGGCCAGAAAGAATCAACTTAGCTTCTTAGAGAGATTTCATCTTCAAATACGATCCTTTGCCTCGGGGCTCACTCTTGTGAGTGAATTAGTTGTCTATATAACGGTTTCTTTTCTAAGACTTTAGAGCAGTTTTTCTCTATGCTGGCTTTATTGACACTTGGGGCCAGATCTCTGTTCTGGGGGCTGTCTTGTGCATTTATGTTTAGTAGCATCCTTGGACCCCATACATTCCTCCCACCTCAGTTATGACAATCTAAAAATGTTCCCCAGAGGGGAGAGAGTGCAAAATCATACCCAGTTGAGAACAATGCCTTGTTTAGGGCATTATTTAGTAAATACATTTCATCTGTACCAATGACACCTCTCCCCCAATTTCTTATTCTTAAGCCCTCCAAAAGAATTGCTTCTTGTTCTACAAAAAGATGACCAGCTTTAGTTTAAACAACTTCCCTGCCAACATGACTGGTCATAAGGACAACACATTAATTGATTGAAATTACTATCCCAGGATATAGCTCTAAGACAAAAGTTTTGCCATCCACACACACTAGAGAACTAAAATTGAAAACTCTCTGTAGAGGTTTGTTGAAAGAATGAAATACAAGTTAAAGTCCAGCAAATACCCTTGAAAAATTCAAGTAATGTAGGAAACAATTTTGGTAACATTTAAAAATCACCCAAAATCTAACCAGGCAGAAATCACCATTAGTGATATTTGGCGGGCATTCTTCCAGACATCTTTTCAGGTACTTATACAGGTATAAAGCCAGATGAATATATGGAAGTTCGTATCCCAAATAACCCCAGGATAAATTATCCCATGATTCCACGTTGACGTTTACAAAAATGAGATTATACTTATGCAGTTTTAAATTAAAGGATTCGATTAAGTTTTCAGATGAGAAACTAAAAACTGAAGTGGCTGATGAATTTCAGATCAATGTTTCTTCGCCATCTTAAAAGAGCTCCCTAAATTAAGAAAATGTTTATGCAAAATTTTAAGAGCTGATGTTATTGTTATTTTTAAGCTGTCCTTTCCAACGTGAAGTCGCGCCTACTGATTCCCTCACAGAAAAGATGAGAAAAGAAGTTACCATATTTTTTCCTACCCCTTTCCTCCCATCCCCAATTGGATTAGTTATAATATTTACCTGTGATCTTTTAGTTCTATTCTTTAGCCATACTTCCTACGGTTGTTTGGTCTCGCTTCTATTTTAAATGAATCCACAGCCTCTCAGTTCCTGAATTCTTTATTTTGATTCATTTTTTTTTATTTGGCTGGATTGGTTTTCAACACACAGTTTTCATTTGCAGAAAGGACCCACAGATGCTGTATTTCTTGAGCTTTTCAGCCCTTGATGATCTCTGCCTGCTGCTTTCATACTCAAAGGACAACTTGGCCAGAGATTCAATTCTTGGGTGACCGTTTCTTGTCCTCAAGCTCTACAGACACCATTCTGTGATGACTACCGGAGTAGATGGCTGGTTCCTACTCTGAGCCCATGCTGGATGCTGGGGCCGGATGGCTCCACCCAGCACGCTGGTTCCTTCTCTCAGGGAGTCAATTACAGAGCCCACACCTGCTGTGATCACCTAGTGGTCACTGCTGCCATCCAGAAGGTGTAGAAAGCCTGCAGGCTCTGGGGCCAGTCTCGTCTTGCCTTTCTACCCCGTACCAGGAACAGTCACCTCTTCATCTCTGACAGTGACAACAGGAGCAGACCCTTGTTCCTCTCCCGCTGCCCTTTGTTCACCTCCAAGGAACACTGGTGACCACTCTTTCCCTTCTTCCCATTCTCTTCCCATGGAATCTAGAAGGCATAGGGCCATCTCCTCCTCCCCTTTCCTAGAATAAGCCAACATTTCTGTCTCTTCCAGTCTTTCTTCTGCTTAATTTCCCCACTCAGGACCTGTAATTGAGTTCCGCCCTTTGGGTGCACCTCATTACTCTAATGGGTACCAAAATGTCCCCCTGTATACTCTTAACATCCCCACTCATTCCCAATATGTGCATATGAAATAACCAAGGATTATTTATCCCATGATTCCATACTGACGTTCCAGTATTAAGCTCTTCTCCTTCAGGGCAGATAACTCCCAACTTCTTCAAGTGTCACCTGGTTTACTCTTGCCTACTGTCTCCTTCCCCCACAAATTTTGACTGTCTTTCGATCTACTATACACACAGAAAGGCCAGACTGCATGAATAGTTAACTTGTTAGGTTGTGTCCCAAAGCCTCTCGAAACAGAATGCCCTACGCATGATGGCATTTGGCAAGTATTTATTGATAAAGGGGATATATTGAGAATTCTATTAATATGTTCCAGGGCTCACGAAAGAAAGGATGCATAAGGGAATACCAAAAGTAAGTGAAAGATCAGGATATAGGGCTTTAATAATAATAGTAATAAATATTAACTGAGTGCTTCTTATGTACACGGCAACTGCTTTAAGTTGTACCCACAGTGGTCTTGTCCAATTTCTACAATAACCCTAGGACAGAGGTCCTGTTATTGTCCCTGTTTGAAAGATAAGGAAACTGAGACACAGAGAAATCAAGATATTTGCCCAGGTCAGAGCTAATAAGCGGCAAAGTCTTGACCTGAACCCATTAAAAGTAGGAGATGCTCAACGTGGACTGTTTTGGGGAAAATGGGCTGCTCTTCATCTTGACTATGGTTTGCAAGGGTACAGGCATAAGGAACCGTAAATTAAAATTTTGGTGAGAACTAATGAACTTCCTTTCTGTGAAGAGGATAGGCCTCCATCTACCACGAGAGGTTAGAGGCTTCCTGGGTAAATGTCCCAGACAGAAATGAACCTTTCCACGTGTGACCTTAACGCACACTCTTCCATTCCAACCAAACGATGGCCTCATGATGTCGAAGGCCAGGAATGCGAGTTGGGGAGGAGAAAATAACAGCCTGCTTTCACTTTCCAAGCACAAGCACGACAGCCCAAGACGGCTCTGTGCTGTGCATTCTCCACAGCCCAAGAGGGCCATCCATGTGCCAGACAGATTAAACACTCGGGGAATTTGATACGATCACTCCTGGGAGGGGTTTTTTCCACTACTCTCTAATCCAGTGAAGCCCGGGCTGGCAAAAGGCAGTTGAATTGAGAGAGTGACTAAATATGCAGGGTCCTTGGAGGTTAGAATACAGTCTGTCTACGAGAGGAAGGCATTTTGCCTTTAGTCTGTCTGGATTTCTAATATCCACTGCAGACTATTAATCATGCAGACCAGACTCTTGAACTTCTTTGAATTGTTTTACATTTAATCAGAACCACCACCACCACCCCCTGCAAAAAAAGAAAGAAAGAAAGAAAGAAAGAAAAGAAAAGAAAAGAAAAGAAAAGAAAAAGAAAAAAAAGCTACAAAATCCTGCCTGATTATCTGATTTAAATGATTTTAAACATTGAAACAATGGTTTATCTGGAATACATACCCCACACTGAGCATATGTTTAATCGTTTTAAAATGGCCTCAAAGCCAGAAATGCAATCGCTGTGCATATCATGCAATCATGAGAATTAAAAATTAGCCAAGGACTTATTGTTCATTTCCTTTAGATTTCCTGCTCCGCTATTAGTTATCCAAGATTTTCACCATCAGGAATACAATGGGAAAAAATGGAATAACTTCTTTTCTATTATCATTTCCCTCTAATTTTATTGGATGAGAATCTAGCACAGAGTTTACACTTTAATGGATGATTCTGTATGTTAAAATGTCACCTGATTTTATTTATGACCTTCAGATAAAGCAGATGTCATGATTCACAAAACCACATCTATCTGAAGTCCAGGAGTGTCGCTTTTCTTCGCTCCTCCACAAACCTCTTTTCCATGTATTTGCTAGGCTTTAAATGATTTTATTATTTTAACAAATCTATATTGTGTTTAGCTCAACAGTTTTCTATTTTGATTTTCTGGGCTGTGTGGATGGAAATGCTTTTCCCCAAGAACGCTATCCTGAGATAACAATTGAAGCCAAATTGCAACTGTGGAATGGTAGCCAGGTTCCAGAATAGTCTTAACCACACATACATTCCTAAACTTGCTTCAGGCAGGGAATCTGAGGAGTGAACAAAGTCTGTGTTTTCCTTCTACGCTCAAGGAGGGTAGATTGCGTGTTTCCACCTAAGGGCAGGGAGGGAATCGAGACCCATACGCTCTTGAACGCACAAAGTAGGAAGAAAAAAAAGAGAGCAAACATTTACCTGGGCCAAAAGAATGTTGCCACAAACCTGTCAGCGATGCAGCCGCCAGAAATTTTCAAGGGGCAGAAAAAGTAAATCTTTAGAGCAAAGCCCCTTTGGTTCTCTCTTCTGGGAAGTTTCTCGTTAATTTCCTCCTGCCCTACCCTGGACATCTGAGAGCCAGAGCTTAGGCACCATGGACTCACAGCAAACAGAATCGGGGCCAGCGGGCTGCAAGGCAAAGGGACTCATTAAACCACAGCCCTTTGCAAATCTGGTCCGGGCAAATATTTGCTGCCAATTTTCCATGTTGGGGAACTCTCCAGAATACTGAAGGTTTTTGCTTTGTCTATTTCTTTAAAAGAAATGCTTCAAAATCAGATGAAGCTGAGGAATTGGGGAGGTGGTTAAGGTGGAGGTTTCTTCCAAGGAGATGAGCTCCCGATGTGACGTCCTCAGGACGAGACAAGAGTCTTACGGATCACAGCAGTGGCTGTGTGGTGGTTTGTAGGCCTCATCCCTGAGCCGGTGTGATATTTCCTTCCCCACACTTAGCCCATTTGGGGATTTGAGTGGAGCAAGAATTAGGGGAAGCAGGGAAACTAAGATAAAAACAAGGTATGAGTTATCAACAACCACGATATATCCTGGACCTTCCATGACCTATGTCCATGTAATCTCTCCAGTCATTCCCATCAAAATAGACAAACCTGCTAGGTAGTTGGCCTCCATTTTTTTAATTAGGAAAGTTAAAGTTATAGACCAGGTACGGTTTATAAGAGAGAGGATACGATTTAACCGTTCTTTGAGGACAGTGATTGTGACGCATTCATCTTTGTGTTTGTAAAAAATTTTTTAAATGTTTATTTATTTGTGAGAGGGGGACGGACAGAGAGCGAGCAGGGGAGGGACAGAGAGAGAGGGAGACACAGAATCGGAAGCAGGCTCCAGGCTCCAAGCTGTCAGCACAGAGCCCCATGCGGGGTTCGAACTCACAAACAGTGAGATCATGACCTGAGCCAAAGTTGGATGCTCAACCGACTGAGCCAACCAGGCGCCCCTATCTTTGTATTCCTAATGCCCTATATGACCTGTGGCAAATAAAATATATGTTGAATGAACATACGATTTAAAAAATGAATAAGCTGTTCTACCTCGATGACTGATTTTTAGCATAAACTAAGCATCCAAAGATCTGGCTTCTGATCCTAGCCCTACAAAGCACTACTGAGAAAGTTACTAAGCCTTCCAAAGACTCAGTTTTCCCATCTATAAAATGGAGCTACTAACTTCCTTTACTGAGCTTATATTACAGAGTTGTTATACAAGCCAACAAGACACTGAATGAAAATGCTAGGAGACTTGAAAAGAGGAATGCAAATGTAACCTTTTTATCATGGCTTTAAAAAATTTTTATCATTATTTATCATTATTGTCACTAATGATCACGGTCCTACACCCCCAGGGTGCTCAGCCTCTCAAATCTCGTCCAAAAGAACATGGCTAGTAGCCCCAACAAATCTCAGGCTGTATCTGAACTTACTTTTCCAATTGGCTTTGTTTTTATAATAATGAAGAAATAACTCATAACGCTGCATGCTTTGTCCCTGCAGTGAGACAACCAGGGCACAAACAAATGCTGGAAATTATACAGCACCAACTCCAGGAAGAATTCTTCAGCAACACACACACACACACACACACCCCAATACCACATATCCTTCAGCACTTAGAATGTTTGCTGATAGGTATGAAGAAGGCCCACCCCCAGGAAAACTGAGAAATAGATCATATTCCATGATTAGCCAACGGCATCTTCTTCCTCTTCAACACCGTCCCCACTTCCAGATGCCCAGGTCCTCAAGGGGTCAAGAACCCTCCAGACGTGTTCCCATACCTGCCCCAGTCCTGTCAGTCAGTTGGTTGATGCAAGCCCTTTGCTCAAAGCCGGCAGCGGGGTGGGCAGTGAGTGGGGCAAGAGATCATCATCTTCTACCCAAAGGCACACAGCTTTTAAGTGGAGAGTCTGGATTGAAAACCTGTTCCACCTGATTCTAAATCCGCCTCGCTCTACTACTGCCTTCCCAGGTGTTTCTACCACAGGGCAGTTTGGGGGTCTGCTAAGGCAGAGATTTGCGAGGGGGGAAGAAGGCCTTTGGGGAGCTCTTCAATGTACATCTTCCACTCTGTTCATGACTATTAATCCTTGTATTAAACTCTTGGGTACATATGGCTGACTATGCTAGGCCTGGAGAAATAGAAAGAACTCAGTCTTTCCACAATATAAGTGACTACTAGCCCTTTTATAGGGTTACCTTTGTTTTGTTGTTGTTGTTGTTGTTGTTTCGATTTTTTGAGAGAGAAAAGAGCACATGTGTGAGGGAGAGGGGCAGAGGGAGAGAGAATCTTAAGTAGGCTCTATGCTCAGCCTGGAGTCTGTTGTGGGGCTCAGTCTCATAACCGTGAGATCATGATCATGAGAGACCATGACCTCAGCCAAAATCGAGAGTCTGATGCTTAACCGACCAAGCCACCCAGGCACCCTGGGTTACCTGTGTTTTAAAAGAGGAGCTAAATCGGGGCACCTGGGTGGCTCAGCTGAGTGTCTGACTTCTGCTCAGGTCATGATCTCGTGGTTTGGGAGTTCGAGCCCCACGTCAGGCTCTATGCTGACAGCTCAGAGCCTGGAGCTGCTTCAGATTCTATGTCTCCCTCTCTCTCTGCCCCTCCCCTCCTCACGCTCTGTCTCTCTCTCTCTCTCTCCTTCTCTCTCCCTCTCTCTCAAAAATAAATAAACACAAAAAATAAAAGAAGAGCTAAATGAAAGAGTTCCTAACGGTACCATCCCCGACAGTTAGGCAAGCAGATAGGGAAGAAGCTTTGTTTCTATGGGGGTTTTGTTTGTTTTTGTTTGTTTCAAAGGGGCCATCATTGCAACCCTGCTCCTAAACACCACACCCTTTAGGTGACCATCCAACCTGACCTCTCAAAGTTTTGACGTGTTGGTATCGCTTTCAATGTCCTCATCCTAAACGTAAAAATGGCTGGCTAATATTAATATTTGCTCAGTATGTCTTAAAGCAGTACCTGCCCCTATTATTCAGCAAATCAGAAATTATGTCGATTATTCCTAGTGTTACGGAAAGGGGAGGGGATGTGTTGCAGACCACACATGTTTGCGTGTTATTTCTGTGGGGTATCTTTTTTGGTTTGAGTAAGAGCATGCAAGCAAAATTCCAGTGTATACACAGTCGATTTTGCTAATAGTAAAGCATGCCTACAGCTCTAATATTAAATTAGTGTATGTACCCATAACATTATTCACAGAGGCACTCCCTTATAAGGCTGGTTTGGGGGTGGACAGGACTAAAAACTCACCTTCAAAGTCTGCCCTATCACACCGAGCTTTCATGGGTTTCTGTTGTTTTCAAGGATCAGATACTTGAATTACAAGAAACTGAAAAAGTAATTTGCTATTTTTTTTTAATTTTTTTAAGTTTATTTATTTATTTTGAAAGAGACAGGGAGCACCCAAGTGGGAGAGGCGGCAGAGGGAGAAAGGGAGAGAGAGAGAATCCCAAGCAGGCTCTGCTCTGCCAGCACAGAGCCCAACGTGGGGCTCGAACCCACGAACCGTGGGATCATGACCTGAGCCGAAACCGAGTCGGATGCTTAACTCACTGAGCCACCCAGGTGCCCCAATAATTTGCTTTCTTGAAAAGCTTGGGATTTGCCATTTCTGCCCCTCTTCCAGGCGGGCCTTCGGGGCAGAAAGGTCATTAAACTTGGGCTAACTGGGAAATGTTTCTGAGTAACAGGGTTCCAGGGAGAGAGCGCCTTCCACACATCCCTTCCCTGCAGAAATGGCACTCCCTGCAAGGCTCTCAGAGCAAAGGTAATGGGAGGATCCCTCTGGCTGGCAGAGGGTTCTATTTTGTAAGGCTTCTCAGCTTGCCTGGGGACACAGGAAGAGGGGAGGAAGGGACACCCTACCTACCTGGCGGAGCACAAAAGGCCAAGCATGGTTCCCTCCCGACCTCCTTCCCATGTCTGGCTCCTTCACACAAACTGTCCAGATCTGGGTCGTGTTTCCAGGTCCCCCCTCCATCCTGTACAAAGAGACTCCACTGGACGCCCCCCCCCTCCAGAAAAAAAAAAAAAAACCCAGCAGCAGCACCAAGTGCCAACAGAGAGAAATGAGGTGTGCGTTTTCTGGTTTCACATTGCAGCTCTTCTAGAAATAACATCGGCGATGCCAGAAGCCTATGAAGTAATAAATAACCTTTCCCCCAGACGGTCACCAGCTTTACGTTACTTTGAGGCACAATCAGCACTGAAAGGTTTATGACTCTGTGTCCTTCTGAGAGTCTAATGACCTCAGTCGGCTTCACACTCACCCTGGTTGGGAAGTGTGGGCACGGTCACCAAGGGGGTGTCCTACGCTGCCTGCATGGCTTCAGGTGGTTCCAAACCTTCAACCTTTGGTCCAGATTCTGGGAGAAGCACACAGAGAGCAAACGAGCTTCTAAAGAGGTCAAACAGCAAAAACGCTTCTTCGTGTCAATAACCAAGTGACACAAAACTTAAATGTAAAGAACGCACAAAAAGCCACAAAACCACTTCCCTTCAACTTCTGGATGGCAAACGTGTTTGATTATTAAGTGAGGCCTGCTCTTGGTGAAATTCAGAGAAGAGCAATGACACCTTCTAGAGCAGGGCCCATCTGGGGTGCCGGGGCCCCTTTCTCACATGGTCCCGATGTGAGAAAAATGCCAAGAGGCGAGGAGTAGTGGCCAGGGCGAGCCCCTGAGCCTCCCTGCTCGGCACATAGCACCCTCATAGCCTCGTGCCCTGAGTCCTGTAAAAATGCGGTTACACCAAGAAATGGACTGTTGTGTCAGCAACATGCTTGCTGCAGCGCAGCCTGAGTTTGTCGGCCTTCACCCTGGGCTTTGCTCTGACATGATTCATTTAGAAAAGGTCCGCGGTCGTGCGCCACTGGAAGTTGTACGCTTCCTCTTTCGGGATATGCCCACTCTGTAGAAAATGATCACTTGCGGTCATTGCCAGTTATTTATACATTCGTGTGAACAAAGGCTACACGAATCAGTTCTAAAAGCAAAAGACGGACGGAAGGACACTTGTCCACGCGCGAGATCTTACTCACCAGGGTACGAGACAAGGAATATAAAGATAACCTGTCAGGCTAGCCGATTAACACACACGCACGCATGCACAAAACACACACACTAAATACACACCCGGCAACTATGTTGTGCCTGGTGGGCTGCTGGACTGCTGGCAAGGCAGAGATGAAAGGATTCGGTTCTCATCCTGTTTGGAACGTTACTTGGGACCTACTCTTCTGTCGGGTTGAAATTCAACTTAGCGAACGTCTCATTGCTTCCAGTAAGACCTCAGGAGCGAGAGGACACAAGAAGATTTTCGGACAAAAGGGAAGGGGAAAGGAGCAGGGTCCGGAGGGGGGACATGGGCAGAAAGACACAACCTTGTTCAGAATAATCATCTGTTTGGGGGGCCCTGGAGACAGACCCCGCCTAGGATTCCAGAGACCTGTGGGTTCGTTCTAGGGTTGTTTCTACGGAATGGTGGACCCTCCAAAGCTATCCTTCCCTTTCCAGGTCCTGATTTTCCCATGGCATAAATGAGGAAGGTAGAGTACACGGGGGTTCTCAACTAGGGGCAATTCTGCCTTCTCGGGAATATTTGCTGATGTCTGGAGGCAGTTTTGGTTGTCAGAAATGGGAGGAAGCCAGGGATGCTACCAAACACCCTACAGTCACAGGACAGCCCCACCGCCAAGAGTTACCCAGCCCAGATGTCCTAGTGTCAACATTGAAAAACTCTGGGCTGCACCATTCAAAGGGTCTGTTAACCTCTAGTAAGATCCACGTGGTTGATGGAACCCCCAAAATAGGA
The DNA here is from genome assembly GCF_018350175.1 of Felis catus. NCBI lineage: Eukaryota > Metazoa > Chordata > Mammalia > Carnivora > Felidae > Felis > Felis catus. The sequence goes on from NC_058372.1 coordinate 17,433,787, forward strand.
CTTGTCCGGAACCAGGAGTCTAACAGCCATACTTTGCATTTTTTCCAAGGGCCCGAGAGCCAATGTGACCCACTGTACTAACAAATTTTGCCTTCTTTCCTGGCATTCATGAACACAAGTCCAACATACCCAGAGGTTGGCCAGTGCTACTCAAAGGGAGGTTTGGCCTGTGGTAAAGTTGGGAGGTCAGCAAATATGTCACCCATACGGGGGCCGCTCCGAGTGTGAACAACACATGATGTCACCTACATCAATTCACGCTTGTGGATATTAAAAGGTTACTTCAAGGGGTTCTTTTGAACTCCCAGAGTTTGTAACAAGCATGTAATGTACGAATTATATATCCAAGGATGCTGCAAAAGAGATGCCTCCTGCATCACCAGTGTTTGGTGAATAAGGCCAAGAACAGCAGAGGTGCCCCTGTGCTTTTAGAACTGGCCGGAGAGGTTCCAAGAGTCATAGAACCATCCCGCTCTCCTGCCACAGACACGCCTGGGAAGAGAGGAACCAATGGGAGAGGCAAAGTGCTAGGACTCTGAAGGCCTCAACAGGAGGCTCAACAGCGTAAGCAGCTGGGGCTCTACCTTGGCAGGTGTTTGGCCTAGGAAAGGTGGTTCTGACAGCCAACTGCCTTTTGAGTTGGCCTGCATTCCCCGATGCCTCTGAGGCCTAAAATATCCACTCGGGACCCCACTGAACTGTCGCTGGTCAGCTATGATACCCCGCGCCCTACCTCCGGCAGTAACGATACACGGAGACCTGTGGAAATCTTCCCACCTTGCTGGGCCATCAAGACCCAGGTGCTCTGTGGCCATGCTGACTGGAGGCCTCGTGCTGCTATTTCTGATTCCTCTGAAAATGAGGCAGAAAAAAATCATCAGGAAAGCTGGGGTATATGGGTTCCCCTCAACTCTTGCCCAAATTACTAAAGTAGCCTCCTAACTGGTCTCCTCACAGCTATCTGGTTTCCTTCCGGTCTCTTCTCACCGGTATAGCCAGTCATTCTTTCCCACTCAACATCAGTTATGTTACATTCCTACTTGAAGCATAGAATGACTCTATAGGGCTCAGGGGGTTGTGATAGAATTCCCTAAAAGATTCCAAAATGCCTTGCATGGATCCAGGTGCTACCTACTCCCTGGCAGGCATAATATCCCACCATGCTCTCTATGCTCCAGACACAGCAGCTTTCTTTCAGTCCTTTGAATGCCTCCCGCTTCCTTCTGTCACGGGGCCTTTGCACATACTATTTTATCTGTCGTGTACCCTCTTCCTCCCAGGCCCTCACCACCCCTGGTCACCTGGCTAATTCTGTTCTCCTCCCAGAGCTCAACTCAACCACTGTCTCCCTCACAAAGACTATGTCCGACCACCCTCACTGGGTCATTCCTCCTACACTACCCTTCCTGGGACTGTGTGTCTCTTCTTCGTTGCTCTTTATACAAGTGCAATTTTACATTAATGTATCTATTGGTGTTTAATAAAGATCTAGTCAACAAACGAATGACTCATTCCCTCCTCGGGTGGAATAGGGACTCTGACCACACATTCCTATTTCTGTCTCTTTAGTGGTTCTATCTTCGCGGCACTGGAGGTTGTTGGCTTACATCTGCCCACACAAGATTCTTCCTTCCCCATGAGCTCAGTTCACCTACTCTCCTCCATGAAGCCCTCTCTCATCTCCCACTCCTCACAGAATTTATTCATCCCCATCACACTTCCTCTGTATCTCCTCACATGTTGCTTTAAATTGGCATCCGTTGTCAACATGTTACTCTTCACTTTGGATTCTAAACTCCTCGAGAAAAGAGCCTCCTCCTAGCACACCGTTCTGCAAAGTTGTGCGTGCTCAGTAAGTATTCGGTAAACTGAAATGCCACTTGTCAAAGCTCTGGCGACGGGAATAATGACAAGTAGCAACTCTAACATTAATGCCGGTGCTGGTCCACGCACTCAGCTACTCACACAGGATATAGAACAGACATGAGAAGAAGTTCTCTCCCTGCGGCGGGAGAGAGACTAGGTACGTTGTGAGCGTCTTCTGATTACCAGGAAGTTTCTATCATCTGTGAGGCCCCCGTGGGATTTCTCCTCTTGTTTCGGATGGCTGTCATGGCAGAGCACTGGTTCTCTGCATGTAAGCTTGTCACATTTAGCAAACAGAAATATAGGACTGCCAGGTAGTCTGAATTAGTCTGAAACAATAAATACTTTCTTGCATAAATGTGTCCCAAATATTAAATGGGATCTACTTACACTTAAAATAGTGTTCATAATTTATCAGAAACTCCACTGAAACTGGCCATCCTGGATTTTATCTAACAACCTTACTGTATGCTTTTCACATACGGTCGAAGATCCCATGGTATTAGCGGGTGCTTCCAAATGACAATCCACGAAAAAAATCAATACCAGTACAAAGTGATCAGATGAATGTAATCCTTCTCAATGTTTATTCACCACGGCTGCCATATCACTGCCTGAATCACCATTGTCTGAAAGGGAGGGTGGACCTATTTTATTCTCTGTATACAATCCTCAGGATGACATATTTACATATGCACTCAATGCATACTCAGGTCACTGCCTATTATGTCTGAGAGGAGGGAATAGCCTTTGGGGATTGTTGTTACAATGTTCCTCCAGAAGATGGAGAGTTAAATTCCAAAATCATACCGTAGTTTCCCATACACAAAATTTTACATTAAAAAAAAGTGGAAAAGTGGAAGCCACTTTTGAACATTTTGGGTCGGTGAGCACGAATATTCACAGTGTAGCTCACCATCACTTGTGTTTGTCCCGGAACATGGGGTTGTGCAGGGAAATGAAAAAGCATATTTCTCCAGCAAGTTTCCTGGAGACCTAAGACTTCTCAGGGAGGAAGAAATAAGAGTGAGGAAGGAGCCATCTACCCTGATCAAATTTGTCCTTCAGAAATGACAACTGCTACAGTGGACCTCACAACCTCAGTGGAGGAGGCCATGTTCCTATAACTGGGGAGGTTTTGTTTGATTTCATCTTATCTTTTCCTCCCTTGTGATCCTGCAAGGTGAGACATTTTTAAAATTATTATTTACAAGACTTAAAACTCAGTTTGATATGACAAGTTTTTGTGAGTTGAGTGACCATACTCATGTGTGAATGTGACAAAAACCAAAATAGGGCATTGCCTGGATGAGAAACTGAGAATTTATTAGGACTGAAGTCGGTGCATTTTCTTTGACCATAACCTGATCCTTGTCTACAGGTTCTTGAAAGAACATGTCCCAGCTTCCTTGGGACGCAGCTGTGCTCAAGAATCTTAGATCATTAAGACAATCTTAAACATTCCTGTGTTCCTACTGTTTCCCCAGAAGATAATGCTCCCAGGTGACCATCAGCTAGCATTAAAAACATCTAGTTCAAAGCCCAGTTTTCCAAAAAAAAAAAAAAAAAAAAAAAAAAAGATTTCTGTGTTGAAATTGAGGGGGGAAATGTATTCTTATCATCTCTGTCTTTTTTTCTTTCTTATCATCTATCTCTGTCTTTAGCTTTTCTTTCTTCCTTCTTCCCTTCCTTCTTCCTCCCTCCCTCTTTCTCTCTTTTCTTTTCTTTTCTTTTCTTTTCTTTTCTTTTCTTTTCTTCTTTCTTTTCTTTCTTTCTTTCTTCTTTCTTTCTTTCTTTTCTTTCTTTCAAGCATATGTTGACCCTAGAGTACAAAACCAATTTACACACAAAAACAAAACATGTACTTGAGAAACAGAGCTCTTTCTTGGAAATTAGAACTTGGCCAGGCTAGGAATGAGTTTCTCTTCAATATTTGTCACTTCCAACTTTGCATATTAAGGTAGCAATGCTTGGCATGTGTAGAAGGTTCTGCACAATTAAACAGTGTAAGTGGCATGGAACTAAGATGTCTATTTCTCTATAGAGTCTCTTTGACCATGGAGGGGGTGCTTCTAGGAGGCCTGGGAAAGGTCAACCATAACTTCCAGGGTCTTTAACGCCAATTTGCAATGAATCATGTTTTAGTGCGTATCTGTGATTGTGTGTGTGCTGGGAGGGGGTGGGGTGGGGTGCAGGGGGCGCCTGTGTGCATGTGTTAATTTGTCTCACTCCCTTTAAAGGAAGAGACCGGCCCACTCAGACCCTCAAAGAATTGTATTAGCACAGGTTTGCTGAGGCATTCCAAATAAACAGAGATAAATGAGTTACTACGAGGTAGGGACCAGAGAGCTGGCTCAGATATTTCAAAAGGAACCAACTGCCCCTTTACTTGATTGGCACCCTCTTAGAGCCTCCGAAGACCTTTTTTGATTTTTGTGTTCATCTGTATGCCCAGCTGCCACCAGGCCGGGAAGTTCACGACATGCTTGGGCTGGTAGAAAATGACAGCCACTGCCAAGGCTCCCAGGCCAGACCTGAAATGAAGACCTGGCAGAGGTGGTCCTACCACGGCCAGGATAGCGGATGAGGCTCTAACTCAGGGCAGGAGATCGAAGTGCAACCTGTGATTGACAGGAATCAAATAACACAGCCTCAAACCAAGGGGCAGAGCGGAAGCACACAATACGGGAGAGGCATTTGTGTGAAATGAGAGCAGGAGATAAGGAGAGAATTGTGCCCCTCATCTCGCTCCCCCATACGCACACACACATGCACTTTTGCACAAACAGATGCATGAACCTGTGCATGCGCACATGCAGCGGCATGCTGGTGTTGAGGCGGGAAGCATCGCGGGGCCCACGGCAAACATACCCCTGGAATTGAGTCACAGAAATTAGTGGGGGACTCTGGGACGTCTAGAATATACAAAGGGTCATTCCTTTGTGGAAACGCCTGAGAAAAGGACCATATTCTTCCACGAGACCAGGCCTATTCCCAGTTCTGCCTTGTTTTCCCCTTGCAGCTCTGCTTCTGAATCTCTGCAGAGGTGAACGCCTGTCTCTGAGGCTAGGTACTTTCACGGGGCACTGAAATCTACTGAGTAGGAGGGAACTGGACCCAAATCGGGAAGCGTGGAGTCAGGGTCCAGCCGGCCCTGCTGCCTGCGGAAATCAACGCTACAGAGGACGAGCAGCCTTCAGCGGTTTGACCCTCCAAAATTGGGCTCCTGATACGGGTCTGGCCCACGTTGGAGGGAGGACAGAACCTGGAGAGCTGAAGGTGCTTCCGGACGTAACTTGTTCACAAGGAAGGAAGCTATTTCCTCTCCAGCATGGACTTGAGCTCCTCATTTAACTACCCTGGACCCCGATGTCAGTATCAGTCCCCATCATAGGTGTCCCATTAAGAGAAGGCAACAGACCAAGAGAGGTGATTTAAACAAAACAACAACCGTAACAGCAAAACTCCTTTATTGGACTTGAAAACCTTCCCCCCTCCCCGAAACATTCGAATCGGGTTGAATTAATTAAGTTTCAATTAACTTTTTCATATTGGCAGAATTCAGATCGAAAGAATGGAATAATAGCCAGACAATTCTTGTGGGGCTTTATTTTTTTACAGGATTTCATTTATTCTTCCCATCATAGGTTATATTCCTTTAAAATCCAAGTGAAAGACACACTTATCATATAACCCATCATCTCCTTAAATGTTCTTAGAGTGGGAAATTTCTGGAGACATTTCCGCAGGTGGAAGATCTGGGCACAGTACCTAGAGAGTTAGAATACAGCACGTGGACTCACAGTTATAGTCAGAGTTAAAGTTTGTGTGTGGTTTTGCAGGTGTGTGGTTTTATTCCTCAATCTAGTAAGAAGGGCCATTTCAATGTCGTTAACCAGGCGGCTGAGCCAAAGGCCTTATTAAACTGATCTGCAAATGAGAACTTTGAAACGCGGAGGGATGGTAAACTCTAAAAGGCAACCAATGGAATGGGAAAAGGTATTTGCAAATGACATATCGGACAAAGGGCTAGTATCCAAAATCTATAAAGAGCTCACCAAACTCCACACCCGAAAAACAAATAATCCAGTGAAGAAATGGGCAGAAAACACGAATAGACACTTCTCTAAAGAAGACATCCAGATGGCCAACAGACACATGAAAAGATGTTCAATGTCACTCCTCATCAGGGAAATACAAATCAAAACCACACCTAGATATCACTTCACGCCAGTCAGAGTGGCTAAAATGAACAAATCAGGAGACTATAGATGCTGGTGAGGATGTGGAGAAATGGGAACCCTCTTGCACTGTTGGTGGGAATGCAAACTGGTACAGCTGCTCTGGGAAACAGTGTGGAGGTTCCTCAAAAAATTAAAAATAGACCTACCCTATGACCCAGCAATAGCACTGCTAGGAATTTACCCAAGGGATACAGGAGTGCTGATGCATAGGGGCACTTGTACCGCAATGTTTATAGCAGCACTCTCAACAATAGCCAAATTATGGAAAGAGCCCCAATGTCCATCAACTGACAAACGGATAAAGAAATTGTGGTTTATATACACAATGGAATACTACGTGGCAATGAGAAAGAATGAAATATGGCCCTTTGTAGCAAGGTGGATGGAAGTGGAAAGTGTTATGTTAAGTGAAATAAGTCATACAGAGAAAGACAGATGCCCCATGTTTTCACTCTTATGTGGATCCTGAGAAACTTAACAAAAGTCTATAGGGGAGGGGAAGAAAAAAAAAAAGAGGTTAGAGAGGGAGAGAGCCAAAGCATAAGACACTCTTAAAAACAGAGAACAAACTGAGAGTTGATGGGGGGTGGGAGGGAGGGGAGGGTGGGTGATGGGCATTGAGGAGGGCACCTGTTGGGATGAGCACTGGATGTTGTATGGAAACCAATTTGACAATAAATTTCATATTAAAAAAATTTTAAAAAGAAGAAAGAAAGAAAGAAAAGCTTCAGTGCTCAGAGGATTGGGAAAGCAGAGGTGGGAATGAACCTTCTAGAATCTCCGAGCTAAAGTCACAATGAATTCCTCAACGCACTTACCCCCAGGGAATAATCATTGTCAAACTTACGAACTGTGGCTGGACTCAGCAGCAGATCTCTGTTGGGGACCTGGGGAGGAGGGCCTCCCACTGGGTGAATGTCAGCATGCTGGGGAGGAGGCTTCTGAGCACTTGTGGGCCTAAGCCTGGCAGCGAAACCCTCTGGTAGATTCCGAATGATTCCAGGCACTAGCAGCCTCCCTCCTCCTCAGTGTGTTAAGGACGCACATGATGTGCTAAGGAAAAGGGGACCTGATGGAGCCCACCGTGAGAAGGAGACTCATGGTGGGCGGCAGGTGGAGATTCCAACAAGGAATAGCACACAATTGTCTTTCTTTTCATGGTGTGTCAAACTGAATTTAGGATTTGGGTACTATGCTTGTCACGGGGCTTTACCCGTCATCCAGAACCAACATTTTGCAAAATTTTACAACTTGACACCGTCTTTGACCTCCAAGAGTAATGGCCATTTGGGGAAAAGACCAGCAGGGGCCCTTTCCTCTTGAAGTCCCGGCTTTTCCCTCCCTTCCTATCTCTGAAACACATACGAGTGGGATGTTTGGCTACTCTTTGGTCACACCAAATCCACTTGTACTTCTCTTCATGTGGAAGGACGGGAAGAGGAAGGGCTCGTGGCCCGCATCAGGACCCAGCTGGCCATGGCACAGGCACCACTGTAGGTTGAAAAAAAGCTGGGAAAGACCCAGTCCTGGCTGGAGCCTCAGACAGGCCCTTCACCACGATGCCTACACTCACCACATTGTGCACGAGGAGGGCAGACCCAGTGGTAGGAGCTGAGAGGAAGCCCACGCCAGCAGAAAGAACACAACCTCTGGGCAGGGGGAAAGAAATGCAACATACAACCTACTGACCCAGTATGACTATCTGTCATGAGCGGAGGGCTATCCTGACAGGCAGACAAAGCCTGACGCACACACATTTAGCAAATAGTTATTAAACACCTACTATACATAATTATACAGTAGGTACTTGTGGCTGACACTAACAGTCTTTCTCTAATACTCATTCTCCTCTTCCTTTGTCATGGAATGACCACCCAATATAAAAAATACATTTCCCAGCTTCCCTTGCAGGTAGTTGTTATCATGTGATCAGGGTCTGGCTAATGGGATATGAGCTGAGGGTCCCTTTGCATCTTCCAGAGTAGAGGCACATTTTCTTCACCTCCTTCTCCCTTCCTGATGACTGGAGTGCAGATCTATGGCTAGAAGCTGAGCAAGCTTGGACCTTCTATTGAGGACAGCAAAGCACAAAATAGGAAGAGCCTGAGTCCCTGCAGTCTGTAAGCCCTCAACCAGCCCTGGGCTGCTTTCTTTCAGATCTTTTTTTTTTTTTTTTAAGTTTATTTATTTATTTTGAGAGAGAACCAGCAGAGGAGGGGCAGAGAGAGAGGGAGGGAAAGAGAATCCCAAGGAGGCTCCACACTCAGCACAGAGCCCAACACGAGGCTCACTCTCACAATCGTGAGATCATGACCTGAGCTGATATCAAGAGTCAGACACTTAACCAACCGAGCTGCCCGGGCGCCCCCAGACTTTTAATAAATGAGAAGAAAAGTAACTTCTACTTTGTTTAAGCCTGTCCTTCTAGGGTTTTCTGTCACTCACAGTCAAACCTAGTGCTATAGGACTCAATAAATACTCACTGAGTGACCAACTGACCTACTGGGTGATTAAGTGTATATATATATATATATATATATGTATATATGTATGTATATATGTATATATGTATATGTATATATATATATGTATATATGTATGTATATATGTATACATATATATATATATATATATATATATATATATATCTTGGTGCCTAGCTCTTTATGCTAAGCCCCACCCCATAATAACACCGCCATGGCTCCAGCCCTCACGTGCCTATAACCTTGCAAGAAAGCTTGACTTTGAACAAGAAATATGTGTGATGAACGTGAGAAGCGTGGTGCGCAATGGTGGCGTATAACCAGGAAGCTCCAACACAATATGCAGAGTGGTACTTCAGATGGATCCAGAACTCTGAGCAAGAGTCAGGAGACGGAATGCTTCAAGCCTTGCAAGAGAGACAGTGTGTGGCACCGGAGGAACTGAAAACGGCCAATGTCCACAGCCCTGCCTTCAAGGAGAGGCACAGGGAGGGAACCAAAGAGGCAGGCAGGGGCCTGACCATGTTGTGTCTTCTGAGCCCTTGACACTCTAAGAGTGGTCTATGGACCAACAGCTCCATCATCCCCCGGGAGCTTGTGGGGGATGCAGATTCCTGGGCCTCCCCCAGACTGTGGAATCAGAGCTGCATTTTAACAAGAGCTGCGGGGTCGCCTGGGTGGTTCAGTCGGTTGGGCGTCCGACTTTGGCTCAGGTCACGATCTCGCGGTCCGTGAGTTCGAGCCCCGCGTCGGGCTCTGTGCTGACAGCTCAGAGCCTGGAGCCTGTTTTGGATTCTGTGTTTCCCTCTCTCTCTGACCCTCCCCCGTTCATGCTCTGTCTCTCTCTGTCTCAAAAATAAATAAACATTAAAACAAGAGCTGCAGGACACAGGCGTGCTTGAGAGACTTTGAGAAGCACTATTACAGGCCAGCTTAGAGATTTAGGTTCTGTTTTGTTTTTGTGTTGTTACTTTTCCTTGAGAAAATTGGGATGTGACCCTTTTAAGCATAAAAGCATAGTAGGATTTGCCATTTCAAAAAGTCTCGGTGGCCCCAGTGAAGAGAATGCATAGAAGGCCTAAATGGATGCACAGAGGCTCAGGGAAGCTGTCAGGGAGTGACAACGGTGGCCTGGGATGTATGGCTGGGGACAGACAGTGCAAAGGGATGTGAATAGTTTGAAAGACACGTGTGAGGGGATTGTACTACTCAGGGCTCTCCAGAGAAACAGAACCAATAGGATGTGTGTATGCACGGAAAGAGACTTATTTGAAGGACTTGGTTTACGTGTTTGTGGAGGGTGGCTAGGCCACAATCTGATGGGAGACACTTAGGAAAATGAGTTGTAGTTCAAGTTCAAAGACAAGCTGCTGAGAACCAGGAAAAGCCAGTGCAGTCAAAGGCAGTCTTAGAAATCCCTCTTGCTCAGGGAACGGAGGCCTTCTGTTCAACTCAGGCCTTCAAATGATTACACGAACCCCACCCACAACCGTAAACACTCTCACAGAAACACCTAGAATAATGTTTGACCAAATATCTGGACAAGTGGCCCGGCCAAGTTCACATACAAAATTACCCATCGCAGAGATAAGAACTGGGGAGTCACTGGAGTGTGGTTAGGTGACTACGGAAGCATGGTGAGTGGGTGGCATTTGTCCGGGGAGAGAAAACAAAGGGAGAAAGGCAGGGCCCTGAGGAGCATCACTATTTAATGGCCAGGTGTAGGTGACAGCAGGTAGCTGGCAGGAGAGACCGCCATGTCACTTGACCAAGTCCTCAGAGACCAACCCATCGCAGAGCCACGTGCAGGTAGCTGGGCCACCCAAGGGGCAAGCTGGGACCTCTGTGTCCCATCAAGTAAGTTAGCAGAGTTGGAGCAAATCCAAGTAACTCTGGCACTCAGGAGGCTTAGTGCCAACCGGAGAGCTGGTCTTGGGGCCCAGAAGAAGCTGCTTCCGGATGACAGCGGCCTCAGGGATACAGAAGGCCAGAAGTTCTGATGGCTTTTCTGCAGAGGCCACAGAGCCTGAGGACCCGGGCAGCCTAAGAGAACAGCTGATGCCCTTTCCTGTGCAGGCTGGGAAAATGTTTGCATACCTGTCCCTGTTTCCTGGCTGTTTTCCATAGCATAGCAATTTTCTCATCAGGGTACTTTTTTAGGACCAGTTGGAAGATCCGTAGACCCACAGCGTTCAAAGGAAATAACAAAGTATTAAGAGCATGAGAGTTGAAGCCAGCAAGCTTTGATGAACCCCTTGCCGGGTGGTGCTGGGCAAAGCATTCACCTCTCTGAACATCAGGACCCTTCCTCATCGATAGCCTAGGATTCTGAACTCCTGCCTGATCGTTGCAGAGATTAGATAATGTTCTTAGCTCCATCTCGCACATGATCAGACCCTACGTTGTAAATACAAAGAGAATAATCTCCCTGTCTCTGCAAGACCTATTTCTCTCCTCTCTCCAAAGCTTTCACTCCCCAACTCTCTTCGACTCACCAACACCCCCTCCCAACTTCTGCTTTCCCTTTCTGTATTTAATTACCATTTTTTGGTTGTTATCACTCCACATTCCCTTGCAAGTATTAAATATGTATGTGTTCACGCAACCGAAGCAATCCTTTTAAATGCATACAGAGACTTTAATGAGCAATCTCGTGTTTATGCCAGCTTTCCGAATTGTGCTGGGAAAAAAAAAAAAAGGCATGAAGTCAGTTATCACTTGCTCTTGCCAGACGGAAATTAGATGGCTGGTCGTGGTCGCCAGGATTTGGACGAGAGAGAAATGGGGAGTGACTGCTGGTGGGGAGAGGGTTTCTCTTCGAGGTGATAAAAAATGTTCTGGAATCAGTGACCGTGGTGCTGCAACTCCGTGAATATACCCCAGATCACTGAAGGGTACACTTCAAAATGGCGAATTGTATGTATGTGAATCGTGTGTCAGTAAAAACCTGTGACTATTGGCTAAGTGACAGAGGGGATTGGCTACCTCCAAGGTCAACTGTCATGCAGACGTGAGGCACCTGCCGCCAAGCAAGGCACGGCTAGGGATTCCCAAGTGATACCCAGTGATGCCAGGATGCGTCACACCCGCCTGTGAACGTAGCACGGATCCTGGAAAAGGGCTCATCCATAGAGGCTGGAGTACATTTCAAGGAGAAGGTGAGGCTTGAGCTTAGTGTCAGGGAGCAATCGATAGGCTTGAAGAGGTGGAGTAAGACACACTCCAGAGAAGCCTCCAGAAGGAGTCAGAGGTCGCGCTGTTCTCTTTGCTTCGTTGTCGTCTTTTTCATTTCATTTCTTATTATAGTGTTTTCAAGGAGAGATGGGAAGACTGACTCCAGGGCAGAGGACAGGGGAGAACGGGTCTTGGCCAGACAGGGAAGTGCCACATTCGATCGTTTCTTGCTAGTGAGCTCTGTCTGGACGCGGGAGGATGCAGGACAGAGCTCGAGGCCCTTGAGCCGTGCTGGACATTCACCCGTCATTCATTCCAACTCATTGGAACCCCTGTGGCCCACATCATATAACGACGTAAAGATCGCCTGTTGGAAAGGAAACGTTTTGACTGGCCTGGCCTTTGCAAGTCTTCATTTATGAGAGGTGACTAAACTCTGAGAGAAGTGAGGTTTCTTTGTTTTAAAGAAATACAAAGCTGCAGGGCGCAGGGGGAATTCCTAGGCAGGCATCTTATTTTATGTGGGTGTGAAGCGTAAAAACCTTCATTTTTTTGCAAGCCGAGAGAAGCCAGGGTGAAGCGGGAACAAAATGAATATACCCGGGCTTTAAATACCACCTTGAAGACCCAGGCCAGCCTTCGCTGGCATGTCTGGGAGGCTTCAGAGAAAAGGCTGACCCACGGAGTCTTGGTTTTTCAGCAAAATGTCACAGGGGAGTCACCAAACTGCCATGCCGGACGAGCTGGTGGAGCCCAGAGCCCAGAAGGCCACGTAGAGGTGGTTCATTTCCGGAACCTGGGGCAGGTCTATCTTTGCGTCTTCAGGGGGGGAACATGTCAGAGAGGGCGGACGAAACAGAGAAAGCTGGCGTCTCCTGAAACCTCACGCCACTGCCCTGCTGGCAGGTGTGGGACCCTGGGTCAACGACACCAATGGTGTTTATGTCCATATTCTTAAATTCCATTTGGCTGGGATATCTGGTAAGCTCCTTCTTTGGGGTGATAGAAGTCTGAGTCTATGACATTCTGTATCCTTCGGTATTAACATTATTATGTTGTTAGTGGTGTAGTAAGAGTATGACTGCCATTTATATTACCCCCCCCCGCAAAGTACTTGTTTACCCTGAAAAGAAGTGGTTTAGCATAAAGTCAAAGTTATTAAACATCCATTTTCCAGACCTCTCTGTTAAATTTATATACATATATATATATATATATATACACATATATATATACACACACGCACACACACACACACACACACACAAATAAAGCTAAACCATGTGAAATGCTCCTAAGTCAGTATTATTATTTACTAGACTTCTTATTCCATCTTATGGTATTTTATAATAAAATATCAGCAAGCTCATAAAGAGGGCTTTTTTTTTAAGATCCATAATCTTTCTAACCATAACAAAAGAGCGGTAAATGTATTGTACAAGAGCGCGATGGAAAAATGTGCTAAAGTATTTCCATAAATCAAATGTAGCACTTTGGCATTGACTCTAAAGCATTAAATTTAGTAAATTAGAACCAGATGATTTTAAAATAGAAACTTACATAACTTTACGGTGTGATTTTTTTTTTTCTACACAAGTTTATCTTCATGAAGTTCCCTTGGCCGCTACCGTAATAGGTATTTAAGAAGGAAGGGCAGCGTCTGGGTATTATTCATCTTTGTAATTCCCATGATGCCTAGCATTCTGTTGAGCAATTAGTAAGCACTGGTGGACGGATGAGTGGTATCTCAGCAGTGATTAGCAAGTACAAGTTAATTGGAAAGGCAATATAAAATAAATATTTATACGGATCCGTAGGTAGACAAAACACTGATACCCCACACCTCACAGTAAAAATATGTCTTGCTTCTCCTTTCATAGTGAAATGTGTGCATCTCCATCAATGAATTTAAAATCAAAAGGTGGATCTGCTTCTCATTTGGGCCACCACGCCCCCAGCTACCATCACCCTGGGAAGTTCCTCATCTATAAGTCTCTGTTCTATTTCTGCCATCATAGGAGCCACAGAAAATGTTCCTTTCTGTCATTTCTCCTCTCACACACAATTTCACAACGTAGCTGGTACCTTAAGAAGGACAAGCTGGGAATTCAGTGCAACACAGAGACCAAGATGTTCCTAAATGTGGTGCCACATTTAGGGGATACACATGAATAAGGTATAGTCGTTGCCCTTTAGGAGGATACTTTCTGGCAAGAGGGTTCATCGGGACACTGTCGTTGAAAATGAAAGAAGCTCAATTCCAACTAGGTTAGGGAGAAAATGTGTTTATTGCCTTATGAATTGGGTTGTCTAAGAATGGACATCAGGTATGGCTTGATCCAGAGGCAGAGACAACAGCATCAGGGTTCTCTCTATTCCACTACTCCAAATATCTTTGCTTCTTTTTTCATGTGGACTCACTCTCTTACTATAGACACTCTGCACAATGAGGAAAAGAAGTTCACTACCAAACCTAGGTTTACAGACTATGATCCAAAGAAAGAGAGGTCTCCTATCTCCCAAGCTTCATTTACAAAATCTCAAAGAAGATCTCAGATTGACTCTGAATCACATGCCAATTTCTTGGGCCTGTCATTGTGGAAAGGAGGATATCTTCTATGACAGACCAGGTCTGGGTGGTTGTTGGGGAATCTTCATTAGCAGACAAATGGAAAGAAGGGTATTTATGCCATAAATATGAGGATGTAAAACTGACAGGGCTGACTGGATGTGGGAAGACGGTGGGGAAAAAAATCAAAAGATCAGTCTGAACTTTCAATTCTAGGCACCTTAGACAAAAGCAGCATCATAAATACAGGCAGATTAGTTAGAAACGGACATTGTTTCAATAGCAAGTTCATATGAATATTAGCCAGAGTCCTCCACAGAAACAGAACCAATAAACCAATAGGGTGTGTGTGTGTGTGTGTGTGTGTGTGTGTGTATGTGCAGACAGAGAAAGAGAGAGAGAGATGGATTTTAGGGAACAGGCACATGATTGTGGAGGCTGACAGGTCCAAAATCTACAGGGCAAGCCGGCAGGCTATAGACCCCGTGAAGAGTTAAAGAGTTGATGCTGTAGCTCAGGTTCAAAGGCAGGCTGGAGCAGAATTCCCTCCTCCCAGGGGGACTTTGTCTCTTAGGGACTTCACCTGATTAGATGAGGCCCACCCACAGGATGGAGAGTAATCTGCTTTACTCAAAGTCTACTGACTTAAATGTCATTCTCGTCTACAACATAGCTTCGCAGCAATGTCTACACTACTATCTGACCAAGCATCTAGGCTCTGTGGCCCACCCAAGTTGACATATAAAAATAACCATCGCAATCTGTGACTCGGAGGAGGGAGTGAGGTACCTCTGGACTATTTGGGTGCGGTAAGAGGTGAGAGTCTGGGACTCAGAACACAGGTCAGGAGACGTGATTGTCATCTATGTAGGAATGAGAGATAGAAAATGGGAAAATGCAGGGTGAGGACACAACCTGGGGGGAGAGCCTACCTGGAAAGGGGCGTGAAGTATTGGTGAGGGAAGGAGAAGAGGAAGAAGAGCCGGCTGCCGTGGAGGCCAGGAGAGGAGGCCGCTTCAAGAGAGGTGGGGGGAGGGAGGGGGCGGGAAATGTCAGGAGCTAGGGGAGGCCAAGGGCCCAGGAGGGCCCCCCGCACGGGCCCTCCAAATGTGACCTGCAGACCCCCAGCCACCAGGCCGCACACTGCACAGGTCCACAGCGAGGGTGAGGTGGCCATCGAGTACTTCACAGCCCTGACAGCTTTTAGACGGGGGCCATTTATATCGTTAGATTTAATTATAAAGACAACGGACAAGGCTTGTACGTCATATGTCTCTTGTACTCTGTTTTTCTGATGACGCGTTAAGTATTTTACAGTCCAACTGACCCATGATGGACTGGGACATGGGAGGCACGGGTGGTTCTCTGTGGACGGCCTGAGAGGTGCCAGCTTGAAGGGTGGTCCGTGGGATGGATGGCAGAGGCCGAGGAGAGGAGGTCCGGCGGGAGGCCAGGCCTCAGACTGCTCACTCAGGCCCTCTGGTTGTGGCAAGTGGAAGAGAGAGAGCGCCCGGCTTGATGTTGGGGGAGGGAGAGGTGCCAAAGGGAAGATTTGGAGGAACTGGATTGTATCCACACTCGCCTATCCACCATTATCAGGTATAAAGGTCTACAGTTCTTTCATAACTCATTTGGTGGCAATACCCGACCTGGATCGGCCCGAGGCAGTGCATATTCTTCATTTACCCCAGTTGGCATGAATATATGTACGTCTTCCTGCTGGAACATGAACGAGTTTGCAGACTGGATGCTGGCCCAGGTCTCACCGGGAGTTGCGTAGTATGGGGGATAGGTAAGTCTGGTTCTAAAACCTGAAATATTCAGAATTCCACAAACTCGTCTGACCTCCAGGGTTTTGAACAAGGAACTGTGGATCTGTCTTTGGGATGAGGAAGACCTGAACGTGTGTGTAGAGAGCAGGATGTGAAAGACGGGGGGTAAAAACGAGAGAAGGGAGAGCGGGAAGCTGAGTCCCAGAGTGGGCTTGGAAGAGAAGAAAACGCCCAGCGCTGTCTGTGTAAGGAGCAAAGATACTTGTCTTCCCAGCGACCAGAACTGCACGGGAGATGGCTTTTGAAGATGCAGAGGGGTTCTGAGACCGCAAAATCTAAAGCGGGGGACACGGTTCTGCAGAAAGAGCAGAAGAAGCCTTGCTTCGTCCCCCAGCTCTCCACCCTTCGGAGGACCAGCAGCTCCTAAGGCTGGTTAGAGCATGAATCGTGAGAACCGCAGGCACCGGCGTTCGAGAAACCCTTTGCAACACCCCCTCTTCTCCACTCCCTAGTTGGAAGTGACAGCGTGCCAAGACACAAGCAAATTAAGGGAACTTACACTCAACATCTGTAAACCCCAGTGGTGCGAGCGAGTGAGCCTTAAGGTCTTGGACACGTTCATTGATTCGCAGGGCTCCCCCTCGGCTTTGCGTAGGAGGAAGAGAGCCGCTCTGCATTTCTTAGCCCCAGTGGGCAGAAAGGAACACGCTGTCCACACGCAAGGGTGGACGCCTTCGTCTCCGCCACCGCGACCCGGTGCCCCGCCCATGCTGGAGAGGCATTCGTCCTGCAGACAAAATAAAAGACTGCTGAGAGCTGGAGGAGTTTGTTTGCTTTCTAAAATGAATCAAGCTCTTCAAAAGCTTGGCTTGAACAGTGCCGGGTGAGCTGTGTCCCCACACCACATTCCTCTTATCCTGTCTTCCCCCCTCCACCCCCCAAGGCCCTGCATTACTCAGATTCCTTCCCCTCGCTCATCAGCGCCAGCTGGCGGCCGCCTGGGCTGGCCAGACAGGCCCGATGCCCTGGGACGGGGCCCACTGGCCACTCGCTGGCCTCAGCTGGTGAGGGCAGCAAGGGACAGGAGGCCGGCTTCCTTGGAGGGCTGGGTCAACTGGCCCCTTTTAAGGGGCCAGTGCGGGGTTGGGGGGGGGGAAATGCATCTCCAAACCCTGAAGAAATAGTTTCCCCTGTGCCTCCAGGAAAGTGGGTATCTGGTCTTTATTTATTTATTTATTTTATTTTATTTTTTTCAATATATGAAGTTTATTGTCAAATTGGTTTCCATACAACACCCAGTGCTCATCCCAAAAGGTGCCCTCCTCAATACCGGGTACCTGGTCTTTAAAACACCTTCCTTCTCGCCATGCTCCCTGATTTCCCTGATTCTTCCCCCCCCCACCACCCCCCCCCCACCTCGGCTTCCATCTCCACCCCCCACCTCCACCTGGAGCCACACTGGATGCCGGATGTGGAAGGTGAACCTTAATGGCCCGTGTGCCTGGAGGAGTCGACTGGAAACAGAGCATCCGGCCTCATCCAGGCGCGTGGTCCATAAGCCCCTCTGTTTACCACACCTGGACAGGAGCAGTAAGTGGAGAGGGGAGAGGGGACAGCAAAGCGCCAGCACATCGCGTCACATCTTAGATACAGATGCAAGGAGAGGACAGGAAGACTTCAAACTTAAGAACAAAGAACGAACAGACGCGAGCAAGAAGGAAGCCTGGTGCGTTTGTCCCGTCTTACTGAATACAAACTACAGAGCAATGTTACTGTGTCCCGCGGTGCCTTCAGGAAGAACAGGCCATCCTCCCCCCGGGCAGGGGATTTCTGTCTATTTGGTCGTGGCAGATCACCTTGACCTTTGTAAAGATCCACGGTCTGCAGTTTCTACCAGCAGAAGAGACTTGCGGGGCAGTTTCGGACAACAAATTGTTTATTCGGACGAACCAAAGCCTGCGATAAGGGGATACCTCGCAGCTAGAGAAAACAGGAGAACGCCGTGCCAGGCAGTCTGCACAACCTTAACTAATAAAGTCCTTTTGCTCCGCCGAACATCATTCCTGTGCCCAGCGGGATACATATAAATAGTAGAAATGTAAACCTTTGCCCGCTTGGTTTTCTCATAATTTCGCCCCCGAGTTAACCCCCCAAATCCTTCGAGTAAAGAAAATGCTAAATGCTCAAGTGGGGCCTCATCATTGCTCGTCGTTATTTTACTACAGTGGAGCAAGTTGACTTGACATGTAATTTAATCTGTTTTGTTTTTCAGTTCTTTGCGGGGGGGGGGGCGGTTAGTAATTAAGGATTCCAAAGTTATAATAACACTATTATGTCTATATGTAGAAAACACCAAAAGCGTCACAATTACACAGTTTTTCAAAAGTCTAGTCGCCAGGGGCAATATACAGGGGTCTCTGTAGGTTTTTAGTAGCATGTGAGTGACACAGCATTACATGTATTTTTTGTCATGCTTTATCAAGGACTGATTGGGGTCTAAGACACTCTCCATTTTAGCACTTCCCCCTTGGGAAAATTAAAAGCCACCTCAAAGAATCTGTGATGGAGGGCAGAAGGCAGTGGGAAAACCGGGGTGGGGGGGAAGGGAAAGGATGGTATATTTTTAAAAGGACAATAACAATGACACACTTATAAACTTGGCTGAATAAAAGGGGGCAGTGAGACCTCGTAAAGCTGTCACAGTGTGGGAATCCGCCGTGTCATGCAATAAAGAGAAAATCTAGAGGAATCGTTCCTATTCTCTGTTGTTTAGAGCCCCACCCCATCCCAGGTGGCTCGTCACTGAGTGAGAAGAAGAAATAAGTCAGGGAGGCACCAAGTCAGAAGTAGTTTGGGGATCCTGAGGCAACAAGGCTTTTTAAGAAACACCACCCTCCGTTACAAATACCGTAAAATAATGTTTTGAACAACTCTTGCAGAAATCAGCGTTTATCTCTTAGACACTATTGTTAAAAGGGGGGTAGGAAGAGAAACTTCAAATAATAATAACAATAATATTAATAATTGTTCAAAGGGGAGTGGGGGGGAAGGGTTAGGATGGGATGGCCTTCGTGAGTCTCTTTTACCGACTATTAGTGGAGAGAAAGTGAATGAGATCTCCTTTCCCCAGCCCACGAAGAAGCAAGTGTTAGAAACTGTATCTGGAACATCTCTCTAATAATAGACTTTCATTCATTCCAAGAGCTTGACCAGCTCAGCAGATAAAAAAAAGGGCGATTGCCTGGAGTGAGAGATGTTCTTTCTTCTGCCTGCTGAAAAGTGACTTATTTTTTCCACGTTGACGTCAGTAAAGGCGGTGAGCATGGAAATGATTCAGGGCTTTGAGAAGACGTACGATGAGACTCAGTTACCTGCATAAATGCAGAAGGGGAGACAGCAAAAACAAGACAGGATGCCCTTTTACAAGTCGCTTGAAATCTCACTGTGGAGAAGAAGCGCCTCCTCGCAGGAGAAACAGTAAAGGCAGTAGCTAAGCACTAAATGACAAGTGGTACCCATATAGCTATGTACAGAATCATCTGGGGATCTTTTTAAATGGATAGACTCCAAGTCCCCACCCCAGGTCCACTGAATCTATAAGCCTTCATAATTGCTTTTTCAGGGAGGTCAGGTTAGGGAAGTACCAACCTGGGGCACAGGTGAGGGAAGAGGGAGTGGGGTGAGGAAGAGATCAACACTGGAAAGGAAAGGTCTCATGAAGGAGACAGGGTACAAGCCGGGGTAAAGATGGGATCTAGAGAAACACAATGATAAAGGGGGACAGTCCACACAAGTGGGGCTCGAATGCACAGATCGTTCCTCGGTTGGGTTCAGTCCCGCTCTGGTGGAGAAGCTACCTTATTGACTTGACTGACAAATGGGGTTAGAGGATGCTGGGGAGAAGTATGCACAGTGGTTCAGGTCGCAGACTCGGGAGCCCGAGAGCCTGTCTCCATGTACAGGACCTGCACTCATCTGCCTGTAACTTTGTGCAAGTTGTATGACCTCTCTGGATCTCAAGTTTCTTTACGTGTAACATTAGGATGCTGCAACCTACCTCGCAGGGTTGCCCTATTAGATAAATACGGAATGAAATCACGTTTGTGATATATAGCATAGGGCCCGGCACCTGTGGGGGGTTTCAACAATCAAGGTTGAATGTGGCAGGGGTCAGCTGGAAAACTCCCCATGGCTCATCTTTGTTTGGGAAGGTTTCTGGAGATTTACAGGGTTGAAAAGTTGCTGCCTCTAATTATTTTTGGAAATAACTTTGTTTTTTGTAGAAATTTTTTTAACCGATAGCAAACTAGAAATGGTGAAACATGGCCCTAGATTGGGTATTTCTAGATTGTTTCTCTATGGATATACAAGGACCTCTACTCTAGTCTGAACCCGAGGATAGATATATCTTGCACTTTTCTAGGGCATGAGTCAATAAACGTTTCCTGTGGAAAGCCAAATAATAGTGGGGTTTTTTTTGTTTTTTTGGTTTTGAAGCCTTTACCACTTCTATTACAACCACCCAAGTCTGCCATTAGAGCTCAAAAGATACCATGTAAAGGAATGGGTGCCCACGTTCCAATAAAACTTTATTTATAGACACTGAAATTTGAATTTCACATGATTTGCCCATCTCATGAAACATTCTTCTTTTTATTTTTTTTTCCAACCATAGAAAAATGTAAAAACTATTCTTAGCTCATTGGTTGTACCAAGACAGGAGGCCTACAAGCTATAGTTTTCAGACCAAAACATGTCCGGGAGCCAGAACTGGCAATAGGCCTGGAATTGGTTCTGGAAAGTCGCATCTTAGCTCCACTTCTTACAAATGCAAACCCCACGACTGCCCTCAAAACTCGAGAGTTTTCTCCATTCTTTTCCTGAGCATCACACAGAACCTCAAGATAACATACATCCTTTGATGTTACTTCTGTCCTCTCATTCATTCATTCATTCATTCGCTCAGCAGACATGTAAGTACCTGCAAAGTAGAAGCCTGCAGGGGACACAGAGATGAACAAGATACCACCCTGTCCCTGGGGGGTTCGCCTTGAAGCTGGGACAACAGAGATCAACCAGTATCATGGCACAATGTGGAAAAGCCTTATAAGAGGACTGTGTTCCAAGTACAATGGGGGCAGAGCGAAGGGAGGGAGGAGTTAGTTCTGAGAGGAGGATGTGGGCAGAGTGGGGGCGGTTGGCAAGGAAGCACAAAAGGGTTCGTGTGGGGGCTCGGCCTGACAGCTGAAGTGAGAAGAGAGGACATGCCAGGCAGAGGAACCCATCTGTGCAAACTCAGGACAGTACAAGGGTGTCTTGGAATTGGTGAGTCGCCCCTGTTTGGCTGCAGTGTGGGATGTGGGGTAGGGGGCACGGGAGAAGACGAGGCCAGAAAGGAAGGGTGGGCCCAAATCACAGTCCAAGCCAAAAAGTCTGCAGATTTTGTTTGTAAAGGCACTGAAGTGTCCCCAGCGGTTTTTAATCATAGTAGCAACATGTCCTGCTCTGTACTCTAGAAAGTAAACAGGTAGCAACGTGGAATATAGATTCCAGCAGGGAGAGATGGCGGGCCCGGGAAACTACAAAGGAATGACTGGAATAGATCAGACAAGAGAGACAGAGAATGGACCTGAAACGCTGATCGCTGTTACGAGCCAGACAACCCGGAGGCACCCTGTGTGGGGCACCCAGCCCTCAGAGCAGCAGTTTCGTCTGCTTTAGAGGTGACTGTGCTAGATTCCCGAGGTCACTTCCTGCCCTCACTTGTTCTGACTTTGCCCTTACTTTTAGAGAGCAGCCACATGGGTTCCTCCCAAGTTGTGCATAGGAGAATCTCTTCTCTCTAGCATCCACACGATTTTTTGCTATATCCATGCCCATGGCCATGGCGGCTGGAAAATCATTTGGACAGCATCTGGTGTCACTTCCCCCTCGCTCCTGCCTGTATCAGTGTCTGGGGAGATAGAGCCCTTGACCGACAAGCAGGCGGGTGGCAAGGCTGACGGGCGGACACAGTATTGGCGAGCACAGGGTAGGACCCGAGCCCCAGCATCCCGGCCCATTTTAGGAGGCTACCCATGGGGTTATGAGGGCGGTCCCATAAACCAATCGGCGATGTTTACACAGCATAGGTTAAACAGTGATTTGGGCACCCAAAAATCTCAGGTAATAGGCGGGGATGGGGCTGTTTTTCTATTCAGTGAGAGAACTTGTGTTTCCCCAGAGGGCTTTGAAGGAAACATATTAAATAACTAAGTACTAATAAAGCAGCTAAATACTAATAAAGTCATGACAACTATCTGCATTATGTAAGCTGTGTTAAGACCAGAGCTCAATATTTTAACTAATAGCCTGCTGCCCTTGAGTGTTTGAACAAAGGGTAAAAACAGAGAAACAGATCACATCATTCTCTGCTCAAATCGCTCCAGTGCCTTGCTGTGGCAGTCAGGAGAAAATCCAAGTGCTACCGCCTACCTGTCTGAGTCTCACCCACCCGTTTCCCAATCCCCCCAGGAGCCCAACTCCAGCGCCCTGGCTTTTCTGCTGTTCTTGAACACACCCAGCTCATTCCTACTCCAGGCGCTTTCCTCTATCTGGAATGTTCTTTCCCTAGATGTTTGAATGGATCCCTCATGTCCTTCATATTGAAGCAGAAATATTACCTCCTTAGAGGGGCTTACGTGACCACGCTCTAAACTAAGACACCCCCCCACACGCACCTGCTAACCCTTCTCTGTTTCCCTCTAGCAATTTTCCCTGCTTAACTTTAATTCGTGGCATTTATCACTCCAAACTGTATTACATATTCATTTAATTATTGCCCTCCACTCCCAGTAAGCCGTAAGCTCCATGAAGGTAGGAGCTTTGTGTGGGCGGCTCCTGTATCTTCCCCACCTGGAACGGTACCCAGCACGTGGTAGGTGCTCAATCGATATTTGTTAAATTACAAAGTGTCCTGCGAAACAGTGACACACGGATGAGGGCACCCGTCTGCCTTTTTCTCAATGCCTGCCACACTTAAGATATTGACAAGAGTCTAATAGTAATAACAGCTACAATTAATAATTAAGTGAATATTAATGCTTACATAACATATCATAATAATGTCATATACTATAGTAATAAAATAATATGTGATGCATTTAAATATTAAAACAATAATTAAAAATGGAACATTAATAAGTGAACATTTATTAAGACCTTACTATGTGCTGGGTAGTATTAACTTCTATCCACACTATCTCATTTAATACTCATTATAACCTAGCAGGTAGGCATTATTATTTTCTCCATGTCATACTTCAGGGCACCAAAATCAAGAAGTTAAGACATTTGTTGAGACTATCACAGTATACCCGACTGCGGTGTGACTAACGCTGATCCAAACTCCACTGAAATGAACTTCAGGTAGATTCCAAGTGTCCACTGAAGAGGAGAGAAGCAGGAAACCAAGGGGGCCACTTAGTACGATTTAAACTTTCTAGCTAGAGAATGAAATGACAAAAAGCCCTAGCAAATGCTTTGGAAACTGAAAGCATTTGGGGTGAGATAGTGTTGGCCTATTCAGTGGTACTCATCAAACAGGACAGAAAGCAGAGTCAGCCCTACTGCTTAGGAAGCCAAAGGAATGTTATCTAGATCTTCTGGAGGCCACAAGACTCATCTTACAGATGGGAAGGACTTTGACTGATCCAGGCAGACACCAAAAACAATTTCCTGCAAACTAATGACTCTCCCATAAGCCGGTAGGACTGTTAGGAAGATCCTTGTAGTACAATATGCTGCATGCTTAATTTGTGTTCAGAAAGACCTTGCAAAATCACTCGGGCTTATTTTCACTCCAAGGCTAAATGAGGAAAAGCAAAGTCCAAGTCTGAGGCCTGAATGGGTGTATCAACCTCATTACGACCAGTGGGGCGGGGGGGAGGGGGTCACGTCCAAGGAATCGGTGCCTTATTAAACTGTGATCTGGAGCCTTGTATCTGGAAACCACTTTTGCAGGGTAGCTGCTCGCCTGTTCTATTTGTTTGGATCATAAAAGTAAAAGTTTAATTCACTGGGAATTTTGGGGACAGGGGAATCAAACTGATTCTGATCCAACTAGGTCAGGAAAAAAAAAAAAAAAGAGAGATGATTTTTCCATCCAGGTCGTGTAGTCTGCTTGGAGTCCATCCCACTCAGGGACAGCTATTGTCTGAAATCACCGAGTCTCAATCCTGAGACCCAGTGCAAAGGAATTTTCCCCTCTCTCCGCTTCATCCTTTAGAAGAGTCGCTAAAGGTGACCCTTTCTGTCTTCTCCTAGGTGATGTCTTTCTCTATAGAAATCATGAGGCTGAACCGAATGTTCTGTGCTTCAGTGGAGAGACTGGTCTTTTAAACCAGGCTCCTCAAACAGTGGGCATTTTTTTTTGTTTCCCCGATAATAAGTGTTGGTGGGTTAATGGGTCATCTTCAGGAGAGAGGTCAGAAGGAAAACACTGCAGTGTTCAAAGCTGGAGCTGGCAACGCCAGCCATCAAAGAACACACTGCTCAGTGGACAGCCATGATGTATAGGGCATGCACTGGCCAGCCTCATCTAAGGGGTCACATCTAACCTTTATCCTCAGCAAAGCCAGAGGAGATCACTGAATGTGGCTGACACTCAACTCTCCGAGGCCCTGGGGAGAAGCCGGCTAAGGAAAGCCCTGGTGCCTGTGCTAGCGGAGTCCCTTTTCACAGAGAGAATTGTATTCTGGCTCCTCGCAGACTGACGTTGCAAGTACTTTGAACATTGAAAAGAACAAAAAAAGCAAACAGCCACAAAAAAGGGGAGGGGAGGGAGGAGAGAAAGAGAGAGAGAGAGATATCAGCAGGGGTAGTTAGTAAAAAGGGGCCCGGAGACAGAAAACCTTTTGTTCCCCGAATTCGTTTCATGTAGAGATTGCGAGGTGAATGGCTTTGAAATGAAATGGGTTTATGAAGGAGTTGCTAGGTCACAGGAAGCACGACTGTCAGACTGCTTTGTGAATTCAATTTCTTTAAAACTTAGGTTAATCTTAAAAAAGAATCTCCTTTGCCCGGGGCTTTTTTGGGGGGAGCGGGTGTCGGTGGGGGGGGGGGCTGAGGGGATGGGGAGTAACGTTCGAGACGGTTCCCCACTTCGTTTTATTTTCCACCCTTTGGGCTCCTGTAAAAAAGAAATGACCACATTACAAGTTCTTTGTCAGTTCTCCGAAGTTAAGAGGTGGGCGGGGCCCCACATTACCTTCGCCGGCCAGCCAATGGCTGGCGATATGCAAATACGGTCGGGGCTCGGCCGGGCTGCATCAAAACAGTGAGCTCAGAGGCTGTGCGGGAGCTGGCGCGCTGCGACTGGCAAAGCCGCCCCGGGGCCCGGACGCTCTCACTTTCATTTAGCACTGCACTCCATGGAGGCGCGGACACGCCAGCGCTTGATGCAGGCTGACTAGGGTAGGAAAACGGCTCAACCCACCGCCGCCGAGATGAAGTATAAGGTAAGAGGGTGCCTCTTCCGTCAGGTTTCCGCGCGCGCGTGTGTGTGTCGCCCACCGTGACAACTCCCCTGCAGGGACCCCTTCTGTGCCCCAGGGAGAGGGGGTCTCAGTCACCGAGGTTGGCATACAAGCAGGCAGGCAGAGACCCAGTCTCTGAGACCCACTCCGGGAGGGCACAGCATACCCGGGCCCATCTCCACTGAAGGACTAAGAATCAGTCTGATCGGAGCCGCCACTGGAGCCACTGGCATTCAGAGGGTGTCTAACTCGGAGCGGAGTTTAAGACTCTGCGGCTCCCCTGGGCCTGGCCTCCACGGGCCGAGGGCCGTAATGAGAGAGGAATCAGAACTGCTGAGTCCCCTCAGACTGGCTCCTAAAGCAGTTTTCAGCCTTTGCTTTAAGCATTTGGTAAGAGAAGCGGTTTGCCTTATGCACTTTTGGTGGGAGAAATTAAAAGCCCGAGGTACTCTTATGCAGCCCGTGATGGAGCATGCTGACGTCCTTAAATGAATCCTGGATGTAAGAACGAATGAGCATTTGCCATTTCTTTGAAACACTTCTAGCGGCGTTTGAATGGGCTGAGAGTCTGAATTGTCCAGTCAGCTTATTGTCCCCGAAGCGTACAGAGGCTCAGGATACATTATTTTCTCATGCATTATGCACCATTGTTTTTACGTATTCTTGGCTAAAGGATCATCATTTGCTCGGCGTATCCCATTTGTTTAAGGCACCCCCATCGAATCAGGCAAGCAGCTCCCGGAGACACTGTACTTAGAAGCACATTGCAGTGAGTTGGGCATGACGTCTAGAAGAGACGTGAGACCTAATGATTTGAAACAACGGTGCTATTATTAAAATGAATGTTGGCAAGGTGGCTATGCTTTGGACTGACAATTGGTATTACCTGTCTGACCTTTGGGATTGTGCTAGCTGGGAGTTATTTTGCTTCCTTTCTGAATTATCTAGCTTCTGGCCCATCCTTTTTTAATGTGAGGTTGTAAATACTCGGTTCCAGCTAATAGCCACTGGCTAACCTCAGTGATAAATCTTTTATTCGAAAGCTATAAATCTTGTTCAAAAGCTCTAAATCTAAATGCTGAAAGTCTTTATTATAATGCATGAGTTCTGGTTCTCCTCGGAAAGGTTACAACTGTCTGAAGACACAGGTATTCGTTATCACTGTACTGTCAGCTTTCCATTATCTGCCTCAAGAGGGAAGATCAGAGGCACGGATAATCCTAACGATTCCTAATGCTTTTGACTTTAGGATGCGACCAGAAACAAATCCTTCTACCTGGCAGCAAAGTTCCCATTCTTGAAGTGGCTCGCCCTGTATTTCCACAGTCCCTTGTTTAGAATAGTGGTTACTTAACCTGTGATAGTTCTTTGGTCCCTCCTGTCCCTATTACTGAATGCCTTTAGTTTCATAATAACCAGCTTGCAGGGAAAAAATAAAAGAGAAAATAGGTTCATACGTTCATTATTGGAAAGTATAAATGGCTGAAATCAATATTGAGCGCTGCAATCTAGAAAGTGACAGAAGTGACAAAGTCTAAAGTCACTTTTATTCAGTGACCTCATTATGTTTTGATTTTACTCTTATGGAAACAAAGCATGGCAACGGACGAAATAAATTGCGACTGGCATTCACGGAAAAACCCTCACCCTCCTGTTTTGCTGGGTCTTACCAGTGTTGAACACCCTTACCAAGTGATGTAAATATAGGGTCTTTATTAGCTCACCAGAAAAAATACTGACTTCTCTGACCGACCAAATGTCAGATTGACACTTTGTGGTGACTATAAAATAAACCAGTAGCTGAACCAATCTGCTGTCCCTTTCTTAGAAAGCCTGGGTTCTCTCTAGTTAATAATGCACAGCTCGGGGCGCCTGGGTGGCTCAGTCGGTTAAGCGCCCAACTTCAGCTCAGGTCATGATCTCATGGTTTGTGAGTTCGAGCCCTGCATCCGGCTCTGTGCTGACAGCTCAGAGCCTAGAGCTTGCTTTGTATTCTATGTCCCCCTCTCTGTCTGCCACTTCCCCGTTCCCGCTCTGTCTCTCTCTGTCTCTCAAAAATAAATGAATGTTAAAAAAATTTTTTTAAATAATGCACAGCTCTATTTCAGGAGACCATTTTGTCATTTTAAGTAGAGGAAATGATGCAAAGGTAGAAGAGTGGTAAATAATATTAATTAAGAATTACCATGATAATACAAGATCGTCACATTTCACTCTTCCAAAAACTCTGAGGTGGGTTTTATCATATACTCATTTTTCAAATGTAGAAATTATGGCCCAGAGAGGCTAAGTAATTTATCCAAAGCCACACAGCTAAAAAAATGGTGGAGCTGTTAATTGACCCAAGGGGATCAGGTTCCAGAACTTGTGACTTTAAGCCACTCTTAAAGAAAGAATCATCTGTGACCTACCTAAAATGCTCTGTGTGACTGGTGGTTTTGTCCCCCAGGAAGTTTAAAACAATTTCATCTCAAGTATTCCTGCAGGATTGATTTTTTTTTTTTTAACATAGAAACTCTACAAAGCAAAGTGAATTGCACGTTTGGCAGTTATTTGTTTAATCTGAGCCACTTAGGGCATAAAACCAGATAGTTATTAGATTGTAAAATCCTGGAGTCAGGAATGATCTTTTAAACACTGTGCTGCTCTACACACTATAAACCTAGCACAGTCAGACTTCTGTTCACCGAGAGATTTATAATTCAGCCACTATAAGATTTTTTTAACCAGATTATCTGGTTTGGCTACTTCAGGAATCGTAACCAGAGGACAGGCTAACCTCCACTCATTTGCACTTAGACACATAGCTCCAGGCCAGCCAGTTAATGCATTTATAATGATCTTGAGAACCCGGGAGCGTAAGCTATGCCTTACAAACTTTTTGGTGAGCAACAACTAGTCTAGCTTTATTTTGTTTTATGTTTTGTGGTTGTTGTTCATGGGAAGGCTGCTGTCTCCTATGCACTTAATGCTCCGTTTCTCCTAAAAGGCTTCATTCAGTTTGAGGTTCTGTGATAGTAAATTACAGGCCCTTCACTTATTAAGAGTTTTCCACAAGCTCTTCGGAATATACAAAAAGCATGTCCTGAATTGGGGGCTGGGGGGTCGTTGAAGGAGCTTGTGCCTCAATGGCCGTGGCTTGCTCAGTGAAGGCTCCCCTTCCGAGGGGCCTGGAGGCAGACTGTTGCTGCTGTCGGCCAGGAGGGTGGTGGAAGGATCCGTGCACAGCTGTGTTTGAGCAGAAGCCCGAGACCCCGCCCACTTTGTGCAGGCCCAGGCCTGGTCAGAGCTCAGCAGGCACTGCCTGTCTGATCTCTAATAGCTGAGCAGCTTTTGTGGCTCTGCCAAATTTCTGAACCCCGTGTGCCTACACGAAAATTCTAAATGATGAATCTAGTCTCCCATTCAACAAATTCGTTTTTTAATTGAAGCATGGTTGACAACAAATTCATTCTTAAGCGTTTTGAGTGAAGATAAAAGAATAGGTAGAACCCATGATACAAATAAGAAACCTACATGCGGTTCCCTGTGTTCTGGCTGGATGCGGGCAAACAAAGTGTGTCGTATTAAAAGCTTTTGGGGGGACTTTGAAAATACTTTTATTTTCCCAAGCTAGGTTGAGAAGAGATGATCAAGGGACTTCAGTTAAATCAACGTGGTCATTTGTGACTTGTATAATTACCAATTCTTGCCTTGCTTTGACATTTTGGTTTTAGGTTATTTGTTCCCTTGGATATGATTTGCTGTGCTCAATCCAAACCAGAGACTCCTGTCTCCCATGATCCTTTTTTTTTTTTTTTTTTTTTTAAGAGAGAGCATGGGAGAGGGGCAGAGGGAGACAACCTTAAGCAGGCTTCATACTCAGCGTGGAACCTGACATGGAGCTTGATCCCATGATCCTGGGATCCGGACCTGAGCCAAAATCAAGAGTCAGACACCCAATTGACTGAGCCACCCGGCTGCCCTGCCTCATGCTCCTTTTTTTTTTTTTCTAATATGAAATTTATTGTCCAGTTGGTTTCCATACAACACCCAGTGCTCATCCCAACGGGTGCCCTCCTCCATGCCCATCACCCACTTTCCCTCTCTCCCACCCCCCCATCAACCCTCAGCTTATTCTCAGTTTTTAAGAGTCTCTTATGGTTTGCTTCCCTCCCTCTCTAACCCTTCCCCTCCCCCATGGTCTTCTGTCAAGTTTCTCAGGATCCACATAAGAGTGAAAACATACGGTATCTCCTTTTTAAAGCTTAGGTGAGATCTACGAATTTAAAAAACACCAAAAGATGTTAATTGTTTATGGATGCATGTATTTATTGGGCAAACCCATTTCGGGGGCTGAGGGTCTTTGGAGAACTGGGGCTGTTCCGACGATACCAAATTTCGCACAGTGTGGGACATGCCAAGGATTTGTGTGGCACCCTTCCCTTACTGTAACATACGTCAACCCTTTTCTCAGAGTTCATCAGTGGCTTCCGGTCCGCTGCCCCTACTCGTCCCACCAGACTTCTGAAAAAACTTCCTCTCCGCTTTTTCCCCTTTACAAATTCCCTCCCCCTTTTGTGCCCTCATGACCTCATCTTCTTTCATTTTCTCATTTAAGCCGTCTTTATGCTGCTCTAACACCAGACTTGTGTATGGCTCGCCTCCCCAACCCACGTAGACATGATGCTCTTAAGCACACCCTGTACCCCCTACCTCTCTCCTCTCTTTTGACTCTGCCGTGGGAAATCTTGGTCTCTTGCTGCTCCCATTCGTTTGTCCCTGTCTCTTTGCGCCTACCTGACTTGGTTAGTCTGTCACTTCCCACAAGCCGGGTCTCCTCAGCCATCCACTCTGTAAAACCATCAAAAGCCTACACCTTCGTCTCCTTGACTGTCCTATAATCCCTACAACAGGCTTTATGTTTTCCACCTCTGCCCTGCTCTGTTAGCACGTCCTTACTTATTAACCCCTTTTAATCAAATCGCTATCTAAACGATAGCTGTTAACTCCCATAGATTGCCCGCCGGGGCTGTCTAGTTTTCGGTAAGCCCCACTGAAAATGAGAGACCCACCCTTTATTTGTGGGTAGAGAGAGACTGTTAGACAAGTAAGTCCTTGAATAAAAAGTGTGATCTAGGATCTCTTACAGCCTGGAGGGGGCACAGCCTTGATCTTATATGTTCTTGTGGTAGATACAAGATAGAATGTGGGCTTTGGAGAAAGGCATTTCTGTTTCTTGTGACTCATTGCTCTATATAGCCTCTGGCAAATTAACCTCTCTGAGCCTCAGCTTTCTTATCTGTAAAACAGGGAGAGTAACTGTCTCATACTATTGTTCTAAGGCCTAAGTAAGATAATACATGGATGTAAAGGACCTACCATGGCTCCTGGCATGTAGTAAGTAGACAGCCTCAGCTCTCTTTGCACTGATGGATGTTGAAAGGATAGTGTGGACTCAAGACTCGGTGACAAGACTATGTCAAAACCCCAGTTACTAGGTAAAGGTGGTTGAGCATTGTTTAGTGCTCCATGGGCCTGGAGGTGTTACATGAAATACAGATGCCAGCCACAGGGATTTACCAGCATACTTATGTGCCTGCTTGCACATTAATTAATTAATGACTTGGTATCGTCATTGTTATTCATAAGATTGATATTCCTGAGATCACAGGACCTTGCTCATAGTCAATACTCTAGAAACAGTGAACTGAATGTTGAGTGACCTAACAAACTTATACAAAGAGCCATTAAAAAGAGTCTTCATGTAGGGCACCTGAGTGGCTCAGTCGGTTGAGCGTCTGACTTTGGTTCGGGTCATGAGAGCACAAGTTCAAGCCCCACGTCAGGCTCACTGCTGTCAGCACAGAGTCTGCTTCAGATGCTCTGTCTCCCTCTCCCTGCCCCTCCCGTGCTTGTGCTGTCTCAAAAATAAACATTAAAAAAAAAAGAAAAAGAAAAGCCTTAATGCCGTTTGGCATAGTGGAAAGAACCCAGGTTTTGCTGCAAAACCCACTTTTGCTACTTCAGGCCTCTGTTTCCTTGTTTATAAAATGGGAGGGAGTAATAATACGCATCTTACTGGATAGCGGTAAGGATATGATATATGGAAATCATCAGTTTTTAGCCCATAGGCACTTGAAAGTGGCAGCTATTATAATATGCATTATAAGACATATGTAATATATAGGTATAGAAACATTATATAGATAAATTTTAAGAGGAAGCATTTACTAGAATTGCTTATCCATACCAAAAATATCACAGGACAAGAGAAAGTTATCAGTGTACAGAATCAACAGTAGAATGTGAAGGAGGTGATTGGAGGGACACAGAAGTTCAGGGGAAACTATATCCTTCATCCCACTGCGGCCACTTAGTGATGTAGATGTAAAGTAAGAGTCCTTGGTGATCTGTTTGGGGATCATTTTAGGGTTAGAAAGAAACGTAAACAAATTAGTTTGAAATGCCAACCACTGGGCCCCTGGCATTACCCCGCAGGAACATATAGACTTAATTACCAAGCCTCTTTGCCAAGATAAAGAAGGGCCACTGGGAAGAAGTACTGTATTTCCCACTTAAAGTACAGGAGAATAGCTGCTGGTTTCCTAGGTGATGGATGATTGCAAAGAATATGGGCATGGAAGGGGACTCCCCTCCCCCCCCCAAAAAAAACCCTCTGTTCATGCTCCATCAATGGCATCCCCTCCGTCGTATTTACTTAGAGCATTCCAGTCATCTCCCCGCGGTCATTCTTACTGGTTAATGAGGACGAGGCACGCCTGGGGAACATTATGGCCTGGCTGCAAGACTATCTTCCTGAAGAATCTTCGTTTTAAGATAAATGGCCTTGGTGGTGAACTTTGTCTACCATCCACTGGGAAGAGTGATTCTTTTAGAAGGTAGTTTTAGTAGACAATGAGATTGAGGTGAACTGAGACATATACTCCGAGGGAAATGGAAGAGGCGTGAGTTGTGATAATGTGTGACAGTGACTTTTCATACCTGAAGTGGCACTGGGGCAGCTGACCGTGGAGATACTAAAATCGCCAGTAACGTGCATTCCAACACATCCACCTGGACCCTGTCATGGGCTACTAAATACCAGTTTATTCTTAAAGAAGAGCTCATCTCTTTCCTCCCAACCTCCTCCCTAACCATTCATGGTGCTAAATGGTGTTTAAATAGACAGTTCAGGACCCTCATTCCAAGGACTCAGCCTTACTTTGGAGATGTCGTATCTCTTCGTAAATCATGGTGTGTGTGTTGCAAAATGAAAATTCCTCCTGATATTTCTAACATGTCAAGGTAATAGTTACGTTACCAGAAATGTTCCTTAATGACATGTTGATGCCTATGCTTACCAGAAATAAGGATTGAGCAACTGTGAATACGTAAAAGCGCAAGCCTTGCACAAAAATGTTTGATACGATCTTCTGAATTTGAATTTAATTCCTTTCTTTACGTGTGTGTGTGTGTGTGTGTGTGTTTGAAGGGGGATTATTTGTGAAGCTAGACAGAAAGTTGCAGCAACCAAAAAGCATATAAGGTTAAGATTTAAACCAGATCTTTCTATTTATTAAAGCAGTATGTATTTAGACACAATGATGTGCCCTTAATATTTTTTCTGATTTTTTTTTTTTTTAGTTACGTGGAAACCTTATGCTCTTATATAGATTAGCCTTATTCTCATTGATTTGTGGTAGTCAGTCCGTTATTCTTAACTTAGCACCTCACTCCCACAGGGGATGTGGCTGACTCAGGGCTCATCTAGGCTTCTCTGTTGCCTAGCCGTGCACTCTACCAAAAGAATGAGCTGGAATGCAACCCCCCCCCCCACCCCCAAATCACCATAACAAGCAAGACCAGCACACTGGGAAGCCAGTGTAGTAGACTTCTAAACACTCCAGCCTTCTTGGAGTTCAGAATCTTTAGTGTCTATCAGGACAGGTCAGTGATGATTTTTTGTTTTTGTTTTTGGTTACTACTTGTTTATGTTATGGGTCCAAGCTTGGCAAGAAATGGGCTATAGTGGACCATCAGTACTGCATTACCAATGACAATGGCATTGGCACAGCAAAATTTTGAAGTCCTCTTTCCTTGAGTGCCCCTCTGGGATAGAACTTACGTGCTCTTCTCCAATTCTCCAGCCTTCTGCACTCACAGCTAAGTGTGTTGAGCGTGACTTTATTTTTGTTAATGTTTTTTATTTATTTTTGAGACAGAGAGACAGAGCGTGAGCAGCGGAGGGGCAGAGAGAGAGGGAGAGACAGAATCTGAGGCAGGTTCCAAGCTCTGAGCTGTCAGCACAGAGCCCGACGCGGGGCTCAAACTCACAAACCGCAAGATCATGACCTGAACCGAAGTCGGACCCTCAACCAACTGAGCCACCCAGGCGCCCCGAGCGTGACTTTAAATGGGAGTCAGGGGAAGGAGCAAAAAGAATACAGTCAGCCCAACGGCATTCCTTCTCTTAACCCTACTCGCTGGGAAGCCAGATTTCTAGACAATCTCACAGAGGCCCACCCAGATGGCCTCGGAATATATCTCGTTTCCTTATAAAGATCAGCTTGTCAATTACAGAAGATGTCCATTGACTGAATCAAAGCCTCTTATCGGCACCTTTTTTTTCCTCCCAAATCCTAAACTCAACCAAGGCAGACCCATTAGCAAGGTATATACTTGCACGCCTATCTTTTATTTTTAGTTTAAAATATATATAATTTCTGTGGATATGTGTGTGATTTCACACACCCAACCGTGGGACATATGGTCTGACAATGGGAAAGATACTTGAAACTGGGACTGTCTTAGAAAGTTCAGGAACACATGGTCACTCGAGACAGTCAACATGGGCTGTTCCAGAGATCAATCAACTGTTGAAGGCATTATCCCTCTTCCCTTATGTCAGCCCTTTGACAGGAAATTATCTAAGAGGTGCTTTTTTTTTAGAGTGAATTCAGACACATTTTTTTCACAGAGAGTCATCAATAATATTTACTTATAAATAATTGGTTGGTTCTTTTCTCTTTCCTTGCAGAAACAGGCATCTCTAGAAATGAAGGAAAACCCTTTTTGAAATATGGACTTGTACTGAGAACACCTGGGAGCATTAAGCAGTGAGGGGTGTTGTATTTCAATTGTTCTTGCTTTAAACCTGGCAGGGTAGCTCTGTGCCTTGTAGCCTGCAGTGTCTGCATCAATCCTCCTGCCTCCCTTATTAAGATCTTAATTACAGACGCAGCCTATTTCATTGCTGCAGGGAAAGAATTTAGTTTCTCTGAACTCTGTCTGTTTTTTGGTGTGGCAGGTGTAATCATGATGAGATCATTTCTGGTTTGTTTTCTTTTCCCGGAGGAATCTTTTTTTTTTTTTTTTTCTGGGAGGGAGGACTACAGTTCTTGAGACACATTTCATGAGCTCATAATAATGTGGTGATAATAACTGTGCCTTTGATTTTAGACAGAGCCTTTCTTCTGAAGAAATCAGAGCGCTTGGCATCTATGACTCCGTGACTTCTCATAATATCAAGAATATGTTCATTATCCCCATTTTGCAGGTGGGGAGACAGAAGCACAAAAGGTGTGATTTCCTTGCCATTGATCTTACAGTATGAGGCCTGAGCCTAGATTCCTTCAGTTCAGTGAGTGTCCCTTCCTCTATCCAGGGCTCTCCGTTCAGCACGGTTGACTTTTACAGCTCAATCATTTTTTGTTATGGGAGACTGCCCTGTGCATTGCAGGATGTCTAACAGCATCTGGCCTCTACCCACCGGTTACCAGCCACACACACACACATTGTGACAACCAAAAATGTCGCCAAACATTGCCAGATCCCCAAATCCCCCTAGTTAGGAATCACCAGTCTAATCTCCCCTACTCCCTTCTGCTTAAAAATAATTGCCCTACTGGTTTTATGTGACAGAAGCACAAAAAGACAGCCCTAGAACTGTTTGCCATAATTTTACCATGATTGGGGTTGCGCTTCATGTAAGAGGTCCTAAGCAAGAGGGAGCTTCCTCTTAAATTCGTAGCCCCAATCTGTTCATGAGAATACCATCAAATACTAAGAAGCACGGGGTCTCACTCGGGCCATATATAAAGCCATCAGACTGTCTCTAAGACAACTTTAGTTCTCTGAAGCCTTCCTCTGCTGTGTGTGTGTGTGTGTGTGTGTGCACGCACACACACACGCATGTGTGTATAATGCATATGTATAATTTTATGTTGACATATATATAATAATAAACATGCATTTAGCACTGAACCTTGAAGAAAGCTCTCTTATTCTAATAAACTGGTAAATAATACATACATGTAGGTGTTTGTCTATATACCTAGCCGCTGAATAATTTCATTTAGAGGTTTTCTTCTGTTCCATTTGCTCCTGCCATCTTTCCTCTCTGTTCTAGCTGAGAAGCTACAGCACCTGAAGGTTCTTTCTGGAGACCTCTCTGCAGGTGCAATGCTGACAGCATATGGTTGTAGATACCCTTTCAGCCAAGTATATCGATCCATTTTTAAAAACTCTTTGAAGACCTCGCATGTGAAGTGGGATAATAGCATTCAGGCAGCTGACCTAGGTGAGGTGACATCTAAAAGATTTGAGAGGGGCATCCGAGGTGTCAGCTGGGCTCTAGCTGGGAGACAGACCAGAGTTGCCATAATGTGTACATATTTGTATTGGTGGGTTTAGATATCATACCTTGAGAGCTGCATCCCTTGGTGCTGGAAGATACGTGGGAATGTAAAAAATGGTAAGACCTTTCCCTTCTTTCAAATAATTTATTAGATGTGATAGCTTTTGTGCTTTGACTTTTAAGAAATGATCCTGTTTGGGGAAATAAACAACTAATATAGTAGTGGTATTATAATAGTGGTAATATAGTGGACTGGCGTCTCCTACTCCTTTATAACTTAATTCTCATTTCACTTCCCCCCAAGTACCTGGATGTTGAACGGATTTGTCTAGACAGGCAGATAGATGTGATCTCGTGCCAACACTGTAATGTTGGCTGAAATCCAGATGGTTGTTTTATTGTTAATAAAACCTATGTTTTGGGTGAGTGGGTGTCAGGCCTTCATCATTATATGGCGCCTGTCAGATTTATCTAGGGACAGAACCCTGAAAAGAGTTTGCGCCTGCCCCATGTTTTTGATCCTTTGCCAATATACTATACTTAAATCTATCAAAACCAGGCAACCTGGGACAAATGCTTATAAATTCCAAGGCTTAATAGCAACAGTACTAAATTCTAAGATGGAGAAGGTTCTCGGGAAGCACATCCTGGTCCAGTGGAAAAAATCCTAGATTAAGAGGGGAACCAGATGCTAGTTCTGGCTCTGCTGCTAATATCATAGGTGACCCCCGGGGCTGTAAAACAAGATTCTAGAATGATCTCTAGAATCTTATTAGTCTAAAATTGTAGTCTAATTGGTTCTGGTCAAGCTATGGGTGACTTCTGGTTCTAAGACATAGAAGGTTCCCTTCCACCTTCTTTAAGACCCTCTGGAGTTGCTTTAAAAAATCTCAAAGACCACAGAGGATGGAAAATTGAGCTCCTGAAGACACATGTATTATTTATGATCATCAGAGTTGTGAGGAAATGCTCCTTTCTCACTATTTTTCTCAAATAACTGTCAGGATTCAAATTCATCCTCCACAGTTGGCCAAGAAATAATAGAAGTTGACTATGAAGTTTCTCTCGCTCTCGCTCTCTCTCTCTCTCTCTCACACACACATACACACACACACACACGCATGCATGCCTCCCTAACAACCCATTTGTAATTTTTCTTAGATGAAACAAAGGATTTGCTCCAGGCTTTTGTCGGCTTCATGATAAATCCTGTCCTATGGATGTTTCTCTCCTATATCAACCTTAAATCAAGGGAAAATAGGTAGCATTCATTCTAGTGCAGGGAAGGAAGAGAAACTAGCATCTGAAGAAACACTGATTTAAAATCACAGCTATGCTGTCCCTATGATGTGACCAAATCTGGTCAGATGGAGAGTTCTTTCTGAGATCCAAATATCCAAATTGCCAAAGAAGCTCACATTTTCTCTCACCAGTCATCAATTGGTATCACTCTGGTATGTGAACCACCAAAATAATACGGGTTCTAAATGATGCCTCATCAAATGGGAATAGACCACTAATGGAAGGAAGAGACGTTAAGATTCCCAAATCTGGGTGCCTTGGGGTGACCACGCACAGGGTGCAGCCCCAAGGTGCCTGTCAGGGCTGCTGTATGTCAAAGAGTACCTTTGGGAGACAGGTATCTAATGTCAGATTTCTTCAAGCATCTTCCATTCAGAAATGCTTAAAAGAGAATGCTATGTGTAGAGTTCACAAGGCTAGAAAATCTAAGAAAATGTGAGGACTTGGGGCAGAGTAAATGACATGAATGTTCAGAAAGCTCAAGACACTCATGGAAGCTTTGTGACCACCATAGGGGTTTAGAAGCACTTTCCAGAAAATGAATATCATTGGATGAAATGTGGTCTTGGTGCCAGAGGGATCTTTGTGGCATATGTTGGTCACCCCACACCAGGTATCAGAAGCATAACTAGGGAAATTCTGCTGCTGCGTTGCCGTGGGTGGTTCAAATCCCATAACAAACACCATGTCAGACTGCAGTCGACACATATTGCTGAGAAAAAACCCCAGAAGTGATATGTATCATATCTTCTAATGCCTCAACTTGAAAGTCTTATGTCTGCTACGTTAACAGCCTCCAGAGAATTCAACTCCAAACATTCAACAGTCCAGATCATGCAATGAAAAAAAAACCCAGGTGTAAACCAAGTATTCCAAGAATTGAAATCCAGACACTTGTAGATAGATATCCACGTTGGCTGACTATTACCTGCTTTGAGGAAATCCCACATTTCCCTATATCCCAAACGTGACGATGGGGGAAAGCCGAAGCAGTTTGATCGCCCTTAGCTGATTTTTGTCAGCAGGCACAAAAGCACATGAGCCTTTCTTTCTCTTTCCCACTGTGTCCTGAGACTGACCGTGATGATGCTCATTCCTTAGCTACTTCCTTTAGGACTGATTTCCTTGACAATGACCATTTCCTTCTTTACTGTGTCCGTTTTTCAGAATCTGTCCAGTGTGTGTGTGTGTGTGTGTGTGTGTGTGTGTGTGTTCATGCACGCACACGAGCACGCAT
Organism: Felis catus; assembly: GCF_018350175.1. Taxonomy (NCBI): domain Eukaryota; kingdom Metazoa; phylum Chordata; class Mammalia; order Carnivora; family Felidae; genus Felis; species Felis catus. Next base: position 17,472,567 of record NC_058372.1, read on the forward strand.
GCACCCTACCAGAGTCCAGGGCTAAAGCTTGGGAACTTGAGTACAGGAAAGGCATGTTGTTGAGCATGTGGCCGCCCCAAGGTCTTTGGCAGGAACTCCTACATGATAAATATAGAATGAAGTAAAAATAATAAGAGGAAGTTGGGCCATTGATGATGCTATCAGTCCTAGTGGGGTGACACATCAGCCATTGTGTCGCATTTCTCTTCAAAGAACAGCATGAATGGTCATGGAAATTATAAGTCACACCTCTCTGTATTTGGAATAGCATATCATTTCCCTGGCAGTAGGAGTAATAAGCTTTCTTGACATTTCGATAGCAATGGAAAAAAAAAAAAAAAAGGCAGGGGAGAGTGGGGGATGGTGTAGAAGCTGTCACATGACCTAGAGCTCTCTGTGCCCAGTGACTAGCTAGTTGCCCAGTATTTTATTCCCACTCCTTAGACATAGTTTGGGAACCAGGAACAGCAGAACCCAACGTCCTGGCAAAGTATGAATGGTGTTCAGTCACCTGCTGCCCAGATGGAGGTCGCTGCACTGAAGGAAGAAAAAGCTCTTCCAGAGATGACTGTATTTAATCATTTAATGGTCAGTTCCTCCTGGCCTTCCTGTTTGCTCAGTGGTTGTGGACACTAGATTCAAGCTCTCTGTCTACGTCATTATCCTGTTTAATAGGGAGGGGCAGGCACTATCCTTCTTGCCATCTCCCACGTTCTCTGGCTGTGACGTCTGGACATGCTATTTATCTTTCAGGCTTTGTTAGTTCATCTTCCCAAGTCCGTATAAAATTTTAACCAAATATCCTCCTCAGTTCTCTAGAAAACAATTTCACCCAGGAGAACCAGGAATACAGAGTCCGGAGCCCATTTTAGGTTAGCGAACATTTAATGATGTGCATTTTGCTTCAGACACTGGACTGAAGTTCTGGAAATGCTAAAAAAAAAAAAAAAAAATAGGGCAGCCTCTCTGAACTTAAGGAGTTGACAATCGTGAATGAGATAATACAAGTCATACTGTAAGAAATACTATTACAGAGAACTGGAAAGGGAAACAACTGGATAGGTTTGGAAAGACAACTCCTCTGGGTAGATGGAGGATGGATTTTGAGGGGGAAGAGGGTGAATGGAGGAGAACCAATTGGGAAGCAGTTGTATACTCCCAATAAAAGGTTGTTGAGGGGCCTGAACTAGGAGAGGCAGTGAGGCGAAAGGCAGGGTCGAAGCTGGTTGGGTTCCAGATTGTGAAGAGACTCAGCAAACCTCTGAGGCTTCTTCCTACCTTGGGCAGCTGTGTCTGTGCTGTTAACTAAGAGAGATAAAGCAGGAGAAAGGGGTTTTTGCACCTGTTGCGTTAGAGGTGAAGATACCCATTAGCCGGTTGGAAATACGGAAATGGAGTGAAGAACTATCTAGGCTGGAGCTATGGATCTGGTATCTGTGTGTCCAGATGCCATTGGTCTGGATGAGATTCTCCGTAGAGAGCGAGCATGTAAAGAAAAGCAAAGAACACAGGGGGGATCCCTTTGCAACACGATTAGCCTGTGAAGAACAAGGAAGATGAGTGGTCATGAGAACAACAGTGGAGAAGAAACCAGGAAGTGAAGTTCATGGAAATCATGAAAGCATGGAAGCCAAAAGAGAGTTTCAAGAAGGATTGGGGTGGGGGTCAGTGCTAGAGGCTGTTACAATTAGGGTTCCCTCAAATGGGATTTATAACTCTCAATGCTGATTTCTAATCCTAATGAGAACCACAGTTTTGGTAGCATGCGCATATGACTTTGTTAAATACTGTCCCAATTCTGGAGCTGGAGACAAGAGACCTAAATTCTTGCCCCACCTCTATGACCTTCTTGCCAGGTGTCTTGGCAAATCATTAACTCCTCAAACCTCATTTCTCTCATTTGTAAGGTGAAGGAGCTGGAGTGTAACCTTTTGAAGTTCCTCTGGCTTTCAACTTCAGTGCCCCAACTGCACTGGCACTTTGCCAAGCCCTAGCTGCATTTCTAACTGCCACCCTGCGGAGGCTAACCATCCAACGGGCTATAGAATGACATAGCTCTCTTATCTCTCCTGGGTTTGTTTCTGTGTTGACCTTTCCTGCCTGGGAGATAAATATCCTGGGGCGGGTGGGAGAAAGAGGAGATCTTCAATAGACAAACTGCTTCTTCTGGGTTTTTCTAAGATATTCAGGTAATCACTCTTCTGACTTTGTGGCCTTAAGGAATCACACCTCCCACACGGAAGGAGGCGGTCTGTCCACCTTCTCCTAGGCAGAGGAATTAACTCTTGATCTGCCATCAACTCTGTGCACTTTTGCATGAGATGGTTTGTGTTCTGGATGACGTTCATTTTGCTGTTATCTTCTCGAATGAACTCTTGACCCCAAAATGCCAAGTATTTTCAAAAGCCAAGCTCCTCACCCATTTCCCCCCCACTCTCTGATGGATTGTACCCTGTTGGAATCTAAAGAGATGTAGCCATAATTCATTCAGTAATAATAATCAGGGTAGTAGTAATAATAATAACATTTTGTCTCGGTCTCTTGAGGGCAACCAATAGTTTCATTATTGCTATTTACAGGCAAATGTTCCACAAGAGGCTGCAAGTGTCCACAATTCATTATTAATTCAGAGAAATACTGACAGATACAGTTCTCCTGATATATAACTGAACAAGAGAAAGATCGGCTATGTATAAATATATATATATAATAGCATCATTAGAGCAGAACTCAACCTTGATGACAGGAGGCCAAGTGGGGAGAGATTCCAAGACCAAAGTGCCACCCAGCAAATTAAATAAGTTGTCATAACGGCTTCCTAAGTCTCCAGCGGTGTTAAGGTATTTGACTTGGGTTCACTTCTTTAATCCTCATAGTAAACCGGTGAGATGGGTAGTGTTACCCTCACTCTCATTTTATAGATGAGGAAGTTAGGGCACGAAGGGAAATGATCTATTTATTCTACAGACATGACAAGAATTGTCATCTTCAGAACTCACTATACGATGGAATTGAGCCCAGTTCGGAGGACAGCGTGTAGTTGAGCTAAGGCAGCTTAAGAGTTCTGGAAAGAGAATTGAGCCAAGAGACCATAGTTCCATTCCCACCTCTGACACCAATATTGTGGCTTTGGGCAAATGATAAACTGGCCTCCCAGACCTGTTTTTTTATCTATAAAACAGGGACACTGGGTTCAGGTCATTGCTAAAGGTCTCCGGAACTGTATGTAACCTTCTGTATGGGAGAGTGATGGGTGTAGACACTGATTCTCTCTCTATAGCTTGTATAGAGATTAAGCAACTCACTCCTGTTCAGCCAAGGCTGAGAATATCTGTGTGTGAGATGTCAGGCTAGCACTGGGGTGCATGCCGTCAATGGTCATGCCAAGCTTTCTTCCTAAATCCTCATCTGTGTGGGCAGCAGGAGGCCTGCTGGGGAATCACGGACAAAGAGTCAGGAGAACTCACCCATGGTGCCTCCGTTGGCGAAGACAACAGTCTCTGAAAGTTGCCCCAGAGAAACTGTTCTTGAAGCACATCTGAAACATTAGCATGGTGCTTACCAGGTGGTGGGAAAGTCACTGGGATAGGAGACAAAGAACATCCAGAACAGCTCTCACACGGGGATTTCTATCTGCTTCTAATCAAGCACGGTCCAATGCTCCACTTCAGTGCTTCATGGAGTCCCATGGCAGTGACCCAGCTCCACATGCCTTGAGCTTATTTATGCTGATTAGGTCTGTAGTCCTTTGCCTTTCTACAGAATACAGTAGAGACAGTTTTCTGTTTCTCTTCTTTCCCTTCTTTGCAGCCGCTAGAATCATACAGCTATCTACCCTCAGCTCCCACAGAACTGGTCCTACCTCTATCGCTTCTGATTTCATCTTGGGGCTTTCGTACCAGCCATCCCCAATCATTGCATGGTCCCCAGAGCAAGGGACAGAGACGAGAGCGCTCGGCTCTCTCCTTACCCTATAATCACCATATAACTCTGGTGGAGTGATCTCCTTCAGATTATTTTGGTACAGAGGACCAGAATCTTATCATCCGTAACTCTACGACTTTTCTTCTAAATTACAGAACACCCAAAGATGGAAGAAAAGAAACAGAGATTTGGGGATTATGACACATCCTTAAATGGTTCCTCAAGCCAGGATAAAATGCTGCATGATTCTATCTCTATGTATGTGGGCTTCTAATTGTTAGAAAAAATCCCAAAGTTTCCTAGTGTATAAATTCTGAGTAAAACCTTCACCTAGAACACAAACCCCCCCAGTTTCCCTTGAGCTTCCCTGACCGCTCACCTGTCCACACCACAGACTTCTTGGATCTCAAAACTGATCCAAGAACAAGAACTTCAACCTTCTTCTTTTTTCTTTTTAATGTTTATTTATTTTTGAGAGTGGGAGAGGGCCAGAGAGAGAGGGGGACAGAAGCTCTGTGCTGACAGCAGCAAGCACAATGTGGGGCTCAAACCCACAAACCATGAGATCATGACCTGAGCCGAAGTCGGACGCTTAGCCAACTGAGCCACCCAGGCGCCCCTGCAACCTTATTCTTAAAAAGCATCATCAAGCTTCCTGGGTATGGCTTGATCTCCTTTTCTTAGGTTAAATAGTTGCACTAAGAGGATTAACAGCAAGAGTAGGACCCCTTCCCAGGTACTGACCATAACGCAGCCCCCCTGCCCCCAGAGGAGAGGACCAGCATACAGCACAAGCCTGTGGTTATGAGGCATAGTACAGGGGGAGATGATTAATGCATGTCAGTTCTAAAGGAATGAAAAGCACGAGGCTGAAAGATCAAGTCCATGTTTCTAGAGAAGCAAACAGGGGGCAGAAATCCAAACAACAACTGCCAAAAATTCCACGAATATGTAAAGTCCCAAACATGATCCGCCCGATAGGCTGTCCCTCCTCCCACAAAGGATCACCACTGCAGTGACTCAAGTGCATCCAGACACTTTAGGGAAGCACCAGAGAGATCACTTTTAGTTTTCCAAGTGCTCGCGATGAATTTATGGCATCCCGACTCCTCTCTGTGCTGGGAAGGAGCAGGCATGTGGCGATGGCTGCCATCATCCTGCGAAACATTACTGACGCCAAGAAATGAAATCTTCGGAGCCTTTGAAAGGCTTCCAAGAATGTCAGCACGTACTGCCTGCCCGCTCTCTGCTGAATGCCTACTTTGGCTGTCTGCTTAGTACTGAATGTGCCAGACAGGCCTTCTTACAAAGGGAGAGAGTGTTTTGGGCCCATGAAAGGGGAAGGCACAGCGTTTCTGTTGTGAATGGCGAGATTCAAGAAGTAGGGGAAAAAGTGGCAGCGTGAGGCGAGGCCTTCAGGAAAGGTACAAATAAAAGACCAAAAAAGAAAAGGGATGGCATCCACCTACGTGTGGCAAATTCTGCCATCACTCCCTGCCGTCAAATATAGAGATGGAGACTACTGTCACGCCACGCACCAGGCTCGATTTCCATGGGGGGGGGAAGAAACCCCAAAAACGCTTGCTTGTAGATTCTCCCTGGATCCAAGGACTTCTTGATCAACTGAGAGTAAGAATTTTTAAGCGCTGGCAAGGCATATATAACTGTACGTTTGTTTCCATTTTCACACCAAATAGAAATGCCACTCGTACTGCTTGTTATTTGGGTTTTTCTTTGACTCTTTCTGCCTCCAATATGTGAAGGGAAAAAGATGAGACGCGTCCGCTGTAGCACTTGGAATATTTTATTCTGCAAGCTGGCTTTAAGAAAGGAAGAAAAATGTTTTGTGTAGTGAACTCTTTAACGGCGCTGCCCATAATTCCTTGGCACAGCAGCTACCGCTAGAGGAAAGAACTCTTGTGGTGTTCTGGGCTTTTCCGAGGAGGCAGTCTGATGTCATTGGTGGCAGACGCAGTACGTATGTATCTGTCTTTTGTCTGCACCATCTGTTCTTCTCCTTACAGACTATTGTTCACGTTCATTCTTCTTTCCAGGAAGTGTGCCTCTCCATAAAAGCGTGGGATTTAGGTGTGAAAAAGGACCGAGCTAGAATTCTAACACGATGTCCATCTGTTCTCTTCTTCTAGAATCTCATGGCAAGGGCCTTATATGACAACGTCCCGGAGTGTGCCGAGGAGCTGGCCTTCCGCAAGGGAGATATCCTGACTGTCATAGAACAGAACACAGGAGGACTGGAAGGGTGGTGGCTCTGCTCCTTACATGGTCGACAAGGCATTGTCCCCGGCAACCGGGTGAAGCTTCTGATTGGCCCCATTCAGGAGACCCCCTCCAGTCAGGACCAGCCTACTTCTGGACTCACGCACCAGACCTTTGGCCAACAGAAGCTCTATCAAGCGCCAAACCCACATGGCGGCCCTCGAGACACAATCTACCAAGTGCCACCTTCCTACCAACATCAGGGGATTTACCAAGTCCCCACTAGCCATGGTACCCAGGAACAGGATGTGTATCAATTACCGTCATCCGTGCAGAGAAGCATTGGGGGGGCTAACGGCCCCCACTTAAGCAAAAAGGTGAGTGAGCGACCAACTGGATTTTTCTTCCTATTTATTTATGTCTCCGTTGCACTCAGAGAAATTGAAATGGTCCCAAAACAAGAACTTGAAACTGCCAAGAAGGAAGTATGTCTTCCAAAGAGTAAGTAGACCTAAATGCCTGATCTCGGGCACCAGCTCTGCACCATTTTCCATTCACTGGTCAGCTAAACTTTGTTCCTGTGTCGTGATAAGTTCATATGTCATTCCAGATCATACTGGATCATTCAGTTGTTTCTCTCTTTCTGATAGATCTGCTTTTATACTTAAGCTCTGCACTCAAATTGTTTCCAGTCTTTTCTGTTTCTTCCTTGAGTGGTACAAGCCACCAAATTTTGTACAACGATGCAGAAAGGACTCTCCTTTCACCAAAAGCTGAATCATGACCCTGTTGGCTTGGCTGCACAAAGAACCCACCAGAAGTAAAGGGAGCAAAGGAGCTGGAAGTAGATCATACCCACCTACTTGTTCCACAGAGTTGTTAGCTTTCAGATTGACCCATTTAAAACACAGAAATGCTAGTGAATTTAGAAAGGAGACATCCTCTTGTCCTTCAAGTAATTCCTATGATAATGCTTGAGCCAGTGGGTAAAAACAGGAGAGCTAGAATTTTTAGGAAAGCATCATGTTAAAAAAAAAAAAAAAAAAAGAGGGGCGCCTGGGTGGCGCAGTCGGTTAAGCGTCCAACTTCAGCCGGGTCACGATCTCGCGGTCTGTGAGTTCGAGCCCCGCGTCAGGCTCTGGGCTGATGGCTCAGAGCCTGGAGCCTGTTTCCAATTCTGTGTCTCCCTCTCTCTCTGCCCCTCCCCCGTTCATGCTCTGTCTCTCTCTGTCCCAAAAATAAATAAACGTTAAAAAAAAAAATTAAAAAAAAAAAAAGGAAGGAAGGAAGGACCTCTTCAGCACTCTGTATAATTCAAAATGCCACAATAATTTGAGATAAATAGAAATTTGTTAACCGAATTAATTTTAAGTATTTAGCATGTGTGTGTGTATTTAAGATTTTATTTTTTTAAGTAATCTTTATACCCAATGTGGGTCTTGAACTCACAACCCTGAGATCAAGAGTCACTTGCTCCTTTCATTTAGTATATTTTTGATGCTTGTGATACATTGATGAATTAAAAAGTGAGCAAAGCCTTCATGATGCTTAAAAGCCTTCATGATGCTTACATTATAGAGCCCAAATTAAAAAACAAAACACACAAACAAACAAAAAAACTGTAATGTCAGGTGGAAATACACATGGGAAAGAAAATAATGTTGGTGAACTATGGGGGTGATAGCCAATACCAAGGCCACGCCTATGTAAACAGTACAACGGAGGCTTTTCTCTTTCTTTTACTGGCAAATTCCAAGGGTCTACAATGGGTCCTTTGAGGTTTGGTATTAAGAATGGACTGATTTAATGGAATAAGAAATAAGGGAAGACGCAGTTAGATAGCAGAACGAGCTTGCTGGCTCCAAGAACACTACGTATACATGTCCCCTGCCTCAAGAAAATCTAATACAAAGAATTTTAAAACCCATGTAAATTATGGAATGTCTATTTGCATGATAATGGAATGCTCTGTTGGACAAAAAAGGGGGGGGAGAATCACTGTTGGATTCCATAAATAACAAAGCCAAGAGTGTATTTCCAAGTCACCTTTTATACAAAAGGAATGTATTACAAAACACTGCTCAGGAACGGCGCCTGGGTGGCTCAGTCAGTTAAGTGGCGGGGCTCAGGTCATGATCTCACAGTTCATGAGTTTGAGCCCCGTGTCAGACGCTGCTGATGGCTCGGAGCCTGGAGCCTGCTTCAGATTCTCTGTCTCCCTCTCTCTCTGCCCCTCCCCCCACTCGTGCTCTGTCTCTCTCTCTCTCTCTCTCTGTCTCTCTCAAAAAAATGAATAGACAGTAAAAAAAAAAAATTAAAAGAAAAACACTGCTCAAGAGCACCTGTGTTGCATAAGCCGAGTAGCTGTATATTAGGAGAAATTCCTCAAGAAGTGGGCACTTGTCTTTTCCAAGACAATGATCGCTGTCTGGAGGCGTGGCGACTTCACCCTGACCTTTCAAAATCCTTCTTACCCCAGGAGCTTTCGATTCAAAGGGAAAGCCAAACCAAGCCTCTAGCTCCAGAGGGAAAAACAGAACAGTTGAAAGGTGCAACTCTAAATAAATAGCTTCTCTCATTCTTATTCCCGGTTGTTTGCACCTTAAAAATAGCTCTCCCTCATCTGAGCTAGCTTGAGGCGGACAAGGGAGGCCGAAACAGGAAATGCTTGGCCGAAAGGTGGTGGGGTCTAAACTTTCATCACAGTTTATTTTGGCAGGAAGGTGACACGTTTTCCTTTTTTAGACTCAACCTTTTTTAGCTCCAAGTCTGAAAAGTCCTTCAGACCTCTTCCCATTTTATTTGCTGTAACTGCGCTGCTGACCTGCTCCCTGGCCCTGCATCCTTTTAAAGGGGAGACACTTTGACCACGCCTTCCCTTGGATTGACGCTGGGGTGTGCGCTTGAGCTCAGAGTTCTGTTTGCTTAATTCCAAAATCCGTGGGACATTTTATGTTTAGCAAGAAGTAGGCGATTCCGGTAGGAGGAAGCCAGCTTCTGAATTGGACCTCTGCCAGTTCATATAGGGGGTGCAAGCAGACGGGGGGTGGGGAGACCTTACCAGAACTGGGGAGTAGACAATGACTGCAGTGCTAAGCTTCGAGCAGTGGGGGTCTGAAGTGGTAACGTGGCCACGCAGATGGACTGGTCCTGGCTTCTCCCTGCCAAACACCAAGTGTTCTACAGAATATCCTGGCCTCACCTTGAAAGTCATTTTAGTGCCTCTGGTTCCCTACACTGTCCATCCTGTCCACTGGGCCACTGGCTTGAACCCCCATGGGCTTGAGGAGGAAGAACCTCTTCCTTCCTTTCCTCTCCTTCTCTTCCTTCCTTCCTCTCCTCTCTCCCTCCCTCCCCCTTCCTTCTCTCTCTTGCTCGCTCTCGCTCCTGCTGTTTCTCTCTCTCCCTTTCTTTCCCTTCCTTCCTTCCTTCCTTCCATCCTCCCATCCTTCCATCCTTCCTTCTTCCCTCCTGGTGGAGATGGCTTGGCTGCTCTAAAAAGATAATTTTAACCTTCTAGGCAATAATAGCTGCTTGAAAAACCTCTGTCAACATCCACCTCTCTGTAGGAATCTTATCAGTGGGTGAGAATCACAGTACTGACTTAAGCCAAGGCCCCAGGAGTTAATCCGAGTACAGCAAGAATCAGGAAGGCTTCTTGGGTTTTGTTTTTGTTTTGTCTTTGTTTTGAGTTCTCCTCGTAGCTGACTCGCTACAAGTTTTCTCTTTACTCTCCCATCTTTTAAACGGTGGTGAGCCTGGCACTAGACGTTTCTGGTAGTTTAAGCTATGGTCCCTAAAAGCTGTTCTAGAAGAAAAAGAGGAGGGCAGTGCAGCTTATTCTAAACCACTAAAGGGAGCTTTTGGGGAACATAAGAATCATCTGGAGAGGTAGGGAAGGTGAGTTGAAATGCAGATTTCCAGGCCGTCCTCACCAGAGATTCTATTCCTGGGGCCTGGGATCTGCCCTGGGGCGAGCTCCTCCACTAGTTCTGAGAGAGGGGATCCAGGACTGCATTTTGAGAAACTCTGTGAAGTGACCATGAGAGCGGTTGGCTGTGTTCCCATCTGACTGTGATGCGGGACTTTCCATAGTTAAAGATTCCCTTGATGTTGCTACAGAATATGGGCTTCAGGAGTCTTATCCACTAATGAATCATTTGAGAGGAAAGACAAAATTCTGCCTTCTATCACTTCAACTTTGCTCTTTGGCAACCTGCAGCCTCCACCCACCTAAGAAACCTCGACCCATCCCAACGACGTTACGCGACATGCAACACTTACTACATCAGGGGTTAGAAAAAGAAGGATAATGATATAATCGCCACCCTTTTACGAAACAAGACAGCATCCGTGTTGTGCCAAGAACGTGGTCTTTGGCATTAGACTGACCCCTGGCTCTCTTCCTTCGTAGCTGTCCATCCCTTGGCAAGTTACTCAACTTCCCCAGGCTTTCGTTTCTCCATCTGTGAAATGGGAACAATCACAACTGCCTCACAGAGTTCTCGTGAGAATTGAATACAACAGTCTACAGAAAGGATCTGGCCCGGAGCTGAACATAGCAGGGGGCTTAAAAAAAATCAGTTCCTCTTCCTTGTTTGTCTTTCCTTTTCTCAGACTTTGTTTCGAAGGGCCTCAGCCCCGTTTGTGGTTCTGAACGTACATCAGATAGGCACGTACTTTATTGCTAGCACATCTGCTGTTCCTTTGAGCGCGTGGCTCTCTCTTTGGTTCTACAAGAATTTTGCGCAGAGTAGAAAAGAACGCTTAAAGTTATCTGGAAACCATATACACTGACACCTTTCTTAATTTCATTGGCCTTTTTCACTCTGCGTTTGTGTGCAGTGCCGTTTTATCCATGAGGCATTACGGGCAGAATGCCCAGGGCCTACAAGAATGTTTGAGAGCTCAGATTTAAAAAAAAAAAAAAAAAAAAAAAAAAATTGACTCCCAAGTATGACACACAAAGACTGCAAAGTGTAAATCAATAAACATTTACACAAATGTGCAGAAAGCCACTTAAGGTCAACCTCATTAATTGTTACATTTACGGCTCATAGCTATTTTATTATATTTGAAAACAATTTGTAGGTTAGATTCTTCTTGCTTTGCGAAGGTTTCTAAATATGCCCCGTGATTGCCAAGAACTCACAGGCAATTTTAAATTAAATGAGTTACTCATAGCCCAATCATTTGGAAAGCTAAACTGTGTGTATTTTTTAATGTTCTCAATTTTTTACAAGTGACAGTTCTACTTAATAAGGGACTACGGTTGGGAGTGGAGCCCCCACACGTCTAAAAGCCTCTAAAATAGCCTCGTTTTTCTGCTTCACAGATCAGTTAAACTGCCATCTGAGTTGGTCCATTCTGTGCCTCGATCGGAATCGAGAACTATGCGTGTTTCTGATTACTTTCTGGACATGTCGCTTTTATTCCCAACTGATGGAATTAGGTCTGTTTTGCATCCTTCTGAAGATCAGTTTTGAGCTAAATTATAAGCTCCATAAAGGCAGGCAGGGTTCAAGGCTGCCATTTACCTATGTCATTTACATATACAGCATTTACTGCTATAGGCTGAGCTCATAGCCAAGTGTCAGCACACAGCTAACAGCCACTGAACGAATGAACAAGGCGGAAGCAAGAAACGAAGTGTCTAATTTGAGTTGGCCTTTAAGTAAACTGAAAAGCGGTTCCGATCTTATCACCCATCGGACTATCACGCACTGTTCAAGTCTTATCACCCAGCTCATTACCATCTGTGGTGATTACGTGTCAGATTCCATATGGTAGTTTTCCCCCTAGAAGTGTCTTGGAGAATGCCACCGTCTCTTTTCTGGAATTATAACCATCTATACACAACAAGTGAGCATTCAAAGCATGAATGATGTGAAGTTCAGCTTGTCTGAGAGCCTAGCTTTTACACGTTTTGCCCAGCGGAGACAAGATTAGTTAACGCTTCTGTCCTCACCTAAAGAGGAGAACTACACTTTTTTTTTACTGAGGAGTAGAGCTGCCTTTGCATAATTCTGTTACTTACTGAGAATGCCTTCCCTCCTCTATTCTATCTGTAAACTCCTGTTCATCCTTTAAAGCCCATTTCAATGTTCATCTCCTCTTACGGAGCGTCCTCTCTGCACCCCAGCAGTTTTCTCCCTCCTCTGTGGTCCCCAGAATATGTTGTACTTTTCACTTAATCTCAAGGGAGCTCATGGGTTCATCAAAACACTAATGGCCTGCCATCACAATGTGTGTGATGGGCTAGGCTGGAGCTAGTGATGCATTGGTGGTAGCACTCAGAAACCTCAAGTAACAGGGCGCCTGGGTGACTCAGTCGGTTAAACGTGCGACTTAGGCTCAGGTCATGATCTCGCAGTTCGTGGGTTTGAGCCCCGCGTCCGGCTCTGTGCTGACGGCTCAGAGCCTGGAGCCTGCTTCGGATTCTGTGTCTCCCTCTCTCTTCTGCCCCTCCCCTGCTCACACACTCTGTCTCTGTCTCTGTCTCTGTCTCTCTCTCTCTCAAAAATAAATAAACATTAAAAAAATTAAAGAAAACTCAAGTAACATTAAGGTTTATCTAGACCCCATTACATCATCTCTAAAAACCATTTCTTACCTTCCAACATGGGACATGGCTCAATGTTGGCAGGAGATGATGAAAAGATTTTAGCCAGGTCTTCCGGATCCATTCCTGAAAGGTAACATAAGAACCAGAAATAGATTCACTACAATATTTGTACCTTCTTAGACACTGAGTCATCATGAATCATACACACACACACACACTCTCTCTCTCTCTCTCTCTAACCCAAAGCCATTGGTTAGGGAACCGAGGATTTCCCATATTGGGATTTGAAGCATTGTGAAATCTGGTTGCTCACAGCAACACTCCGTTACCAGCCAACTAACTCCTATATATTAGCAGTATGATTTGTCTACCAACAAGTAAAAATAGATTTAGAGGAAATGAAATCTCCCCAGGAAGATAAACTCTGACTTCACCTCACTTTCCTTTGTTGCCTTCTTATACACACACACACACACACACACACACCCTGAAAAACAGCAGGGAAAATCAGAGTTTGACAGGGCACTAGGTACATCTGGTTTCTTCATTTATAAACTCAATGAAGTATGACTATGTTTCAGAATTGCGCATCGCTATATAAAGATAATCCAAATTTAAACGATTTTCCCCCTCAATACATGGCTCCGGGGGCTGTGTGGAGGAGTGAACGTTCATCTAAAATCCCTACCCACAAGGGTCAAGATGAATTTTAAATCTTACACAGAACTGGAGGTCCTTGAGCACTTAGGGGCAGGACTTCATGAGCTTACTTTGAAAATGAGAAGTCTCTCCTCCCAGCCGAGCCACCCACGCCGGGGGAATGAGCAAACTGTAACACCTCCCTAAAAATGTACAAAGGTCTTTTTTTTTTGTTTGGTCAATGCCAAGGCCTTCTAACTCAGTTGCAGCTTGTCACAAAGCTTAGAGATAGTATATATTTCTATGAATGCAGTAGCAACTTCTTATGAACCCACACCAAAGCAAACAAAGGTAATTTTCCTTCCTTTTTCAATGATTTCATGCTATGTGAATGTGCTTATCACAGTGAATAGGTCAGATATTGTGTGTGGTATGATGTCTGGCTGAGTGGATAATGCTGTATTTGTGAGGGAGAGGAAAGAATGCATTTGTTTATTTGATTTGATGTTAAAACCGAGACTTAATATTGGTTGAACGCATCTTTAAAAGCAGGCTTATGTTGGGGTGCCTCGGTGGCTCAGTCGGTTAAGCGTCCCACTCTTGGTTTCAGCTCAGGTCATGATCTCATGGTTCGCGAGATCAAGCCCCGTGTCAGGCTCTGTACAGATAGGAACTTGCTTGGGATTCTCTCTCTCTCTCTCTCTCCCTCTCTCTCTGCCCCTTCCCTGCTCTCTCTCTCTCTCTCTCAAAATAAATAAACTTAAAAAATAACATCCTTGTGTGGGTGCCTTGTGGAAAAAGCTAGATGCCATCAGAAGTACACTTGCTTCTCAAGAGTGCACCCACCCAGTTGTCAAGGGACACTTCTAGAGAGGTATGCTGCTCCTGTTGAAGGAGTCAGGGTGTGACTCACTTAGGACAATGTGTCTCCTCTGAAAGTTCTATGTAACTCCAGTAATATCTGTAGAGTACCAAGGAATCCTCTGTTTAAAGGGACTCCAGAGAAGGTCCATTCTTGAAGCAAAGAATCTTCGGCAATGCCATAATCACATCTGATTTATCGGAGTAAATTTTATTTGGTTTTCTTAAAGCAGAGTGTGCTTAAACCAATTATTTATCAGAATAGCTATTTATTTTCAAATGCACCACCAACTGACTGCATGACCTTTACCATGCTATCAAGTGGCTCATTTTTCAAGATAGTTGTAGAACTAAAGTGCGGGTAACCCAAAAGTGCCCTGGAGCCCTGGCTCCGTGTTAGGGACCTTATATCCATAATCTCATCTGATCTTCTCAATAGCCTCATAAGATGTTCATTACGACCTCATTTTACAGGGGAGGGATCTGAAGTCTGAGAGGTTAGTTAACTTGTTGAAGGACATCCCTCTAGTAAGAGGCAGCATTGATATTTGAACTCACATCTGTCCAGCTAATGGTTAATGTTGCCCAGCCCTAAAATAGGAAGACATGTTTAGGACACTTTATCAGCAGTTCCACCTCATCAGAATCCTGGGTGCTAAACAGCATCCATTGGGCCAGGAAGAATGAAAGGCACTTCGGAAGGCTCCCATCCCAGATCAGGAGAGTAGCCTCCGTGCTGAGGGAATGTGGGTTTAGGAAGGTGGGAAATTCCCGCCACCCAGGTATAGTGGTCAGTTTCATGGCAGGCTGATCCAGAAGTCCTGAGCAGATGATTAAGGGGATGTAAAGACCGTGGTACCACCAAGAACATTGCTGTGTTGGCTTTCTCTCTCATTGGAAATACCACCTTGTCACATGACTTCAAATTGGTCCAAATGGAGGACTTCATGTAACCAGACACAATTGTCCCCATTTGTCCACTGTTTTGCTCTCACGATTTCTGTTACCCATGGTCAATCACAGTCCAGAAGTAAATGATCCTCCTTGTCACGTACTGACATTCCCCTCACCTGACATCTCTTCACGTAGGCATTTTATCATCTCACGTCATTCTCAGAAGGGTGCGTACAGTACAATAGGAATATTCTGAGAGAAGAAGACCACACTCACATAACTTTTATTATAGCATATCATTATAATTGTTCTATTTTATTATTGTTGTTAATCTCTGACTATGCCAAATTGATAAATTAAACTTTATCATAGATATGTATGTATAGGAAAAACATAGTATATATATAGGGCTCGGTACTAACCATGGTTTCAGGCACCCACTGGTAGTGGGGGGGGGGAGGTCTTGGAACACATTCACAAGGGATGAGGGGAGACTGCTGTATAGTTAAATCTCCCAGAATGGTCTTGCCAGGGAAAGGGGACCCCCCCCAAAATTTAAGATACCCAGATTTCAAGTTTTGCTTCTCAAGCAAGGAAGTGAGTTTCTGTGTGAAATTGGGAAAGTACTAAATTCCTAGTAAATTTCTAATCTGTCTTGCTAATGTAAGCAACAGGAACACTGAGAAAAGTAGTATGTGCCCAGCCAACCAGGTTCTCATTTACTTTGCTGTCATTAACCGTCTGAATAACCTCTCTGAACTTCAGTTCCCTGAACTGTGAAATGGGGAGTAGGGTTGAATTGTCTCTAATGGTCTTTGCTGAAATTTTATGATCCAGATACCCTTATCTGATTCTTACCCAGAGTCACTTGAAAAGTTTAATAAAATGACTTGGCCTCAAGATTCTTTAAAACACAACGCAAAACAACAACAACAAAAACAAGACACGCAGGCACTGATATAAATTTCTAGCTGACTCCCTACGTTTTGGCCAATCTTTTTACTCTTCCTGTAGGAGGCAGTGCACCTTCCCATCTAGAAATCGCAGTCACCTCTAGAAGATTGAGCTGTGGCGATAGAAGGCAGGGAACAGGTGGAACACAGGAGGGAGGGTCGGGGTATGCTGAGCCAGGGAGAATCAGAGTTCTCACCCTGTCCCCCTACGTGGGAACATTTCCAGAGAGCGTCTTGTTAAGGAGAACTCTCTTTCCTGCTTTGCTACCAAAAGCTAAGAGAGTGTTTCATCCTAGACCTTGTCATTTTCTTCCCATTTTCCTGTGTTTAATCTTCTCGAATAAGGCAGAGGCCCTTGGTGGGTCAGGTGTCTCTCGAAGCGACATCCCTGCCGCAGAACCAAGTTCTGCCACGTGCGTGGTTTGTTCCATCAGCCATTGCATCTTGTCTCCCAGTGAAGCCGTGGGAGGAACCGAGAGCGCTAGGCATTTGGGTCTAGAAATTCTCATGCCTTGATCCCTTTCCATAATCACATCCTCTTCAGGGCGGTCTATGAGCATCTCTCTAAAATGCATTTCAGGGGCGCCTGGGTGGCTCAGTCAGTTGAGCGTCCGACTTCGGCTCAGGTCATGATCTCACAGTCTGTGGGTTCGAGCCCCGCGTCAGGCTCTGTGCTGACAGCTCAGAGCCTGGAGCCTGTTTCCAATCCTGTGTCTCCCTCTCTCTCTGCCCCTCCCCCAGTCTCACTTTGTCTCACTCTGTCTCTCAAAAATAAATAAATAAATATAAAAAAATTTTTAAAAAATAAAATAAACAAAATGCATTTCAAAATCTAGATTTAGTGTTCAGTGGCCTGTTGCATTTATTTGGACATCAAAAGAACCAGAATGCCCATGCCGTTACAGTTCTCAAAGAGCATTTCGGTCCGCGGCATATAAAAAATGACTGTGGCACCCAGCTCTGTCACGGGTCACGTTCGGCTTTGTCCAGAGGAAGACAGCCCCTGAGGAGCCCCGACGTCACTTCCCACCATGTCCTTTCACGTTAAATGCTTCTAGCTGCTCTTTGGCGCTTGGTCACTCCATAACTAAATATTGCTTTAGCACTTGCTGCACAAAGAGCTTCCAGAAAGCAGCAGGGGAGGCATGCTAGAGGCTTGACAATCAGGGCACTGTTTCCATTGAGTGTTTTGCCTCCTAAATGCTGTGTCCAATGAAAGTGACCCAAGAGCCCCGTTCTACTTCTGAGCCTTCGGTTGTGACTTTCTCCTCATTTGGAAAAAGAGACTGGCCGTGATGTAGACTGGCTCGCAAAAGGCTTGGTTCTCGCATAAAATCAGATGTCGAGATGCCTTTAAAGGAAAGTAAATCACCGCCCAAATACAGAGGGGGAGAAACCTCCATGAGCACAAGAGAAGCATTAGGAAGGGTAAACTGTGCACTTGGCCCATGAGGGTGTAGTTTTAAGGCCAGACTGCGTTTTCATTATATTGTTGCTGTGCGAATAATAAATGAGCTCACTGCTACACCCAAGCTGGGCAGAGAGAATTTATAGAGAATTAATAAATCCAGTGTAGGCAACATGTGGTCTTTCCTCCCGTCATAGAAAAGAAACTAGTAATCTTGGATTTTAAACAGACAGACCTCTATAACTTTGCGCTTTCGGAAACCTGGATCCAACTTCTAATGGGCAGGCAGTGATAATAGTGATGTTTCTCTTCCTAAGGGTTTTCTTTAAAGGGAAAGGGTCACACAGTTCATGGGCTTTAAGACAAAGAGGTTGTTATAAGATCTCATAAATACTGTGGTGGTTCTGTTCATGCTTTTTAAGGGCATTTACGTGAAAGAAGTCCTTTCCAGCAAGCAGTCTTAGAAATCTAAATACTCTTGTTAATGCACGAAACCCAGAGATAGTATAAATAAAACAGGGGGCTCGGGGAGATTAGAGCTCGAAAGGAAGCAATCTAATTTTACTTTCCACATGAGCCAAAACAAAGAGAAAAAAATGCAAATGGCTGACTGCTAATTGGTGAGGCCTACTTTTGAATTCAGACAATCCCAGGTACTGTTAACGGTGAAGTTATAAATCTGTAGTGTAATTATTTTTTTTTTAATTTTTTTTAACATTTATTTATTTTTGAGACAGAGAGAGACAGAGCATGAACGGGGGAAGGGCAGAGAGAGAGGGAGACACAGAACCGGAAACAGGCTCCAGGCTCTGAGCCATCAGCCCAGAGCCTGACGCGGGGCTCGAACCCACGGACCGCGAGATCGTGACCTGAGCTGAAGTCGGACGCTCAACCGACTGAGCCACCCAGGTGCCCCCTGTAGTGTAATTATTATGGCACAGCGGTACTTTTTAACTTCTCCTCGATTACTCATTATATTTCCTGAGCACCACCTGGGTTGCCTAGTTCTTGACTAGGCCCTGGGGCGGAACACCAGGAGCCCGTTCCACACGTTCCTGCTCTGCTAGATTGATGGGAAAACTCCACTGGTCAATTTTCAAGGCATTATCTGGATATCAGGAGAAAGGATTGTGTCATTCTGGCCATTGCTGATGTTGCTTTGGAATGTAGAGACTTGGACCCAGAGAATTAAATCATGGGACACAGCAACTAGGACAGTTACAAAAGATGGCCTCCCTCCCCTTCCACGCGGGATTTCCTGTTATTCTTTAAAAATTCTGTTAACGTTGGGGAACCTGGGTGGCTCAGTCAGTTAGGCATCCGACTTCAGCTCAGGTCATGATCTCACGGTCCGTGAGTTCGAGCCCCACGTTGGACTGTGCGGACGGCTCAGAGCCCGGAGCCTGCTTCTCATTCTGTGTCTCCCTCTCTCTCTGCCCTCCTGTGCTCACTCTCTGTCTCAAATAAATAAACATTTCAAAAAGAAAAGGTAAAAAAGAAAAAGAAAATTCTGTTAAAGCTATACGAAATTACATTTTTGTGATTTTTGTAACTTTTGAAACAGGCATCTCTCAAATGTAGAAGTATGAGCAATAATATTGGTAATAATACTCCAGAACAGTTCACCTGTGCT
Organism: Felis catus; assembly: GCF_018350175.1. Taxonomy (NCBI): domain Eukaryota; kingdom Metazoa; phylum Chordata; class Mammalia; order Carnivora; family Felidae; genus Felis; species Felis catus. Next base: position 17,491,661 of record NC_058372.1, read on the forward strand.
CCTCCCCATCCTATCTCAGTCCCTCATCTGTTCCACCCAATTCTTTCTGTCAAACGGTAGGATTTTTCTGCTTCCTTTGCACTGTTTCTGTTCTTCCTTATGGTTGCCGGTAGCATGGCAGGAGGGAAGGGAACAAAACAGGGTTGAGTGTTGGAGGAGAGAGATGAGAAGTTGTCATAAGTGGTGAGCGGTAGGGCTGGCGTCAGAAGGAAGCATGGCAGAACATGGCAGGAACTGAGACCCTATTAATCGGCTCCCATAGGATTCTCAGGGAGAGGAGGGGCTGCCTTCATGATTGGCACAGCTTGTTCCCTCCCGCCTCCCATGGCGTGCCAATGAACTGGTGGCCTGCAGCTGAGAAGCTAACATCTCCCTCACCCAGTGCCTCCACAGCAGCTACGCCCCACTCCCAGGCACCTGCCAGCTGGCTCCCCTTTCAGGGGGTAGAGTGGATGCCCAAGGAGACTTGCTGAGACCTTGGCCCCATTGATATCACGTGAGCAGGAGTTGTTCTGAGAGAAAGCGTTTTCTTCTAGACATTCCAGTTGGGAATGTGCCCTACTTCTTGGCGAGATCCTCTTGATAAACCCGGCTTGTGATCTTCCACTGAAAAGACCTTGTCTGAAGAAAAATTCAATAAGGTGTCCTGGGCTTGGGACCTCCATGTTTCTCTTGGATAGTAGGTTTATTTTGAAGTCTCATAAAGCGTGTTTTCTCCTGGGGTTCTCCACTGAAGTGTCTTGGGCTGTTACGGTGTTAACTGTGACAATGACAATACTGATATGACCACAGTAAAATGGTCACCCAAGTAAATCTACTGATGGTCATCAAGAACTAAAGTCTCTTGTCACTTACTGCTTTGATTTGAAATTCCCATTGCCTCATAGACCTCACTAGGAACACTCTATGCTTTGTAAAGATTAATCTATTTCTATTTGACTTATATCTAAATGATTAAATCTTGTTTGCTCCCGTGGTTTAATCATAAAACATTGTGAAAGCAAACAGCTTCGAAATCTGTGATCACTAAGACACAGACCACATCCTCATCATATAAGGAAGAAAGCAAGAATCCTCTGTTGTTTCTCTTCTTCCATTGTCTCGTCTCCTGTATTCCTGGTTATCTTTGCATAGTGGACATTGTATTTTTAAATATTTGTAAGAAATAATTTAAAGCCCATAAAGATGTTCTCTAATTCCAGACAGGATTTTCTTTCCTTCTGCCAGCCTCACAGCCACACATAAATCTAATTTCAGGCTTTGAAATGTTCTTACCAACCCCAGTGAGTGAAAACCTGGCTTTAGTTGGTGCAAGGGTGGGTTCCCTTCTGGGTTAACTTTGACTTTTACATGCAGCCCTTAGGATCCCAACCCAAAGTGGGGATGGGTATCAGAGTCTCATCCTTGGTGAGCCCTAGAGCCTGATACCCCCCTCACCCAAAGAAGCAGTGAAAAGACACACTGTGGCCTCTCCGATGCCTGTTCCAGATCAACAAATGCCACCAGGAAAAAAAGCAGCCTCAAAATTTGGGCTTACCTCTGGGGCCACTTCAGCATCCAACGGTTGATTTTGGCTCAGGTCACGATCTCACTGTTGGTGAGATAGAGCCCTGCGTCAGGCTCCTCACGGACAGCGTAGAACCTGCTTGGAATTCTCTCTCTCCCTCTCTCTGCCTCCCCTGGTTTGTGCATGCACACATGCGTGCACTCTCTCCTTCTTTCAAAAATAAATAAACTTTAAAAAAAAAATTGGGGCTTACCTCTATGAGTTCCTTCTCTACTCCCAAATTTGGACCTGATAACTCTTTACTATGTTGTAGTGCTTTAATGCTATTAAGAAGATTTTTAGTATCTTTTCCTCATTTTTTTAAAAGCTGTCTTCAGTAGGATGATTGATCTGAATTCCCTGGTCCACAATTTAAGTCCAAAAGTGGAATCTGTCTAATCCAGGTGACAATTATAATAAAAACAACTAAGGCTTAAGGGGTTTACTCTATGCTGGGTACCTTATGTCCTTGATCGCATTTAATACACTAATAGGCTATAAGTATTATTATTTCCATTCTACTAATAAGGAAACCGGCTTCAAATGGACAGATGCCTTGGTCATGCTCTCACATGTGCTAGAGTCAGCCTGCCTGAGTCCAGCTTATATTCTCAGTCACTCCCCCCATCAGATCTAATCCTTCTTTCAAGGAGCTAAAGACCTAGCGTGGCCATGGCCTTTGACACTCAGCTTCTCGTGACACATGTCAGAAGTCCTGTTCCTTTCCATTGTATTTTCCTTCCAATATTAAGGTAAAATGCAGAGTTTGTTTTGATTTCTTTTTGCCAGACCTCCCCCCCCACCCCCCACCGCCATATGTTTCTAGCATGTGGCTGAGAAGAACGCAGATATTCATGTCACACACGGGCTCTAGACCGGGGAAAAGGAAACCAGCTAGCAGTCCTTGTTGGCCTCCAGTTGTGGTTTGTACCAAGTAGTGGTGTAGGCGATCATTCTTCCATGGTTTCTGATTTCTCGATTGGATCTAAGATTCACTCAGCTTTTTTGGCTTCTTCACTTGCCTGACGTTACTGCATGGCTGATCCAGCCAGCTCTGCCCCTTATCCCATGAGTCCCACTCATCCTCCAGCTGACTCACCCGGACACCAACCTTATCCCATACAGGCAGACCTTGTTTTCTGCCCTGGCCAGTGCCACACCATCTTGCTTAAGAAAAGCCTCGAGTTTTCCTGTAGTTTGTTAATATCTTCAGCCAATGCATTTATCCAAGCCCTGCTGTAGTCAAGGCCCTGTACTAGGCCCTGCAGTCTCCACCGTGCTGAGAGAGGAAATGAGGTGCCATGAAACAGACCACGAGTGATAAGTACCATTAGGAGAGGCATGGATAACATGCTTGGGGAGTTCTCAGGAGGGAGGTATTATGTCCGTCTGGAAAGCCCTGATGGGAGAGGCACTCAGCTTAGCCTTGAAGGTTAAATAAAATTTGAACATGAGGAAAGGAAGGAGAACACCTGGCACGAAGATACAGCGTAGGTGAAGGCACAGAGGTTCGACACGCAGGGCACGTGTACGAAACGGTGTGGTTCCGTCTTGCCGAGGCATGGAGTCCGTGAGGAGCTTTTTGGGCCCTGCGCTCGGAGCCTTTCAAGATATTAAAGGGAGGATGGCAGAAATACACAGATGAAGGCAAGAGCGGCCCCCTGGGGGCCAGAGATAGGTTTAGCTTGGCCAAGACGCCGCTTGAAATATTTGAGCCAATTCTGGAAATCGGATTTCACATTAAAAAAAAAAAAAATCCAGATTTCCGGCTTCTCCTGAAAATTCGAGAGACTCGGCAACCTGGGGTGCATTTTTTCAGGGTGGCGGTTGGCGGGAGCCAAGCAATGGCCGCTTTCCATCCGGAGGGCGTGAGTTCTGTCTCCCCAGCACAGAATCCCAGCCTCTTTCTTCCTTCACCGCACCTGCTCAGCCCCGCAGGTATCTAAGTGTGAGGCCCTCATTGGCTACAGGGGTAGTAATAAGCCCACGCCAAAGGCTGTCAGGTGTGAGTGGCGCTGCCCAAGGACCCCTCTTCCAGCTCTCTGACTCACACGTGCTGGTTGTTAGTGATCCCTGGCCCTTGCTGCCACCCCAAACACAGGCTCCTCTGCTCTAAAACGTCAGCATGCGTGGCTCTCAAAATTATGAGACCTGGAGGTTATTTACAGCATCTCTGAAAGCTGCTCTTGGCGCCCAGGATCTGATGCTGAAAACGGTGTGAATCCAACGGGTCAAAATGTGGGGTGGGGTGTGCCCTGTGTGTTTGCTTGTTTTTATGCAAAGCACATTCATTGGAGAGTTACCCTAACCCCAGTCCCTGGACTTTGGATACCACCCTGCTAGGACCCGGCCTGGGAGATTTATTAAGCGGGCTCTTCCTTTCCTGTCTACATCTGCCCCTTCTTCTCTGCCTCAGAACTCTTCTCAAAGCGTCCACCTTCAGACTCTTCAGTTAGTTGACAGGAACGGAGTACTAACAGCTGAGAAGCTGTCAGATTCCTCATGGGGCAGAAAATTCGTAGTTGGGAAATGCAAATCTTCTGCCAAGGTCATCGGGAAAGGGGTGGCGGTAGCCATTGTCAGGGAGCCCCAGGATTCCCCTTTTTAGCCCCGTTTGCATCAACTCTAAGGAACTAAGGGGTCGATTGGGTAGCTCCTGAGGCTAAGCCCTTGTAACTAGAGATAAATGCGCAGAATAAAAGGAATGCACAAAAGAAAAACTGACGGAGGAAAAAAAGGAAACGAAAAGCCTGACTTAATTTCATTGAGGAAAATAGTTTTGATGTGCCCTTTGTGCCCATTGTCCATCAAAGCCTTGCCGTGCAAGTGCCCAGGAGCGTGCCTCCGAAATTCACATCCTCTTAGCTAGACCTTGGTGTTCCTCCTAGGCTGAGGTTCAGTAACTCTGGGGCCCTAGAAAGGTTGTTTTTTTTTTTTTTTTTTGTACTGTGTCAAGCGGGAAGAAAAGGTCTTATGACCACAAAACTGGATACTTTGTAAGGTACAGAACAGTCAGCACTTTCCTCCGAGGAGAGAACACACAATTGGCATCAAAGTCGCCCAAGCAATGGGTTGAGGAGGACAGTGTCCAAAAGTAGAAGACTTCCAGCTCCCCGTTCCTGCAGACGTCACAGAGTGGGTCGCGGCATGCCGTGGATGTGTCCCACCAGATGCAGAACGCGGGTCCCATTTAAAGGCTATTTGTGGACCGGTGTGAATTAGATGGTACCATGGGGAATGCTGGAATGGGGGGAGAGATTGTATTTTGTTGGCTTCTTCCCCCTGTGGTTTTCACCATCTGTTTCTTTTAATGCATAAACAAGGCAAATGACTGGTTTGGAATGCAAAGTTTTTAAAAACCAGATGACCACAGGCATCCTCTAAATGAGAAAGAGAGAGCGAGTTGAGGTTCTGTGACATTTGTCAGGAAGTGAGATGTTAAATACCGGGAAGCACTAATGCTCACTGCCAGGGAAAATCCACAGAGGCAAGGAAAAGCTTTGTCTATGACCCTGCCTTTCCGACGTCTTGCCATACGTTTACATTTCACCCAGGACTATTTTCAGACGCCGGCACCACCCCCCCCCATCTCCCAGCTCCCCCTTCCCATCTTTAAACTAAAGATGGAACCACTCAGCTGGCCTTCAGCATAACCAGCCTTGGTTTTCCATTAGCATTATTACTATCTTGGCAACCTTGGGCAGAATCCACTCTGAGAAACTTTCAGACTGAACAAAAGCTGTGTTGTTGCACAGGTTCTATTACAAAGCCAAAATAGAGAGCTATAAATAGAGAGGCTGATGAGATAGACTCCAAGAAGATACTTCATTTCTCTCCTGGACAATAGTGAGTGGGGGAAAAAAATTATATAAGGGCACTAGGAACACAGTGTGTTTTTCTTGAGCAAAGGGCATGCCGCTTTTAAAAGGAAGATTTGCTATGCACAATACAGTGGCCACTCTATAAATGGTTCTGTATGCTCCATGCCAACAAGCCTTAAAGCAATAGATTCCTTTTTTAAAACCCAAGGCGGCGGAGAGATTTGATGGGACGGTGACTGTGTACTAATCCCCTTTACCTTCATCGAGAGCAGTAATCAACTGCAAACACCAGGATTTAAGCGTCTTAGAGCTCCCCGGGGAGAAGGGTATTGATGCATTTGGCTGAGTTCCACCCACTTCAGCATAAGATGAACGCGAGCATTTTTCACATAGTTTTGTAGGCAGCCTGACGCCAGAAATGTTCACATTAGAGAAAGGATAAAAGATGATGGTTTCTTAGGGAAGAACCAACTCATCCTAATTTACAAAGTGTTCTAAAAAAACCATCATGGGTGATGCTAAGGTGGGCGCTATTAGTCATTCGGGGTTGGGGGGGGGGGCGCGGTTAGGCAGAAACAAGACCCTGGTAATTTAGAAGCCCTTGGAGGACTAAATAGGCTTCCAAATGAGTTGAAGTTCAAAAATAATTTCTCTACCCTTGCTTAGGACACAAGGAAGGCTGTAGATACGAAAATCCCAGCCTGTCGGGTGAGATTCCTTTCACTGGCATTGGTTCCAGATGCCGCACTTGTGATGAGTGTGTTTGACTTCCCACATCCCTTGGACATAGGTACTGTCTGGGATGGCTGCTTCCCTGGTGGAAACAAGAAAATGATTAGAGATATGACCTCTGTTCCGGGTGGCTCACAGGTCCATCTGTCATTTGTTTCAAAGGTTAGATTGAAAGTTCCTGGAGGCTTCTGAGAGCACCACTGTCTGAGTGTTACTTTCATAAAAGTGCTCTAGTGACCTATGGAATTTTAGTTATAATAATAATAATGTCACATGAAGAGGCATCCTGGGGAAGGTATGAGAGGAATTTTAAGTAGCTGAACTCTCTATTTGCATTATTCACTTTACAAATAGTTTCAGAGCCTTTAAAAAAAAAAAGTGCACCTTTTTTTTCCATTATCTGTGGTTTTGGTGCTCCAAAGGGATGATCTAGGACCTTCATAATTTAAAAATGATTCTCCCTTAAGTTGCATCCTGGGAATTGAGACTTTGACCTACTTTGAGATGATTTGTCACCATGAGGAAGAGGGTTGGAGCTATTTCAGGGATTTTTTCTTTGCTGGGATTCAAGAGGGGATTTAAAAGTGTTCTGACTTGATGTCTCCTTGTCTCCTTCCTTTTCTGTCTTCCGTTCTTTGTTTATGGGGGAGAGGTGAGGGAGGAGTGCCTGGTTAGGAGGCTAAGAGATATACTAGGACGGGGGCTTGGAAGTTTACACCTCTGTGTCTTCTTGCCCACAGGTGATAACCCCCGTGAGAACAGGCCAAGGCTACGTGTATGAGTACCCGACCAGATACCAAAAGGATATCTACGACATCCCTCCTTCCCACACCACTCAAGGGGTATGTACCAGGGCCATGGTCACCAGCAGAGGAGATCACTTCAGGGTGGTATTCCTTCAAAGCTACAGAGCAAAGGGAAGTTCACAGATTAGGTGTGTTTCACGTGAAGAATTATTAAGTTCACCCATCCAGAAGCCATTTTAGCCAATGTTATGTAAATTATGTTTTCTGGGGGCGCCAGGGTGGCTCAGTCATTTAAGCATCTGACTTCTGCTCACGTCATGATCTCACAGTTCGTGAGTTCAAGCCCCACGTCGGGTTCTGTGCGGACAGCTCAGAGCCTGGAGCCTGCTTTGGGATTCTATGTCTCCCTTTCTCTCTGCCCCTCCCCCACTCACATTCTTGTCTCTCTCTCTCTCTCTCTCTTTCTCAAAAATAAACATTAAAAATTTTTTTTAAAAAAATTATGTTTTCTGGATTTGCTTTATCAGGAAATCCTGATAGGCTGTTACTTGACAAAGCTTTTATTGCTTATCATTTTGTTTCAGGAAGTGTAAATTTTAAACCACAGTTGAACGTACAGTGTCGATATTTCACGTAATGTCATTTTTATATGCGATCTGGGTCGAAAATTATGATATATAAAAAGCAAAATTCCATCAACCTCTTATCACGTAGAATGCAGTTAAAGAGCCAGGGTGTACATAACCTGGCAAATAAATCCATAAGGAAAGGCTCAGTAGTGTAAAAAATGACAAGTATGCGACATTTCTGTTCTGGGTAACTCAAATGTTTCTCTTCAGGTATATGACATCCCTCCATCATCAGTCAAAGTCCCTGTGTTTTCAGTTCCAGTGGGAGAAATAAAACCTCAAGGCGTCTATGACATCCCTCCTACAAAAGGGGTAAGTGACAGAGCAGCCCAAAAGGGGTGTGCGTGTGTTTATTGGAATAAAACAAGAAGGGCAAACCAAAGGGGAAAAACTAGTCTTTCTGAGAGAGTGAACGAGAGGAAGGAAAGGCGATAGTTAAAGATAAGTCTAAGGATTCCAGGGGCACGTGGCTGGCTTAGTTGGTAGAACACTTGACTCTTGATCTCGTGAGTTCGAGCCCCGTGCTGGACATAGAGATTATTTAAAAAAAAAAAAAGTGAAAGGAAAAAAACACCTCAAAGATAAGTCTAAGGATTCCATATTTAGGGGACTGTGCTAAAAACGAGGTAGTCCGTAAAGGAGAGCCAGTAAGAAGGTACGATAATTCAGTTTGGCAAGCAACTAACACATCTCATATTTATGGAAAGTGTTACAGCTTCCTCGGCCCATAGACAGGGGTCGGTGCATTTGATGCACTCTGTTATCTGCTGGGGTATGCCTGCACAGGAAGTACAGATAAGGGAACTGTGTGTCAGAACATTTAAGCAACTTACGCAGCATTTCACGGCCGACAGGTCCAGGGAGAGACCTTGGGTCTCCCGACACCCAGTCCTGTGTGTTAACACGTAGTCTGCTGCCCAGCCCGGCTCAGCCGAGGAAGGAGGCCCGGGAGGTGGTCAGAAACGCAGGACTGGGACCCAGGGAGGGACTGGGACCCAGGGAGGGCAACTCAGCCAGGCTCACAACTCACACACAGGTGGCACAGAGGCCACGGGGCGGGACGATCCTGTCAAAGGATGAGGGACGAACAGAGCCGAGCAGAGCCTTGGGAAACGCTGGCCGTCAAGTGGGTGGAAGGTGAAAAACAAGGAGCCAGAGAGGCGGCCTGAGAATTCTAGCCTCATTTTAATGTCCTTTTCCATTTCTGCATGTTCGTATGCGCCAAGCGAACAAATACCAGCTCCTGCTTCCTTTACTTTTCAGGTATATGCCATTTCACCCTCTACTTGCCGAGACGAAGCAGGGCTGAGGGAAAAAGAGTATGATTTCCCCCCTCCGGTGAGGCAATCGGGAAGGCTGGACGTCAGACCAGAGGGCGTTTATGACATCCCCCCAGCCAGCACCAAGCCAATGGGGAAGGACCTTCGCATAAAATATAACTGTGATGCTCCGGGAGCCGCTGAACTGGCCACACGAAGACACCAAAGCGTTTCGGTGAACCACCCACAGCTGGGACAGTCACTGGGCGCCCAGAACGATGCATATGATGTCCCCCGAGGGGTTCAGTTTCGGGAGCCAGCGGCAGAAAGCGGTGAGAAAGCAAACCCCGAAGAAAGAGACGGCGTGTACGACGTCCCTCTGCACAACCCACCAGATGTCAAAGGCTCTCAGGACGTGGTGGACAGTATCAACCGGTTATCTTTCTCCAGCACGGGCAGCACCAGGAGTAACATGTCCACGTCTTCGACCACCTCCAAGGACTCCTCGCTGTCAGCCTCCCCGTCTCAGGACAAAAGGCTCTTACTGGATCCAGACACAGCCATCGAGAGACTTCACCGGCTCCAGCAGACCCTGGAGACGGGCGTCGCCAGCCTCATGGCGCTGGTCACCACAGACTGGCGGTGTTACGGATACATGGAACGACACGTCAACGAGATCCGCACCGCGGTGGACAAGGTGGAGCTGTTCGTGAGGGACTACCTCCATTTTGCCAAGGGAGCTGTAGCAAACGCTTCCTGCCTCCCCGAACTCGTCCTCCATAACAAAATGAAGCGGGAGCTCCAAAGAGTGGAAGACTCCCACCAGATTCTGAGCCAGACCAGCCATGACTTAAACGAGCACAGCTGGTCCCTGAACATTCTGGCCATCAACAAGCCCCAGAACAAGTGCGATGATCTGGACCGGTTTGTGATGGTGGCGAAGACAGTGCCCGATGATGCCAAGCAGCTCACCACAACCATCAACACCAACGCGGAGGCGCTCTTTAGACCAGGCACGGGCAGCTCACACGTGAAGAGTGGGTCTGGGAGCATCATGAACTCCGCTGAGTACCCACACGCCGCGTCCCAGATGCAGCTGCTGCATCCCGGGGACCACAAGGCCCAAGCCCTCACCAAGCCATTGCCCCCGAGCCTAGGCAAGGACCAGCCTCCTGACTGTAGCAGCAGCGATGGGTCTGAAAGGAGCTGGATGGATGATTATGATTATGTCCACCTACAGGTAAGGAAACCAGACCCATAAAAGCACCTATACTCGTGTCCAGAGAGCCTGGGACACGGAGGGGAGAACATGATTACTGGTTCACAAACAAAATTAGTAGTTCACAGATGGAGGCGATATCGTACTGTTGGGAGAACACTGGCCGGAGAGTCCTGAGTCCCCGGCTCTAGACCTTTCCCCGACACTAACTAAGTGTGATTGACTTCTCAAACCTGCCAGGGTTGTAATTTCTTCATTTGCAACATGAGTGAAGCACAGAGTTGGAGTGATCCATTGATATGCCTCAGGCAAGCAGAAAGAGACTCCCCAAGTAGGAGAGTGGGCCCCCAGATAATCATATCCTCTCCACTTCTGTTGGCATTCTGTCATATAGTTCTGCGTGGTATTTTATTTGAAAAAGGAGAAAGGCACCGTTAAGGAAAAAAAAACGCAAACCTCTATACTAAAGCATGTCTAAGGTCCCTTCAGCTCTATAATGTGTGTGTGTGTTTAATTACCTACAGAAAAACTTAACCCGACCTCAGGCTTACCTTAAGGAACACTGGGCATTTGTCAATTGACGTAGAACTTAACCAGCACATGGGAAGCTGGACAGGCACAGTTGGCCTCCTACAAGTGGGAAATTCTACCAAGCTGACCTGGGATCCCTTTCACTTTGGGGAATTCAGACATTCTACCAGGGTCCATTACTTAGAATTTGGTGTGCTGTTTTATTTCACTTGACTGAGAGGCATGGATTATCCTGAGAACTGATGAACTACTACAATTCCCTTGGGTGCAAGAGACTGGGGAAGGGAGAGAGCTGAGCCCGCCCTCCCTCCCCCATCTCCCAGTGCTAAGGAAAGGTGTGGAGAGAGAGTAGATGGGGGCATTCACCATTCATATGGCGGGTTGTCCAGCTCTGTCTGTTGGAAATACCGACTTGGTGTAGAGTCATAGGTGATTCAACGAAACCAGGAGTGCAGCGTGGATCCCATTAGGACGCTGAGAAACAGTGTTGCTTAAGGAGGTTTGAAGGGGATTGTGGATCTCCAAGAATGGTGAAGTGGAGCAGAGATGGTGGCCTCTCACATGGACACGGACTTTACTTTTCAGCCTTGACCTCCGTGGTGACTCTGGAAGTCTGGCAAAGAAGCACACCAGGGCCTGGGGTTCACAGGGCCTAAGCGGGCCTGTGGGAAATCGCCAAGGCATTGGAAAATGAAAGGGTATTTACACGTTTGTCAATGAAATTGTTAGCGTAAGTGAATCACAGGGGTGATGTAATGTTTTCTTTGTGTTGAAAAATAATAGGGCAAGGAGGAGTTTGAGAGGCAACAGAAGGAGCTGCTGGAAAAGGAAAATATCATCAAACAGAGCAAGATGCAGCTGGAACATCATCAGGTAAGTTGACTCAGAACAAAACCTACTGGGTATTGAAAAGATTTCCCACTTAATAAGGAAGGTGTTACTTCAAAAGATTATGGTTTTGATCCTTCCAGCATACTTTGGCATAAATAGGCTCTAAGGCATCGAATAGGGTATAAGAACAAAGAGAAAGTTTATAGCATTGGTAATCCAGCTGGTGTTCCTGGATTATGTCCCAACAGCCATTTTTTTCCGGGCTAATTCTTTATATCTAACGTATTAGGACTCTTTGGGTTAAAGCTGTTGGTCTCAAGGAGCAGGACCCACTCAAGCTAGCCCAAGCAAACAGGTTTTATAGTAGGGGAATGCAAGAACAGAAAATGCAGATATAGCCAGGTCTGATGAGAGCTAGGACTATAAATTCTCTCTCCTTCTGTACTTCCTTTGCTTTTCTCTAAATCTGCTCCCTTCTCTATTTTCTAGCAGTTTCCTTTGCTTATCTATTCATTTGTCGCCCCTCTAACTTTACAGAACCCATAAATGGCCACTCAAAGTCCTTTCTACAGATGGCTTTTCGTCTCAGCTTCCTCAGCTGATGGTTTCCTACTGTGGTTCATCAAATTCCTCGAAAAAAAAAAAAAAAGAGCCTAATTGGGTCATCTCTATCTCTCTCTCTCTCCTACAACTCAAGCCTATGGCTTGGCTGTTTGTTCTTGGTCCAATCGAAGAGAACGAGGGCAGGATCAAATGTTTTCAAATTACATGCAAGCTCTTAAACAAGGGATTTGGGCAGGGCAGGTTCACTCAACAGTTGGGCATGAGTGGGGCTGATAATGATGGGTATTGCTAGTAACTGGGCACAAAAAAAAAAAAAAAAAAGCAATGGATTGAGGACTTATAAGCCTTTTAAATTGAAACGAAATAGCATGCAGAGACATGTCCTTGCTTTCGGACCAGCCAACTATGTGACCTCAGGCAAGTCACTTAACCGCCATGAACTTCAGTTACTTATGTATAAAATGAGAAGATACCCCCAGCTCTCCGTCTAGTAAGATGATACATTTATGAACATGTTTGCAACAGCATAAACGAGATAACTTCAGACATCACGTTGTACCTGGTTATATCCGCTTTGGCATTTGGCCAAGTAGGACAGCAGGGCTTTGGGGAACTTGTTGAAACCATAGCAATTCCTAAGAGGAAAGCAGAGTCGGTTGAAAAGTAAAGCTCATTGTGCATTTCTTGTGGGGGAAGCTGGACGAGGCTATCCCTACTCTGACTGAGCCCCACCTTGGAGCAGATCACTGAGTCCTAAGCTAAGGTCACAAATAGTCCTCACCTGCAAAAGAAGGGTCTTTCCTGAGATTTGGTGGAATAGCATGAAATTATTATCACTGCAGCTTAAATAATACACCAGCTGGACGCAGGAAGGGAAGAAGAAAGCTAACGCTCATTGAGTCTGTGTGTGAGGAGCTTTTCTTTCAACAGCTCTGAGCAGCTAAATGGTATGATGCACAATTATTCAGGTTCCCTTAGAGACGCTCTTCTCCACAATGTACATGTATTTACGTGCATTAGTCTCTCCTGCGGTGCTGGATAATAACATTCACGGATCTTGACTGAAAGAGTAGGAGAAATGGAAAGGGGTCACAGACTGTCATTTATCTAAGAGTCTGGAAGGGACAGAGTCAAGGCTTTCCCAGAGAAGGAACCAACTCTCAGTTTCCCTCGCCACCACTCAACGTTCAATAAACATTTACACAGAGGCTACAATAAACCAAACACCATTCTAAGCACGCTGTAAACCTTAACTCATTTAACCTTCATAAAGGTGCAGGTAACAGAGCTGAGTCTAAGTGCGAGCTGCCTTCCAGCCTTAGGGCAGAAGGGACCAATATGCAGTCACAGGGGCCCGATTCCTTAGGGATCCTCTACGTTTCACACTTTAGGAAAGTCAGACAACCTGACCAAGGCCTCCCATCTAATGAGCACTTGACTCTTGTTGGGGATTAAAATCCCTGTCCTTGAACTCCAAGCCCCGGGGTTCATTTCCGGCACAGCGCACTTGCCTTGCCCTTCAGGAAATCTGCTTTTTGCTTCCTTGCAGCTAAGTCAGTTCCAGCTGCTGGAACAGGAAATTACCAAGCCCGTGGAGAACGACATCTCCAAGTGGAAGCCCTCTCAGAGCCTCCCGACCACAAACAGCAGCGTGGGCTCTCAGGATAGGCAGCTGCTCTACTTCTACTATGACCAGTGTGAGACCCATTACATCTCCCTCCTCAATGCCATCGACGCCCTCTTCAGCTGTGTCAGCTCCGCGCAGCCCCCACGCATCTTCGTGGCCCACAGCAAGTTTGTCATCCTGAGCGCACACAAACTGGTGTTCATTGGGGACACGCTGACGAGGCAGGTGGCCACCCAGGACATTCGCCACAAAGTGATGAACTCCAGCAACCAGCTCTGCGAACAGCTCAAGACTATAGTGATGGCGACCAAGATGGCCGCCCTCCATTACCCCAGCACCACGGCCCTGCAGGAGATGGTGCACCATGTGACAGACCTGTCCAGGAACGCCCAGCTCTTCAAGCGCTCTTTGCTGGAGATGGCAACCTTCTGAGAAGGGCAGGAAGAAGGGGGAGCTGAGCGCGCCACCAAGGAAAACTGGAAATGCTATCTGGTTTTTGTAAATGTTATCTATTTTTGTAGATAATTTTATATGAAAATGAAATATTTTAACATTTGATGGGGTTAGATGACATTCAGAAATTCAGGGAGCTCGAGGGGGAATTTTTTTTTTTTCCCGTGTGGTTCTTATGTAAACACGTAAGCATCTAAGGCATCAGCTGTACAGAAACGTGTCCATGTGCGTGTGTATGCCTGTGTAGGCACGTTCGTTTGTAGACGTCTGTCCGAGACATTCCAGTAGAAAACATGAATTAAGAAGCACCTTAGTAACCACCTCCTAATGCTGCATTTTTTTCCTTTTTTTTCTGTTTTTTTTTTTTTTTTTTTTTTTTTAGAAAACATACCAGCTAGTTGTAATATTGCTATATGTATACTAGCAATTATCCTGAGCCTGTCACTTCCAAGTCTGGGAAGCACGTATACATGCAAATGTTCACCTTCCAATAATGAGGCATGATGTGACTTGTTCTTGTGTTGGGGCCCCTTTCAAAGTCGACCTTCTCGGGCACATTGTGGCAAAATGCCGCACTTCTGATGGAGGAAGCCCTGTTAGAAGTTTCAGGAAGTGTATGTTGATTCAAGCACCGATATTTTCGAAGTATTTCAAGGCCATATCCCCAGTTCGGGCTGGGTTGTTTCAAAACAGAGAGGACATCACAATAAAAGGAGAGCACATGTTTCCCCGGGGCTTTTTGATCATCTGCGTTTATGAGTGATTTGGCCATGAGGCTTTCCAGAGGGTGTTTTAAATTTGCAAAGACCAGATTATTTGCAGCAGGAATTCATAAAGACATATCAGACTACGATTGTCCACAAAAAGCAGGGATGGTTCCGTTCTGTCAGGTTTAAGTAGAGGCCTTTTTGGACTCTCAACATTCACTTGGGTGCTACCACCGTCAGTACCTGAGGAAAACTGACCAATTTCTTAGTCACTTAAAGGTGAAGAGCCTCCAGGCCACATCCTATTCTATGAAAATCCATTTCTTGATCTCGCACCCTTCTTCAAACATGCAGCTGCTGACCCAGCACTGAGCCCATCCAGCCTTTACAATTCTGTCTGGCCCACGGCCCTGTGTAAACAGCCCATTGCCATCTCACAGCTCAGCAAAGTCCATTCCATAGTCTTCCCCCTTAAACCTGTTGGTGTTGGCACAGTACAGACACAACACAAGCCATCAGATTCATCTTGGGGCAGATGAGACCTTTCCTACCCAATGGGTAAAGGTATTCTCACATTACTGAGTCAGGAAGCATGTTATCTATGGGCTTTTGGTCCCGTTCTTATTTAATGGTTCTAGTCTAGCCTATTGGAAAACGTTTTTATTTTGCAATATATGCCTTGACTTAATTAAGCTTGCTTGTTTTAAAAACCAAATCATTGGAACAGGAAGGGATTTAAGAGAGAAGAATGTGTGATCTAAGTGTGATGGAAAAAAAAAAAATCAGTGAAACATCATAGAAGGTGCTTTTGAAAACAGCCGTGATTGTAGCTCTCCAAGTTCTCTGTCAAAAGATGATTACAAATTGTATGGTTATATGACAAGTAAGTTTGTAGGGAGGAAGGAGACTGCTGAAAATCAACTAAGCAGGAGTTCATAAGTGTCCCTATAGAGTCCATTGTATAATAATGTGTATTTCTTAGGAGATGGCAGACTTGTTCTAAGTTACGTGGTGACATTTCACGTTTTCGAAACCAAAACATCCAGTCTGTATTACTCTTTCCCATCTTGTATGTAAAGGTTATTTTTTAAACATTAAATTTTTAGATCTCGATTTCCAAAGGCACTGGGCTTTCTTTTCCATATTTCTCTTTGTCACAGAGCAATACTAGAGATCTGGATTTTTTTAGGAGAATTGAGAGTTGTGTATTTTTTCACTTGGTGTCACTTCAGAGTGTCTTTACATATGAAGAAAATTCTGTGATCTGTGGACATTGCCAAACCCAAATATCTGGAACAAGCCTTGGCTTCCCCAGAAAGCCTGTCCATTTAAATCATGGGTACGATGATTTCTACCATCATAATATGGATGATACCATTTGTGAGGTTTTAGAATCAAAGAGAGTTGCTTAATTCATTTTAGAGGAGACATAAAGAAACAGTTAAAAGAAAACTAGATTTGATGAAAATTAGACATTCATATGCACATAAATTATTTTTAATGTTTAGCCCCCTCTTTCACACAGGTATCCTAACTGTGAGATGAACAGATGAAGTTATTTGTATATATTTTGTATCATTTTGTCCACATCTATAAACATGAGCTGAGTTTTAAGAAAAGTGTCAAGACACTTCAATGGGGAATGAAGTCTTTTGAAAACATCGTACAGGAACAACTGGAACTCTCCATGGAAAAAAACGAAGACTTACCTTACAGCCTACACAACACTGAAATGGAGCATAGACTTACATGTAATACTTCTAGAAGAAAACATAGGAGAAAATCTTTGTGATTTCAGGTAGATAAAAGTTCCTTAGATAGAAAAATAAATAAGTAAGTAAATAACGGGTTATGATCTCCCGGTTCATGAGTTTGAGCTCCACTTTGGGTTCTGTGCTGACAGCTCAGAGCCTGCAGCCTGCTTCAGATTCTGTGTCTCCCTTTCTCTCTGCCCGTCCCCAACTCATGCTCTGTCTCCCTGTCTCTGTCTCTCTCTCAAAAATAAATAAGTGTTAAAAAAATTAATAAGTAATGAAATAACTAAATAAATGAATAAATCATAAAAGAAAAAAATCGATAATTTGGACTTTACCAAAATTAAAAACTCTGCTCTTCTAAGGAGACCATTAAAAATACAAAAAGGCAGCCCGCGAAGCAGGAGAAAATATTCGCATCACATAAATCCACCAGGGACATTAATCAATGAAGAGATGATGAAATTTTTTTTAATGGGCAAAAAATGTGAACAGAAACCTCACAAAAGAAGACATATGAATGGGCAATAAGTAAATGAAATGTAAACACACCAAATAGAGTCAATAAAATTAAGCAGGCAAGCCATCCCAACTGTTGACGAGACAGGAGCAAATGGAACCCTCATACACTATTGGTGAGAGTGTAAAATGCTACAAACACTTGGGAAAATACATAGGCAGTTCCTTAAAAAATTAAATTTATGCCTAATGTATTACTTAGGAAACCCTCTCGTACGTATCTACTCAAGAGAAATAAAAGCATATGTCCATACAAAGACTTGAAGAAGAGTGCTTATAGCAGCTCTATTTGTAATAGCCAAAATCTAGAAACAACCCAAATCTCCATCTGTGTGAATGAATAAAACCACTATTGTGTATCTACACAGTGGAATACTACACAGAAATAAAAAGGAACGACAAAATTGAAACAAAAACAATATGATTGAATTTCAAAACCATTGCGACATATAAAAGAAGACAGACAAAACAGACTACATACGGTATGTTTCCATTTACACAAAATTCTAAAAATGCAAATTATAGTGACAGGAAGCAGCTCAGTGGTGTCCTAGAAAGAGGAGGGGTGGCAGGGATTCCAAAGGAGCTCAGGGAAACTTTGGGGAAATGATGAAAATGGCTATTTTATTGATCATGGTGATAGCTTCACAGATATACACCTGTCAAATCATCAGTTTGTACACCTGAAATACATATGATTTATTCTTTTGTTGGTTATGACTTTTTTAAAACTAAATGATCTAAACGCACCAATTAAAAGTCAGAGATTCTCAAACTGGATTTTTTTTTAAAAAGTAAGACTAAGCTATATACTATTTAAAAGACACCTGCACTAAATGAAAACATACAAATAAGTTTAAAAGCAAAGGGATGGAAAGAGATGTACCGTGCACATTCTGATTTAAAAAGAAAGCTGGAGCAGCTACATTAGCAGACAAAGAATTGAGAACAAGGACAAAGGAGGACACTGCAAGATAAAAGGGTCAACTCATAAAAAAAATATTTATTTTGTATGTACCTAATCACAAAGTTTCAAAATTTATGAAGCAAAAACTGATATAACTGAAAGGAAAAATAGGAAATCTGTAATTAAAGGTGGAGATTTAGATACTCCTGCCTCAGTAATTAATAGAACAAGTAAACAATTACCAGTAATAACTGGTAAAGATTATTCCAGGGAGCATCTGGAACTCCCTACACTGCTGGTAGGAATGTAAAATGGTGCCACCATTTTGGAAAATGGTTTGGCAATCTCTTATAAAGTTAAACATACACTTACCATATAACCCAGCAATTCCAATCATAGGTATTTACCCAAGAGAGATTAAAATATGTATGTCCACACAAAAAACTAACCATAGTCCCAAAGGAAAACAATCCAATGGCATCCACAGGTGAGTGGATAAATAAATTGTGGTCTATTCCTACAATGGAACAGTATTCATTAATAAAAAGGAGTGAACACCAGTAATTTCTCTGACAACAGCCATAGCAACATTTTTCTAGCTATGTCTCCTGAGGCAAGGAAAACAAAAGCAAACATAAACTATTGGGATTACATCAAAATATAAAGCCTCTGCACAGGAAGGAAATAATCAACAAAACAAAAAGGTAACCTATAGAAGGGGAGAAGATATTTGCAAATGGCATATCCAATAAAGGGTTAGTATCCAAAATGTATAAAGAACTTATACAACTCAATACCAAAAACCAAATAATCCAATTAAAAAATGGGCACAAGGGGCGCCCGGTGGCTTAGCTGGCTGAGCACCTGACTGTTGATTTCATCTCAGGTCATGATCCCAGGGTTGTGGGATTGAGCCCTGTGTCAGGCTCTGCACTGAGTATGGAGCCTGCTTAAGATTCTCTCTCTCCCTCAGTCCCTCTCCCCTGCTCCCTCTCTCTCTCTCTAAAAACAAATAAAAAGTGGGCAGAAGCCATGAACAGACATCTCCCTGAAGAAGAGATACAGATGACAAATTGATACATGAAAAGATGCTCAACACCACTTCTCATCAGGGAAATACAAGTCAAACCACAATGAGATACCACCTCACATCTGTCAGAATGGCTAAAATAAAAAACACAAGGAACAAGTGTTGGTGAGGATGTGGAGAAAAAGGGACCCTCGTGCACTGTTGGTGGGAATGCAAACTGGTACAGCCACTGTGGAAAACAGTATGGAGGTTCCTCAAAAAATTAAAAATAGAATTACCATATTATCCAGTAATCACACTGCTGGGTATTTACCCAAAGGATACAAAAACACTAACTCAAAAGGATACATACACCCCTATGTTTATTGCAGCATTATTTACAATAGTCAAATTATGGAAGCAGCCCAAATGTCCATCAATAGATGAATGGATAAAGAAGGTGGTATACATATAAGGAATATTACTGAGCCATAAAAAAGAATGGCATCTTGCCATTTGCAACAACATGGATGGAGCTAGAGAGCATGATGGGAAGCAAAATAAGTCAAAGAAGGACAAATACCGTACGATTTCACTCATATGTGGAATTTAAGAAACAAAACAAATGAACAAATCAAAAACGAGACGCACCGAAAAAACTGATGGTTACCAGAGGGGAGGTGAGTGTGGGGACGGGCGACACAGACAAAGGACATTAAGAGCACACTTATCATGATGAGCGCTGCGTAACGTACAGAATTGCCGCATCATATTGTACACCTGAAACTAACATAGTGCGATGTTAACTCTAAAAAAAGAGAGCAACCAAAACATAAATAAATAAATAAAAAGGAGTGAATTAACGACACATGTAACAACATGGATGGATCCACCTTAGAAACACTTTGCTGAGAAAAAGCCACCCAAATAAAGAGTACATATATACGAAGTTCTAGAAAACACAGATCTACTTGGCAGTAACAGACATCAAATCAGTGATTTCCTGCAAGGGTGGGAGTTGGGAATAATTCGGAAAAGAGGACGAGGGAACTTTTTGGTGTGACGGACACGTTTTATTTCAGGGCCATACATATGTGTTATATCTGCACTCTACGATGGAAATGTTTTATCACTTGCGCTGTCCAACATAGTAGGCAACAGTCACCTGCGGCTACGGAGCATCTGAGAGGTAACTAGCACAACCGTGGGACCGTTTTAAGTTTCAGTTCATTTTAGTTCATTTTAAGTAGCCACATGTGGCTAGTGGCTATGGTATTGGACAGTACCGTGTCTACATCTTGAGCCTTAGGGTAATTACGCAAGTGCAGAAATTTGTCAAAATTATAATATCTACTCAAAACGGCTGCATGTCATCACAGGTACGTCTAGCTCAATAAAGTTGATTTTCATAAGAGGTAAGGCATTTCCCAACTGATTCTAATGTTCCATTTTTTTGTCAAACCGACACTGCCAATGAATTCACCAAAAAACGCTGGCAGCCCCCCCCCAAAATAAAAAAAAGGGCAAATCAGAAAGTTCAGCTTTTTAGTGACAACCCCGGGCTAGTTTAAGACTCACCAGGAAGACAAAGACAGTTTCCTGCTCCCCTAGTCAGTTAAAAGTCTGTCTGGGCTTTAGATGTTTCCCCACATACCACATCCACATTCTTCACAGTTTTTGAGGAAGGATGACAAAAGAAATTGCCATTCACCAGAGGATATGAAAAACGAGGATTCATGCATTCATCGAACATTTCTTGCCTGGCCGCCACAGCACGGATCGGCTGTGCCCATCAAGGCAAGGGCGGCCCCAGCCCGAGGAGTCGTCCAGCCTCCCAGCCAGGGTCTCTACCTGCTCAGCAAATGTGTGGTGCCCCAGCGGGGGCAGGAAGGAAATGGAAGTCCTGCTCTCTGCTTTGCTCTGTTTGAAGCCAAAAGTTAACATGCTTTGGAAACAATTTAAGGCAGATTACAGACAAAAGCCCAAGTGAAGGTCAATCTTGTATGAAGAGCTTTAAAATACAAGTATTTTTTAGACGGGACCCAAGAAAGTGAGAGGACAATGAAATCCATACGGAGAGAAAGAGAAAGAACAGTCAAAGATTGCCTGGCCTGTCCGGGGCTTTGCTCTAAGGATTCCCATTTGCTTAACACTTGGGAAGTTCTTCTCGAAAAGGCGGCCGTCATGATAACAAATGCCGTGTTCTGAACACAGCACTTGGTAGGGTGGAAGGCGGTGAGGACGGGCCTCGAGGATCCTGAGAGCTCAGTTAGGAAGCCCTCGTGTCCGTCGTAGGAGAAAGGGCGAAGGGAGCCTGGGCCAAAAAGGAGAGAGAAGCAGACAGACTCCAGGCGTATAGGAGAGGGAATCAACACGATTGATGAATTGCACATGGCGCCTGATGCAGGGGTAGCTATGCTGAGGGTTTCTGGTTTGGGCATCGGGACGGATGTGGACCCATTCTGAACTAGGAAGCACCACAGTCCTGGACGTCTCCACGAAAGCAGCCTGGGGTGAACACTATCCCAGCCTGGCACTGAACCCCGAGGCTAGGCAAAAGAGGGAATAATAAACAAGGCCATAGAAACCCCAAACAGTACCACGGGAAGACTCCGTTCAGCCCACCCTTCTTTCCTCCCAGGTCCTGAACGTGTAGGCACACGCTTATTTTGTGCTTGAAAGCAAGAAAAGAAAAGAAAAGAAAAAAACAACCTTGAAAGGGTTTTAATGAGTAGAGGCCAGTACACCGGAGAGAAACCTTTAAAAGGGGCAACGGAAAAAGTTGGGCAGGCTGACTTTTATCTCAGGGTTTACTGTTACCAGTCTCTGACACAAATTCCTCCACCGCCTGGAGGGAAGACGGAGCCCATACCTCACAACACGATTTAAGCCCATCTCCTACCAACTATAATTAAGAAAACTGAGTTAACAGAAAGGGCACCCTCGTTTGTCTCCTCGTGGACAATTTTCCAGGGAGACAAGCGTCAGCAAGGAATGATGTTAAATGAAAACATACCCTTAATTTTCTCCGGCCCGCCTGGCAGTTAGGATGCCATCAGACATCAGACACTATCTACCCTTCCCCCACAGCAGTTACCACGCAAAAGCAGTTTATGAGTCTCCTTTATGACCCAGGGAGCATAACAGAGGGTTTTTTTCAGAACTGCCTGAGCCCTTTGTGATTTAAATCCCTATCAAAGAAGTTGAAGTCTCGAAGAACAATGGTTCTGAACGGGACATTTTAAACACTGCAAAAAGAAGCAACATATTCCAGAGTCTTGCACAACGTTGAACTACCAAGACAAAGGGGTTGGTGTGGTGTATTTTTAGGAGGATGTAAAAATGTAAATGGACCGCTTGAGTTAAGGTTGTCCTTCCCCCTGGGCAATTATTTCCACCTATCTGTCTAGACATCCAATCAACACTAGGGAGAAAACCTAAGAGTTGACAAAAGAAGGTTTTAGTTGAATAATGGGTCCCCCGGTCTTGTTTGCAAAAAGAAAATCAACAAGCAAGAAAACAAAAGGTCTGCAAAGAACCTTCAGAAGAGGGCCTGTGGGGGCCTGTTGTGTGGAGGAAAACGTTCTGGAGAAAAGTTAGCATGTCCTGTCGCTTGCAAAGGGGACCAGACTTGCGTGTTTACACTTCCCAGGCAGCCGCCCTTATTGGAAAGGGCCCTCCAAGAGTCCTTTATGTCCCTGCCACTGCAAATGGCCTATGCTCATTCACTCCAGGTAACAATGGCTTTATCTGGACACCACCTAGGATGGTTCTGAAGCTTTTCATTTAGTGCCTACCATTTTGCTGATGTAAAGCAGAGTTCACTCGGGAGCCCTCAGGGTAGCCTCACACAGCGCCCCCCTGTGGTGAGTTGGGGAAACAAAAAAAGTCCGGAAGGGCAATTTGGCTTTTCTGACAGATTCTGCCACCACCCTGCTTTTGCAGGAGATGCTAACGCAGACCTCGCTCGATGTTACACATATAAGCTTTTTTTTTTTAATGTTTTTATTATTTATTTTTGAGAGAGAGAGAGAGAGTGCAAGCAGGGAAGGGGCAGAGAGAGAAGGAGACACAGAATCCAACGCAGGCTCCAGGCTCCAAGCTATCAGCACAGAGCCCGATGCGGGGCTTGAACGCACAAACCGGGAGATCATGCCCTGAGCTGAAGTCGGACGCTTAACCGACTGAGCCACCCAGGCGCCCTACAAATATAAAGCTTTTAAAAGAATTCTGCAGTGCTCTAGAAACACATAGCACTGCTCTTATTTCTCTGCCTGCACCTGTCCCTATTCTATTGTATATTTCAGACATAGGGCAGCTGGAGTTCTTCTTCTCCATCTCATGGCCTGGAGTTCAAGTCATGTTTGCTGACTGGCTAACTGACCACATGAATGAATCTATTCCCCGAACGTCTCCTACCAATCCCACATTGGAGAAGCCCTTTGAACCAAAAGGACTTTGCAGGATCCTTAAAGATAACAAATAAAATCTGAAATCCCTCCAAAGGGCAGGATTTAGAGTACTCATAAGTTCCGGTTGCATTGTTTCCCTTCATGTAAGTGATTTTCCATCATTCCTTCTCGTGCCTTCTTGTTGTGGTGGTTGTTGTTGCTGGGTGACTGCCATTTCGCTGCCAGCAATCCCCTGAGGTGGGATTTCCTGTTTCCTAGCTCCCTGCGGGCACAGCTCCAGGGCACTCCCTTGCAAGTTGGTGTAATGAGGCCAAACCCTCTGTCCCTGGATTTGGAATCCGTGGCTGTGGATTAACTGTGTTGTTACGTTACCTTATGTGCTCTCTCGATGGGACTCGCCACTTCTGTTTCTTCCCCATCCTGATACTCAGATCTTTAGACATCACAGCATTTACAGACCTTTCCACCACGGGACCTGGAAGTAAAAATCAATTACAGAGAAAACTGACAAGAGGCTAAGTGTTCAAGAAAAGCTCTATTACCAATAAGCAAAGCAAAGCAAAGACAGACGTATTCACGTTTAAGCATCGGGAATGTTTTGTCTCTTCTGAGTAACTGATCAATTTTTTGCCATGGAAGTGAGATTTTTGTAACTAATTGATCACGTTTTCCTTTTTGCCTTTCCCATAGAGAAGTTCTGAGACAAATTCGATGCCAGTGTTAGTAATTATTTAGTAACCTACGGCTTGAGTATATGGGTTCTAACTTTTCGTCTAATCTTCTCTACCTAGATTATTCGCTGTCCTCTCTTTTTAGCATACTATCTTTAATATCACATGTATTCGTGGGAAATATTTTGGCTGTGTAAGAGCCCAGATGCTCATGGGTGTGTAAAGAACCAGGGCTCTGCTTCTCCTTCCGCAGAGTCAAGATGTTCTCTAGGAGGATGGGCTGGGTCAGTCCTACTGGGCTCACAGCCATTCTGCCTACTGCCCAGGGTTCTGGGCTGGGACCAGTTCCACTGGCGATTTCCGACACCCTAAATCAATCCTTCGTTGCAACGTCTCCCAGGTTTGGATGTGAAGCCAGTCCAGATTTCCATTTCTGTTGCTGTCTGCCTTCCCTCAAGGAACCGGTGCCCTTTCCTGAAATGTGGTCTCAGACATTACGGGTGAGGATCCCATTCCTTGTTCTCTCGGGAGGCATCTCAGCCGCTTTATCATTTCACAGAGGCAAGCTTGACTCATCAGGGCCCAGAAACATCAAAGCCCCAAAAGCTCTACCTGCGAGCAGTAACTCAGCCCTAACGAAATGCCCTGTGACGACCGGAAATCACAACAAAAGATGTGCGGACTTTCCAGCTGCAGGTGGAAGGAGCACGTATTCCCCGCTTGTAACATTCCCGCGGAAGGGAAGGGAAGAACTTGCTTCCACCCTCACACACATAGGCGTCTCCCTATGACTGGTGCCTCCAAGTGGCAGAGAAACATCCTTCAGCCTCCCCCCAGACGGCTTATTAGCGGCAAGGGAAAAATAGTAATTATTTTGTCTGAGAAATCAGACAACCGCTTGATGGAGCATGGTGATCCGAGCCACCACCACCAGCGAGGGGCAGGCAGATATCGTGTGTCTCCAGAGATAAGATCCTGAGCCGGTCACCGCGTCTCCTATGTAGGACTGAATCTCCTTACCTAATCGCGACAAGGCATCAAACACAAGATGAAGAATGCTTGTTCTATTTTGTTAAAGGCAGGAGGGGAAACCTACTCTGCAAAAAAAAATATCAAGGTCACACAAGACACGGGAAGGGGATGAAATGTGTCCAGATGAAGGAGGCAAGAGAGATTTGACAACAAGAATACCTAGAACTAGTCTGGATCCCATCCTGGCGGAAATGAGAAAAGACCTTATTACTGGGTTAACTGTCAACTCTGAAATATAGACAGCAAATGAATAGAAGTATCTCATCAGTGCTACATTTACTAAAGATAGACATGCGCTGATTGCGTAAAAGAACGGCCCTATTCCTAGCAAATACGCACTGACGTATTCTAGGGTAAAGGGCCACCGTGTGGGTATTTGCGTCTCAGAAGAAGAACGTTACACACGCTAACAACAAAGAATCTCAGGAAGTGGGATATTCCTTGTTGCACCTTCCTTTACCACCTTTCTGTAAATTTGGGATCACTTCCAAGTAAAACACTTTAAAAACAACAACAATACCTCTATCTTGGCCTCAGCAGAAGAACCTGGGTTTAAATCTTTTCTCTGCCTCTTAGCTGTGGGACCTTCGGTGATCTTACTCTCTGCAAAGCTTGATCTCCTCGTCAGTAAAATGGGCATAATAATAGTTGCTGTGTAGGAGGCTTGTTTCAAAGCTGAAATTAAAACTTAATGTTTATGAAGCATTTAGAACAGGTTCTGGCATACGGTCAGCATCATGCCATTGGTTGAAAAATGTGTCACCACAATTCTGAAGTTAAAAACAAAACAAACACACAAAACAGCTTTTTCCAAACCTAAAAATCCCCTCTTAGGATCCATTGACTGACTAAATTAATACATCAGTGTTTTCAACGACTTAGCCTGAACTGTGTGTTAATTGCTAGGTGGCCAATCAGACAGATATGGTTCATCGGGGAAGGTCAGAAAGGTGGGGGGGGAGCCTAAGCTATTTGTGTAACTTTGCTTTTATAAGAACAGTGAAATATATTACAAATCAGATATTCAGTTAAAATAAACACAGAGAGGGGCACCTGGGTGGCTCAGTCAGTTGAGCGTCTGACTTCCGCTCCAGTCAGGATCTCATGGTTTGCGAGTTTGAGCCCCATATCGGGCTCTCTGCTGTCAGTGCACAGCCAGCTTCAGATCCTCCTTCCCTCTCTCTGTGCCCCTCCTCCACTTGCACTCTCTCTCTCAAAAATAAGCATTTAAAAGAGTGAAAAAGATAAAATAAAATAAAATAGAATAAAATAAAATAGAGTAGAATAAAATAAAATAAAATAAAATAAAATAAAATAAAATAAAATAAAATAAAAACAGAGAAAATAAGTACTCATTGAACTGAACTGAACACATTTGAGTATTATATTGAGTTTCCAATACATAAAGGGGGAGAGGAAATACGATAACATCCTAGATGATCCAGCCTTGGGGCGCCTGGGTGGTTCAGTTGGTTAAGCGTCTGACTTCAGCTCAGGTCATGATCTCACGGTTTGAGTTCAAGCCCTGCGTCGGGCTCTCTGCTGACAGCTCAGAGCCTGCTTTGGATTTTGTCTTCTTCCCTCTCTGCCCCTCCCCACGTGTGCTGTTTCTCTGTGTCTCAAAAATAAGTAAATGTAGGGGCGCCTGGGTGGCGCAGTCGGTTAAGCGTCCGACTTCAGCCAGGTCACGATCTCGCGGTCCGTGAGTTCGAGCCCCGCGTCGGGCTCTGGGCTGATGGCTCGGAGCCTGGAGCCTGTTTCCGATTCTGTGTCTCCCTCTCTCTCTGCCCCGCCCCCGTTCATGCTCTGTCTCTCTCTGTCGCAAAAATAAATAAACGTTGAAAAAAAAAATTAAAAAAAAAAAAAAAATAAGTAAATGTAAAAAAAAAAAAAAATTTAGATGGTCCAGCCTTGTTTGGGGCCACAAAGTAAGCAGAAAGTCAGAAATGGTCTCCTCACAGCCATGACTTATTTCAAACTTCATAGGAGAATGCCCTATTAAACCAAAAACCCAATGAAAGAAAGGTAAAAATCTCTTTTCAGCCTCTACTGTTGTTTCTCCTGGAAGACAGCAGAGTTAGGGCAACTAGGAGACTTTTTTGCAAAGTTCCTCAAGACTCTTGTCAGGAAGCCCTCTTGTCAACAGGGCCCGAGTGAGCTCTCTCTCCAACCATCCCTGGGCTCCAGGGTGCCTCAAAAGGCCACCTGGTTCATCCTCCGGGTTCCAAAACAATGATCACCTACAGCAACCAAGGGATGGCGTGCCTCCAACCCAGCAGGTCAAGGTGATTGCAGCCTGGAGACGGTGATGAATATTCGCTTGGGCTACCCCAGAGATAACCAGCTTATTCACACTTCCCACTTTGCCAAACTTTATCCTGGTCAAGCCAGGATAAAACAGCCTCACCGCTCTCCTGCTGCAATGATGGGCTTTTTAATATTATTTTCAACAAAAAGTTTATTTAAATAAGACACCTGAGTTAAAAGAAAAGCTACTTAGGATTCATTTCCTTCCGAGAAATGTGTTCCAACTTAAAAACAGATTCCCCGCATGTAACAGCTATGTACAAAAGACTATAAAATGTTTAAGTTGTCCTTGGTTTTACAATGATAAATGAAATCCATTGGAATTCTCTAAGCAGATAAAGTATGCAAAGGATTTTGTTGTTGTTGTTGCTTGCCAAACAATGAAAGCAAAATAATTTAATGGCATATAAAAATAAAAGTTGTGGGGCTCCTTGCTGGTTCAGTTGGTTAAGCATCTGACTCTTGATTTTGGCTCAGGTCATGATCTTGAGATCATGGGATCAAGCCCGCGTCAGGTGCCAAGCTGGGCAAGAAACTTGCTTGGGATTCTCTCTCTCCCTCTCTCTCTGCCCCTGCCCTGCTCGCTCTCTCTCTCCAAATAAATACAAATAAACACTAAATAAAAAATAAATAAATAAAAATAAATAACAGTTGAATGAGCACACTGCCAATGGGCCTTTTTACAGAAAGCTTTTTCTCCCCTCCATTTCCTTTGGATGTCAACAGAATACATCAATGACCCTTTAGTAAAAAAAGAAATAATAGCACAATAAACCTGGTCACAAAAGCCAGTTACTTGACGTACGACAAAAGAAAGGAGATGGGAAAAGGACCGAGTAAACCATCAGGGTACAAGTCAGGGTGTGGTGGAATCGAACTGCCCTTTTCCAACTGAGAACGGCTTCTCGTCTGAGTTCTGGAGGGAAGTAGCACATCACTTAATATTGTCATCCTTCGTCTCCACTGCACAGGTGCATTGGTTTCGCGGATTGCCCATCAAATTGGAATTTGATCTTCCTCAGTGACAAACCCTGTCATTCACAGGTTTTTATGCATTGGCTAGTGCTCACTCCTCGTAATCCCCCAACAGAACGACCTGCCCCACCTCCTTAAATTAATTGGCTCCCCGTTCCCTGTCTCGACCCTGCCTTGGGTTTTGCATCGGCCATGGCAGGTGCTGGACACTCTCCAGTCGCTGTGGCACAAGAGAGGCTCCAGGAGGGGCAGAGGGGGGGTGGCCGGGGGAAGAAGGGAGAACCCTGTGATGCTTTTGAGAAGAATTCTGCTGTTCCCAAGTGTCCCTTTCATAAGGCCTCCCTGAGAAATTGCTCTCTTGGGTCTCAGACCTAGAAATGGTTAAGGTCTCCTGAATAAGGGATTGGTTGTTGGAGGGCCCAGGGTTTGGTCCCATGCCCTACCCTTCTCCCTAAGGGATTTGACCCAGCCCCATCAACTTAATCCAGGCGAGAGTCATCTCTCTCTTAGATGGTAGCAAATGCCCCCCAAATGCGCCTCCCTGTTCTCATACTCACCTTTTACAATGCAATTATCACACAGCAGCCAGGACAGCCTCTTAGAAACACAAATCACATCCTGTTACCCCTCCCCTCCCCCTGCTCAGTGCCCTGCAGTCCTCCTCTTTGCCCTTTGATTCAAACCTTGACTTATAAAGCCCTTCATGACCAGTGCTGACCTCTGACCTCAGCTCAGACCGCACTCACCCTCGCCTCCCACATTCCAACCACAGGAGCCTCCTTTCTGTTCCTCAAATAAGCTAAAGTCACTCCTTGGTACCATCGGTCCTGCTGCCCTGAGGCTCCCTGCCGGACGGTCGAGATCAGGCTTTTTGTGGTTGCCCAGAGCTCAGCGGCTTTAACCTTCCAAACGAATGTCCCCTCCCAGCCACCTTCTAGCACATTCACTTCTCTTAACCTTCTCAGAACCCTTATTAGTAGCTTTTCTATTTCTTGCCTTTTTTTTCCTCTAATTCCACCGAAAATGGGATCCCCTGGGAGAAGAAACCCCTCCTATCTTGTCCACCGCTGTGTTCTCAGAGCCAAATGGCGGCTGCAGCACCATAATTGCCAATAAGTATTTATTGAAAGAGTCTTAGGAACGCGGTAGACTTTGCAACCACGCGTTTTTCTCACCGCTGGGACCCCCAGTACTTTCAGAGTCAAAGGCGAGGCGCACTCCCACCCGCACCAGACCTCCCGGCATGCGCTTCGGGGAAACATCCTGAACTCTGAAGTTTCTTCATGCTTCTCTCCTCATTTTCCTCTGGCACCAATGTGCTCATCTTAAACAGTAGGTGTCAAGGGCTTGCATGCGCCGCTAAGCTTCCCTCAACCCCTAATAAAATGTGGTGGTGTGCAAATGAACCGTGGAGGTGGACTTCTGCTAAATGTTACAAGATAGGTTTGTGTGGTTAACAAGAAGGATCAGTCACCTGTGTCATTCACCAACCACAAGCTGCTGAGAACAAAACCCAACACCCTCCCTAACTGAGTCAGTGCTGGGGAGGCCATGAGAAAAATAAAGTGCGCTGCAGAAAGCCAGTGTGAATCCTCAGGTCATGGCCGATGTCAGTTACCAGGTGTTAAGGGAGCAGACACCAGGCTGAGCTGGCTCCAGGACCAGCGATACGAACGAGGTGACAGGAACCGGTGGGTTGACCCTGCTCAGCCTCATCAGATGAGGCAACCTTTTTTTTTTTAATTGTAAATCAGGCTAAACGTTTTTATGGCTTATGGTATGTCTTTTTTTTTTAATTGCGGCAAGCGCACACACACACACACACACACACATCAAAACACACCATATAACACAAAATTTACCAACTTAACCATTTTTCAGTGCACAGTTCACTAGTGCTAAGTATATTCACATTGTGCAGAACCTTTTTATCTTCCCACACTGACGCTTTCCCAACCTCCGGCAACCACCTTCCTGCTTTTTGTCCATGAATCTGTCTACCCTAGGAAACTCATATCAATGGAAGTGCGCAGTATTTCTCTTTTTTTGTGGCCGGCTCATTTCACTCAGCATCATGTCCCCAAGGTCCAGCCATGTTGCAGCATGCATCTGAATTCCCTTCCTTCATAAGGCTGGATATTATTCCATTGTATGTATGTGCCATGTTTTGTTTATCTGTTCATCCGTTGGTAAAGCCAATTGGGCTGCTTCCATCCCTTGCTTATTATCAGATGGGACACTTCTGCACCCACGTGTTCCCTGCTTTGGTCTAAGGGACATCTGACCACGTCAGGGCACTGGTCAGCATTCATTTCTTTCACAAGGTCAGGGGAAAAAAAATCATACAACCACGTACACAGTTCCCTTCGTGGTTCCCATCTGCAGGTGGACACAAATACTGCTTAACAAGCCTCTGGCCACCTCCTCACTCACTGTGCAGGTGGCTAACTCAGGCCTTCTCCACTTTCCTCACGCCTTCCGTGACGCATAACTACGTAGCTTGCATTTTGCAGACAGCCTCTGTAGACACGGTCTGTTCAGTGATGGCATCACCTACCGCCTACCCTGTTGGTGAAGCCAGAAGCCAAAAACCATTCCATTCTTTCAAGCTCCAGATCCAACAGTGATTTGGCCTCTAGCATCGTAGAACCTGTCTGCTTTTCATTGCCACTCCTATGGCGAGTCCTTCATTGCCAGGGACCATCTTCGTGAGCTAGACTACGGTAAGGGCCCCCTAAATGATCTGCCTGCGTGCACCCTGCCCGTCCCTATCCACGCTCTGTCCTGCATTCAGGGTAACTTTCTTCCAACTCCAGTGTGATTATGTCATCTCTCGGGGACACCCCAGTGTCTTCCTGGTGTGGCATACAAGGTCCTCCTTGACCGGAGCCTCGTCTCCTGCACCCTGTCCTGCCCACACTGGCCTCAGCCATGCCCTTCTTCACGCCATTTTACACCTTCTTAACTTTGCTCACTCCAGTTCTCCACCAAGCACACAACTGCCACGTTTCTTCACTGGCCTAATTCTTCATTACTCGGGAGTTACTCGTGCCTCCGTCCAATTCCTAAGCCCAGGCTCTTTCCTCCTGCACATCTTCTCTACTACTGGAGCACCTGTTTCACACTTCTCTTTCAGTTTTTCCAGGAATCATTTCTTTCCTCAGATTCCCATCAACAGTCTGAGTTTCTTGAACACGTTCCGGGGGCATAAAGTCACATTCTCCATCCCCCCACTGCCTTCTTTTCCATGCTAAGTAGACATTTCATAGGGTAATAGTGCATAGGAATTTCTCAAAAGCCTCACTGTTGAGCCTGAGTAACATATAAACAAATGCACTTTAGAATACTTAAATTGTGAATTATAGGTACAAAAGAAACCATAAACAATTTAAACTAGTGAAGAACTCCCCTGCTGTGTGCCTCTGTTTTATGTAAGTATTCAGGCACAAGGGCTGAGTCACAGAACAATAAAGAATGGCTGTTCAGCTCAGCAGCAGAAACCACAAATGCTAAGGTCACAGACAGACATCCATTCTGTGTCCGCTTTTCAGTAGTTTATGAAAAATTAGCCTTTCAGTCTGAGGCTTTCTTTGTGTAAGCTCAAATTTCATTTTGGAAATTCTGAACAAGCTCTCTTCAATTAAAATGAATCGCTTTTCCACATTATGAAAAATTTTAAATGTTTATGCAGAAAGTTGGTTGAACTTGGAGAACTGGTTGGTCAGAAAGGAATGAGAGCTGTCAAATAATATTAATAATAAAGATTTTGGTTAAGCAGGGTGAGGTTTTTAAAAGAAAGATGCTCCTTGGGGGAACATACCTTTTTTGAATTAGCAGTTTTAGGAAATAGGAATTTGGATAATCCTAAGCTCAAGTGGCAAAAACGAAAGAGAAACATGGTCATCAAATTTCTTTATGTTTTCATAGAAAGACATCTTTTTAATTTACGAGACTAACAACAATCTTTTCTCTCTTGCAGATCTAACCGCATATTTTCTTTTATTTTTTTAAATGTTATTTATATTTGAGAGAGACAGACAGACCGAGTGCAAGTGGGGGGATGGTTGTTAGAGAGAGACAGAGGGAGACAGAATCCAAAGCAGGCTCCAGGCTCTGAGGCGTCAGCACAGAGCCTGATGCACGGCTTGAACTCACAGACTGCGAGATCATGACCTGAGCTGAAGTCGGACACTTGACCAACTGAGCCACGCAGGCGCCCCCTAACTGCATATTTTCCTATGAATTCTCTCAGATTGATTCCTCGAATAAGATAACATACTACAGTTATGTTAGCCACTGCTAGAATTTTCAGTTCTCTGGAGAAGGTATCTGTCTTCATACTTATGTTTAAATAAAGGACAACATCAAAATAAAGCAATTAGAAATTAAGTAACTAACTAAACTAAAATTTGCATTCAAAAATAGGAAGAAAAGAACAAAATAAACCAAAATGAAGTAGAGAAAGAGGATTTCATCTCTCTATAGAGATAAAAGCAAAAAGCAATGAAAATTAAACAACAAACAAAATGTAGAATTGATAAGTAAAATCAAGATTTTTGGCTTTCAAATGTCCAGCAAAAAACACAAATTCCCAGTGCCTGTGTGCAGGAAAAAAAGAAAAAAAAAAGAACCATGACTCTATAACATTAGAAGTGAAAAGAGATATATAATCATAGCATACAGGAGAAACTACTAAATACAATTCTATGTGAGTGGGTTTGAAAATCTGGATGAAAGAGGACAGTGCCTGGAAATTTTAATCATCAGAGCAAAACCAGGAAGAGATAGAAAACTTCATGAAAAATAACCCTTCGGAGAAAAAAAAATGAAAAGGTTTCAAAGCACTATTTCCAAAATAAGACACTGCATTCAGGTAGATTTTGAAGAAAGTCCTATCAAAGTCCAGAGGAGGACATATATAATCCTGATGTGAATTAAAACTATTGCTGAATAGAGAAAAAGATGAAGAGTTTCTAATTCATCTTACGAGGTTTGCATAATCTTGATTCCAAAACAAGAGAAAAAAAGAGAAATAAGGACCAGTGTCCAAACGAATGAAACAGACACAGATTCTAAAAGGATATTCATAAATTGAAAGACATGCATACCTTAGTGCATTAAAAGAATCATGTGCCATAACTAAGGTTTAGTCCAGTTAGATAAGGCTACTATAACAGTAGAGAATCCGTTGGTGTAAACCACCACAAAAATAAGTTGAAGTTAAAAAAAAAAAAAAAAAAAAGATCCATATGACCATTTCTATAAAGACAAAAAGGATATCCAATAAAATCCCACATCCATTCCTAACATACAAAAGCCCTTTGTATATTGGACTAGAAACATGCTTCCATAATCTGAAACCAAAAGCAAAGAGTGTACATGTTAATAAAACAATAGTGTCATTTCCACAAAGGTACAAAACAAGACAAGGATGTCTAACCAGTGCAATAAAGCAGTAAGAAGATACTCGTTTTGAGTTTAAAAATTTACTTTAAACAAGAAAAGCTTAAGTGAAAGGCGATTTATTATAAAGATTAAGGAAACCAAAGAATAGCAAATACAGATGGATATCACAAGGGACTAAAAGTAAGACTTGAAAAAAATCCCTGTACCGAACTGTTGTCTTTATTTTTTTTTTCAACGTTTATTTATTTTTGGGACAGAGAGAGACAGAACATGAACGGGGGAGGGGCAGAGAGCGAGGGAGACACAGAATCGGAAGCAGGCTCCAGGCTCTGAGCCATCAGCCCAGAGCCTGACGCGGGGCTCGAACTCACGGACCGCGAGATCGTGACCTGGCTGAAGTCCGACGCTTAACCGACTGCGCCACCCAGGCGCCCCCGGAACTGTTGTCTTTAAATATCTGCCTGTCTCTCTAGAAGCAGCATGATCCCAGATTTTATTCATTCTTCGTCCTCAGAAAATCTACTACCTCATCTACTTCTATATGATCCACAATGCTTATTCCAAACGGCAGCCTCAGCACTAAAAACTGTATGACCTTTCAACCATTATCTTTTAAAATATTGCTATGCACCATTCTCTCTCTCCCCTCCTACTGCAACACCATTTAAATGTCTGTTAGACTTTCTCATTTGATCATATATGTCTCTTACCCTCTGGGAGGTACTTCTCTCTCTTTTTTTTTTTTTTTTTTTTTTTTTTTGTCTTTCTATGCATCATTCTGCCTTGCTGTTCAGTTTGCTAATTCTCTCTTCAGCTGTATCTATACTATTTTGAGTTCTTAATTTTAGTTATTTTATTTTTCAGTTCTGTAATTTCCATTAATTTTTCTTGTGAATTTAAAATATGGTTATTTTTTTCAGTTCCTTCTTTATTTTTTTTAAGTTTATTTTTAGGAGAGAGAGAGAAAGAGAGAGAGGGACGGAGGGAGAGAGAGAGAATGTGAGTGGGGGAGGGGCAGAGAGAGAGGGAGAAAGAGAGGATCCCAAGCAAGCTCTGTACTATCAGCACAGAGCCTGAGGACAGGCTCAAACTCATGAACCATGAAATCATGACCAGAGTCAAAATCAAGAGTGGGACACTTAACCAACTGGCCCATCCAGGCACCCCTCAGTTATTGAAATTGCTGATGAGAGTTTCAATATGGTGATTTTCTATTTCTGTATCTTTCTGCCTTTATTAGTTATAATTCTCCCATAATGAATACTTTCCCTTCACCAACTATTTTGTTACATAAAAACTCAGTTTGAAAGGAAAAACAGGAAAAATGCTTTATTCTTCCTAGAGTAAGAGTTGATACCCTAGCAATCTCCAACGCTAATCATTGTTTTTAAATGTATAGCATTATATACACTCACGAAATTTTGAAACAGCTTGAGACAAATTCATATGCCATAATGTTCACAATTTATACTACAACATTCAAGGGTGTTTAGTATATTTACAGAGTTGTGCAACCATCACCATAATCTAATTGTAGAATATTCTCATCATCACCCAAAGAAACCTTGTACCTATTAGTAATCATTCACATTCTGCTGGGTCTCTCTGCCCACCAAGCCTTAGGCAACCACTAACATATTTTCTTCTCAGTAGATTTGCCTACTTAGGGTATTTCATATAATGGTATCATACAATATGTGGTCTTTTGTGACTGGCTTCTTCCACTTAGCAACATATTTTTGAGTTTCATCCATGTACTGTATCCAATACTGTATCAGAATTTCAGTCCTTTTATTGCTGAATAATATTCTATTGTAAGGATATACCACGTTTTGCTGATCCATTCATCAGATGATGGACATTGGGTTGTATTCACTTTTAGCTCTATGAACAATGCTAGTATGAGCATTTGCATACAAGATTTTATGTGGACGTATGTTTTAATTTTCTTGGGCAGATAACTGCCTAAGGGAATTGCTGGGTTATACAGTAACTTTGTGTTTAACATTTTGAGGAACTGTCAAACTCTTTTCCAAAGTGACAGCACTTTGTACACTTACACTAGCAGCATATGAGTTTCCAGATTCCCCACTTTCATCAACTTATCATTGTCCTTTTTGTTATAGCCATTCTAGTGGGTATGAAGTGATATATCATTATGAATTTTATTTACATCTTTCTAATAACTAATGATATTGAGCATTGTCTCACATGTTTTTAGCCATTCATTATCTCTTTTGGAGAAATGTCTACTCAAAATCTTCACCCATTTTTTAATTGGGCTGTCTATTATAATGGAGCTGTAAGAATTCCTTATACATTCCGAATACAAGTCCCTAATCAGATACATGATTTGAGAATATTTGGGAATGTAGGTGCACAAGTTTTGTTCTTTTTCAAGATTGTTCACGTTGTTCTGATTCTCTTGCATAGCCATACAAATTTAGGATCAGCTTATCAATTGCTGGAAAAAAAAAAAGCCACCTGGAATTTTGACAGGGATTGTGTCAAATCTATAGATAAAATGGGTATATTGATATGTAATATTAACTTTTCCAATCTGTTAACATAGGATGTCTTCCCATTTATTTAAATCTTCTTTAATTTCTTCCAACATTGTTTTGTAATTTTCAGTGTGCAATTCTTGCATCATTTTGTTACATTTATTCCTAAGTATTTTGTTGTTTTTGTAGCTGATGTAAAGGAAATTCTCTTCTTCATTTCATTTTCAGATTGTTTATTGCTACTATATAAAAATGCATTTTTATATTGAACCTGATTATTAGTTCTAACATTTTTTAGCAGTGAATAAAAATAGTTTTACTTCTTTCTCTCCAACAGGAATGCTTTTCTCCTTCCTTCCTTTTTTTCTTCCCTCCTTCCCTCTCTCCCTCCCTCTTTCCTTCCTTCCTTCCTTTTCTTTTTCTTTCTCTTCATTCATTCCTCTCTCTCTCCCTCTCTCCCTTCCTCCGTTCCTTCCTTCTTTCTTTTTTCCCCACCATTTGCCCTGGCTAGAATCTCTAGTACAATACTGAAGAGGCAAGAGTGGACAAGCTTGTCTTATTCTGAACTTACACATTTTTATATGATGTGTTTCAATTGTAGCCATTATTCTCTTATTGAGCTAAAATTTTCCCATTTTTGGTCAGTGGGAGTCTATTTCTACTTAATTCCTGTGAACTTTTAATACGATTGCTTTAGCCTTTGATTGCTTTCTCACTTTCTGATATAAGAAGATGTCCCGGATCGAACTAGTGTTTCCCTGGTCCTGGAATCATCAAGTTTTCTAAAAATGCTCTCCTTTAAGTGGGAAATGATATTTAGAGACCACAATCTGGGCATAAGGGGTAACTATTCCTATGAGTCATCATTTCTTCTAGTCCCTGTAGTTGACAGAACTAGGAAATAAGATTTTTTTATGTAATAAAGGAAAAAGTCACAAATTCACATTTATATTTTTAATTTAAATATAAAATTCCAAGGTTTTACTTAAATTCTTTGTACACTTTTATCTCATTTCACTTACACTGAAAATCTTGATCCCTTTTAAGGGTGATATAATTAGATATTTGTTTTATCTTATAATATTAATATAACAGCTTCCAAGTAATAACATCAATAGTATTACTGAAAGTTAAATACCGAATACCATTCAAGGTTTTTGAGGTAGTTATTTTTGTCACTAGAATATATCCCATGAGAGATGTACAGACAAATTAGTATAATGTAAAGTCACTTAGAGATTCTTTTCTCTTTGTGATTATGGTACCAACTTGATATACACTTAGGTTTATTTGTTTCCACTCATTTACTATTTTTATTGCTTGCTTTCACTCCTTTTTAATTTTTGTATTTTAATTACATAGAACATTTATAGTTCTCCAACATCAAAACTACTGAAGAAGATATTTTCACAGAAGGTTTGCTTCCATCCATCTCCCCTCTATCCTACTCC
The DNA here is from genome assembly GCF_018350175.1 of Felis catus. Classification (NCBI taxonomy): domain Eukaryota; kingdom Metazoa; phylum Chordata; class Mammalia; order Carnivora; family Felidae; genus Felis; species Felis catus. The sequence goes on from NC_058372.1 coordinate 17,529,273, forward strand.
CTCACTCCCCTGTAAGTAACTTTTTTTCCTTTGAAAATTATCCCCACACAGTATAGAAAAGGCAATAGTTAACAACCTTGCATTCTTGTCTAAACCCAATAGACTGGTTGTATTATATCACCATTTTCCTACACCTCTAGGTTCAAATTGCCAAAATTTTGTGTAGAATTTTTGCATCCATATCCATAAGACAGACTGACTTGTAATTTTCCTTTCTTGCAATTTTCTTGCCAAATTATGCTGGCTTCATAAAAAGAGTTCATGAGTGTTTCTTCTTTGTTTATTCCTTTTATGTGGTGAATTAAACTAATTATTTTAAAAATAATAACCAAGCATTGTTCGTGGAATAAACCCAAACAAAACAGCATAGAGTTACGTTTTGTTCTTAAACCTATTCTGACAATCTTTGTCTTTTAACTGGAGTGTTTAGTACATTTATATTTACTGTAATCACTAATTATTTGTTGTTTATGTAGTTTACCTGTTTTATGTTTCTTTTTCTTTCCCTTCTTCCCTTCTTTTAAAGAATCATTTACTTTTACCTCTCCATTAGCTTTTCAGTCATACATTATTTTACTATTCTTAAACTAAGCATTTCTTCTACTATTCTTACATAATGTATTTCTCAGGTTATAGTTATACTGAGTATCTTAGAGATTGCAACATGTAAATTAGTATTTACACTCCCCCAAAATATTCATTCCTTAGAACACTTTTCTCTATTTACCCCCATCCTTCTTTATGTTTTATTATGTTTTGATTCAATGTAAATTTTTAAAGTCATATTATTATTGCTGTATAGTCAATAGTCACTTACATTTACCTATATATCTTTTCTATTGCTCTTTAATCCTTCACATATCTTCATTTCCATCTGGGACTCTTCTCCTTGTGCTGAAGGCACTCTTTTTTAAAAATAATTATTGATTTTTTGATGTATATTTCTATTAATCTTTTAAAAAATTTTTTAATGTTTACTTATTTTTGAGAGACACACAGAGAGAGAGAGAGAGAACAAGCGGGGGAGGACAAGAGATAGAGGGAGACGCAGAATCCAAAGCAGGCTCCAGGCTCCGAGCTGTCAGCACAGAGCCCAACACAGGGCTCAAACCCACGAACCACAAGATCATGATCTGAGCCGAAGTCAGACACTTAACCGACTGAGCCACTTGAGGAGCCCCTGAGTCTTAATGCACACATAGATTTGTGTATGCACCACCACAATTGTGATGCAGTACATGAAAACTGCATTTAATACTTCTTCTAAGTCTACCAGTGACATATGTAATATATACCCTCAGCTTTTGTTTTTCTGGAAATACCTTTATTTACTTTAGAAGGTTATTATCACCAGATATAGAATTCTAGACTGGCTATTATTTCCTTTCAGCCTTTTAAAGGTGTCATTCTATCATTTGGTTTTCATAATTTCTGTTGAGATGTTAACTTTCGGTCTTGTTGCTTCTTTGAAAATAATGCATCTTGTTTTCTCTACTTGCCTTTATCATTTCCTCTTTGCCTTTGATTTTTAACAATTTGATTATGATGTGCCAATGTGTAGTTTCTTTGCCTTTGTCCTGCTTAAGGTTCTTAGTAACTTTTGATTCTGTGACTCAAAATTTTTTATCATTTTTGGGAAACTCTTGGTTATTGTCCCTTCAAATATTACTTCTGCCACATTATCTTCTTCCCTTCTTGAATTCCAATTACATGTGTTAGAATGTTTCATATGATAGGTTATGTCTCTTATACTCCTTTCTGTATTTTCTATCCTTTTAGTACTTCGGTCAAGATTTTTCTACTACCCTCTCTCCAGCTTGCCAGATCTCTCTTCAGCTGTGTCCAACATGCATGTTAAACCAACATGCTAATTTTGATTACTATATTCTTCAGTTCTAAAATTTCTATATTATTATTAAATGTCTAGATTCTTGTCCTTTAACAAAATTCTTCCCTTTTCCATTTATTTTCTTGATCACATTAGTTAGAACTATTTTAAATCTGTGTCTGATAACTGTAATCATCTGGAACACCTCTGAGTATATTTCTATTATGTTTTCCTCTTGGCCCCACTTCTTAGATCCTACTAATTTTAGATTGAACGCTAATCACTGTGCCTGAAAGAGTGTAGAGGCTCCAGATGAAGTGATTTTCCTACAGGAAGAATTCAATCTATGGTCTGGCAGGCAGCTAGAGTACGGACAGTTTATCTCAACGCGATGGGGGACTGAGTTGCAACAAGGTTTGCTCTACCCTAATGCGCCCCCTCATAAGGGTCTCAACTGAAAGTCTAGGGCATTTACTAGATGCTTGCTGCCTCTGAGATCCTGATTTCCAGTTTGTATCTCCACAACAACCTAAAAATTCCACTCTGCACTCCAGCTGCTTTTCTTGCCTTCATAGCCTTTCACTTTATGGACTACGAATGCCCAAGTCCTTCAAAGAGAACACCACCAAATATCAGGCTCACTTCTCTGCACCTCCCCTTTTTTTCTGGAACCTGGGCTTGTAGAGTCTTGGTTGATTTGGGAACCCACTCCAAGCATTAGCTCCTCAGACCTGTGAGACTGCCAAGGGCTCTGCCTCTTCTGTGCCTCTTAGCGGCCCCCCTCGACCAAATCTCTCAGCTTCTTTCTCAATGCCAAGGATCATCGATGCCAAGAGGAGAAAAGTAGCTTTCAGGATGTTGGGCTTACTTCCGTGTGGTTCCCTCTCTCTGATCCTTTGACCCTTCCACGCCAGGCTGTCCCAGTGGCTCCCTGAAACACTCAAAAAGATCCATTTCAATTGTGTCCATCTTTGTCAGTTGTTCTCGGTGGAAATCAGCAGTTTTCCGCTACCTACTCCATCATATCTGGAAATGGGAGTTGCCCCTCTGTTTCCTTTGACAACTGTGCGGTACTTCACTTTGTAGATATGCTGTAGTTTATTGAACCAGTTCTCTGTTGAAAAACACTTCCGTTGTCCCAGCCTTTTGCTATAACAAATAAGCAAAATATTCACAGTGAATAGCCTTCTGCATATATCTCCATATATATGCAGTTGAGTATCCGACAAATGCATATAAAATTTTGCTAGCTGTTCCCAATTTCACCCACAGAAGTTGTACTGTCTTGTGTCCCTACCGACGCTGTGTGAAAGCACCTGTTTTCACATAGCCTTGCCAAAATTTACATTGTCAAACTTTGGAGATTTTGTTTCAACTTGATAGATAAGAGACAGTTTCCCAGTAGTTCTGACACGCATTTCTCTTATTGAGAATGAAGGCTATTAGTGTACTTTTTCTGTGAACTCTCTATTCATACATTTGCTTATTTTTAAAATCAGGTTGTGTATCTTTTTCTTCTCAATTTTTAGGAAATCCTTATTACATTGAGCATATTAGTGTAAGTTACAAAATTTTCCCCAATTTGTAATTATCTGGTGATTCCACTTATTTTGTTTTGTTTGCACTGTTGTCAAATTTCTTCTCTTATTGAATCTATTTTGGTTTTTTTTCAGTTAGAAATTTCCATTCAGGTTATAAAATAAGATTCACCCATAGTTTTCTTCCAGTACTTGGGTGTTTTTTTTTTCCCATTTTTGTTTTGTTTTCACTTAGATCTTTAACACAGTTGTAATTTATCCTGGACTACTTTATGAGAAAAAGATCTAATATTTTTCTTTTTCCTTGCTGTTACCTATTTGCTCCACCACAATTTAAAGTTAATTTTCCCCTCTGATTCAGAACCTCTTTTGTAATACACTAAATTTTTCTTAATTACATTTCTGGGCAATGTGTTAGTTTTTAAGTCTTTCCCTGAGCCAGTACCTTACTGCTTTAATTTAGAGGATTTTAAGTGTCTCGGTATATTCTAAGAGGATTAGCTACGCATTAGATATTCTTTCCAACTATTTCCTGGCTATTCTCAGTTGTTTATTCTTCCACATAAACTTCATAATCGACTTACCTAGTTCTGGGAAAAAAAAGTCTGAGGAAATTTTTATTGAGGTTGCATTAATTAAATAACTAATTTAGGGAGACAATAGCATCTTTAGGATCTTAAGTTTCCCTTTGAAAGATAGGTATTTTTTTCAATTTGTTCAAAGCTATTTTAATATCTTTCAAGGATGTTTTATAGTTTTACTATTTTTGCATATTTCTTCTTAGGTTTCTGTATAGGTGTTTAAATTTTTGTTGTTGTATACAGGGTCTTCTCTTCCATTGTATCTTCAAACTGCTTATCATTCATATATTTGAAGGCTATTGATTCCAGTATGTTCATTTTATATCGTACTAGTTTATTATCTTATGGTTGGTAGCACTTGTCCATTGATTCGTATCCTTTGGGTTTTTTCCAGACATTACCAACAAAGGGTTTGCCTCTTCCTTTCCAGTTCTCAGGAATCTAATTGTTTTCTCTTATTTAATGGGAGTAACTAACATTCCAATGCAATGTTAAACAACTGGAGAAGTAGTGGGTATCCTCCTCTTCTTCCTGACTTTGAGGAGATGCCTCCCTAAAGTGTTTGACATTTGACAATCAAATAGGAAGCTGGATTTTGGACTGATATGCGCATGCACACACACACACACACACACACACACACACAGTTTTATTAGGTTAAAAATAGTATTGCCATGCTATTTTTTTCATTATACGCTGGACATTTGCATTTGAAAAATTATTTGTAGAAATGAGGCCTAGGATGATATAGTTTGCTCCAGAGAGAATTTTTGTTGCTTATGCCATAATTTGGGGCACTATTAATAATCCAGACTAATCCTATTCTAATTTTAGGTTTTAGATTTTCTAGCCCTTTCAAATGTCTTGAAAAGAGGCTGTGTTCCATAAGGGGGGCCATTTAATTCTAGTCCACCCTACTTTTAGGGGGCAGCTCTTCATGACTCTGATCCAAAGTACAGGGTATGTCCCAAGGCCTCCAACCTTGGCAAGCTCTGGACCCAGAACTCTTTCTCATAGCCTCAAGAAGTTTTTAAAAGTGTAGCTCAATATTTCAGTTCCCTGTTCAAGATCTGCAAATGTTCCCCAGACAAGAGTAGCCCCAACACTAAGCTCACTCTTGATTTCTGTCTTCTCCCAGATCCTGACCAGTAATTTTTCACTACCTTAATTCTTTGATGATTTTAAAACTGAATTTATATTTTATCTAGCTTTAGTTTTATCTTTAGCAAGAGGGTTGGTCTGAATCACCTCGTTCTCTGTTAGCAAAAGCAGCGCACCTAGTTGATGACAACAAATTAAAAATTAGGGGATCCTGGGTGGCTCAGTGGGTTAAGCGTCCAACTTTGGCTCAGGTCATGATCTCATGATTCGTGGGTTCGAGCCCCATGTCGGGCTCTGTGTTGACAGCTCAGAGCCTGGAGCCTGCTTCAGATTCTGTGTCTTCCTCTCTCTGCCCCTCTCCCACTTGCGATCTGTCTCTCTCTCAGACATAAATAAACATTAAAAGATTTTTAAAAATTAATTTAGGGGCACCTGGGTGGCTGAGGTGGTTAAGCACCTGACTCTTGATTTCGGCTCAGGCCACAATCTCACGGTTGTGATATCCTTTTATGACTAAGAAGTAATAAAACAACAAAATTTACGTCCACAACATGCCCCCCAAAGTAGCATAACCTCATAGTCATACCTTACATTTTATGTAATTTACACATCCTCTAAGCTCTCCTAGGCTTATCTTAAGGCACATGAGATGTTATAAAACACTTAATGCTCAGAAAATGCTGAGCTCGAGGCACCTGGGTGGGTCAGTCGGTTAAGCATCTGACTTCGGCTCAGGTCATGATCTCACACTCTGTGAGTTCGAGCCCCGCGTTGGGCTCTGTGCTGACAGCTCAGAGCCTGGACCCTGCTTCAGATTCTGTGTCTCCCTCTCTCTTTGACCCTCCCTCGTTCATGCTCTTTCTCTGTCTCAAAAATAAAAATAAACATTAAAAAAAGAAAGAAAGAAAATGCTGAGCTCTTCCTTGATTCTTATCTGTTGCCCAAGCAAATTCTTCCATGGAAATCACTCTCTTCCCACACACAAGCAAAAAAATAAGCAAACAAAAAAACAACAACAGAAAAAGCATAAGGCATTTCTAATTCTTTGCTCCTTTACCACTGCGCCAAATACAACGTGACGTGAGATCTCTCGATTGGATCACGTACTTCGGTGGGACTCTATCCCCAAGTTCCTCGATCTCATTTCTTTCAGGCGCTCAAAAGCATGACTCATTGGTTTAACAACCATACTTAAGAATTTGAACCAAATACTTTTGTAACAGTTTAAAAAGCAACTATCCAGAAGATTACGAGTCTCTTGGGCAGGTTGGCTAATATAGTTGGCATAGGATCTGACACTGAATGAGAATTGGCAATGCAGAAAACAGCCCCTGAAGACAGCAACCGTAGGGAACCTAGGGAGGGAAGGAGAGATGGACCCATTTCAGGCAGGGCCCAGAGGTGCTACACATTTGGTTTCCAAGGTTCAAAATATACATCCATCACCAGGGATCTCTTCTGGCAACACAAAAGACTACCTAGGTGATGCAGACCAGCCTCCCTTTTCACTGCAAACACATAGAACAGTCAGATGTAATAGTTGTTTTTAATTGCGGTATTTCATAATGCAGCTACAAAGAAAGAAGGGGAGATAACTAGGAGCCAGGAACCAAGACAGAAATCAAAGCTGGAGAAGTGAGAGGGAGCTGAGGCAGCACTGGGGTATGGAGGCCCACCAACAACAGGGTCCTGACAAAGACCCTGGGACCCTGACAATGTGGGCAGCAGACGTGGGCTGCCTCAGGGGGCAGAGGCACTGGAAACAAACAGAGGCATGAATCACTAAGCCTCATTTCTGAAAGGGGGACTAGAAGTTTTTGCACATCGGTCCGGGAAAGAGACAAGAAATTTGGTCATTTATGCATCTTGGGTAGGGGAAAATACTACCCTGAGGAATCAAAAACCTCAGGCCTCTTCCATATGTGGGTATGAAAGAACATAATCCATAGCACTATCTTCAACCATATAAAAATAAGTTCAAAACGGATTAAAGGCTTAAATATAAAAATTAAAGAAAAATCCTAGGCAACTATGCATTTAGAGTAAGGATGGCAGAGATCTTCTTAACCAATACTGGAAACCCACAAGTTACTTAATAAAGACTGATATACATTTGGCTCTCTAGTCTTTTAAAATGCTTTATGACAAAAGGTAGCATAAACAAAATTAATAAACAAAAATAGACTCTGTCAATACAGAGAAGAAAAGGTTAGTAACCGCAGTATACAAACATTCCTTATTGAGTAACAAGAACGGAACAAAAACTAGAAAAAGGACACATAATATGGAGATAACTGGCAGGTGACAAAAATTCAAATGGCCAACAAACGTATGAAAAAACGGGCAAACTTACTAATACCATTGGAAATGCCCACTAAATTTACGGTGAGCTGTTTACTCCATATCCATCAGACTGGCAAAAGTTTTAAATATCCATAATACCTATTTGTTGTGGGGATTCAGGAAAAGAGATGATTTCAGGAACATGTGAATTATTACAGCTTTATTGGAAAGTAATCTGGCAGTTAGTATTACAATTTTTAAAACTATACTTCATATCTCACTTCCGATAATCCATCCCTGGGGCCAGCAAACTATGGCTGTGGGCCAAATCCAAACAACTACCAGGTTTTACAAATTAAGTTTTATCGAAACACAGCCACTTGTTTGTTTACATATTGTCTATGGCTGCTTCAGGGCAAAAGCAGGGGTCGGAGAAGATGGCGTGACCCATCAAGCCTAAAATATTTATTATCTGGCTTTTTTCAGGGCAAGTTTGCTGACCCTTGCTCCATCCCATGGAAATAAAAGCACAAGTCTATAGAGCTGTTTGTACAGCATTGCGTATTGGAACACCGCTTGTGAAAGTCCGTTGTTAGAACGTGTCTGCATAAATTGTAATATGTCCATACCATGGAATAGTAAGTCTTAAAAGCAATGAGTTGGGGGTGCCTGGGTGGCTCAGTCGGTTAAACAACTGACTCTTGATTTCAGATCATATCACAATCTCATGGCTCATGAGACGGAGTCCCGCGTCTACGTTGACAGCACGTAGCCTGCTTGGGATTCTCTCTCTCTCTCTCTCTCTCTCTCTCTCTCTCTCTCTCTCTCTCTCCCTTCCCTGCTTGTGTGCATGTGCTCTCTCTCAAAATAAATAAATCAATAAATATTTTTAAAAACCTATTAGATAACAGTATGAATATTTAAAAAAATAAAACCATGAATTAACATTTTACCAGTAGATTTGTGAGGATTTCCAGGAGGTATCTTTGAATAATATACCAAGAAGCATAAGTACAATTCTACTTTCATGAAATAAACAATAACCAATCTATATGTCATATATATTTGTATATAAAGGCTTAGTTTAAGATAATGTAACTATAAACTTCTGTCTCCCTAAGAAAAAAAAAAAAAGATGACGGGTGCCTGGGTGGCTCAGTAGGTTGAGCATCTGACTTTGGCTCAGGTCATGATCTCACAGCTCGTGGTTTGAGCCCCATGTTGGGCTCTGTGCTGACAGCTCGGAGCCTGAAGCCTGCTTCAGATTCTGTATCTCCCTCTCTCTCTCTGACCCTCCCCTGCTCACACTCTGTCTCTCTCTCTCTTTCTCTCTCAAAAATATACATTTAAAAAAAATTTTTTTTAAAGATGATTTAACCAAGGCAAAAACATGAGAGAATATACACTGCGTTGTTAACCTGAGTTACATAGAATAGGGAGAGGATAAAGAAAGTGGAAGACTGGAAGAAAGAGCCAAAGAAAAGAGAGAAAGAAAAAAGATTACACACACACACACACACACACACACATTTGACAAGGCCACATTTATGTATTTATATAAAATATAATTTTGTGTATGCATATAAACAGACAATGAAGTCCAACTTAAATGGAACTCAACTGACAGGTTAAACCAACTAGACACAGCTGAAGAGAGAATTAATAAACTCACGGGGAACTATGAAGAAATCCAGTAAAAAGGAGCACATAGATAAAGAGTTGAAAAATTTGAAGGATCCAGCATTGGTCTACTTAGAGGCCCAGGAAAGACTAGAGAGGATGGAGAAGAAATGATTTCAAGGCAGTGGATGAGAATTTTCCAGAAATAAGAAAGCCCTAAGCAGCTCCATAACTCCCAAGCAACATGAATCAAACACATCTACCCCTCGGAACGTGGCAGTAAAACTCTCAAACAGCAGAGTAACTGGTGTGTATTTGGGGGAGGTGGGGACACATAGCTTATAAAGGGATGATCACTGATAACTTTCCTAATTTCTCACCTGCAACAATACAGGCCAGAAGACAATGGAATCATAACTTGAAAGTGCTCAGGGAAAATACCTCTAATCTAAAATTCTATATCCAGTTCACATCATGAAAGAAGGCAAGATAAAGATACATTCGGACAAAGACTGAGCGTGCACCACGCAAAGACCTTCACCGAGGAAGCTTCTGAGGGAGGTAAGGTCTTGGGTGAAAAGACTGAAGCCAGAAAGAAGAATGGATTGCAAGGAACAAGAAAGACTGAAGAAATCGGTAAATATGTCGGTATAACCAAAGTCGCATAAGCGCTGCGAGCTAAAATGATAACGATGATGATTAATGAGTGGCTAATAGTAATTTACTCAACCACAATAACACGAAAGACGGATGGGACGGAACACTTACCAAGGTCGTGCCCCTGGGGAGGGAATGTTACTGTCTATCTTTAGAATCTGTTGAACAAACATCCTTGTTTTGAAAAGAAGGAAAAAGAGAGAAGAATACAGATGCCCACATAAACCAACTGGGGCTGACTAGAGCAGGAAAGAGATTGATCTCAGGCAGAGCCGGCCGGGTGAGGACACTGCTGCCCTCACTGTGGCATCACCTCCATCACCCTGGAGCCCCTGCCGGTGCTCCTGGGGGAATCACACCGCTGACCCAGAGCGAGGGCTTCCTGGGGCTCCATGGGGCCACGAGCTCCCACCCCGGTGGTGAGGATGCTACACAGGAAAGCTGCACAGGGGGGAGGGAGCTCTTTCACTTTTACAGAGAGACTTGGGCTCTTGAGATCCCCCAAGAGATGCCCCCACGGGCCCAGTGAACAACCTCACATAAGCGCACCGTAACACAAAAATCATTTGCGTGAGAAGTGTAACTTCCCGCGGCGGGGAAGGGGAAGCGAGGCCACTTCATCAAGACAATGGAAGGTAGGAAAGGGGAGGGTGCTATTCATTTCCTAGGGCTCAAAACAACAGGAATGCATTCTCTCAAGGTTCTGGAGGCTACAAGTCCGAAAGGAAGTGGTTAGCAGGCCTGATTTCTTATTTTGTTGGCTCGGAGGGAGAAGCTGTTCCATGCCTCCTTCTCTGCTAGCTTCTGGAGGTTGCTGGCAATCCCGGGCGTTCTTCAGCTTGTAGATGCATCACTCCAATCTCTGCCTCCACCTTCCCATGGTGTTGCCTCTGCGCCTTTGCGTGTGTGAATGTCCCTCTTCTTACATGGACACTAGTCATTGAACCAGGGCCCCGACCTCATCTAGTATGACCTCATCTTGGCGCGATTACATCTGCAAACACTCCACTTCCAAAAAAGGTCTCACGTGCACGCTCCAGGTGGACAGGAATTTTGGAAAAGAAATATTTGACCCCGTACAGGGGGGTTTAAAAAAACCGTAAAGGTAAAATCCATCAAAAATGTAGATCCTTGGGGCACCTGTTAAGTCAGACACTTAACTAACTTCAGCTCAGGTCATGATCTCACAGTTCATGGGTTCCAGCCCCACGTCAGGCTCTGTGCTGACAGCTCGGAGCCTGGAGCCTGCTTTGGATTCTGTGTATCCCTCTCGCTCTGCCCCTCCCCTGCTCGCTCACTCTCTCTCAAAAAGAAGTGTTAAAAAAAAAATGTTTGTTTTAATGTAGATTCTTGGGGTGCCTGGTTGGCTCAGTCAGTTGAGAGTCCGGCTCTCGATTTCGGCTCAGGTCCTGATCTCACAGTTCGTGAGTTTGAGCCCCACATCAGGCTGGTTCCTGTCAGCGCAGAGCCGGCTTCAGATCTTCTGTCCCTCTCTCTCTGCCCCTCCCTTGCCTGTGCCCTCTTTCTCAAAAATAAATTAAAAAAAATTTTTTTTAATAAAAAATGTTTAAAAATGTAGATTCTTAGTTCCAACCTTCCCAAGATTCTGATTCAGTGGACTGAAATGAGGAAGGGCCAAGAATCTGCATTTAGCAAGCATCCACGTGATTGTCCCTGTCAACAATAGCGGTGGAACAGGACACACAAATGGGAAGTGCTCCAGTAGAGGAAACGACACAGGAGCACAGGGTGCAGGGAAGGGTGACAGAAGAGGTGGCTTTGGAGGGGGGAGAAGAAGGACAGAGGTCTCCAGACAAGGTGACAGGTGTTTGCAGCAGCACAGAGCACAGGGCTAAAGAATCCATGTTCTGGGATAAAGAGGAAGGTCAGAGAGGCCAGGGCCTTGACTTTCTTTCTGTGCTCCCCTTCTGGGTCTGCCAAGGAGCGCTAAGAAGCCTGTTTTCACATGCCATCATGAATGAGGACGCATTAACGCGACAACACTCGGTGCAAGACTTGTTGTGTATTTTGTTTTGAATTGTATTGTGCCTAAATCAAATGAACTGTGCCTCTGGATCTGTTCGCCAGGGTTGGTGAGTATTAGTCATTACTGGCAAACACATCTCCCTCCCTGGGAGCCCAAAGGGTCCTACGCAATCCAGAAACGCTAGCAAAAGACTTTGCCCTTCAGTCCAACAGGGCTGCCTCTGAGATGCTTATCACTCAGCCCCTGTGAGAGCCACACCGGCATCACTCTCTGGACCACAGAAAACCTGGCTGCACTTTTCAAAGCCAGAGCTTAGAGCTCAGATCCCAAGTAGCTGCAAGCCATCCCCATCAAATCCCAAGTAGCTGCAAGCCACCTCCCAGGGCCCGGGAAGAAGAGGGTGAAATTTCTCCTTCCCAATCCTTGGCAATCCAACTGCATTCTCCACCGGCCCCTGGGTCACTTTCCCTAAATGTCTTTTTCCCTACCAACCCTGTGCAAAGTGCTGCTCCCTAGCAGACCATCCAGGTTTGGAACCCCCATGGGCCCGCACCTGTTGAGTCCCTCCTACAGCAAGGGAAACCCAGCACTATAGAACACAGGGGCCCGTTGCTCTACTGGGGGTTGGGGAGGTAACCAGAGAAAACAGACACCATGACTTTCTCAATTTATCCCGCCATGTACGCTCACATAAATTAGGGCTTCACCTAGTGTTTGCATTCAAACACGTATCCATTTCCCTTTGTGCTAAATGACCTAAGGCGATTGGGGTTTGTTTGTTCAGTTTTTGTTTTGTTTCGTTTTGTTTCGGTGCTTTATGTAACAAAGAAATTGTGTTTCCTTTCTCTAAGCAACAAGGCAGAAGCCTGGGGTGTGGTGTTCACCATGCCCATGGCCAAGCTACTTTGAACCTCAATTTCTTTACCTGTGAAGTAAAGGGAATATTTCCCCTGCCTTCCTCATGCCCCGCAAAGCTGTGGGGTTCGAGGAAAGCAAAAATATAAAAAAAGGATTGTGTGCATCGAAGGCACCATGAACACAAAGGCTTAGTGTTTCCATAACATCTCACCAATCCATCACTGGTTTTCTAAAATGGTCCTATTTCTGGGGTCAGACACTGGGAAGTGAAGTTCAAATTTGTGAGCGCTTTTTTTTCTCTGACTTCAAGTCCTTATCAGTAGGAATCAGAGGGACTATAAATATTGTTTCCTCAGCTTTAGATGGAGAGAAAAGATGTCCCTGTGTGGCCAGAACAGCCCTGGTTTGTATCTGTGGTCCTGGCCCAATGATGAAGAAGCTGCCCTCTCCCCTTCACTCTCTAAAGTGTTCCAGTTTGATTAATTTATGTTCACGCCCTGGCTGCTTTAGGTAAAGAGGATTAAGTAAAATACCTGTGCTGTAAAACAGGATGTCACATAATTACCAAGCCCATGGACACTAGTCTAAAGGAGCACACCCCTAACGGGAACAGAAAACACTCACCGAATGCTTGAAATCTGTCGCCATCTTGTGGTCAAAAGCCATTCCACCCACAAGATCTTTTGACCTTTTCAGAAGGGACCGTGGAGCAAACCCACACAGAATCCGGGAAAGAACTAGGGGCTTGCGAAATAAGCATCTCATTAACATACACTTTGGTGCTCTCCCTGAAAGAAAACAGTAACCATTTTCAGGAGATGTAGATAAGGCAGGAATTAGGCCTCTGATTTTAGACTCAGATTATAACTGAAAGATGGGATATGCAGCCTGTGGGTTAGAATGGTATTTTGATGGAGGTTCTGCCTTATACTGAAATACTGACTAAATGGGGCGCCTGGGTGGCGCAGTCGGTTAAGCGTCTGACTTCAGCCAGGTCACGATCTCACGCTCTGTGAGTTCGAGCCCCGCGTCAGGCTCTGGGCTGATGGCTCAGAGCCTGGAGCCTGCTTCCGATTCTGTGTCTCCCTCTCTGTCTGCCCCTCCCCCGTTCATGCTCTGTCTCTCTCTGTCCCAAAAATAAATAAAAAACGTTGAAAAAAAATTAAAAAAAAAAAAGAAATACTGACTAATTCAACTCAGTGAGGATGATGCTGCTTACTCAAATCAATCCACCAGTGAATGTTTAATTCTCTGTGGGGCCACCGAAGGAGAGGAAGATTGTCTATGTATCAAATGACCTGCCTGGAAAGGGGAAGGGTGGTGTTCAGAGAAGCTTCCTTGTGAAAGTGACCTGTGAGCTGAAATCTGGTGAATGACCAGGGGACAAGGGGAAGTGAGGCAAGTGTTCAAGTCAAGGCAAAGAGCCCTGACAAGGGTCCAGTGATGGTGGGGGTGGAGGTGGGTATTTGTGCAACTGGGGGTTGGCCTACACTGCCACAGGGATAGAGAGTGAGGGGGCTGTGGTATGAGACGAGGCTGGTAAATGAGATCTTGCAACATATCACTGGGAGTGTTAAGGATTCTTAACCCATTTTCTAGAAGGAGCCATGGGAAACCATTTACACGTTATAAGCAAGGAGACTACAGGGTCATATTTGAGTTTCAGAAAGATCATTCTGGTGACAAGGGGGAAAGACTTGTGAAGAGTTATAATGGATTTAAGACAACCACTGTCCAGTGATCCATGTGACCATTACAATGTTAGGGGACACGCAGTATACGCTGGGCACTTTTCTAAATGCTTTGTGTGGATTCACTCATTCCTATCAAAGACCCTATGGGATAGTTATAACTATGACTACACCCATTTTACAGATTTTAAAAAAATGGGGCACAGAGAAGTCTAATTCCAGAAGCCATCCTGATGATCAATACACTATGATGCCTACAGATGGTAAAAATAAAATGGAGAAAAACAGATGGTTTCAGGACTATTTCAGAAGTAAAACCAACAGGACATGATGTGCTAAATAGGAGGCCGGAAAGGGAGCTCCAGTGTACCTAGGCTGTAGACTTGGGCAACTGTAGAGGGACACTGGAAAAACACAGGCTTGGAAGGGACTACAGATCTGACCTTGCAGGTGTTGAGTTTGACCAGTATTTAAGACCATCAAGAGGAGATACTGAGAAGGCAGTTGGCTCAAGAGACAGGAATGTGGTCCCACTAGTAGAAAAGGTAATAACTGAAGTGACAAGTAAAGAAATAGCACAGGTAAGGAAAGAGGGCTACAACCTAGCCCTGGGGAACTCGGACATTTAATTGCAGAATGACTGCAAATGAGGTAAAGGGGTGGGGGGCAGACAGACAGTATTAAAACCTGTAAAGCCAGGAGAATTTAGTATCATGGAAACCAGAAGAATGTTTCAAGGAAGGGATGAGCAGCCACAACAAATGCTGCTGGGAGGTCAGGCAAAGTTGAGGGCTGGAAAATGCCCTTCAGATCTTGTGTCAGGGGTCCTAGAGGTAACTGCCCAGAGACGTCTGTTGCTGAGAGGGAAGGGTGGCTGGCAGCCGAGGGAAGAAAGAATAGATGTTTTCTTCTCCCGAGACATAATATGCTTAATAAGTTTAAATGTTGAAGAGAATGATCCAGTTGACAAAGTGACTGAATATACAGAAGAAATAGTTTTCCCTTGAACAACATGAATTTGAACTAGTGGGTCAACTTACACATGGATTTTTTTTTTTTTAATTTATTTTTGACAGAGAGAGAGAGAGAGAGAGAGAGACAAACAGAGCATGAGTGGGGGAGGGGCAGAGAGGGACAGAGACATAGAATCTGAAGCAGGCTCCAGGCTCTGAGCTGTCAGCACAGAACCTGATGCGGGGCTCGAACCCACGGACCGCGAGATCATGACCTGAGCCGAAGTCGGATGCTCAACCAACTGAGTCACCCAGGCGCCCCTACACATGGATTTTTTTTAATACATACAGTACCATGCTGTAAATGTATTTCCTCTTCCTTATGATTTTAATTTTTTTAATGTTTTATTTTTTTGACAGAGAGAGTGCAAGCGGGGGAAGGGGAGGGAGGGAGAGGGGACAGAGGATCCTAAGTGGGGCTCTGTCCTGACGGCAGAGAGCCCCATGTGGGGCTCAAACTCAGGAACCGTGAGATCATGGCCTGAGCTGAAGTCAGGTGCTTAAGCGACTGAGCCACCGAGGGTGGCCGTTCCTTATGATTTTAACAACCTTTTCTTTTCCTTAGCTTACTTTATCATAAGAATATGGGGGCGCCTGGGTGGCGCAGTCGGTTAAGTGTCCGACTTCAGCCAGGTCATGATCTCGCGGTCCGGGAGTTCGAGCCCCGCGTCAGGCTCTGGGCTAATGGCTCGGAGCCTGGAGCCTGCTTCCGATTCTGTGTCTCCCTCTCTCTCTGCCCCTCCCCCGTTCATGCTCTGTCTCTCTCTGTCCCAAAAATAAATAAATGTTGAAAAAAAAAATTAAAAAAAAAAAAAGAATATGGCATACATATAACACATTAACAAAATATATGTTAATCAACTATTTCTGTTATTGGTAAGGCTCCCTGTCAACAGTTGGCTATTAAGTTTTGGGGGAGTCAAAAGTTATAAGCAGATTTCTGACTGCATGGCGGGGGGGGGGGATATTCCCACATTGCTCCAGAGTCAACTGTAATTTACAGTGTCAATTTGCTGAAAAGGGGAGATCCAAAGCACAGGAGGAGGGATTATTCCAGGTAGGTAGAGGGGTCTACCTGCTTATTTCAGTTGTCTCTGATATTGTAATTCTATAATTAAATGCTGCAACGAAGTAGAAGTGTAAAAGAAGAATTGCTATTTCTGTGTAAGCTTGGTTGAATGTTTTATGAAAATCTGATAAAGCCAAGATGCTAAAAATCCTGTCCATCTAGAACAAGAGAGGCAGTTATAAAAGATGGGAAAATATAGTAAAAATCTTTGTTCTGCAAGGTTCTGTTCTTGTTCCAATTTTAAGAGAACAAAACGAGAAATCATAGAATTATTAAGGCTAAGCTTTTACAAAGAAAATGAGGTTGGGGGGCCTGGGTGGCACAGTCAGTTGAGCATCCCACTTCAGCTCAGGTTACGATCTCACAGTTCGTGGGTTCAAGCCCACATCGGGCTCTGTGCTGACAGCTCGGAGCCTGGAGCCTGCTTCAGATTCTGTGTCTCCCTCTCTCTGCCCCTCCCTCACTTGTGCTCTCTCTCTCAAAAATAAACATTAAAAAAAGAAAGAAAATGAGATTGAAACTCTAATGGATCAATAATCACTAAAAAACAAAAACAAAACAAAAAGCGCCTTAGTCTTACCCTATATACTGTAGGATGAATGTATATGTTTTCATGATTTCCCGTTTCAACTCACTTTTTCAATGGACTGACCAACTCTTAGACCAAGCTGACATTCAGAAGGTTTCTATGGTTACAAAATGAATAAGAAGGAAGAAGAGAGGGAGGTTAAGTTATGGGTTGCTTACTATACATTAACGAATATGCTTCGCTTGGATTTTTTTTTAATTTTTTAGCATTTATTTATTTTTGAGAGACAGAGAAGAAGTGGGAGAGGGGCAGAGAGAGAGGGAGACACAGAATCCGAAGCAGGCTTCAGGCTCTGAGCTGTCAACACAGAGCCCGACGCGAGGCTAGAACCCATGAACCGTGGGACCATGATCTGAGCTGAAGTCGGACACTTAACCGATGAACCACCCAGGTGCCCCAAATATTGTTTTTTTTTTTTTAATGTTTATTTACTTTTGAGAGAGAGAGTCAGATTTTTTAAAAATGTACTCCTTACAATAATCCTAGATGTTATCATTCCTATTCAGCAGATCAGGAAATAGGTTAAATAAACCACCAACTATGAAGATAAAGCATTAAGGTAGAAAATCAGTTCTCCTGACTGTATCCTAAGTTCCAGATGGGCCATTGCCACTGGTCTTACATGTACCTGGACTCTTCCCCAAACGGGCCCCATCCACATACCCCATCAGCCACCCACCACTGGCTCATCCTTATCCTTCACCTCCCGTATCTACTCACATACCAACCCCAGTCAAATCAATTCCCATGGGTATTTGTTCAAGTTGTCTCATTTGTTCAAGGCTGTTCAAGCAGCCTTGCACAGATTCACATCATCGTTTGCGTGGATTACTGCAAGTTTCCTATTGCCACAATTTCTTAATAGGCAGATCTGAGCAATATCATTCTACATATATGTATCAGTTGAACACTTGCACTGCTTTCCAGTTCTTTCTCTGGTTTGCTTCCAGCACATTACTTTCCTCCAGCTAGCTTCCTGGTTTTCTCCCCAGTCCTTCTCAATGTCCTAATGGTCTCTTTTTCTTCTGCCAGACTCTTAAATATCGGTGCTCTTCAAGGGCCGCTTCTTGGTCTCTGCTTACGCTAGCCTCCTCCCCCAGTAGATACGATTTTTGCCTACAGCTTTCACTGCATTCACACTGATGATCACAGCCTATGTTTTCAACCCAGCCCCTCAGGCCATTTTTACAACTGCTCAGTATTGCTGTCCAGCTAATGGCCCATAAGCACATCAAACTCAAATGCGGACACCCAAAACAGGACTCTCGTCTTCGATCTCCCTGTGGCCGACCACAGACCTACTCCTTCCATGTGCATCCCTCAATATCATCAGGCTCAAACTAACTCAAACGTTGAAACCATCCTTTACTTACCTTTCTTCTTCACCTGTCTTCACAGTCCAATCTCAAGTCCTGTTGACTCCCATGGTTGTCACTTCTTTCCACTAGCTTCCTATTTTCGTACTTGGACTACAGTAAGATATGCTGTTTCCACTGCGCCTCCAAAGTAGCCCTCCTTGACAGCTAGCATGAGCTTCCTGAGTCATCTGTACTTAGTCCAGGTGCCTGGAAAAATAGCCACTCAATGGCTAAAATCAGGAGACTATGGATGCTGGCGAGGATGTGGAGAAACGGGAACCCTCTTGCACTGTTGGTGGGAATGCAAACTGGTGCAGCCGCTCTGGAAAACAGTGTGGAGGTTCCTCAAAAAATTACAAATAGATCTACCCTATGACCCAGCGATAGCACTGGTAGGAATTTACTCCAGGGATACAGGAGTGCTGATGCATAGGGGCACTTGTACCCCAATGTTTATAGCAGCACTCTCAACAACAGCAGAATTATGGAAAGAGCCTAAATGTCCATCAACTGATGAATGGATAAAGAAATTGTGGTTTATATACACAATAGAATACTACTTGGCAATGAGAATGAAATCTGGCCTTTTGCAGCAACGTGGATGGAACTGGAGAGTGTTATGCTAAGTGAAATAAATCATACAGAGAAAGACAGATACCCCATGTTTTCACTCTTATGTGGATCCTGAGAAACTTAACAGAAGACCATGGGGGAGGGGAAGGAAAAAAGAGAGAGAGAGGGAGGGAGCCAAACCATAAGAAACTTAAAAACTGAGAATAAACTGAGGGTTGATGGGGGGTGGGAGGGAGGGAGGGTGGGTGAGGGGCTTGGAGGAGGGCATCTTTCGGGATGAGCATTGGGTGTTGTATAGAAACCAATTTGACAATAAATTTCATATTAAAAAAAAAAAAGCGGAGGCTCAGCCGGTTGAGCATCCGACTTCATCCCAGGTCAAGATCTTGTGGTTTGTGAGTTCGAGCCCCACATCAGGCTCTGTGCTTGGAGCCTGCTTCTGATTCTGTGTGTCTCCCTGCCTCTCTGCTCCTCCCCTGTTCACACTCTGTCTCTCTCTCTCTCAAAAATAAACATTAAAAAAAATTTTTTTTAATTAAAAAAATTTTTAAAAAAAGAATAGCCACTCAATACACGTTAAACAAGTGAATCAATGCTCTCGCTCAATTCCAAGTATTTCAATGTTGTCCATCACATATGCATGCACTTCAAAGCCCCTGCCCTTGCAAACAAGGTCCTCTGTGACTTAGACCTTTCCCACTTCTGTGGGAAAAACCACTGTGCCCTATTAACCACTCTCTACTCCAGGGATAACCAACCATCTCCAGTTCTCCAAACAAAGCAGCTTTCCCCAACTCTGACTTTGCACATGCTTTCTTCTGTCTAGAATTCCTCGTCTCCTCCTCTACCCAGAAAATTCCCACTCCTCCAGGATCTTTAGAGAAGCCTTTGCTGTCCTTTCCTCCATGCTCCTCCCCCCACCCTCTAACATTCTCCATAAACAGCATCATTTTTTATAACTGAAGTACTCACTTGAACTTGCAGGCAACAATCATATACTGACCTGTGGAGCTGCCGGGGGGCCCAGAGTGAAGAGAAATCATTCCGAGAGCTCTCCAAAAACATTTTGAGAGCCATCTAACATCCTAGACCTTGAGATCAGTCCCCCGAGTCTCTGAACTAATCCCCAATTCATGGCCCTCTTCTCGATCCCAACTCCAGCCAGCACGTAACAGTGACCGTGGTGACGGTCCACAGAACCCCTAGAATGAGTCCCAGTTCTGATTCCCTTTCGATGGCTGTATTGACACTGCTCAGAACTGCTTCACCTCTAAAATTCTGACCTCCACCCCTAACTTCCTTCTATCCATTATACACAAATGTCACACTCATTTTATCTTCAATCTCTACCCCTTCCCATTCACCCAATTTATCAGTGTCTTACTGATCAGACTTCTCTTACAACCCAGCCCAAATCTACAGCCAATCTACAGTAATCTCTAATGGCCCTGCCCTGCAGACACTCCTACCTTATGAAGCCTGACCCTGGCAAAAGCCACGTTTTCCGCACTCTACCTTCTTGGCAGCTAAGCATCACTGAGGGAAAATTTAAAAACCTGACTCCTAGCCTCTACAATTAATGATTTCCCATCTCAAACTGGTTTTCAAAGGCATTCCTCAATCTTTTTACTGGGCTTTGGTCCGTGTCCTCACTCAGTCCTCTGGGTGGTTAATACCAACAAAAATGTGAGACATGACCTACGGTAAACAGAATATCAAAACAATCTTGAGGGTGTTGGATAAAATATGAGAAGAGAGCCAAAGGCTATACATGGGCAAAGCAATTTAGCTCAAATCCCTATGTCCTTTGGGTTCTACGTCAATTACTTTCATGGCACTAGGACCAAGGTTACTTTAATTCTTACAGACTCTTAGAGTGTGAAAAATGTGGTGAAGCGTGGACCACTGGGAAAAATGACTGCTTTCAACTCCCTTCATGCCCCAGGTACCCTTCATATTTACTATATTTTATCAATGACACATACCAAACTTTTGTTTTCAGTTTAATTTATTCTTTGCAGTTTAAAGTGAAAGTTAAAACATCAAACAAACCACAGAAGCTTTAGGTATATAGTATTGACCAGTTTTGAAACAAAAACAGTGAATGATCATTTACACACATTCCTTAACTCTAATTTTACATCTCGTTATATAATGGTACTATTGATGCACACATTTCTAATTCCTTATACATAGACCTATTTGTCAAGCAGCAGGATGGCAATGCATCATAGCACAGCACACAATGTTTCCTTTAAGAAACCAGAGAAGCCATATTTGGTGGATGGTTATGCACAGAACTGACTTGGAAGGGTACTTACTGTTAAACACTGGTCATAAGGCAGGCAGCCCATGTACATTAAGAAATGGAAAATGGAAGTTTCAGTAATATAAGATAAAATGCTATTCTTTATGCTTTAAGTTAAAAGCTATAGGATACTTTAAAAGCAGACGATACTAGGTGCTCGAATTCTAGACTCCATTAGTTGCTCCAAAGTCTACAACCTTTGAGTACTGCTCCTTAGCTTTTAAAAGTCAACTTCAAATATAAAAGCACCTGAAGTTTACCAGTCAAAAATCTAATGTGACATTGGTTACATGTTACACTAAAACACAACTTTTAAGAAAAACGGACTTTAAAAAATACTGCATTGTTGACTTAAAGTAATTTCAAACTACATTGCTCCTAAAAATAAAAGAGCACTACTTTCAAATCTTTCAACACGTTTTGGTTTAAAGTAACATTTTGTGAAGCCATTAATATGGTTCACCCATCTTCCAGCAAAATATATTCCCACCTTTCAGCAAAATAACAGTTGAACTTGTTTTTAAGCCTAGCATCATCTAAAGAAATGGGTCAGCACATAGGTGAATTAGCTATTCACCCAAAAACTAGGTATTTAATGTTTCCACCATGAAAACAATACTACAAAATCCATTGGATGAATTCTATTTTTAGCTTGATGTAAATATTAAAAACCTCACTGAACAGTGCCACACAAATATCTAGTGTTTTTTGGCATTGGAATCGGAGCAATGCAAACCAGTACGCTTGATACAGGCAATTTTCACAAAAGTGTCAGAGGCAAAAGAGATGTGGGAATGGTTGATTGGAAAGGAAATGAAACAACCTATCAGAGTCCTCAATTTTAGAACTAATCCTCAAAAGATGGCATAGTTGGTCACCATCTCTGTGAGTATTCAGACCAGATGGATACTTGAATGCACTCTTAATGCTCGGAACCTTCTAAGCTTCAAAATTAACCACAGGCTAGTCAGTCTCCCACTGAGAAAATGAAAATGCACTTATGAAGTTATGGTTAAGCACAGCTACAAAAGCACTAACAGAGAAATGGGAACAGAAACATTATCCCACACAAATAATTGTGTGTTAACACTCCTCTCGCCTATCTTAGCGGCGGCCTTAGAAATACGTACTACGGTGAGTGTATCGAGGGCAAAAGGAATGCAAGAAAAGATAAAAGCTTTAAACAAAGGAATTGGTTTGCAAAACATTCATATTGGCATCAGTGATTTCTTTTTGCACTCCGAAGAGTTAAAAGGTGGTAGGGTGTAAGCTACTTAATATGCTTTTGGATGTATTTCCTAAGTAAGTTCAACAGACCGTTTCCCTAAATCCTACTAAAAAAGATATCCCTGAAGCATAAATGTAAATAATACCAACATGTACACCTTCACATGGCTTCATTTGTAGTTACCTGTGGATGACCCCTGCAGATTTTATGAAGTTACACCAGCCATCGTTCTTTAATACTGAAACAGTACAGAAGCTCACTGGCTACTTAATGTTTGTCAGCAACTATGATTAGTATCTAAACCTAAGGTACACACCAGAAAGCAGAATCCACAGCTCAAAATAATTATTAGACTATGAAAGACCTATTTAAAATATCCTCCCAGTAACCAAGAAGCTTTTAGGCATTAATTCTTTTCTAGCTGATGACCGTTTTAACGTGATAATGCAGCTAGCATGAAGCACAAAAATTAATGCTTGCAACTTGTGTCACGGTTCTGTTCATCGCCACAGTCACAAACAGAAAACTGCATCCAATAAGGAAATGACAGAAAGAGTATGTGCCTCTTCTCAGTTGCTGGGGATCTTCCCCTAGCAAATACTGAAAACTAAACTTATGGTCTGTAGATTCCCTTTCAGTTTATCCAAAGGGCTACAATGACGGCAGAGGCAAACCTCAGGTACACAAGCTGGGGCGCAGCAAGTGCGCCTGTTAACAAACCAACTATGGGCGTGAAAGACGAGGTATCAGACGTGGTTCCACACGGTTGTGAAACAGAGGGGAGCGTCTATGATGACTAGTTCTTGAGAAAAAAAAGGGGAAAAACCTAACAAGAACTTGGATTAATACAAGACACCGGCTTTGCAGTTCATTCTTGTACAGAGCAGGTAACACTGAACGGGAAGGGTCTTTGAATTCCTATCTCTCTTCCCTGGTGAACACCCAGTCCAAAGTCCAGTGAAGACAAACACGGGCACCCGGCAGATCATTTTCCAGTGAGGCGGGCATGGTCACCACTCTATTTTATCCTCAATACCCAGGACCTCTGAGGTCTTGTCACTGAATCGTTTGTGAAGAAGTACTTTCTCCACAACGCATGCCTTGAGCATGAAGTCCTCCCACACAAAAGGGAGAAACGAATCCTCTTCCTGAAGTAGAAGACAGTTCTTAGATGCCTAAATTACTACTCTAAAACCTTGAATAGGTTGCAAAAAAAACTGTATCTCCTAGAGGACCACTGTAACAGCCTAAGAGTCAGGATGAAGTTCCCCAATAAATAACCGCTATCCAACAAAGAAAAATAAATTTACAAACTATTTTTAACCTAAGATACCATCAACTGTAGGAGGCACCATGTGTACCACTAAGAAAAAACAGGCAATTAAACCGACACAATGCCTTCCTAGCATGTAGAATGTTGGTGTTTAGTGAAACGTTGTTCTAGAGTTAAACGGGTTTTTATCACACCCATCTTGCACATACCTGAAGAAAGTGTATGAATTAACTGGTTAAGTTATAACTATAACTTCATATTCTGAGTCCAACTCTTCTGAATCACTTCTCCAACCACAGCCGCGGAGGTCTGCTCGCTTCCACAGAACAGCACCCTTGGTGTCACCCAGAGCACTGGGGAGGCAGCGTTTCTTGAAAGGGTGTTCCACCGTGGCCTTCTGTTTCACGTCAGCAGACAGCTTGGAGCAAAACAATGTTTGACGCCTTAAAGACAGTCCTGCTCGGCGCATGAATCGATCGCACCAGCCTCTCGTCGCTTTGAATTTTGTTTCGTCTATTCCCAGGGTTTTGGCAATCTCTCCCGCCTTCGACCGCATTGCCTGGCGCGTGACAGGCAATCCTTTTGCACGCATCTCACCAACAAAACATAGTACAGCTTCGTCCACTTGTGGGTATCTTCCTTTCTTAGGCCCCGTGAAGCATTTTGTTGTCGCTTTACAAGTAAATATGGAAGCACGGTCGTTCCTCCAGCGACGGATGTTGGCTTCGCTAATACCGAACGTGCGCCCGGCTGCCCTGTTTCCATGCTTTTCTGCGTACACGATAACTTTTCGTTTCAACGCTGAATCATAGTGCAATCTTTTTGAAGACATTTTTAAATGCCTCTTAAACCTGAAGCGTTTGACACCAATAATACAGTGATGACGCTGTCTAGGACAAGCTATTAGTACGTGCACACATGCACGGGCTGGGTAACTCCATCATAACCATATCCTGGCTGATGGTAATCATGAGCTACGTCCCACTTTCAGACAAGGTTAACATGTGGTAACAAAAACAAAAACACAACATACATCATAGAACGAATAAAATATGGTTTTTCAAGCCTGTAATGTTTACCAGATTCACACCAGTGCAAGAAAATAAGCCCAGGAGGCAAAGAGTAGTATGTAAGTGGAAAGCTAGTGAAGCAAAAGATTATTCTTTAAGATGGAATTTGCAATGGTCTGATTTGGTTTTAATTCCCTTTATTTTCATATGGCTTACATATAAATCTTTTTTTTTTTTCCAACTGGACTTAAAATCCAAGTAAAAAAAAATGCAAAGCCAAGTCATTAAAGACAGAGGCTCCTCACTGCCTTTCATCATTCACTAGTACAAGACGAGGGCTGGGGGTCAGTGGCCTTCATCAGCAGGTGCCCTCCTTTGGCGAGCAGATCTGATCCTGTGTGAGGATGACGAAGTGTCTTCTTCTGTTTCAGAGCCTGATGGCTCATGATCTCCCTCCTGAGATCCTGTGTCTCCCACCAGTTCCCGCAGAAACTTGAATTTCGATAGAAAAAGATGCCATACAAAATACCAACCTAAAAAGAGACAGAAACATTAAGAAAAATTATTACAAGCAATTTTATCAATTGAGAACATTCTAGTTAATTGTATAGGCATGGGGGTATTTCACCAAACAGTATGTAAAATACCAATATATATGTGATTACAAATATATTTTTATATAACAAACATTTATTAAGTATTTACTACAGACAAGGAGTAAGAATAAACTCTTACATTATACAAGGGTGGTAAAAAGTTTCTGCCTTCGTGGAACTTAGAATCCAAGCTTGGTCCATCTACATTAAAATTATGATGAGATTATGATATCTACGTCCAAGTGTTTATTTTATTAGAGTCAAATTTCTGAGAGCACTTTTCTGGGGAAAAAATACACTCTGCGTTTCCTTGGACATTCACATCTCAGTGCTAATATTTACTAAAACCAAGTCTCCTTCAACTGCAAGGTGAAGGCCATGCCATGGCAGGGGCACCCGCACTTCAGTAGGAACTTTGGTCAGGGGCGCTGGGGGCTTCAGCAGTAGGTTAAGCGTCTGACTCTGGGTTCCGGCTCAGGTCACGATCTCACAGTTCATGAGTTCCAGCCCCGCATCGGGCTCTGCACAAACAGTGGGGAGTGTGCTTGGGATTCTCTCTCTGCCCCTCCCTGCCCATTCTCTTGCTCTCTCTCTCTCTCAAAATCAATAAATAAAACAAAAATGAACTTCCGTCAGACTCAAGCTATTCATAAGTTTCTAGAAATAATAAACTTTCAAAGAAAATTAATACATTTTCTTTCATTACACGACAAAAGAATAAAGCCAGAGCACCACTATCGAGGCTCAAGGTTTTTAAAAACATGGCATTTTCATGTCAGAGTCATTAAAAAGTCTGAACAACTCTACTTACAAATAAAAAAAAAAAATCACTAACCAAGTTTTGTTTGTTTTACGAGAAGTTTGAAGTTCACTACGTTTTAGGTGCCCACGAATAAGGATCAATCAATAAATGAGTGCACAGGATAAAACCTGTGAACCCATGATAGTTGCTCTGAAATGTTAAGAGTATATGAAAACAAACAAAAGTAACCACTGTAACAAAGCTTTCCATGCAAGGGCCTTTCACTGTGCCTTCCACTTTATACACTCTAGCAGAAAAGCAATTGATCACAGCATATCCTGATGAGGAGCATTTTATGAAAACAAAATCCAAGCACCTCTTCTACCCCCAGTATTACACCAGACCAGGATGAATGGCCACTGAAGGAAATTTCTAATTCTACTTGTTACTTTCTTGCAATCTCTGAAGGAAAAAAAAAAAAAAAGAAAGAAAAAAGATCAACGCAAGCTCCTTGGTATCAAAAGACTAATAACTTCAGGGATTTAACCCTATTTCCCAAGTATTCGCTTTCCTAAACTGCTGAATGCTAACCAACCAAACCACACCACAAATATATTTTGGCCAACTGTGAGTTAAGCATTGAACTCTGTAAAACAGTATTTTAATAAAATTCCAAAGTAGCATGCTCTTGTCTCTACCCAAAATTCTTTGTAAACACAGGCACAGAGAATTAGCAGAAAAAACTCTGGAGTCAGGAGTCCCAGTTCTGACAGAAGACTCACAAAGCTGCTGTAAGAACTAAATGAGAAGGTACATACAGGGCTCAGGAGTCCAGCACTGAGTAAGCACTTTGTAAAATGCTTCGTGCACCTAAGCTGTGGTAGCACCTAAGCCCTGGGCAGTGGGATCTGAGGTGCCTTCTATTTTGTCAATTATCTTTTTTTTTTAATTGAGATATGTTTCACATAGCATAAAATTGCCTCTTCTAAAGTATATAATTCAGTGGTTTATAGTATATTCACAAGGTTGTGCGACCATCACTGTGGTCAGTGTCCGCCCAGAACATTTTCGTCGACCCCAAAAGAAACCCCGTATCCATCAGCAGTCACTCCCCATGTCCTTCTCCCTCCAGCCCCTAGCAACCACTCGCCTCCTTTTTCCTGTCTCTACGGATTTGTCTATTCTGAGCATTTGATATAAATGGAATCACAATATGTAGTCTTCTGTCTGGCTTCCTCCAGTCCGCATATACTTTCAAGGTTCATCATCCACGTTGTTACAGGCATCATCATTCCATTCCTTTTTATTGTTGAATAGTATTCCAGTGCATGGACACATCACACTAGGTTTAACCATTCAACAGTGAACGGACATCTGGGTAGCTTCTACTTTGGGGCTGGTACAAAAAAGTGTTTCTGCTTTTGGGTGCAAGGACCATTTGTGTACAAGTTTTTGAAGAGACGTGTTTTCATTTTTCTTGGACACCCAACAGTCCTACTAGGAGTACAACTACTGGGTCATATGGTAACTTTGTGCTTAACTGTTTGTGAAATTGCTAAGCCGTCTTCCAAAAAGTGGCTGTGCCACCTTATATCCCCACCAGCAACGCATGAGGTGCCACTTTCTCTACATCCTCACCAAGACTTTTTATTGTCCACCTTTTCCATTACGGTCATCCTAGTGGGTGTAGCACTGTGGCTTTTACTTGCATTTCCCTTGTGACTAAGACGTTGAGCATCTTTTCGTGTTTACTGGCCATCTGCATATCTTCTTTGGAGAAATATCTATTCAATTCCTTTGCCTACTTTTTAAAACAGATTGTTTGTCTTTTTAGCTTGTAAGAGTTCTTTATATATTCTTGATACTAGACCTTTATTAGATACGATTTCCAAACATTTCCTCCCACTCTGTGGGTTGTCTTTTCACTGTCTTGACAATGTCATTTGAAGTACAAATGTTTTCAATTATGATGAAGCCTAATTTATCATTTTTTTTCTTTGATGAAATCCAACTTATTTATTTTTTCTTTGCTTGCTTCTGTTTTTGGTGTCCTATCTAAGGAACCAATGGCTAACCCAAGGTCATAAAGATTTACACCTGTGTTCTTCTAAAAGTTTTAGTTTTAGGTCCGATCCATTTTATTAATTTTGGTATGAGAGATTCAAATTCATTCATTCTTCATATGGATACCAAGTTGTTCCAGAACCATTTGTTGAAAAGGCTGTTCTTTTCCCCATTAAATTGTTTGGCACCTTTGTTAAAAATCAAACGACCATAAGGAGGTGGGGTGGTAAAAAAAAAAAAAAAAAAAGTCAAGTGACCGCAGATTGACGTACGATATCTTTATGCTAGTACTACACCATCTTGATTGCAGTAGCTTTGTATTAAGTTTTGAAATTGAGAGTGAAAGTCTACCATCTTTGTTCTTTTCAAGGCTGTTTCGGCTGTTCTGAGTTCTTTGCATTTCCATGTGAATTTAGAATTGCACTGTTGATTTCTGCAAAAAAGGCCGTGAGAATTTTAATAGGGGTTACAGTGAATCTGTAGACTGACATGGGGGCCCTACACAGTTTTTTAATACTTCCCTGTACTGAACGTAATTTTTCTACAACAGACACACATGGGTTTTGATAAACAGGAAAATCAGGGGAAAAACAAGTCAGAAACTATAAGTAAATCATGAACACTCTATAGATGTGCAGGTTTAAACACGCCAATGCCATTAATTGGCCTAAATTATTAAAGCCAGTTGATTTCTTTTATTTTCAATATTTTTTAAACTGTTTAATTTAATTTATTGTCAAGTTGGCTGACATACAGTGTATACGGTGTTCTCTTGGTTTGGGGAGTAGATTCCCGTGATTCATCGCTTACGTACAACACCCAGTGCTCATCCCAACAAGTGCCCTCCTCAATGCCCATCACAGAGCCAGTTCATTTCAATAAATACTAAGGAAAACCCCTAACTCTTGGATTAGTTGTGACTATCAAAGATGACAGTCTTGACCTCATAAAACACAAAGATTCCAACAGTGGCTGCAAGGTGCAAAACGACCATAAAGAAACGTAAGGGAGGTTTAAGTTTTTTTATTAAAAAGAGACTACAGTGAAGGGCTGGCATGACTGGAGCTCCACCATGAAACACTACAGTGCCCTCGCGATGGTTAAGACAAAGCGAAGTCTCCTAGCACAGAAATCTACAAAATAAGGAATTGAAGACAGCTGTCACAGTCAGTTCGGGAAGCTACAAAAGCATTCAGCGAGATCACAAACTCAACTTTAAGAAAACAAAAAAATGTTTTCAATCTCTGCCAACAACCTATGTAAGGGATCCAATCTCGAGTCAAAATTCAGAATGTGGCTGCCAGCGAGACGCTTGAGTTCAGAGCAGTAAGTTACGGCTCAGCACCCCCTCCTCACCCGCACCAGCTAAGCCATCCAACTTCACACCTCTAATGTTTATCCCCCAACCTGGAGAAAAGAAAACTCCCCACTCTGGTCTGGGTGGAAGATATGCAAGGGCTGGCAGTGGAGGGGGGAGCATGTGGGTAGTGACACTGCTTCCCACAAAAAATCGTGAGGTAGAGAATTCCAGATACGGAGTTCCTCTGCTGGCCGGCCACAAAGAACAAATACTCACCGTGCCTGTTTTTCAGGGGCTACTATAATGACAGGGTAGGAATGCAAAGCTAAGAGAGAAATTGCAGTGTTGATAAGAACTGCAGTGGTATTCACTAAAGTGAGGGAAGTTCAACAAGCTGTTCTCCAAGTAAAATGAGTACGTTCTTACAGAGATAGAATTTGTTGAAGACAGATGTGGGGGAAGGGAGTTTCCATATCACAGTACTTACGAACAGTAACATCTCATGCTTCTACAAAGAGTATTAGTAGTCTGAACAAAGGATGACACCAAAAATTCCAGGCAATTTGATCAAAAACAAAAAAACAATCACACAGGCTGTAATTTATTTTAGAAAAAGAACCATTATTAAAACCCCAGTGGGTATATACCAGGAAAAGCATGACTTAGCAAACAAAAAACTAAGAGAGGTACTATCACAGTGCCAGATAAAACTAATAAGATAGGCACTGACTGTGTTAATTAGACATGGAAATCATATTAGCTAACTTTTTTGTGTCCGACTTGGGGACAGGTACTATAAGGAAACGCTTTGCACAAATTTAATGGCCAAACTGTCACTCAGTTTAACTAAACTGTTTCTTCACGTATTCCTGGTAGCTGATTAACGGGGCCCTGACCTATTCATCTATAGCACCTTACTGGTACTGATCTTACGACAAATACAAAGTAGAAAGGCACAGACACATTCCTCTCCTCTTAGGTTAATAAAGCGGCTTTTCCTTCAAGTAACAGAAACCTTGGCTTATGTTAACCAAAAAGAGGGAATTTATTGTTAGCTTACAGGAGAGCCTCAGAATGCATGGGAAGAAGCACCCTTACTGGGGACAGAACAAGAAGACTCTTGTGAACTGAGGTAGTTCTCACAGCATTATCTGTTTCCCTCTACACACTTGCTTCACTTTCTTCTCGGCTTATCTTGCACATAGCTGCTTCTTCCCAGTCCTATGAAAGACTTCTCAGTTCATACACTCAAAAATAAATAAATAAATAAATAAATAATAAAATAAGAAAATAAAATAAAACCCTGGAATCTCTATCCCAACTTGGGTCACACGTCAGCCCCAGGGCCAGTGTGCATTTCCTCTGTTGGGTATTGTGAATGTGGCTGTCGGGCCTACCACGTAGAATTTGTGTGATCTTAGCGACAGCAGGGGGGTGATGGGATAGCCTGGAGAAAGAAGCCAGTAAAGCTGTCTCTTCTACTTCCATTAGCAACAGAGTCCTGGAGGACAGTCTCCACTAATGAGTCACTCCAAAACAAAACATCCCAGAGCTAGGCAGACAATTCTTCTGATGGATAAAGTCTAGCCAAAATCTTCAACAGTCTTGCCTTGATTCCTTCAAAACCTTCAATCTCCTCACCCTGATTCCTTCAAAACTGCAACACAGTGCAACCTTTAATGAATGTCCACACTGCAAGAAGTCCTCAACCTCTTGAAATGAGAAACTACTTACCTAAGGAGGGGTGAGTGAGATCAGAGAAGGCTGGGAGTCTTACTCTCCCTTTTACAGAAAAGAACACATGTAAATGCAAGGCAAGTTCAAAAGCATTCATTATACAATGGAATGACCCTCATTAACGATAGGTGACTACCACATTACAGCCATTCACAACAAAACCACTCAAACTGGCCACTCATCACACTCTGCTAGGAAGCTTTGAGAAATTACAGCTTCCCAAAGACTCATGCCAGATAAATCATACTCCAAGGACTGCGCTTACTCATTTTTTTTTAAAGCTCCCTAAATGATTCTGATGCACATGCAGGTTTGGAAAAAAGAAATGAAGAAGACACACGAGTGCTGTTGCAGCTCAAATATGGAGATGAGCCGAGGAAAAGGAAAAAAAAGATGAGCAGTGGATCAGCAGTGGGGAGGAGGCAAGAAACCAGCCGACCAGGCCATCTAACAGAGAAGATCCCACTTGAGAAAAGGCCACAAGAGCCACATTAGCCGTTAATAGGACAAAGTAAGTGTATGAGGGGGAGCTACAAAGAAACTTTCCCAGGCATCGCTGGTAAGGGGGGCGATGCTGCAGAAGGATGATGGATGTGTAATGAAGGATGTAACTGATGGTCAGAAGTTGGACGTAAAGAACAATCATACCTTTGCTCCAAGTAGAATTCGGTTACGACCCGGTTAACAGAATGACTTAATGAAACACTTAGGAATCTGAAGTTCATTCTGTTGTATACTATGAACAAGAGAAAACAAATGGGAAGTTGCGTAACATAAAATGAAGCATCACACTCTATCTACGTGTTACTGACGTAAGACAGTATCGAATAGGAGAGGGGAGTGTGTGCCGGGAGGTGGAAAGGCATCACAGACACAAAGGACAGAATCAACAGTTCAGATTTACGACTGTGACTTTCCATATTAATAGACCAGCTCAATTTGGACTCTGGGCCCTAGTGACTAACTTCTACCAGATACGTGTATGTATCTTTGTGGAGGAGTGGGATAAAAGGAAGAATAATCACTACGAAGGCTATCTTTTACTGAAAAGGACTTACCCTTGTACCCTGCACACCTACAGCCGACAGGAACTCTCAGGAACTCTCCCGGGAGTACAGCTCATATAATCCCTCCCACTGAGACCTGATATGCAGGTACCACAAACTCCCTACCTAACCTTACTCTATGGGATGTGTGTCTTGTGCCTTGTCCTGGGATTTAGTAAGAGAGAAATGGGAAGGAGGAAGGGAGAAAAGAAGTGGCGGAGGAGAATTGTCCACAATTAGATGTGTACATGTTAAAACGAGTGGGGCAGTTTTTCACAGTTTCAAAGGCAAGTCTGCACCTCGCTGGTCTCACACTGGTAAGCACTGTATGTCAGAAACACTGGCTGGCAACACAGGGTGTATATTCTGGGACAAGCAAATGAGCACTCTCTTGCGTGTGCCAACAATTAAGCGTTATTAGCTCAAAGGATGAATTTCATGAAACACATCGTACGTTGTTTTCCTGTGCAAGATAAACGTGCTGGCAGCAGAAGGGTGGTGATAGCAGATGAACCTGCGTGATGAACCAACACCATCAACACACCACAAACCCAAGGGACGGTTGTAATTATAGAGTTCTCCCTTTACAAAGTGCTTTTCTATTCAACGTCTCCTCTAATCCTCCCAATGACACTCTGAATTAATGAGACTAGGAATCATTATCCCTATTTTCTAGATAAGAAAATAAGAGAAAGTGACTCAACCACTGAAGAAAGCCAGCTAGGCAAAAGAGAGCAATGAATTTTAAAAGTGTATCAAATATCACAGATTTTTGTGGTGAAAGTATGGCTGAAGGACAGAATCACCAGTTCAGATTTAAACACAAAACATCAATTAGAGAATGAGAATTTGATATCACCACCCAAGATCTTTTCAGGTCAAAAGCCCAGCTACAGTATAATCACAAATTCTTGTCTTGGTGGAATCAGTCCAATGGAGTTACATAATCTCACCTTCGTGATGGTATCGAAGTGGTTAACTACCTGGCTCAATACCAGTCTCCATTTGTACAAAGCTTTTTTCCACTTTCAACCCTATGACTGAGTTTTAGTTTAATCTGAAGGTAGCTAAGGCTCACTTCTAAGATAATATATTCAAGGCCATGGACACAGGCTAAGTAAAAATAGAGCCATGCTCTTCCACCTCTTACCACAATACTCCCTCTACCGCCCGCCCCTTTGGTAATGACCCACTGGGCAACACTAAGTTACAAGCCCCTGGAAATACCACTACTGAATCAACACAAGCTTGAACCACCAATACCTCCACATTCAAAACTCTTCTACCCAATAAACAAGACATTTTTTAAGTTGCCTTTTGAAACCTCTCCTCTTTCCTATTTTCTTCGTTGGTGACCACAACACTCTCACAGATCCAAATATTACCTCTATTACAAATGATAACCAAATTTTCCCTCCATGCCTTCCACCTTTCTTGAACCCGAGGGAGGAATGGTTGGCTTGAACAACAGCTCCTTCTGATTTTCTTCTTTCTGTAATGGGTATTATATCCTCTCCCCATCTCTCTGGTGAGTAGTTCCTTTTCAGCACATTGTCCCTCCTCTACTTCACCTCAGTGCTATATAATATTCTACCTCAATAAACCCTCTTCCATCTGTTTCCTTCTCTACATTCCCAGTGCCATTTTCTATCCCAGATCAAAACCTTATTATCTGCCAACTGGATTATCAGCATAATCTCCTATAGCTCATATGCATGTTGGAGCCGCACTGCTTGGCCATGAATCCTAACTCAACAACTTACTTGCAACTTGGGCCAGTTCACCTCTATGTGCCTCAGTTTCCTCTTCTGTGAAGTGGAGATAACAGTACCTACTCTCAGAGAGTGACAATGATAATAAAAAGAATATATATACTAGGCTAAAAAGATGCCTGGCACATAATAAACGTATATGAATTGTTACTACCATTGTTACTATTGCCTAGGCTCCAGTCTCTTCCTCTCTAGGGCAAACTCTATAGATGCAGGGCTACTACCACTGTTATTAAGGGTTTTAAGCATCATTGATACATAACTTTTAAACCTTCCTACTGCACTGTCTCTTCAGTGTGGTGCTATCTTGGGTGATGGCTTTAACACTGGGTGCTCACTTCCGTCCTCACTGCATTAATAACTGACTGTCTCTCATTCCCCCCAAGACACAAGTTTCTTAAGGAAATGGTATGGTTTATCAGTGTCTTTCACTCTATTCCCTATGTCTTGAGCACGTCTGGCAAAGAGTAGATACACAAATCAAATCAACCAGCCTCCATCCTCTCAGCACCCAACACACAGACAAAACCACCCATGAGTTTAAGGGTTTAATGACCTTCACCAATTAAGCCATTTCACGGCTCTGAAGATGCCTACTACATAATGTAGTTACAAGTGGACAGAACTGCTTAAAGATACTGAACAACCTTATCAAACAAGTTGACCTAACACGTACAGAACATTCTATTCAATAACTGTAGAATAATCATTCTTTTCAAGTGTATATGGAACATTCACCGAAATACACCATTAATCAGTCTCAGTAAATTTAAGAGTAAACTCTCTTAAAAAATTTTTTGTTTAACATTTATTTATTTTTGAGAGACAGAGACAGACAGATCACGAGCAGGGAGTAGAGAGAGAGGGAGATACAGAATCCAAAGCAGGCTCCAGGCTCTGAGCCGTCAGCACAGAGTATGACATGGGGCTTGAACCCATGAACCGCGAGACCATGACCTGAGCAGAAGTCAGACCCTGAACCGGCTGAGCCACCCAGGCACCCAAGAGTAAACTCTCTTAAATTTTATTATACAAAATGTATTTTCTGACCGTAACAAAAATTAAAGTAGAAATGGATGACTAAATGATATATGGAAAAAAATCAAATATTCAAAATTTAAGCAACATACTCCTAAATATTATCCATTCAAACCAGAATTCACAGGAGAAACTAAAATTAGTTTGAACTGAATAATTTTTTTTAATCAAAAGCAATACCCAAAAAGAAATTTATTTCATGATTTAAAAAAAAAAAAAAAAAAAAAAGGAAGGCCTAAAATCAATCATCTAAGCTTCCACCATGAGAAACTAGGAAAAGAAGTACACATTAAACTCAAAGTAAGTAGAAGAGAGGCACCTGGGTAGCTCAGTTTTGAGCACCCACCTCGATTTCAGCTCAGGTCAAGATCTCATTGTTTGTGGGATCAAGCCCCACGTAGAGCTCTGCACTGACAGAGCAGAGCCTGGCTGGGATTCTCTCTCTGCTCCTCCCCCACTCATGCCACACACACTCTCTCACTCTCTCTCAAAGTTAATATATAAAAAACTTTTTTTAAAAAAGGCTGATTGACTTTTTAAAAAAGATAAGTAGAAGAAAATAAAGATATCGGCATAAAGCAATGGAATAGAATATGGACAACTAATAGAGGGGAGAAAAAATGAAACCAAAGTTGATTCACTGCAAAGATCAATAACATTTATAAACTTCTAGCCAAACTAATCATGTGAAAAAAGAGAGAAAGGACACAAATAACCAATATCAGGAATGAAAGAGAAGACATCATCACAGATGCTACAGATAATAAAAGAATGAGAAAATACTCATTCTATGAATGTCCACTTTGTGTCTATAAAGGCTCACTTGAGAAGAAACAGACAACGAGAGTAGCCCAATGTCTATTTAAAAAATTGAATTTGTAGTTAAAACCTTCCCCAAAAGAAAAGTTCTGGCCCAGATTAATTCTACGGAACATTTAAGAAACTATGAACTGTGGCAGACACAGTTTAGTAACCTCAAAAAAGTCAAGCCACCGTGTAACTCTTGTGTGACCTGTCCCCATGAGTGTGGCCACAATGTGTGTCCTACTTCCAATGGAATACAGCAAAGGTGAGGGATAGTTACTCCTTTTATGAGGTTTTAAGACACATGTAAAAGGATTCTGCAGGTACAATTAAGGTCCCCATCAACTGATTCTGAGTTACTGAAAAGGGAAATTAGGGACGCCTGGGTGGCGCAGTCGGTTAAGCGTCTGACTTCAGCCAGGTCATGATCTCGCGGTCCGGGAGTTCGAGCCCCACGTCGGGCTCTGGGCTGATGGCTCAGAGCCTGGAGCCTGTTTCCGATTCTGTGTCTCCCTCTCTCTCTGCCCCTCCCCCATTCATGCTCTGTCTCTCTCTGTCCCAAAAATAAATAAACGTTGAAAAAAAAAAAAAAGGGAAATTACTTAGGAGGACCCAACTGAATTAAGTGTTAAGTCTTTAAAAGAGACACTGAGCCTTTCCTTGGTATCAGAGAGATTCGCCCACTGGCTTAAAGAAGCAAGCCACCACAAGTCCTACAGTCACAAGGAACTGAACTCTGCCAACAGCCGTAAGAGGCAAGCTAACACCCTGACTGCATTTGTGAGATGGACAGTAGAAGACCCAGCTAAGCCATCCCCACACTCCTGACCTGCAGACACTGTGAACAAATAATTATGTTTTTGTGAGCCGTTAAGTTTGTGGTAATGTGTTATGCAGCAAGAGAGAACTAATACCCTAATTCTAAGTAAATTCTTCCTTCCAAGAAATAAAAGAGAAACACTTCCCCACTCACTTTTGATGAGGTCTCCCAGGACCCTCAGGACAAAATCAGATAAAAGCATTTAAGAAAGCTACAAATATTCCTCATGAAACAAATTCTGCAATATACAAAAAAGATACATATGAAAAGGATAACCATCAACATATAAAAAGAGTCTATCTGAAGAACGTTGGGTTGCTTTAACATTCAAAACTCAGTGTAAGACACCATGTAAACACTTAAAGACTTAAGACTTAAACACTTAAACACTAAAGAACGTGATCATCTCAACACAGAAAAAGCATCTGAAAAAAAAATCCACCATCCATTTCTGATTTCTAAAACATTTCATCAGGTTAGGAAAAGAAGGAAAGTTTTCTTCTTCGACCTGATAAAGAATATCTACAAACAGGGCGCCTGGGTGGCTCAGTTGGTTAAGTGGCTGACTTCATCTCAGGTCACGATCTCACGGTCTGGGAAGTTTGAGCCCCGTGTCAGGCTCCGTGCTGACAGCTCGGAGCCTGGCGCCTGCTTTGGATTCTGTGTCTCCCTCTCTCTCTGCCCCCCCCCCCCCCACTCACACTCTGTCTCTGTCTCTCAAAACTGAATAAATGTTAAAAAAAAAATGTTAAGAATATCTACAAACAACCTACAGCTAACATTACACTCTACAGTGAAAGACTACATGTTTATCTCCGAAAGATCAGGGAGAAAGATCTGCTCTCAGCTCTTTCAATGCTATACTAGAGAGGTACGATGAAGCAAAAACTAAAAAAGACACAGATACTGGAAAAAATAGGTAAAATCATCTTCATGTGCACTTAATACGAATCTCTGGGTAGAAAATCCTACGGAATTTACAAAAACTAAATGAATTTAGCAGTATTGCAGAATACACTGTCAATATATGAAAATCATTTATATTTCTACATATCAGCAGCAAATATTAAATGAGTACCACACACAATAGTACCAAAAATATGAAACCTTCACAGTTAAATTTGACAAAAGTAATGCAAAAATTGTATTATATACTGAAATACGTAAAATGTTGCAAAGAGAAATTAAAGTCGAAGAAGGAGAAGGAGGGGGGGAGAAGGAGGAGGGGAAGGAGGAGGGGAGGGAGGAGGTGGAGGGGGGAGGAGGAGGGAGAGATACAATACGGTCATGGATCTCAACCTTAAGATGTCAAATCTCTCTACCTTCACCTACAGATTCAATAGGTCTATTCTGGCAAGCTGATTCTGAAGCTTAAGGAAATGCAAAAGATCTAAAATAGCAAACATTTTGAAAAGAGTAACACTGCATAACCTACACAATTGATATAAGGATACATATATGTCACTGAAACAGAATAGTCCAGAAATAAATTCATATATAGGGTCAACTGATTGTCAACAACTGCCTTTTCAATAAATGACGCTAAAACATCATTTTCAACAAATGATGCTAAAACACCCTTATGTAAAAAAGAGCCCTGATCCTTAACTCAAAAACCATACACAAAAAAATCACCTCAAAGATCACAGTCCTACAGGTAAAACCTAAACTATAAAACTCATAGGAAAAAGTATTTGTGCCCCGGAGTAAGCAATGACTTCTTAGGATTCAAAAAGCATGAAATATAAAAGAAACTGATCAATGGAACTTAAAATACAAAACATTTGCTCTTCTAATGATACTTTAAAATGAAAAGGCGGGGTGCCTGGGTGGCTCAGTCGGTTGAGCATCCCACTTCCGCTCAGGTCATGATCTCACGCTCCGTGAGTTCGAGCCCCGCGTCCGGCTCTGTGCTGACAGCTCAGAACCTGGAGCCTGCTTCAGATTCTGTGTCTCCCTCTCTCTCTGGCCCTCCCCCCGTTCATGCTCTGTCTCTCTCTGTCTCAAAAATAAATAAATGTTAAAAAAAAAAGTTAAAAGGCAAGACACATCAAAATATTTATAAAACATGTATCTGATAAAAGACTGTCCCCCCAAATTGTTACAACTTGATAATAAAAAGATAATGCAACTTCTTAAATGGGCAAAAAATGTAAACAGACACTTGATAAGATAGCTGTTGGCAATGGAAAATGTTTGGCAGTTTCTCACAGAGAAATGAAAACATATACCCCACCAAAACTTGTAAATGAATGTTAATAATAATAGTAATACTTGTATCAACCAAAACTGGAAATCCTAACATCCATCAATCAGCAAAAGGATAAACAAATCGTGGTATACCCGTACAATGGAATATTATCCACCAATTGAAAACCTGAATCACTGATATATACAAAACCACAGATGGATTCAAAAGCATTGTGCTAAGGGAAAGAAGTCAAACACAAAAGACATGCTGTATGATTCCATTTACATTAAATTCTAGAAAAGGCAAAATTATGGTTATGGAAAGCAGTGCAAGTGTTCCCAGGGGCTTGAGGAACTGACTACAAAAGGACATGCGGGAACCTGGAGTGATCAAAAAGTTCTGTATCTTGGTTGTGGTGGTGGTCACACTACTGTATACATGTTGTTGTTGTAAACTCAACAAATTCTGCCCTTCCTTTTCTGTGACCAACAGACATGTTTTACCTTATTCTCTCACTATCTTTGAAATGTGTATTATCATCCATCTCAATCTAAGGACAGTTTATGTGTCTAAGACCAGACTTAACCTTTGAAAATCTATTTTCCACACATCAGTTAATTCATACTTCGTCACGAATACGATCCTCCGTATTCCCAGATTCTATTACTTGCACTCGGCTAAAAGTAGAGGTTGTGTGCACTGCTCAAGTCACAGCTAGTAAGTAAGTGGCAGTGTTGGTTGCCTTTAAAGCTGGATCAGCCAGAGTCCAACTCTGCTCACTAGCTCCCTGACGAGGGAGAACAGCACAGCAGGAACCCAGGACTGGGCACTAGACAGGCCTGCAGATTTGTCCGTCTGGGGTCTGCTGAGCCAGGTTCAACCACGAAGCACAAGGAAGCCAACCCCTGGGGAAGGGAGAATGTGCCCACGGAGACAGACAGCTGCTTCTCTCTGCTCCTGCAGGCCCCCACTGAGGCTCTCCCGTGACCTAACGGCTTCAAATCTCAAACGCTCTTCAGACACGGGCAGACAGAGCAGACGAAGTGGCATCACTGTTGTTAGGCCGTGCCACAGTCAGGCCACGACCACTCCCAGCCCCTACACCGTGGCCTCCTGATTTCAAACTCTCATCAACCCTAAATACTGACCTACCTGCTTTCCTTGCTTCTAGCCTCCCCAGTCCACACACTGTAGCTAGAACAGCCTATAAAATTCTGAGTTCCTGCTAAAAAACTCTCAGCTCCCCAGTGTCTATCAGAAAGCATAAATTCTGCAGGCGATGCATATAAAATGCCACAATCTGGGTGCTTCCTGCCTCCATCTACAACCTCATCTTAGCCCGTACTTCAAGGACTAAGCGTTCATTCGTTTACTCATTCATTCGAATATTCGTGAAACACCTGCCATGTTCCAAATACCATCTTTACTGAAACATATTGGCCCAATAAGGAAATCTAGGCAAAAACAAAGTATTGTGAGGGAAAGGGGCAGGTGTGTGAAAGGCAGGTATCTTAAGAGAGAGGTTAGGGAGGCCTCGCAGACAACTAGAAGGACAGTGACAAAGTTGCCATTTACTGAGATGGAGAAGGCTCCCAGATCAAGAATGCACTTTTAGATATGCTTGTTATACTCGTTCGAGAGTTTTTATGACCCCATTTCCAGGCCCCCCCCCCTCCTCGAGGTGGGGAGGTCAGGGGGTGGAGCTGAAACATGCCACCCTCTAATCCCATTTGTTCTTCTTAATGACCAGCCCCTGGCCTCAAACCACCTAGAGGCCCCACCCCGAGCCACCTCCCTGCAATGGTCCAAAGATGCTATGAATAAGGAAAGATGCTCCTATCCCCCCAAAATTCTAAGGGTTTGGGGAACTTTTTGCCAGAGACCAAGGACAAAGACCAAATATATTATTATCCCACGGAGTTGAACTCCTTAGTTGATGACTACTCTTCAAGCCACAGGACAAAGAAAACATTTGTTTCTCTTTGAAAATCAGGTAACAACAGGGAATAAGTACACACACCCAACTTGATGAATTTCATGTAAAATACAGTGTGCCTACCTTAGATCTTTTCTTAGATTCTTACAAATTTGTTGCTGAAAGTAACAACTAATTTGTATCCTCTTCCAGAATTTGTGACTTAGTGGTAGAACCAGGTTTTCGGTAGTTATCTTTGTATCTCAGAACCATGCTTATAAGAGAGGTTCAAATATTTGAGGGAAGAAAGGGCATATGACATCTGACCATAAGTGGGAATAAATGAGAAAGGTAAAAACAATGCCTAAGGTTTTGTGCATAAACTGAAAATAAGGAGTTGTTTTGGGTAAAGATTCTGGGCTCTATTAAATAACAAGAAAAAGGAGCAGAGTCATGTATGTCAACTTGGAGCTCAGAAGCCTAGATCTTACTCAAGTTACATTGCAGGATTTTTTTGTAACTTCAATACCTGGGATTCACTGTCTTGCCACTTTGAAGAATAAAGAGGTGGACACAAAATGAACAGCAGGGAAAAGTTTATTAGGGTGCAAGAAAGTAAGAATAGTATGAAAGCTCTCTAAGAGAAGGAGCATTTGAAAGTGAATGCCTGTGACAACAGCAGGGGACTTTGTTTTACAGGGTTTTGTTCAGGCCTCTCTACTTCCCCGAGTTTCTTCTCAGGTGCCACCTTTATTGCCTGGGTAACTCTAAAAGCCTACTCACTCCTTTTTGATTGGCTATTTTCTATTGTATGAGGGGCGGT
This sequence comes from Felis catus, assembly GCF_018350175.1. Taxonomy (NCBI): domain Eukaryota; kingdom Metazoa; phylum Chordata; class Mammalia; order Carnivora; family Felidae; genus Felis; species Felis catus. Next base: position 17,570,686 of record NC_058372.1, read on the forward strand.
CTGTGGCCATCCTGTTCCCTGTGGGTCATAAGGTGTTAAGGTCTACTACTTATTTTTAGTTAGGTCTTTTGTCAAATTCCTGGTAGGGGGAGTATGTGGTCTGTCACATTCTTCAGAGGAACCTTATGCCCGAAGGAGTTTGCTGTGGTCAGACCCTCCCATAACTGTTCCAAAATTTGTGTTTTTCCCCAGCCAGAGACCTCACGTCCTACCTGACCTTTCCCTCTCTGCCTATTTTATCCTATCTTTCCCTAATATAGTTACCTTGTATGAGTGTCTTCCCCGTTGGACTAAAAGGCCCTCAAGAGCATGGATTATGCTTCATTAATTTGTGGATACCCATAAGCACTGCCACAGCACCTGAACATGAATGAGTTCCTTCAGTGCATCTTGAGCAATAGGAGGGCTGTCCATCTTGAGACCACCTTGGTTTGTACTACCCTGAAGACTTGTTGGTAACAGTTTTAATAATTTATACTGGGGCATCCTTCTTTGTTCTTTCTTCAAATATAGGAGGGTCTACTACAGGCCAAGCACTACTCTCAAATCCAAGGACAGAGCCGTGAACCAGCCAAACAAGGTCCCTGTCTTCGTGGAGCTTATACCCTAACTGGGGAAAACAAACTCATAAAACAGCTCACCTCAGAAAGGGCTAAGAGCTCAGAAAACCAAGGATCACCGAGATAAAAAGTAACTGGGTGAGTTACCCGAAGCGGACGGGGCAGGTCTCTTCTGAGACAGCAGCGGATGTGAAACGTGGATGCAGAACCAGCCACGTGAAGAGACAGAGGAAGATTGAGGGCAAAGGCCCTGGGGAGAGTACAAGGCTGGCCTGTTGGTGGAAAGGTGAGAGCGGCGGGGAGGAGAACAGAGGTGAGTGGAGAAGCAGGAGGGGCCACATCAGGCAGATCCTTGCAGCCACAGTAAGGGATCTGGATTGTATTCCAAGGGAAACGGGAAGCCACAGGAGGATAGGTTTTAAGCAAGGAGTGACATTTTCTAAAGGGTGGTAAAATGATCTGGCAGAGCAAAGGAAACAAAAGTCTGGACGGCTGGAAAGACGAATATCAAATGGAGCCAAAATTTACTCAAGAACTATGGAAAAGATCAGGACTTGGGATGGGAAGACGGGAGGGTTGAGGAGGAAAGAAAAAAGGACTGGCGGAAAGTCTATTTGCAAAGCTGACACGCAGGCAGCCAAGTGTAAAGCACCCAAGCAGAAAATGAGAGGATGCTCCTCGGAAAACACGAAATACCCATGGAGAAGAGACCTCCAGCCACCAACAACTGGGGACTCTCCTAGAGAAGAAGAACTTGCTGCCAGAACTGACACTAAGACTTGATTACCAACTTTTACTTCCTCACCCTTAAACATGAATACAGAACAGAGCAGTAGACATTTGTAAAAATCTCCAATCGCAGAAAGAATCCAAAGCAAACAAACCAAAAGAAAAGATATGGAAGAAACAAAGACAATGCAGGGAGAAGAAAAACACTTCATTAAAAACTACAGTTGACCCTTGAGCAATACAGGCTTGAGCTGTGCGGGTCCATTTACACACAGAATTTTTTCAATAAATACAGTACTATAAATGTATTTTCCTTATGGTTTTCTTAATGACATTTTCTTTTCTGCTTTACTGAAAGAATACAGTTGTAATACATACCCAAAATATGTGTTAATTGACTCTTTATGTTCTCAATAAGGCTTCTGGTCGACAGGGAACTATTAGTTAAGTTTTTGAGGAGTCAAGAGTTACCTGTGGATTTTCAACTGTGTGGGGGTTCGTGTTCAAGAGTCAACTGTATTACTAACATGCTTATAAAGAGAAAATATAAAAGCATAAAGCAAAAAGAGGTTCTGGAGAAGCAATCAGAGAACAAGTTCAGAAATTAAAAACTGGGTAACTGAAATAAAAACATAAGAGATAGAAGATAAAACCCAAAACATATCCCAGAAGGGAAAGGAGAAATGATAAAAAATAGGATATAAACAGGTAACACTAAAGAACAAGCCCATGAGGTCCAACATCCAACTAACAGAAGTGTTTTTAACTGAAAGGACCCAGAAAAATGGAAGGAAGAGAATGTACCAAGGCATATAATTATGACATTTCAGAATAACAATGATAGAAAAAACTACCAGAAAGTATCTAGAGACAGAAACCAAGTTACTTATAAGGACAAAGAAACAGAGGGCATTCGATTTCTTAAAATCAGGCCTAAGAAGCTAGAAATCAATAAAGTAATCATTTTTAAAACGTGGATGAAAATTATCTACCACCTGACAATCATTCAAATTATCAATCACGTATAAAGGTGGAAAGTTTTTCTAGACATTTTGACATCAATGAAAGACATTTTGACATCAACGAAAGATATGTTCAGGCAGGCATTAGTAGCTCAAAAAGGTTATTTTCCATGCATTTTTTTTTCAGAAAGCGACCAGAAAATGTGCTCCTGCAAAACAAGATTATAAATTGAGAATGATGATGACATGAGATCCAGAAAACAAGGGTGCCAGCAGAGAAAGTCAAGGGGAGGCGAGATGGAAGGAGAGCTCTGGGGTTGGATGGCAGAGCGAGACCAAGGGGCAAAAACAGGGTGCACCCAGGAAAAAAGTAAGACTAGGAGGTAAACTGAAAAGGCAACTGTTAACTTCAGGAAAAATGAAGAACCATACAAGAAAGGAAGTGAAGTCATATTACATCATTTGACCAGCAGGGACTATTTACACAGTTAAAATATAAATCTTGACTCTCAAATGAGCCAAAGACTGTCATTACCAATGGCATGCAAGGGAAGAAGTGGGGACTCTACCATGGTTAATAAATAATGCCTATGTTGCAAAATCAAGAACTAGCTATGAATAAATTATTTACGAATATGAAAGTAAATAGGCAAAACAGTGAGACAGAGGACTGAAGGGAACTACTTTATGCCTTTAGTGCTATTGACTTTTGAAACTGCTTCTTTTGTTAAAAACACTTGAGAAGGGGTGCCTGGGTGGCTCAGTCAGTTAAGCAGCTGACTCTCGATTTCGGCTCAGGTCATGATCTCATGGTTTGTGGATTCCAGCCCCACATCGGGCTCTGTGCTGACAGCGCAGAGCCTGCTTTGGATCCTTTCTCCTTCTCTCCCTGGCATGCTCTCCCTCCCTCTCTCTCAAAAGTAAACTTAAAAAAAAGGGGGGGGGGGTTCTGTTTTAGATGTATTAAGTTTGAGATTCTTTTTAGACATCCAAGTGTGCTATTAAGAAAAGACATTTGGGCGGGGGGAGGACGCCTGGGTGGCTCAGTTGGTTACACGTAGTCTGACTTGGGCTCAGGTCATGACTGACTTTGGATCCTGTCTCCCTCTCTCTCTCTCTCTGCCCCTACCCAGCTCATGCTTGCTCTCTCTCTTTCAAAAATAGAAAGAAAGAAAGAAAGAAAGAAAGAAAGAAAGAAAGAAAGAAAGAAAGAAAGAAAGAAAGAAGAGAGAAAAGAAAAAGAAAAAAAGAAAAAGAAAAAGAAAAAGAAAAAGAAAAAGAAAAAGAAAAAGAAAAAGAAAAAGAAAAAATACTTGAGGTGCCTGAGTGGCTCTGTTGGTTGAGCATCTGATTCTTGATTTCATCTCAGGTCATGACGGGTCGTGGGATGGGGCCCCGCATCAGGCTCAGCGCTAAGCATAGAGCCTGCTTGCGATTCTCAGTCTCTCTCTCTCTTTCCTTTTCCCCAGCTCACTCTCTCTCTCTCTCTAAAATTAAAAAAAAAATTTTTTTTAAGAAAAACTATGTGATGCATGAGCCTTGGGTGCAGGAAAAAAGTGAGAGCTGGAGATAATCAATTTTCGTCATTAGCTACAGTTAATATTTAAATCTCCAGGACTAGATAAGGTTATCATAGGGAAAGACCAGAAGGAAAAAGGAATAGAAATACATACTTGTATTATAATACAGAAATATAATAGAAAATAGCATGCATTATTTCACAGAGTAAGGGCAAGTACTAGTCCATAAAATTTTTATTTCAGAGACAGAAAGATGATAGTGAGACAGATAAATGTATAAAATAAACAGATTGGTAGATGTAATTTGTATACTTATAAATGTACTGGGAATAATGTAAAATGTATTTCCTATCAGAGACTGTGATCCAAAATATTTAAGAAATTCTAGGGGATGAGAAGCCAGGAAAAAGGTAAACAATTAGGCGCTGTGGTCGGAAGAATACTATGAAAGTATAGTGTACAAAAGCCAAGAGAAATACTTCGTAGAAGAAATGCTCACCTATATGGAATGAGTATGAGAGGTTAACTACAATTAAGACTAAGTGACCAGTGACCATGGGCTTGGTAATATGGAGACCATTTGTTGCTGACCTTGACAAGGGCCACTTCAGTGAACAGTGGTAGTGGAAAACACTTTAGCGTGGATGAGAGGCAAAAAAGCACATACAACCAATACAGACAAGAGAAAGAAAACCTCCCCAGGAACCTGGAATTTGAACATCAGAATTCACTATGTGAAAGAACCAGTCAGAGTTTTAAAATAAAGTAGGCTACCAGTTTCTTGGGACAGTCACAGGTTTCTAATCTCCAATGTTGACTGTATTTGGAGATAGGGCCTCTAGAGACTTAATTAAGGTTAAAAGAACTCATAAGGGTGAGGCCCTAATCCAATATGACTGGCTTTCTTACTAGAAAAGATTAGGGCACAGACACACACAGAGAAAAGACCACGCGAGAACACCGGGAAAAGACAGCCGGGAAAAGACAGCCTTCCACAAGCCAAGGACAGAGATGCTTACATGCTTTCCTCCTTCCCCACATGCAAACAAACCACACACATCTGCTTTTCTTTACTTCCAGAATCTCACATATCTACAATTAGCCCCAAATTCTGACGTCGCAAGCAGGAAACCGAGAAAGGCTGTTCAATTGTTTTATCATCAGAAAAGAAAGGCTGTTAACTCCGGTTCCTTCCTAAAGCAAGAAAATTAAAAATATACACACACATATATATAAAAACAAATACATATATAGGCATTTGCATAAGTGCACACATATCTTCTCCAAACATAGTCGATACTGAGCATTTAGTACATCATGTAATGAATGTATTTATTTTTATTTCTGCTTAGTTATTGCATCAACCTGAACCCATTCTTCAATATATTGGAATTATGAAAAATTAAGCTCACTGACATCTGGTTCTCAATTACTTCCCAAATTTTCACAACTGCTCAGCCACTTTGCTCAGAGACCTGTGGTTATCAGTTACTGTACATACAGAAGTCAAGAAGATCTAAAATGACGCTAATATTACCCTGAGAAGAAAGTTTTATGTCGTCTCAACCCAAGAAAGTCAAAAAATCACAGCAAACAAAACAGCACCATTATTACAAAACTGAGAGTTAGGTTACCTGACCCTGGAAGTTTAATATAGCCGGGGTTTTTTTTAAGTTCTGCCTAGCCTAGACATTTCTGTCGGGAATCTAGTTTGAGCCTGAACTCGAAGTAAACAATTTCACGGAGGGTTTCATACCCAACTCTGTCCCCACCCCCTGATTCAATGAAGGAACGGAAAGTTCTCATTATCATCAGGGCCCGAACCTCTAAAAAAAAAAAAAAAAAAAAAGGACAAGGAATAACCAATCACTTCACCTTCGAATGCAGGCCAAGGTTAAAATCTGGGCAGACAGTGGTAAGAACGGCAATCAGGAGCAGACGCTGCCCGAGGAGCAAGCAGTATCTGGTTTAACCCCGAGTCAGGATGCCCAGCCCTGGAACCTGTTCTTTCCCTCTCCAGGATGCCAGAGGGCCTGTCCTGGGTGAGGGGCACATCTCCCCCGAGCGACGTGGGCAGCGGATGATTTTAAGACACTTGTCCATCCACGACATTTAAAACCAAAAAAAAGAGAGACAGAGACAGGGACAGAGAAAACAAGCGAGCACCCCGAGTCGCGCGGGCGTGTGTACCGCCGTGTGGAACTGCCCCGCGGCGGATGCCCCACTCACCGCACACCATCAGCAGCAGGACGATCAGCAGCGTGACCACGAACACCAGCAGGGTCAGCCCGACGTTGTGCCACATCTTGGGGAGAGGACGGCGGTCGGAGGCGGGCTGCGGGGCGGCGGGCGCGGGCGGGCCGGCGGCGCGTGCTGGGCTTCAGCGGCGGGCGCCGGGGGCGGCGGAGCGCCGGGGCGGCATGGGCGGCGGACGCCCCTCGGCAGCGCCCCCAGGGGGCGGGGCGGGGCGGCGCGGGGGCGGGCACAGCGGCCGGCCCGCCCGGCGGACCCTCCTTCGCTCCCCGGCCCGCGGAGCGCGCGGAGAGGCGCCTCTAGCCTCTCATCGCTCGGGGGAGCCGAGGACGCGGCGCCCGGAGACTCCGGCGACCGCCGGATGTGCTTCCATGGCGGACGCCGCGCGCCCAGGGATAGGAGAGAGGGTGAGCACGGGGACGCGCGGCGGACACACGACCCTCGTCGTCACCCGTCCGGGGAGTGGTACGAGAGGAGTGGGGGGAGGGGGTCCCTCAGCCGGCGCGGACGGCGGCTAACGTCTCCCGAAGGCGGCCGCTGCAGCTTCTCGACCCCAGTCCCCTCCCCCAGCAGCAGCCCAGCAGCGAACACGCCCACCGTTCGTCTCCTCCGCGGCGCGGGGCCTGCTGGGAGATGGAGTGCAGAGCCCGGTGGAGGCTAAAGGAGGCCGCGCCGCGGACACTACAACTCCCAGAATGCACCGCCCGTTTGGCAGCTTTGCTTCACCCTCCCTGCCGCCCCCTCTGCCTTCGGTTTTTCTCGAGCCGCCGCCTCCGTCCACCGACTGCGGGTTGGTGTTCTCGGAATGCGAGTAGTTGGCTGCCTCTCCTGCGCAGCGCCAGGGTGATCGCAACCATTACTCCACACGTGAAATCGTTTTTCCTTAAAGCCATGATCGACGAAGCACGAAGAAGGGAAGAAAGCGGTGGCAGCTGCCTGGAAAACTGGTTGCAGGTGGACCTAGCCCTAGTGCTGGGAGGAAACGTTGGATACTTGGGCTTTTGAGGAAATACCCGCGTCAGTGCCAGACAGGCGAGCCAGAGAACGGAATCTCCCTTTTCCTCCTGTAACAGATGTTGGTCTATGTTTTCATGAGTAATGTATTCAAAAATGGTCCGCGAGGGACTTCAGTACATCTGCTTAGCCCTTAATTCACCTGAGTTGTAAATTTAATTCAGGGGCTTCCTTGAAACCAAGCGACGTAGGACCCAGAGCTGAAGATTTTGCCGCAATGGCTTGAACACATCACTGGGAAACAAGACAGTTTTTAATCATCTCAAGTACTCTGTCTCTACCTGCAATCAAAACTCCTCAATTCCGCCCCATTATATTCACTCGTTAAAGAGGTGCCCCCCGAAGAGGAGAGGATAAATACGTAGCCCACTTTTAGAGGGTACCGTAAATAGCCTTCCCGTTTTCCTGCCACTCTTGCTTCCTGCAGTACCTTTCCATTCCACGAATTCCTTTCCTGTTGTTCTCTGTCTCCAAAGACAAGCCGACAAAATCTGAGCAGAAATCTCTTGATTTAATAAATATATCCTGGCCAAAAAAATAAAATATATATATATATATATATATATATCCTGGCCATAACCTAGCTGTCTCACTCTGTAAACTATGCCCTAAGCAGCAGTATTATGAACAAATACTGCATATGAAAATACATTATGGGATAATGACTTTGCGGAAGATTTAATACAAGGTTCCTATGAAGAAAATGAATCCAGTGCAATTATGATGCATTTGCCAAAAAAAAAAAAAAAAAATCATGCTTTTTTTTAAAAAAATAGATGGTCTAATTCTATTGCATAAATAAAACATTTTATGTGTTAAAATCCAATTAAATAGTTGAAAATAACACAAGAACTGGAAGAATTTAAAGCTTTTTATTTTCCATTCCCGTGTATTGAATACGTATGTAATAGATGCCAGACACTCTTGTAAATGCTGGCAACACAGCAGTGAACGAGACAAGGTGTTTATACTCAAGATGCTTATATTGGAAGGTACAGACAATAAGCATAAATAGGGAAATCTCAAACCGCTAATTCTTATAAGGAAAACAAGCAGGACAGTGGGGTAAAGATAAGGGTGTTATTTTAGATTGGGGGGCATCAGAGAAGCCCTGAGTAAGTGACATTTAATCTGAGACCTGAATGACAAGAAAGATCCAGCTATGGAAATACCTAGAGTGTACTAGGTAACAGGAGCAACTAGTACAGAAGCCACAAGGAGCAAACAAACAGCCATTCCTCTAGACCTTGGTAGTATTTCTCAACCCCAGGTGCACATTCTGAATGACCTAGGGAGATTTAAAATTTACAAATGGCCAGACCAAATGACTCAGAATCTCTAGAGGTCAGTGCCAAGCATAGTACTTTTTAAAAGCTCCCCAGTGACTCTAATGTGCACCCATGGTTAACCATTGCTCTAAAGCTCTCAAAGAATGAGAGCGGCATTAGCATTACCTGGGAACTTGTTGGAACTCCAAGTTCTCAGGACCTACTTCAGCCAGACCTATTAACCCAAAACTCTGGGGTAATCCCAGGAAAAAAAAAATAAACATATATATATATATATGTCATAATCAATGGAGTCAGTGAAAAGTGGAAAGATTTAGGATATGTTTTAGAAGGAGAACTGCATCGGGGGGATTGGCTGATACATTAATTAGATGTGAAAACAGGTGAGGAAAAGAAATCAAACATGATTTCTGGGTTTGTAGCCTGGGCTTCTAGGTGAATGTCTGTGCCCTTTCTTGAAAGGTCAGATGATGCAGCCATCTCCCCAGAATGCTTTACGGACTCTTGTCTTTACAAAAATCCTTAACTGCCTGGGCAAAGGCTGTAGTTGGTGACTGGGTAAAATCACACAACCAAAAACCAGTCTCTTAACTCTTGATCAAAAGTCCAAGGGCTTTTCCACTAAATCATGCTGCCATGGGTCCCTCATTTGCTATATTAGCATTGATTCGTATTTTCAAGGATTAATTCTGTAAGGATTTTCAGGTATAGGGTCTTGAGGTTACTCTTGAGCCACAGTCATTTCTGGAGCCCTCCTACTTCCTGTTCTCATCCCTGTATAAAATGCTCCGCCCCTTCCTTTCTGACCTACTTATCCTTAGATGCCGGTCCAAATTCCTCCTCAGTAAGAGGAGGTCTATGCAGTAAGACTTCCTGGTTTCCTGTTCCAGTCACTTGTCCGTCTAGCTCCTCTAAGCCAGTGGTTCTCAGCCTTACTTACACGTTGGAGTTCTCCAGGAAGTTTTAAGAACAGATTCTCTGGTTTCACGTCAGGCATATGAAAGGTGGGGAGGGAGATACAGAGGGTCTGTAACTGTGTAACATCCTCTAGGTTTTGATGCACAGTCAACATTGAGAAACACTGGCATAAACTATATTCAGAAATAAATTAAGTACTTACCTTATGATATTCCTTGGATTGTTTATATTATTATATATTTAGCATTTATTTTTTTTTTAATTTTTTTTCAACGTTTTTTTATTTATTTTTGGGACAGAGAGAGACAGAGCATGAACGGGGGAGGGGCAGAGAGAGAGGGAGACACAGAATCGGAAGCAGGCTCCAGCTCCGAGCCATCAGCCCAGAGCCTGATGCGGGGCTCGAACTCACGGACTGCGAGATCGTGACCTGGCTGAAGTCGGGCGCTCAACCGACTGCGCCACCCAGGCGCCCCTATATATTTAGCATTTAAAGTGTACATATATAGTATTTAATATTTCACATATGCATATATACGTTCTGATGCTTAGAAAAGAACACTTACTCCTCCCCTGCCATTTCCTTCCATACGGGAGGAAGCTCAATTGGTAATAATAGGTCCAGTCTCTCTGTGCTCTTTTATTCCCTGTGTCCCGGGTCCAGGGAGAAGTGACTTATCTAATTGGTGCATTTAGGAGACATAAAGTGGGTTTGCTGAGCTTGGCTCCTCCCACATTCCTCTAGGGTGTGAGCTGCCTTAAGCCTCATAACTGTGCAGGCTTTCAGCATAGGGAGGGCCACACTAGTTCAGCACTGCCTCAACTTAGGGTTTAATTAGCAGGCCTGACCGGCTCTCACATTATTATGTGTTCTCTGACCTAGTCTTTATTATTCGTAAAGGTGACGTTTGGCCTCCACATGTCTTACTGTTGTTTTTTTTTCTAATTTCTCAGTTGAACCACATTGTTCATTGTTCCGTCGCAGCAATCCCATGCTGTTTTTAAGATAACTAAGAAAAGGAGTCATGAATTCAGCATGTGTGTATTACCACTTAGTAGGTGCTTGTCAGATATTGATTGGCCCAAATTTTTTATCTCTAAAGCATGGCAGTAAGCCTGCATTTTAGTCATTTGATTTCTAAGTATTGTGGAAAGGATTATGCTAAATGTGCAATGGATACAAACTAAGATTCCTGCCCTCAAGGAAAACCTAGTTCTAAATTAAGTGTTTACCAAAGACTTCCTTGTGCCAGGTACTGTGCTTGCCAGTAGCCATACAAAAATGGAATGTATGGGGCACCTGGGTGGCTCAGTTGGTTAAGCTTCTAACTCTTGATTTCATCTCAGGTCACGGTCTAACGGTTCATAAGATCGAGCCCAACATCAGGCTATGTGCTGACAGTGTGGAGCCTGCTTGGGATTCCCTCTTCCCCCCCCCCCCACCCCTGCTCCTCCCCTGCTCCTTTTCTCTCTCTCTCAAAATAAATAAACTTTAAAAAATAGATAAAATATGCTCCCTTACATAAAAGAACTCAAACTGGCTCAGCCTTTTTCAACACTGACCCTTCCGTGCGTCATGAAATCAGTTTAATGAATCATGATAGGTACCTTAAAAAACAGAATAAAATAGAAGATACCACTGTGTATCACAAGTACTAAGGGCAAGCACTACTCATGAAACTTGTTTTAGTTAACTATGTATGTGGGTGTGTGTGTGTATGTGTGTGTGAACTGAATTACAATGCAAAATACATTCTTACTGTGGGTTATAGTTTTTAAAAAGTTGAAGACCTACAGTCTAGCAGAGGAAGCCAGACATATGTATTTGTGACTGTATGAAATATTATTGTACCTGTAACAGGAATTTTACAGATCAGATCAAGGCTCAGGGAATCCAGAAATGTAGGAGTAGGTAAATGGTAGAGCCGACATCCAAACTCAGGTCGGTCTGATTTAAAAGATAATTTTGTTTCCATTGGACCACAAGACTGAGATGACATCAGGCAGGTTCTCAGGAAAAGGGGAAGATGGAAAAGACATGAGCAAAGTCTTGAAGTCACTCAAATGCATTTTGTGAGTATATACAGGGGAGGGGCAGGGTCCTTAAGATCCCACGGAAAATATACATTTCCTTTCAGTTCTAATGACCTGGGAGTAGAGGTATAATATGGTGGCTGAGAACTCCTGTTCTGTAATTAGACTCTGGGTATGAAATCTGACTTGGTTGGGTTAGTTCATCTCTCTAAAAGTTTAAACCACTTCCACGTTGGTAAACATTGTAATATTTGTGAACCTTTGTAAAATGGGCATATAAACAGTGCCTTCTTCATAGGGTTTTGAGAATTGAATGTGTTGCTACAAAGAGCTTACTTAGCACAGTGCCCTACACTTAGGAGGTTTTCAGTCAATGTTAGCTATTAATTTTAATGAATAACCTAATGTATTCTAATATAATAGAAGGAACAGAGCAGCCCAATTGGTTTCATCCAATTCATTTTTACTTAATTTGGAAGAGGGTTTGATCAGAGAAGCAGAACCACCATGTGTGGCGATATGGAATAAGGCAACTGCTATAAGAATTCAAGGCAGTTGTGTGAGTGATAGACCGTCTATGCAGGCAGTTGCCTCCATGTCCAGTGTTGATCCTACAGTTGCTAGCCCAGCAGTTGAGAAGGAAAATTGGATGTGAGTGGGGGCAAGGGCAAACTGGGACCGACATGTATTACCCAGAAGGACTAACGAGAACCCACATCCTCCTCTCCCTACCTCCATCCTCAGTGCCTCCCATGATGGTAAGAGAAGCCATCTAGGGGTTGGACGAGGCATTCTTCCTAGGTGTCTGTCTCTCTGGGTCTTCGGGTGGCTTTCTTAAAAGGACACTAGTCATCAGATTTAGGGCCTGATCTGGAAGGGCCTCATCTTAGTATAAATGATGATATTTGCAAAGACCCTCTTTCCCAATAAGGTCACATTCTGAGATTCTAGGTGGACATGAATTTGGGGAGAGGAGAGGGGACAACACCATTAAATTGTGCAGGTGGAGGAACTGCAGCTGGTTGTTTCCCCATGACAATAGGGGGGTTAGCTGCAGGTCAGAGACAGTGTGCCTGGCACCTACCACTAGCCATCAGAGCATTAAAAAAATAATGTGGCAGCTGCTTCATTTCTTCCTCCCAAACAGCATTCAAAATGTCTCTGTTGAGAAAAGGAAACAAACCATAAGAGACTCTTTTTTTTTTTTTAATGTTTATTTTTGAGAGCGACAGAGACAGAATGCGAGTGGGTCAGGGGCAGAGATAGAGGGAGACCCAGAATCCGAAGCAGGCTCCAGGCTCCAAGCTGTCAGCACAGAGCCCGACACAGGGCTCGAACCCATGAGCTGTGAGATCATGACCTGAGCTAAAGTCGGTCGCTCAACCAACTGAGCCACCCAGGCACCCCAAACCATAAGAGACTCTTAAAGATAGAGAACAGACTAAGGGTTGATGGAGGGATGTGGGTGGGGGATGGGCTAGATGGGTGATGGGCATTAAGGGGGGTACTGTGGTGATGAGCACTGGGTGTTGTATGTAAGTGATGAATCACTGAATTCTACTCCAGAAACCAATACTGCACTGTATGCTAAATGACTAGAACTTAAATACAATTTGACAAAAGGACAAAAAAATGTCTCTGTTGGCCAATACTGATCCAGAACCGTACAGGAAAGGGAATTCTAGGAAATTCCAGCTTAGCTAAACCACAGTACAGTAAGTCATTGAGGATTTTTTTTTTCTCAAATAGGGAAATAACCTGATGGAAATGTCTTAAAAACTTTGATCTGGCAGCCGAGTGGAGGAGAGATTGGGGGTGAAGGGGATTGAAGATGTTAAGAGATCATGGGCATAGTCTAGGAGAGTGGTCTCTAAACTCTTTTTGATTGTCCTTTTGGTAATGGTAGACAGTATGTTACGGAACCAGGCTGGAACACTGGTGGAAAAACCAAGGGGGCACTCAGAGATCTTGGTGGATCGGAGATTTATTTAACACTGGCGGGCTCATAGGAGACCATTTCTCCTAAGATCTGAGCACTGAATGCAAGTGGGGAGGGTAATTTATAGTTGTTAGCTTCCATATCTGTGGGGGTTTTCAGGTGCACAGCAAACAAAGGAAGAACTGGAGGAAGGGTGTCTAAGCTAGAGACCAGAGTTTGTTTTAGTCCCATCGGCCATCTTTGGTGCAGTATTTTATTCATTTCTCCAACAAGATCAATAGGGCCGACCGTCTGGTAGAACGCAACTTAAAAATCTGAACTGAGAGAAACTCTAAATGTCAAAAACACTAATAACATAATGAAGAATAACCAGTCCAAGATCAGAGAGGAGACAGAAGTGGAAATCCAGAACCAAGAGCTGGCGTTTAAGGGGTCTTTTACCCAGAGATGCAACGGGGAGGTCCTGAAGAGAATGCTGAGCAGTTCTTCCCAGAGCTCTGGGGACAAGAGCAAAGCTGGAGTCCCGGGCTCAGGATGCTGGAAGACTACCAGGCCAGTGGGGCTGAGAAATCAGAAAGCCACACCACAGGAGTGAGAGGGAACCAAAAATAAACGGGCAGCCTGGGTCAGCTTTGCCTGATCTGGCTGACCCAGAAAAGTTCAAATCCTGAAATTGGATTAAGGAAATCCTGGATTACTACAGCCCCAAGGCCTGGCAGAAACAAATTAAGAAACTCACCATTCTCGGACTCAAGTTATTTTTACAAATAAATTTTCGAACACAATTCCCAGCACGTACTCAAGCTTTTTTTTTAATTGTTGTTTGCCATTCTTAATTAAAAAAAAAAAAAATTAGCACACCTTTAACACATATTTATTTGCTTACAATATGATAGAGACCAAAAAAATATTAAAATTTTCAAAATGTTATGCCTAATGGTAAGAAAACATTTTAACACCACTGTTTAGTAACCAAGTACCATAACCAAGTACCACAAACTGGGTAGCTTAAATGACAGAAATATATTCTCTCACAGTTCTGGAAGCTAGAAGTGCCCAATCAGGGAGTTGGTTGGGCCACGCCCCTTCAGACGCCTTTAAGAGGAGAATCCTCCCATGTCTCTTCCAGCCCCAGGCATGCATTGGTTTAAGGCAGCGTAAACCTAATCTCTGCCTCCTCTTTACAAGGCTGCTTTCCCTCTGTGCTTCTGTCTTCTCTTGTAAGGACCCAGTCATTAATTTAACTGAAGTTTATCTTCAACAACCCAATTTCCAAACAAAATCATTTTGAGATACCGAGGGTGAGGATTTCAACTCATCTCTTTGTGGGCCACAATTCAATCCGTTAACAATCACCAGTCCTCATTACAATAAAGAAGATCTTTTGAAAGGGTTAATGTTTTAGATCCAGCAGCTCAATGATCTAAGTTCAGTTCACCTTATAGTTCATTCTAATGTTTTTTCATAATTGTAAGAGATGCCTCAGAAAGATCCGGAGATCCAAATGAAAGCAGAGCATCTCTGACTGACTTTCTGAATGGGGATACACATTTGTCAACCCCATCCATTTATTATACAAAGAGTTCCGTAAATATTCAGTTAGTAAATTTCCATCCTTCCCGTGTTAGTTGTTCTTGAGCACTCATTGGGAGATGGTGCATTTTTATTATTTTTATAAATAACTTAACAATCCGTGAGGACTCTTTGGAAAGTTGGAGACAAGTGAGAAAAGTTCTGGTTTCAAGTTTGTGAGTGATGCAACTGTGTAGTTTTTGACAAGTAAGTCATAGAACAGTGGACGTGTTTTCAAAATATTCTGTCCATCATGTGCACTTCTTTTCAAAGTAACTACTTTCTTCTTTATTAAGACATCCTCTTTATCTTGAGGAAACAGATGAGATGTGGCTGTTTTTCCAAACTGTCAGCTACCTACTGTACTATAGACAGCCACTCTATCATTTCATTGCAGAAAAGACCAGCAAACTTTGTACTGTTGGCTTCTGGGACGACACCGACCTGCCACCCATGTGTACCCCCTTCACGGTGCCACACTGTAGCTCCAGCTGTAAGGAGCACTTCAGGGGTTGGCTTGCCCACCCCTTCCTAGGCTGTCCACAACCAGCGACTGATCCACACACGAATACAAACATCTGGCCATTTGAGCACAACTCAAGACAACTTGAAAGAACCGTTCTAGCTCCAGAGCTCCTGTGGGGTCAGCCCCAAGAGTCATTGGCCTGCGGTGCAACTTGACTTCTCCTTCTGATCAGACCTGCTTCCTTCTTATTCTGCCTTCTACTCATGTTGCAAACCAAGGGCATGCCCTTCATTACCATCTTGAGGGCTGTGTCTCAGAATGTCCTTCAATAGGAACCCAACCTGGACGCCAACATCTAAGAGAAAATAATGCATAATTCTTTGCTAAGAGAAAATCAGAAAACTCCTGTGTGGTACAAAATATTTGTCGGCCATTCTGATGAGGACATATTCTTTTTAATTCTTGTTTTTACGTAAAATGAAGCCCATCGGAAACAACTCGTAGCAAAGAAACCGTAGCACACAGTGATCACCAAAAGTGGAGCCCCTACTATACCCTCAGGTTACTGCCTGTTTCTCTAGTTGACAAGTGATCATATAGCATAAGGACAAGTGAGGGCCTCAGCGTCCTTATAGTAGTAAATATTAGGAAAGGTTACTCTCTTTTTCAAATAAAAATATTTACTTTCTTATATTTTCCTTTTACGTTCTCAGTGTATTATATTTCACATTCCACTCCTCTGGGCAAAAAGCCACAAGAACTGAACAGAGGATATAGCAAAGGAAGGGCAGAAGGGCCCAACACTATGGAGACAGGACCCATGAGTTGTCTGTGCTGCTCAGGGCACACAAAGAGCTAATGATAACTTCCAGATTGTGACCCCAAGTGACTTAATGAAAGTCAGCACCTTGAACAGAAATCTTTGACTTGGGGAGCAAGGTGACATTTGCCATGCTGGATTTGGATCGTGATGGCAGGATGTCTAGATAAAGACATTCAGAGGAGGAGCTCCAGGGCCAGCTGGTGGGGGGGGGGGGTGGTGGTGGTACAGTGTGTGGAGTTTGCTCATGAAAGCAGTCAGGCCACTTTGGGAATGTGAAAGCGAAGGAAGGGATGAAAGTATAAGAAAAGAAGGTGACAGGATCAAAGTAGTGTTTTTAAGATTACACCTAGAGGGGCGCCTAGGTGGCTTAGTTGGTTAAGCATCTGCCTTCGGCTCAGGTCATGATCTCACTGTTTGTGAGTTTGAGTCCTGTGTTGGGCTCTGTGCTGACAGCTCAGAGCCTGAAGCCTGCTTCAGATTCTGGGTCCCCCTCTCTCTCTGTCTGCCCCTCCCCCACTTGCACTCTGTCTCTCTCAAAAATAAATAAACATTTTTAAAACAATAAAAGATTATACCTAGAAATCTTGGGGGGGGGAAGATTAGGCCCAGCAGGCCCACTTTGGCATATTAATATATATTTTTTTAATGTTTATTTATTTATTTTGAGAAGGAGAGAGTGTGAGCAGAGAAGGGGCAGAGAGAGAGGGAGAGAGGAAGAGAACTCCAAGCAGGCTCCGTGCGGTCAGCACCCAGCCTCATGCAAGGCTTGATTCCATGAACTATGAGATCCTGACCTGAGCCGAAATCAAGAGTCCAACACTTAACTGAGCCACCCAGGCGCCCCAGCATATCATATTGGTATTTTAAATTAAAGGTGCAGGAGAGACAGCATATACAGGATAGACACACCGATCTTCCTTTTGTTCATGAAAGCAGAAGATAAAATTCCCATGGGAAAGATGCCCTCCCTGCACCAGGAGGAAGGAAGGCATTCTTGCCACCAGAGCGGAGAGTTGAGGTCAGGAGAGATCTGCATAAACAAACCTGGTTAAACTAACCCTTATCTTCCTGGCCACTTCTCCACCGTCAACTTCCCTGGACCAGCGCCTTTGTCTTGTCCCGTTTTCACAATTGACTGCCCTTTGTCCAAACTACAAGCATGGACCCTAACTGCTTCTTGAGATCCTCATTTTTCTTGCGAAGGCTCCCATGTACATGTAAAATCTCTAAATACAACTTGTATGCTTTTCTCCTGTTAATCTGCCTCCTGTCAGCTTAATTCGTAGGCCGATCTGGAGACCCTAAGAGAGTGGGGGAGGAATCTTACCTCGCCTGCAAGCCTCAAGGTGACATCAAGGAGGCCAAAGAGGTGCAGCTTTGGGTTAATGAAGTCCAAAGCGAGGGCATGGGGAGGAGGCAGGGAGGGAAAGGAGAGGATGGGATCAAGAGCTATCACTAAGAAGGGCAAGCTCTGTGAATGTGGGGACCCAGGGAGAGGTAAGAGTCCAAATTTTCCCTCTAGACCTTCCTTGGAAAAATATCTACACTGTCTCCTCCTCTCATTCTGACCTCATGGAAATCCACATAAGCATGCTTCCATTTTTAGAAGTGGTTTAAGTTATAGTTAGGCATGGAACACACACCAGCTTCTCTATGGCAACTTAGCTAACTATAGTAATAGATTTTTATCTATACAGATTGTAGCAGCTGGTCACTAGCAAGAGGGTACGTGTGGCTGATCCTTGCTTTCTTGGTCTCCTCATTCCCACGACAAATAGAATATTCAGTTGTACAGATGAAACGATGATATTGTAGCTGTTTAGGTCAATTTGTTAGGTTTTCTTAAGGATAGGCTAAACAATTTAGAACTTTAAAAGATAGAGAGGGGGGCGTCTGAGTGGCTCAGTCAGTTGAGCGTCCGATTTCGGCTCAGGTCACGATGTCAGGGTTGGTGAGTTCCAGCCCCGCGGTGGGCTCAGTGCTGACAGCTCAGAACCCGGAACCTGCTTTGGAGTCTCTGTCTCCCTCTCTCTCTGCCTCTCCCTTACCTGCTCTCTGTCTCTCTCTCAAAAATAAACGTTAAAAAAAAATTTAAAGATAGATACTCTTACTTTCACAAGGGAATAGATTGAACATTTGTAATGGATACTGTCTTCATCTGTTTGGGCTGCCATAACAAAAATACCACAGACCGGCTGGCTTAAATAACAGACATCTATTTCTCACGGTTCTGGAGGCTGGGAAGTCCAAGATCAAGGGATCAGGACATTCAGTGTCTGGTGAGGGACCACTTTCTGGTTTATAGAAGCCTGTCTTTTCACTGTGTCCTCATATGTCCAAAAAAGAGAGAGAGAGATCTCTGGGGTCCCTTGCACAAGGGCACTAATATATATATATATATATATATATATGTACATATATATATACATATGTACATATATATACATATATATGTACATATACATATATATATGTACATATATGTGTATATATATACATGTATATATATACATATATATGTATATAATATAATATAATATAATATATATAATATAATATATATAATATAATCACCTTCAAAAAGCCCCATCTCCTAATACCATCATTGGGGGGGGGGGGCTAGGAGTTTTTTTAAGTTTATTTATTTATTTTGAGAGAGAGGGAGAAAGAGAGGGAGAGAGCAAGCAGGGAAGGCGCAGAGAGAGAGGAAGAGAGAGAGAATCCCAAGCAGGCTCCGCACTGTCAGCGCAGAACCCAACACGGGGCTGGAACTCATGAACCGTGAGATCATGACCTGAGCTGAAGTCAAGAGTCAGATGCTCAACGACTGAGCTACCCGGGTGCCCTGGGGGCAGGATTGTAAGGTATGAATTTTGGGAGGACATAAGCATTCAGTTCATAACATATCACGCTTCTTTCCTGTAACAGCTCAGCCTATCTTATTTATAAATACCCCAGCTATTTCTGCCTATCAGAAAAATGGGCAACAACAGAGAGAGGCACTAATACAAAAGAAATGAATTCCTAAATCACATGCTGTTTTCCTTGGTGATACACAGAATGGAGTTTGTTTGCATCCTTCAGTTTGAACAATAAAGCCCCAACACTTGCATTGCCAGAGAAATGTGACATTTTACTGGATCTCTCTTTTCTAGTACAAAAATTTTCATTTCTAGTAGAATATTTTCCCCCCAGGATAGTTTGTCAATCAGTTGATGACATCTGAATCAAGACTGGGGAGAATCGCCTTCGGTGATGACTGAAGACACTTTTATTGGACTTGTTATAGCTCACGTCACAATTTTCAAGCCATTGTTCAAAAAGCACTTGTCAGTACAGTACTTTTTTACCCTATCATGAAAATGTAAAATTAGGCTCAAACTCTTTACACTGTAACTTAATTGAAGTCTAACAGTAGCTGATAACATTCCTATTGTACTTGTTTACGATGTTTACGATTTAATCTTCACCTCTATTCTGCTAGGCAAAAACTATTATGATTCCCATTTTATAGATGAGGAAGCTGAGGCAGGGAAGGTTAAATGTCTAGCTAGACCAAAGTTGCATAGCCAATAAATGGGAGAGCCAAGGTGCAGGCCAGACAGTGAGCTCCAAGTCCGAGCTCTTAACCACTCTACTACCCTGCCTGTGTAAGGGAGGGGTGTCTGGTTATGGGTGGAAAGAACACTCCAGCTTGCCTCCGTAAAATGCCAAGAATCAGACATGTAGTCATGTTGTAGATGGGGAAGAAAATCAAACTGGGACCTATCATATAAAATTGCTCCTGAAAGACGGGGCAGGTCCTGTCTGCCATTCAGGCTATGCTGCGGCCCCACCTTCCAACTTTCCATCTCACACAATAAGAAAGAAAAAAAAAAAAGTACACGTGTTAGGAATCTAAAGGCAATACAGTCTTCTGACATTTTGTTGGTGAATAGTAATCAAAACCAAAAAGACAGAAAGCTGAAAGTGTCCTCCAGTTCAAACTTTCAGGTCACCAGTCATTCACAAGTTGGGAGAAGCATTTTTTTTTTTTAATGGATTGCAATAGAATAACAATGTCGGAGTATGTTTCATAGAGTAAAGGTATCATTTTACTTATGAAACTTATTTTTGTACAGAATCACAGCCTAAATAGATATCTCTTACTGTGGGTTGCAAACAAAAAAAAAAACTTTGATATCTGCTGATCCAGTAGTCGATATATTCCCTTTCCCGAGAGACTAGAAGCAAATCTTCACTCAGCAGCGGCTGTCCATCTGAACTGAAGCGCACGCTTAAAAATTCAGGCCTAGCACTTACCACTTACTTGGGCAGTTTTTATTGCCTTCAGAATAACTCTAGATTTACAAGCACCCAGGTGGCTTAATCAGTTAAGTGTCCGACTCTTGATTTCCGCTCAGGTCACGATCTCAGGGTTCGTGCTGTGCTGACAGCATGGAACTTGCTTGGGATTCTCCGTCTGTCCCTCTCTCTCTCTCTGCCCACCCACTCCCCGCTTGTGTTCTCTCTCTCAAAGTAAATAAATAAACTTTAAAAAAAAAAAGAATAACTCTAGATTTATATTTAAGACTGTTGTTTAACCTTTGAATCTTGCAATTGAACCTTGCAATGTTCTATTTTGTTTTTACCTAAAACTGTATAGATTAAGCTAGAAGAGATTTATAGGTAAATGCCTCCAAAAAGTGGAGTTTTTCCAACAAAATAATTGCCCAAGAACCTCCAGTTCTTTGCTATTCAAAGCGCGGTCCATAGACCCCTGGAACTAGCATCACCTGAAGAAGAATCTCACGCCCAACCTCAGGCCTCCTCAGTCAGAAGCTGGAAGACCCCCAGCTGATGGGTATGCACTAATCTCATCCTTTGCCTCTCTATAAATCGGGACTTTTAGATACTAGCAGGGAGAATGTTCATCGATTTAGATCTAATAGAGCTTTTCCCAAAATTAGAAAACAGCAAGAGAGAATAGTAGGCACAAGTTATATCTTGCCTCTCGCCACATATTTATAATTTTATAAGTTACATCTTGCCATAAATACACACACACACACACGTATACACACACACACAAATACATATATATATACATATATACATATACATATATATGTATATATAGATAGATAGCTTTACAGATAGGCATGGTTATTTATGTCTTCATTCATTCTCTGGTCACCTCACTACTCACCATCTCCTCTGCTTGCCCACCTGCTCTAACTCACCTCCCTATTCGTTCCCACCTCCTCTCCTTCTCTCTAGCTACTTTCTACTCTGTTCTCTCTCAACCCAAGCACAACATTAACCTTTTGTCCACTTTGCTCTTAGGATTGCACATCTAAATGTTTTTATGCACGTAGGTATAGCCTTATTAGTTTATATCTATGGTAGGTTTAATAAAATTTCTTAAGGGGGCTAATGAAATGCATGAAGAAATTTCAGTTTTAAATTGCTTTTACTGAGTTTATGATCTAGGAAATATGGGGAAGAGGTACAAAGATGAAGGGGATATTGTTCCTATCATATTTTTTACAATCTTGTAAAGAGAGAAGTGTGAAATGTGTTGTATAGAAATGCAGATCCTATGTTATAGAAGCAGAAGCAGAATTCATTTTGAGACACTCAGAGAAACGTTCCCCAAGAGGTAGTTTTGCAGTGGCCTTCTTTCTTTCTTTCTTTCTTTCTTTCTTTCTTTCTTTCTTTCTTTCTTTCTTTCTTTCTCTCTCTCTTTCTTTCTTTCTCTCTCTCTTTCTCTTTCTTTCTTCTTTCTTTCTTTCTTTCTTTCTTTCTTTCTTTCTTTCTTTCTTTCTTTCTTTCTTCTTTCCTTCCCTCCTTGTAAGCTTCACACGCAGCGCAGAACCCAACACAAGGCTTGAACTCATGACCCTGAGATCAAGACCTGAGCTGAGATCAAGAGTCAGAGGCTTAACCAATTGAGCCGCCCAGGGGCCCTTGCATTGGTCTTTTAAGAGTGATTGACATTTCAGGGCTCCTAGCTGGCTCAGTCAGCAGAGCACGTGGCTCTTGATCTTGGGGTCATAAGTTTGAGTCCAGTGTCAGGAGTAGAGATTACTTAAATAAATAAAGTTGGAAAAAAAAATAGAATGATTGGCATTTTTATAAGTGGAGAAGGCAGAGAGAAGAAGAAGAACGAGCATGTCAAATGAGCATGGTGGGTGTTCTCAGGGAACAATAAGCAACCACAGCACCTACGAATGGGTGGGACTGGAAAAATAGGCACTGCCTAGTCATGGAGAACTCTAATGTCATGCTCAGGCAGTAGGTTCAATTCTAGAGTCTAAGGGAAAACACTCTTGTTATATCAAATGTTATTCTTTCTCCAAAACCCAACAGGAGTAATTTTGTTTTCAGACACAGAGCTGATGGTGCCCTGTCTGCAGCATCTACTCTAACCCCCACCCCTTTCACCAGCTCCCAGCATTCTTGAGTCCAAGAGCAAATCTCCCACCCGTGACCCACAGGCCCCTGATCTGACCCTGCCTCCCTCCCTCCCCTCCCTCCCCTCTCCCCCTTGATCTCTTTACAGGAACCTTGTTTGCCTTTCGCTTCTGCAATCATCCAGGCTCCAGAGTGCCACACCGTTACTTTCTGTGCCTGGAATGCTCTTCCTCCTCCTGCCCACCCTGGTCTTTAGCTGGTCGGCACCTGCCCATCGACTTCCGTTCATCTCAACTCAATCACTGCTTTCTGACTTAGTGGACGTAAGTTAGGTCTCCCTGCTACATATTCACAGAGTTGTATCCTTTCAAATCACATGTTACAGTTCATAATTAAACACTTGCTGATCTCCTCATTTGGCGAAAGCGCCACAATAAGATTGTCAACTCCCAGAGGACAGATTTCACATCTGTTGAGCTCAACGTGAAATTCCTGCCCTCAGCACTATGCCTATCACATAGTCTGTTGAATGAGTAGTTGCTAATGTCATAATTTGTACTGGGTTTTGGCAAAAAAAACTCAGAAGACAACAAGGAGAGTTTGGAGGCTCGAGAGCCCTATGTGAGCATGGGAGGCAAGGGTGTTGCTAGAGAGAGACGTATAGTATCACAAATGTCTAATTTTCACCAGGTATATATTTGCATTGTAAATGTGTAAATTATAAACACTTTAATGACATATGCATCCGTATTTCTTTTTTCTACAGGATCTATAGAAGACACATACCATTGGTCGATGAATAGTTTATCACAACGTATTTGTTTGAGAAGAAGAAGTTTGCGAAACTTCTTTTAGTATGGAGTATAAATAATATATGCTCCAGAGCCTATATTTGAAAACCACAAGTCAAAAATCTCACACAGGCAGGAATCACCTATATTTATCAAGAGGGCCACATAATTTCTTCAGCAGAGGGTGCTAAAATGTAACTTTGGCACAGTGAAGCTTGCTTAACATGTTTGTTTAGTTGCATAATAGATTTGCCTATTCCGTTCTAATGGTCAGATACAGCAAATACATCTAAAAAGGACTAGTCTAGTAGAATATGGATATAAGAGCTCATAAAAATTTTATAAGGTTTTTTTCAATATTGAATGAAATACAAAGGTAATTTCCTCTGTGCTATCTTGTCACTTTGTAAAATACTTAACATTCAAGGGGGTAAAACTTGTTGTAGGGTGCCATACAAATAATACAATATATATTATACGTATAGTATACCTCAGGTAAGTTACCAGAAGATTGGAAGATGAGCCTTTTTGGAAAGGTTGGCAAAATCATCATCAGTCCCTCAACTTTGTAGAGGGCGTGTTATCACACTCATCAATCCAAAAACTTTGTGGAGGTTATCTTCAAGGTTATCTGGAGGCCTATTTGTTTACTCCTCAGAAGCTTTTTAAGAAACCCTAGAATCAGTCAAGCAAGACTGGGTAACGCTGCCATAACAATCTCAGTTTCAGCGATTTCAACAACAAAGATTTCTTTCTAGCTCATGCTTCGTGTCCATCACGTCGTTGTCCAGGGGTTGTCCTTACAAGGGGAATCAGGTTGACGGAGTAGCCCCCATCTTGAAAGTCGCCAGTCACCATGGCAGAGGGAAAGAACAGCACGGGCAACTAGGCACTGGCTCTCAAGGCTTGTCCGGAGGTGGCATCCATTATCTTTGCTCACACTTTCTTCACTAAAGCAAATCACGTGGCCGTGTCACCTAACATGTAGAGTTTAGGAAATACAACACATGCATATGGGAAGAAAGCCAGAAATATCTGGCTGATAGCCTTTGTCACTACCACATGCTACAAATGCGATAATAATTAAAAGTCGTCAGAAATAATACAGCAACATTGACTTTGAAGTTATTTTATCTTCCAAGTAAGGGATTGTAGGCTGTATCGCTAACTTTCTTCCTTAACGATAGGAACTGTTAGCACGGATAATTAAGCTATTCTCCTTTTGGCTTTTAAATTCATTGCCACGTATGATTTGGAGGGGAGGGGTGGAGTGTAGATTTACTTCTTTACTTAGGATTTGCTTTGATTAATGTTAAAACCGACTTGTCTTTTCTGAGCACACAATAGCTGCTGTGGGTGTGAGAGGATGGAAGAGATACAACCAGGATGGGGAGAAAGGGTCAAGCAGCTGGAAGCTAACCTTTTGCTGCTGATGGGTGACAAAATAGAAACGAAAATTTGCTAACCAGCATTCCCTTTTCGCTTAACCTCATGAAGTCAGAGAAACAGGTTTCTTTAGTAAAGATGTAAAATGGAGGTGCCCGGGTGGCTCAGTCTTTAAGCATCTGACTTTGGCTCAGGGCATATCTCACAGTTCGTGAGTTCGAGTCCTACATCGGGTGAGCTCAAGCGCCGCATCAAGTGAGCATGAGCCCTGCTTCAGGTAAAACACCTACCCCGGATGAGCCCCACTTCCCTCTCTGTCTCTCTCTGCCCCTCACTCACTTGCACCCTCTCTCTCAAAAAAAAAAAAAAGTTGTAAAATGAAGTAGTCCTTCCAAGTACTGAAAAGAGGAGTTTTCATTTCCTTTTATTTTTTTTTTAAGTTTTTACTTATTTATTTTTGAGAGAGAGAGAGAGAGAGCACATGTGGAGTCTGGGGATGGTGCAGAGAGAGGGGGAGAGAGACAGAATCCCAAGCAGGCTCTGAGCTGACAGCAGAGAACCTGCCGCAGGGCTCAAAGCCACGAACCATGTGATCATGACCTAAGCCCAAATCAAGAGCCAGGCACTTAACCGACTGAGCCACTCAGGTGCCACAAGTTTCATTGCTTAATGTAATAAACCTAAAGGAATCTCAGGTGGCTGTGCCAGTAAGCAGGGAGTTTGACCGCCTTCTGCAGTGACAGCTGTCACTGCTCACCAGGAACAATCCAGGGTTGTAATCAGGTTGTAATCAGAGAGGCACAAAACTTGTTATCTGGGGAACAAGCTCCCCCGCCAAGATGGAGCTGGCAAGTTGCCTGACCTCAACAAAGTGGAAGGAAGTTTTAGGTCAGAAGCAGGCCACAAGGACCACGGCCACTGGCAATCCAAACACGATCCTCGGCTTTTTTAAAGGGACCAGCAAAGAGACGATTAGCAGTGGATATGGATGATCAATATGCCCTTACTCTCACCACCCTGACCTAGATCCTGCCTGGACAGGGGGTGGAGGCAGGTGAGGAGTTAGCTCCCACCTACCTAAGGTGCAAGTTGCTGAGTTGTGGGGAAAGCTGCAAGGAATGCTTTGTGCATTTCTGCAAAATCAAAATCAACAGTGGGGAACAGACGCCCCAAGTAAACTTCGCAAGAATGCAGTATTATATTTCAGTATTCATCATCTTCACTCTCCAGTCACCTGAACTTTGCTGATGTCCTACTCATCATTCAGGGGCCCTGAAGCTCCCAGGTTCTCCAAAAGCTTTTTCTAATCCCCCAAAGCAGAATTCTTTCTCTCTCTCTGTTCTGTATCACTTTTCACCCGTAGCTCTGTGATACCGTGCACCACAGTCCCCTTGTCATTGCACCTGCTTGTGTCTGTCGCCTTCTACCCCAGCTTCTGGATTGTGAGCATTTGGAAGGCAGTGATCAAACATCATGCCTGGGTGGCTCAGTCAGTTAAGCATCCAACTCCTGGTTTTGGCTCAGGTCATGATCTCACGGTTCATGAGTTCAAATCCCGCATCTGGCTCTGCACCCTGGAGCCTGCTTGGGATTCTCTCCCTCTCTCTCTCTGCCCCTCCCCTGCTCATGCTGTCTCTGTCTCTCTCAAAATAAATAAACTTTAAAAAAAAGTATATTGTTTATAAACTGATAAGAATCGTTAATATTGTACACCTAAAACTAATAGAACAGTGTATGTTATCTACACTGGAATTAAATTTTTTAAAAAACTAAAAACAAAAAAATTTTTTCAACCCATCAGTAGTAAATAAATAAATAAATAAATAAATAATAAAAACTTATAAGAGGGAAAAAGAGAAACTATAGACCAAAAGAGAATTAAAAGATATATCAATCAGGTATAATGTAGGGGGTCTATTCTATAGATCCTAACTGAATCTGACTGAACACTGACTTCATCGGTATTAAGGAATTATTGTTAATTTTTTACGATGTGACAATGGTATCGTACTTATGATCTTTAAAAAGAAGAATCCTTACCCTTTAGAGACCTAGCGTGATACATTTACAGGTTAAAATTTACAGTATTTGGGATCTGCTTCACAAATAGCTAGGGTGGGATTAAGGGAACCAAGTAAAGGCTCAGATGAGATTAAATTGGCTGTTGGTTGATACTTGTTGAAGCTGGGTGATGGGTACATGCAGTCCATTCATTGGAAGTTTTGAAGTTTTCCACAAATACTTAGCTACTTGAATATATTTGTCACGGGTTGGGTTTCCCCTGGGAAGCAGTCTCAGAGATGGAGAAAATTCTCTGGGGAATGCGCTTGGGATCAGCATCTGTGAGGGAGTGAAGGCAGGAAGCCCAGGCAGTGGAAGGAGGATTCACTTGATCCTATGGGTGCTCAGGCCGGGATGGCACATCATTGGAACTAGCCCTTATATCCTCACGTGACCGGTCCCTTAAATGTATCCATGACCTGGGCAAAAGAGAGGCTACAACTTTGAGCCAAGCAGCAAGGTTCTCCGGCCTAGACTAAGTCCAGAAACACGCTCGACTACCTGAAGCCAACACTCACAGCAACCAGGAGAGTAAGTGAACGTGGACA
The DNA here is from genome assembly GCF_018350175.1 of Felis catus. Classification (NCBI taxonomy): domain Eukaryota; kingdom Metazoa; phylum Chordata; class Mammalia; order Carnivora; family Felidae; genus Felis; species Felis catus. The sequence continues at coordinate 17,597,947 of NC_058372.1, forward strand.
AGGATAAATATTGGTCAGTAGCGACAAACCAACCAACCGACCCCTTTTCATTCCATTTCAAGTACATTATCTCCATCTTTCGTATCCTCAACAAAGACCGCCTCAAAGCAGGCGTTTTATTTCTGTATATATTTCAGGGAGTCAGTTTTCTCTTCATCGCTGTCTACCAGTTATAACTCGAGGAAGACCTGTCCTTCCACAGAAGAGATACTTACACACTTCTTCCCGGCTGATGAGTAGCTTCCTCCAGACACCTTCGAGAGGCAGCTAGAGAAGGTAAATACAAATACAGAAAACTCCTAGAGAGCCACATTCGTTAACACGTTATTGCAGCCAGTTTTGTGTTCCACAAAGGCTGCGTGGCAGATGTCTGGTTTATCTCACTAGGGACTCCTCTCGCTGAAGCCAGGGCAAGTGTGTGCATAACCAGCCCTTCTGTGTGCATAACCAGCTAAAACTTGCAGCCAGAGAGCAGTGACTCAGTTTCAACGAAGGATAAAGCAATCCTTCCTCTCTTCTGCTGCAATATTTTTAAAAATTTTTTAAATGTTTATTTTCGGGGGGGGGGGGAGACAGACAGAGTGCAAGCAGGGGAGGGGCAGAGGGAGAGAAGGAGACGCAGAATCTGAAGCAGGCTCCAGGCTCCGACCTATCAGCACAGAGCCCCATGTGGGGCTTGAACCCACGAATCGTGAGATCATGATCTGAGCTGAAGCCGGGCTCTCAACTGACTGAGCCACCCAGGCGCTCCTAGGTTTTTCAGTCTTATTCAATGGTCTGTCAGTGGAATGGGAGAGCAGTTCTATCTGGGTGCAAGCCACAAGGGGGTGTATAGTCTGACAAGAATGTAATAACATGTTTTAAATGAACTAAAACATCTGTCTGACTTTTATCATCACTATGTGAAGGGGTTGAGAGCCGGGCAAGGATAAGATGGGTGGCTCTCTGGCTGTGTGTAGAATCAGCTGAAGTCACTTTCTCAGCTCAATTTAGCAGGTAGCTGGGCTGGGATGGAAGGTCCAAGATGGTTTAAGTTCCACGTCTGGTGCCTGGTGTTCCTCCATGTGACTTTTTTCTCTTTACTTGGTGTCCCATAATACAGTGTGTGCTTGAGCTTCTTTGCATCCGGGTGGCTGGATTCCTCAAGAAATACAGAAGTTGCCAGTCCTTTTATAGGTAAGGCTCAGAGCTGGCACACGATTACTTCTGCTGTATTCATTGGTCACCGTAAGTCACAAGATCAGCCCAGGTTCAAGGGGACAGAAACTAGATTTTTACCTCTTGCTGTGCTGTCAGGAAAAAAAACAAGGGATTGATGGCATTCATCTTCAGGAAAAATATTTTAAAATGTCACATAAATATGGGACAAATGAAAAGAGAGAAGTAACTACCAGAAGACCTTCCCCAAAAGGAAAGGTCAAGGAAATTCCACAGGCAAAGGAACAGAAAGTTGGATCTATGAAAAGAAATGAAAATCTCCAGAAGTGATTAAACTGAAAGTAAAATATAAAAGACATTATGTTTTGGGGCACCTGGGTGGCTCAGTTGGATGAGCGTCCAACTCTTGATTTCATAGGCATGAGTTTAAGCCCCATGTTGGCTCTGCACTGGGTGCCAAGGTCACTGAAAAAAAAAAAAAAAGACATTTTGGGTTTTTTTTGTTATTTATTCAATCATTCCTTTTAATTTTTTATTTTATTTAAATTCAAGTTAGTTGACATACAGTGTAGTCTTGGCTTCAGGAGTAGAACCCGGTGATTCATCTTGTACATATGACACCCAGTGCTCAGCCCAAAAAGTGCCCTCCTAACACCCATCACCCATTTAACCCATCCTCCCACCCACCTCCCCACCAGCAACCCTCAATTTGTTCTCTGTATCTAAGAGTCTCTTATGGCTTGCCTCCCTCTCTGTTTTTCTCTTATTTTTCCTTCCCTTCCCCTATGTTTTTCTGTTGTGTTTCTCCAACTCCATATATGAGTACAGTCATATGATATCTGTCTTTCTCTGACTGACTTATTTCACTTAGCATAATACCCCTAGTTCCATCCATGTTGTTGCAAATGGCAAGATTTCATTCTTTTTCATTGCTGAGTAATATTCCATTGTAGATATATACTACATCTTCTTTATCCACTCATCAGTTGATAGACATTTGGGCTCTTTCCATAACTTGGCTATTGTTGAGAACACTGCTATGAACATTGGGGGGCATGTGCCCCTTCAAATCAGCATTTTTGTATCCTTTGGGCAAATACCGAGTAGTGCAATTACTAGGTTGTAGGGTAGTTCTATTTTTAATTATTTGAGGAACATCCATACTGTTTTCTGCAATGGCTACACCAGTTTGCATTCCCACCAACAGTGCAAAAGGGTTCCGCTTTCTCTGCATCCTCACCAACATCCGCTGTTTCCTGAGTTGTTAATGTTCGCCATTCTGACAGGTATGAGGTGGTATCTCATTATGGTTTTGATTTCTATTTCCATGATGTTGAGTGATGTTGAGCATCTTTTCACGTGTCTGTTAGCCAACTGGATGTCTTCTTTGGAAAAGTGTCTATTCATGTCTCCTGCCCATTTCTTCACTGGATTATTTGTTTTTTGGATGTTGAGTTTGGTCAGTTCTTTATAGATTTTGGATACTAACTCTTATCCAATATGTCATTTGCAAATATCTTCTCCCATTCACTTGATTGCCTTAATTTTGTTGATTGCTTCCTTTGCAGTGCAGAAGCTTTTTATCTTGATGAGGTCCCAATAGTTCATTTTTGCTTTTATTTCCCTTGCCTTTAGAGATGTGTCAAATAAGAAGTTGCTGTGGCCAAGGTCAAAGAGGTTACTTCCTGTTTTCTCCTGTAGGATTTTGATCGTTTCCTGTCTCACACCCATTTTGAATTTATTTTTACATATAGAATAAGAAAGTGGGCCATTTTCATTCTTCTGCATGTTGCTGTCCAGTTTCCCCAGCACCATTTGCTGAAGTGGCTGTCTTTTGCCCATTGGATACTCTTTCCTGCTTTGTCAAAGGTTAGTTGGCCATATATTTGTGAGGTCCATTTCTGGGTTCTCTATTCTAACCCATTGATCTATGTGTCTGTTTTTGTGCCAATACCATACTATCTTGATGACTACAGCTTTGCAATACAGCTTGAAGTCCAGAATTGTGATGCCTCCAGGTTTGGGTTTCTTTTTCAACATTACTTTGGCTATTCAGGGTCTTTTCTGGTTCCATACAAATTTTAGGATTCCTTGTTCTAGCTCTGTGAAGAATGGTGGTGTTATCTTGATAGGGATGGCATTGAATATGTAGATTGCTTTGGGCAGTATCAACATTTTTAAAAATTTTTTACTGTTTATTTATTTTTGAGAGAGAGAGAGAGAGAGAGAGAGAGAGAGAGCACAAGCAGGGAAGGTGCAGACAGGGAGACACAGAATCCAAAGTAGTCTCCAGGCTCCAGCTGTGAGCACAGAGCCTGACACGGGGCTTGAACCCACAAACTGTGAGATCATAACCCAAGCCAAAGTCTGTCACTTAACCAACTGAGCCACCCATGTGCCCCAGGTAATATCAACATTTAACAGCGTATGTTCTTCCAATCCATGAACATGGAATGTTTTTCCATTTCTTTGTGTCTTCTTCTATTTCTTTCATAAGCTTTCTATAGTTTTCAGCATACAGATCTTTTACCTCTTTGGTTAGGTTTATTCCTAGGTATCTTATGGTTTTTGCCGCAATTGTAAATGGGATCGAATCCTTGATTTCTCTTTATGCTGCCTCATTACTGGTGTCTGGAAGTACAATATATTTCTGTATGTTGATTTTATATCCTGTGACTTTGCTGAATTCAGGTATCAGCTGTAGCAATTTTTTGGTGGAATCTTTTGGGTTGTCCATGTGCAGTATCATGTCATCTGCAAAGAGTGAAAGTTTGACTTCTTCCTTGCTGGTTTGGATGCCTTTTATTTATTTTTGTTGTCTGATGTCTGAGGCTAGGACTCCTAGTACTATTTGGGCAACAGTGGTGAGAGTGGACATTCCTGTCGTATTCCCTTAGGTGGAAAGCTCTGTTTTTCCCCATTGAGGATGATATTAACAGTGGGCCTTTCATATATGGCCTTTATCATGTTATGTTCCTTCTATCCCCACTTTCTTGAGGGTTTTTACCAAGAAAGGATACCATGTTTTGTTTGTATCTCTTGAAAGGATCATATGGTTCTTATCCTTCCTCTCATTAATGTGGCGTATCATGTTGATGGATTTGCAAGTACTGAACCAGACTTAAAACTCAGGAATAAATCCCAATTGATTATGGTGAATAATTCTTTCAATGTACTGTTGAATTAAATTTGCTAGAATCTTGTTGAGAATTTTTGCATCCAGTTTCATCAGGGATATTGGCCTGTAATTGTCCTTTTTAGTGGGAGAATTTGGAATCAAGGTAATTCTGGGTTCACAGAATGAGTTTGGAAGTTTTCCTTCCATTTCTACCTTTTGGAACACTTTGAGGAGAATAGGTATTAACTCTTCGTGAAATGTTTGGTAGAATTTCCCTGGGAAGCTCTCTGACCCAGGACTCTTATTTGTTGGGAGAATTTTGATAACTTATTTAATTTTTTTGCTGGTTATGAGCCTGTTCAAATACTCTGTTTCTTCCTGTTTGAGTTTTGGTAGTGTGTGAGTGTCTAGGAATTTGTCCATTTCTTCCAGATTGTCTAGTTTGTTGGCATGTAATTTTCCATAGTGTTCTATAATAATTATTTGTATTTCTGTGGTGTTGATTACGATCTGTCCTCTTTCATTTGTGATTTTATCTATTTGGGTCCTCTTTTCTTGTTGAGAAGTCTGGCAAGGGGGTTGTCAATTTTGTTTATTCTTTCAAAAAAACAGTTCTTAGTTTTGTTGATCTATTTTTTTTTTTTTTGGATTCTATATCATTTATTTCTGCTCTAATCTTTATTATTTCCCTTCTTTTGCTGGCTTTGGGCTTTCTTAGCTGCTGCCTTTCTAGCTCCTTTAGGTGTAGGGTTTGCGTTAGGTTGCTTCTTGAGCTGGCCTGAATCGTAATGTATTTTCCTCTTAGGACTGCCTTTGCTGCATCCCAAAGGGTTTGGACTGTTGTGTTTTCATTTTCATTTGCTTCCATGTATTTTTTTAATTTCTTCTTTAATTTTCTGGTTAACCCATTCATTCTTGGTAGGATGTTCTTTGACCTCCATGTATTTGGGAGCTTTCCAATTTTTTTTCTTGTGGTTGATTTCAAGTTTCATAGTGTTGTGGTCTGAAAATATTCATGGTATGATTTCAATCTTTTTGTATATGTTGAGGGCTAATTCGTGACCCAGTATGTGATCTATTCTAGAGAATGTCCCATGCGCACGTGAGAAGAATGTGTATTCTTCTGCCTTAGGATGAAATGTTCTGAATACATCTGTTAAGTCCATCCGGTCCAGTGTGTCATTCAAAGCCATTGTTTCCTTGTTTATTTTCTGTTTAGATGATTTGTCCATTGTTGTAAGTGGAGTGTTAAAGTCTCTTACAAGAATGCTATTACTACCAATGAGCTTGCTTGTGTCTGTGATTAATTGATTTATATATTTGGGGTTATCAAGTTGAGGGCATAAATATTTACAAGTGTTAGCTCTTCTTGATGGATAGACCCCTTAATTATGACACAATTCTCTTCTTCATCTCTTGTTACAGTCTTTGAAATCTAGTTTGTCTGATGTAAGTATGGCTACTCCAGCTTTCTTTTGACCTCCATTAGCTTGAGAGATGGTTCTCCATCCCCTCACTTTCAATCTGAAGGTGTCCTCAAGTCTAAAATGAGTCTCTTGTAGGCAGCATATAGATGGATCTTGTTATTGTTGTCCATTCTGATATGCTATATCTTTTGACTGGGGCATTTAGTCCATTTACATTCAGAGTGATTATTGAAAGCTATGAATTTAGGGCCATTGTGTTATCTGTAGATTTCATGTTTGTGGTGATATTCTCTGGTCCTTTGTAGTCTTTCCTGCTTTCTACTCACAGAGTCTTCCTTAGAATCTCTTGTAGGGCTGGTTTAGTGGTCATGAACTCCTCTAGTTTTTCTTTGTCTGGGAAGGTCTTTATCTCTCCTTCTATTCTGAATGACAGCCTTGCTGGATAAAGGATGCTTGGCTGCACATTTTTCCTATTAAGCACATTGAATATTTCCTGCCACCTCCCTTCTGGCCTGCCAAGTTCCAGTGGACAGGTCTCCTACTAACCTTATGTGTCTAACCTTGTAGATTAAGAACCTTTTGTCCCTAGCTGCTTTCAGAATTTTCTCTTTATCTTTGTATTTTTCCAGTTTCACTATGATATGTCATGGTGTTGACCTGTTTTTGTTGATTTTGAAGGGAGTTCTCTGTGTCTCTAGGACATGGATGCCTGTTTCCTTCCTCAGATTAGGGAAATTCTCAGCTATATGTTCAAATAAAATGTCTGCTCCTTTTTCTCACTCTTCTTCTGTAACTCCTATGGTATGGATATTGTTTTGTTTCATGGAATCACTTAGTTCTCTAATTCTCTCCTCATAACCTAGTAATCTCCTTTCCCTATTTTTTTCAGCTTCATTATTTTCCATAATTTTATCTTCTATTTCACCTGTTCTCTCATCTGCTTCTTCCATCCTTGCTCTCACTGTACTAGTTTATTTTGCATCTCAGCTCTAGCATTTCTGACTTCATCCTGACTAGTTCTGAGGTCTTTGATCTCTGCAGCAAGGGTTTCTCAGGTGTCTTCCATGCTTTATTCAAGCGCAGCTACTAGTCTTATGACTTTTGTTCCAAATTCTTGTTCAGATATACTATTTATATCTGTTTTGAGCAAGTCTCTGCCTGTGATTTCTTCTTGACCTTTCTTTTGGGGAGAATTCCTCTGCCTGATCATTTTGGCTAGGTTTCTGTCTTTTGCACGTTTTATAAGTGTGTTATGTGTCCTGCACCTGACAGTACTACCATATTAAAAAGGGGTCATACACTGTCAAGGGCCTGGCACCTCAGGAAGTGTTTCTAGTGTATGTGGTATACACTCTGCTGTTGTGTTTTGGCTGCTCTATCCCACTGGTCAGTCCTCTGCCGGGCTCCCCCTTGCTTGTAGTGGTTGAGTGTTTGGATCTTTAACTAGGTGTGCTTTTATTTGTTTGTTGAAGTAACCTTGGGAGGGGGGCGGGGAAGAAAGAGGGCTAGCCCCTAAAAAGAGAAAATGGAAAGGGGAGAAAAAAACAAACAAACAGAATATCAAAAAACTATAAGGCTGACTCCAAGGAAGGAGAGAGGAAAAGAAAGAAGGAGAAAAGAATAGAAGCAAAGAGAAAAGAAGAAGAAAGAATAGAATAAAAAAAGTCTGATCAAAAAGTTAAAACTATATAATAAGAAATGACAAAAAAAAAGTTATAAACCATGAGCATGATTCCAAAAGAAAAAAAAGAAGAGGGAGGAGAAAAAGAAAAATAAAGAGTTGTCTGTTGGTTCCTGGGATGGTGGCTGTGCTGACCTGGAAGAGATGCTGGGTGTGTTGGGACAGTTAGTCTTGCTCCAGTAGATAAGCAGTTGCCGGGCACGCGGGGTTGGGGTTTGGTATAAGTGTGTCCCTCCTCCACCAGGGGCCACTTTGCTGCTCTCTGAAGTCCCATCACGTTGGTGTTGAGGGAAAAATGGCGCCCCCCATCTCTCCTCCCCGGACTGAGGATCTCAACTCTTTCTATTCAGGCAGCCCTCACAGAATAGCAAGGGCAATCAGCTTGCCCTGCACCACAATTCCCTGCACCTTCCCCTTGGTGATTGGCTGGGATTCAAAACCTGAAGTCTTAAAGGACCTGGCAAGGTGCAGATCCACTCCCCTCCTCTGGAGTAGACCCCCTCCACCGTGCTGATGAAATGCCTTTGGCAACTGCAGGGAGTTTTGCCTTGGGGAGGTAATAAACTCTCTACCAAAGTACTCTAGGAAGAGGACTGTTCTCTTTCACCGTACCCTGGAGATTGCTACACCATGCTATGCACTCAGGATAGTTTCTTCCTCCCCAGGAGTGTGCACCACAGCTCCGCTTGGAAGAAAATAGTATTTCCAAAACCTCAGAGTTTCAGCTCCAAAGGCTGTTTGCAGAAAAGAATATATACACTCAGAACTTCTCCCTCTCTATTCCATGGTCCAGAGAGATTTCCTCTTGTGCTGATGCCACACTTTCACAACTCTCTCTTTCTCTCCCTGTTGTCTTTCCACAGAAAGGGTTCCCTTTCTTCCTCAGCCCCACTGTGTTATCTCCCCCAGCTCACATACATGCACCTCCATTCTGCCAAGCCTTCTCCCTCCAACTGTGGAAATCCTTCTGCTTCTCTGCAGATCTATTTCCTGGGTGTTCCAAGTGATCTGACCTTAGTATAGCTGTGTTTGAAGGATGAGGAAAATGTAGATCCCCTACTTCTCCACCACTTTAACTCTCTTCTTGACATTTTGTTTTTAATTGTGCTGAAAGATAATTGATTACTTAAAGAAAAATAGTATCAGTGGACTGTAGAATTGTGGCATATAAAAGAAAAATATATGCCAATGACAGCACGAAGGATAGAAATGGGGAGTTGGAAGCATATAGTCATAACATTCTTATACTATGTGAGAAGCAGTAGAGTATTATTTGAAGGTAGCCTGTGATAAATAAAAGATTAGGGCAACCTAATTATATAGAATACATAATACTGTGAACGAGTTTGCTTACCTGACATTGGGTAAAGCCAATATTCCACCCAAAATGACAGAATGCACATTGTTTTCAAGTACATGTGGAACATTTTCACCAAGATAGGCCAGATGCCAGGCTCACTGAATAGATTCATATTCTGAAATGTTTCCACAAATTTAAAAGAATTAAAAAACCATATGTAGTATGTTTTCTAGCCATAGCAGAATTAAACTACAATCCATAACAAAGAGAAATCTGGAAAACCTCCAAATCTTTGGAAATGGAATATTACTAAACAATATATGGGTGAAAGAGGAAATCACAGGGGAAGTAGAAAATATTTTGAATCAAATAAAAATGAAATAACAACATATTAAAATGTATGGGATATAGCTAAAGCAATGCTTAGAGGAAAAACTATGCTGTATATGCTGATATCAGAAAAGAAGAAAACTTAAGTCAATAATCTAAGTTTCTACCATAAGGAATTGGGAAAGAAAAGTAAATTAACTCAAAACAAGAGAAGGAGGGAAATAATGAAAGAAGAGCAGAAATCAGTGAAATTGAAAACAGAAGAAACAGCAGTGAAATAGTGAAACCAAAAGTTGATTCTTTGAAAAGTTCAATAAAACTGATAAATTTCTAGCCAAACTAATCATGGATATAGGAGAGGACTCAGATTACCAATATTAGGAATGAAAGAAAGAACATCACTACAGATCCTACAAACATTTAAGGAACAATAAGGAAATATGATCATGTATAAAATTATGCCCACAGACTTGACAATTTAGATAAAATGGACAAATTTTTTGAATGACACTAATTATCAAAGCTCACTCAAATAAAAATAAATAATCTGAATGGTCCTAGGTCTTAAAGAAATTGAATTCACATTGGAAATTTTTCTAAGAAGGAAAACTTTAGGCTCAGATGAGTTCAATGTTATATACTACAAAACATTTTAAAGAACAATAGTATCAGTTCTAAAATCACAAATTTCTCCAGAAAATAGAAAAGATGGGAGGGGGGCGCCTGGGTGGCTCAGTTGGTTGAGTGTCCGACTTCAGCTCAGGTCATGATCTTGCAGTTTGTGAGGTCAAGCCCCGCGTTGAGCTCTGTGCTGACATCTCAGAGCCTGGAGCCTGCTTCAGATTCTCTCTCTCTCTCTCTCTCTCTCTCTCTTTCTGCCCCTCCACCACTCATGCTCTGACTCTCTCTCCTTTGGAAATAAATAAATATTTTTAAAAAATTTAAAGAAAAGAAGGGAGGACATCCCAACGTATTTATTGAGCCAACTTGATTCTGATACCAAAACCAGACTAAGACATTAGAAGAAAACAATAGAATAATAACTCTCAAGAACAGAGATATAAAAAAAAATCCTCAACAAAATATTAGCAATATAAGACTGAACAAACTTTATCCAGGAAATTGAAGTTAATTCAACATTCAAAAATTAATCAATAAAATGTACCATATCAACAGATTTAAAGAAGGAAAAATTATGTTATTATGTCAATAAACATGCCAAAACTATCAAATTTGACATCCACTTATAATAATAATAGAAAACAATTCTCAGCAAACTAAGAAAAGAGAGAATGTCCTCAGCTTAATAGGGAACATCTACAAAAACCCCAACAACCATCATTATACTTAATAGCAAAAGACTGAAAGCTTTACCCCTGATATCAGGAACAAGGAATGGATTTCCGCTGTCATACTCCTATTCAACATTATGTTGGAGGTCCTAGTCAGTATAACAAATCAAGAAAAGGAAATAAAAGGAATATGGATAAAAAGGAAGAAATACAGCTGCCTCTATTCACAGGTGACATGATCATATATGTAGAAAATCTCAAGGAATCTACAAAAAAAGCTTCTAGAACTAATAAGTTTAGTAAGGTTACAAGATACAATGTCAATGCACAAAAATCAATGATAATTCTATATACTAGCAACAAACAACCATAAATTGAAATTTTATTTTTTTTATTTAAAAAATTTTTTTAACGTTTATTCATTTTTGGGAGACAGAGAGAGACAGAGCATGAGCTGGGAAGGGGCAGAGAGAGAGGGAGACACAGGATCTGAAGCAGGCTCCAGGCTCTGAGCTGTCAGCACAGAGCCCGATGTGGGGCTGGAACTCACGAACCGCGAGATCATGACCTGAGCCGAAGTCGCACACTCAACCGACTGAGCCACCCAGGCACCCCCAGAAATTGAAATTTTAAAAAATCATTTATGATAGAACAAAAAAACATTACTTAGTTATAAATCTAATGAAATACATGCAAGATATGCTTGAAACTACAAAGCATTGATGAATAAAGTCAAAGAAGATCTAAATAAATGAAACGAAATACTACTTCATGATAGAAAAACTTAATATTATTAAGGTGTCAATTCTCCCCAAACTGATCTACAAATTCAACAGAGTCCCAGTCAAACACTCTGCCAGAATTTTGGTGTAACATTAATAAGCTTATTCTAAAAATTTATATGGGAAAGCAAAGGAGCTGAAATAGCCGAAACAATTTTGAGAAAGAGAGTGGAAAACTTTCAAAACTTGATTTCAAAACTTACTCTAAAGTAACGGTAATCAATACAGTCTGGTATTGGTGAAAAGGTAAACACATAATCAACAGAACAGAAGGGAAAGTCCAGATGCTTACCCACACATATATGGCCAATTGATTTTTGACACAGGAGTAAGGGCAACTCAAAAGAAAGAAAAAGGATGATCTTTTCAACAAATGGCGCTGGAACTATTAGACATACACATACCAAAAAAAAAAAGGGGGGGGGGTAGAAAAGAAAAAAGTACTTTGACTTATCTCTTGCACCAAATATAAAAACTTACTAAAAATGAACCACATCAACCTAAATGTAAACTGTAACACTATATAACACTACAAAATTCCCAGAAGAAAATAAAGGGTAAAATCTTTGTGACTCTGGGAAGGCAAATATTTCTTATATACAATACCGAAAGCACAGTTCATAAAAGAATAACTTGGACTTCATCAAAACTGAGATTTCTTCTCTTTGAAAAGCATTGTTGAAAACAGAAAAAAGAAGCCATAGGATAGATAGAATAAAATATTGTACTGTACATATATGAGAAAGGATTTATATCCAGAACATATGGAAAACTGTCAAAACTCATCAATAACAAAACAAGCAATGCAGTAAAAAATGGGCAAAAGATTTGAAGAGATTCTTTACTAAAGAAGGCATGAATGTGGCAAATACACCATAAAATGGCTCAGGAAACACATTGAATGGATGGATGAAGGAATGAATGAATGAATGAGGCTTGGCTTTCCTGAATGCATTTGCTGATTAACTCCTTAAAATTCACGTTGATGATTATTATGGTAACTAGATTAAGTGAAGATTATTCTAGTACAACATACACACTAAAGCCAGAGAAAAGTATGTTGTAAGTATCTTTATCTCTGGACCCTTCTAGCAGAAAAAATAGTTTTTTAAAAGTCAATTACTTTGGGGGGCTCCTGGGTGACTCAGTCAGGTAAGCCTCGGACTCTTGGTTTTGGCTCAGGTCGTGATCTCACAGTTCATTAGTTCAAACCCTGCGTCAGGCTCTGTGCTGACAGTACGGAGCCTGCCTGCAATTCTCTCTCCCCCGTCCCTCTGTCCCTCCCCAACGCACTCTCTCTGTCTCTATCTCTCAAAATAAATAAACTTGAAAAGTTAGCTACTTTGGGGTGCCTGGGTAGCTCAGTCGGTTGAGTATCCGACTCTTGATTTCAGCTCAGTTCATAATCCCAAAGTCACAGGATCGAGCCCTGGGTCAGGCTCCACACTCAGGGTGGAGCCTGCTAGCAATTATCCCTCTCTCTGTCCCTCTGTCCCTCTCCCCTGCTCACAATCAATCCCCTGCCCTAAATCAATCAATCAAAAAAAGTCAGCTACTTTAAGATAAACACAATAAAGTATTTCATAGGGCCGTTTCCTGTGGCATTTCTTGATACAAAATGATGCTATCATACCAACTTCATTTGATTCAAACAATTTAGCGGGGCCAATTTGATTTGGTCCATGTCTTCAGCTTTCTAAAGATCTGGCTTAATACAGGAATGGATAGAGACTATTTGAATAAGACTACAAAAATGATGAATTTCCATTAAAAAAATCTCTCAATTAGGCTTTTGATTGGTATCAGTGGGTCAAGATAATGCTACTAGACAGAGTGTAGATGGACGTCCATTAATGACCCTTACAACGTGTCCCAGAAGACACATAGTAAGCGTTTCTGTCTTCTTTCAAAGCTAACAGTTTATTTCTTCGGCTCTCCTCATTTAAGCTAAGAATTAAAAGTTGCTATTACCTTCTTTTCATGAAGACTTTCTTAGATGTCCTTTAGAGGTCTCTGAGACTATGTACATCTCCCTTGGTCTCTACTATTTCATATTTTAAATATTGATTTCCAACCTATGTTCTGGCAGAATCAAGGATCTTGAGTCATCTCATTAAAACGTGTTTTTTTTTTCTACTTGTTTTTTTCTTTTTACTGAACTAAAGGCTATTGACCTGTTAACTCAGCCTGTTCCAAAGGATATCAGTTTGTTTGAAACTATTTGTTTAAGGAATTCAAAAGGTGGTCAGGCCTTTGTGTTTATTCTTATGCTCTGAGTAGTCTTATGAAAGGGCGTGCTTCTGTTCTGGGAGGTAGTCTGGTTACTGAATACAGCTTAGTCTGGATGATGAAATTATGTATAGTCGTTGGCAGAAGTTCATTTTACAAGTTCAGTACCTGCTAGATAGTTTGGAGGTGAGCGTGAGGGTTGGTGGGGAGCAGAATGAGTCCTCCATATGGTAAAAGAGGCCATCCTCCACATATAGGGTCCTTAATGACTACTATGTATCAAAGTTAAGAATGTAGTGACTTTGGTTTATTAGAAATGATATAAATCGATGCACCAGGAATTTTAGCTATTGGTGTATTGCCTTTTAAAGCTGTAGACCTTCACACAAAAAGCAGGTGAGCGCAAGTTCTATTGGACACATAGCCATGCTTCATTCAGTTGCACTATGGGAAGGACGATCAGCACAGGCACACATGAATTGAAGGATGTGTATTTTTAAGAACAAAAAATAGAAATGCAAAAGAGCTAAATTTTATCTACTTCATTGGTAAAATTTCTGGGCCACACACTTGCTGGCTAGACTTATGCTGTCACATATGTAAGTTTTCCTAGTTCAGTGAATTGCAGCTAATATTAGAACTCAACAGATCCCATGGGCACTGGCTCAGGCGGGGTTTCTTCGCTGCTAGTGCGATGTTAAGGTCCTCCATCAGAAATGGGGAGATAATGCTAGAACGTGCAAAACCCTGACTCCTAACGCAGCCATCATGCTTAATATAGGATAGCTAGAAATATGTCTTCCATTGTTTTGGTAAACACTTCAGCCCTGGCCTGGTGCAGGCCTCAACAAAGTAATGTCACATTTTTTTCATGATATTGCTTATATAAATGATATTGTATGCTCAGAAACTGCATTTCTATTAGCCAATAATAAAACTATATTTTTCAAAGGCCTTTGAATCTAATGAGATTCTTATTAGGATGTCACAGAAACCCTAGGCGGCATATAGTCATGAAAAAAGGGGGTAAGGGAAGTGTATATTAAATATTAATTGAATGTTTGCTATGTGACAGAAGCTAAAAAGACCATTGAAATTAGCATTTTAAGGCAAATTCTGATATAAGCTGAAGTATTTGTAGAACAAAAGTAATTGCTAATTATCTTTAACAGAACTAGTTAGAGTGGGGACCAATTAGAATCAAGATTATTGCCTTATATACTTTTTATCCAACTAATTTAATGGTAGAACCAAATACTATTTTAAAAATTCTCCCGTGACTCATTCTCTTGAATTCTGACCTCTTCCCTTGGAAAGGATCAATCCCGTTAAAGTCTCCTGTTAATTTTTTTCCTTTCCAGAGCTTATATAAATAAAGAAATCCTTGAAAGCCACTCTAGTTAAGATAGAACATGGTATATATTTAAAAAAGCAAGTTGGGCAACAATAGTTAAGGTGGCCTTGTTGACACTGGCTAACATGAGTATTTCCAAATGCTATGCATTCTTAACTTATCTCCATGTCTAAATTTTGAACTCTCTCTGAATTTTTACATTGCTAGGGAACCAGCTCTTCACTGTATAATTTTATTTTTTAAATTTGTTTTATTTTTTGACTTTTCCTTACTTTATTATTTTATTTTATATTAAATATAATTTATTGTCAAATTGGTTTCCATACAGCACCCAGTGCTCATGCCAACAGGTGCCCTCCTCAATGCCTATCACCCATATTTCCCTCTTCCCCACCACCCCCCATCAACCCTCAGTTTGTTCTCAGTATTTAAGAGTCTCTTATAGTTTGCCTCCCTCCCTCTCTGTAACTTTCTTGTTCTCCCTTCCCCTCCCCCAGTCTTCTGTTAAGTTTCTCAGGATCCACATATGAGTGAAAACATATGGTATCTATCTTTCTCTGCCTGACTTATTTCACTTAGCATAATACCCTCCAGTTCCATCAACATTGCTACAAATGTCCAGATTTCACTCTTTCTCATTGCCAAGTAGTATTCCATTGTGTACATAAACCACATCTTCTTTAGTCATTTGTCAGTTGATGGGCATTTAGGTGCTTTCCATAATTTGGCTATGGCTGAAAGTGCTGCTAGAAACATTGGGGTTTATTTCGTCTTTCCCATGCAAATGCAACCATAGGTAATCAAAGAGCATATATGGGCAAACTTCTGGAAGTATTCTAGCTAATAAACGAAGAAGGAATGACAGAACTAGATTATCACAATTTCGCAAACCCTAATGAATGACTGGATGTAAACACTTGGCATCAACCACGGGTGCCAAAGCATCACAAAAGGAGCCACGATTGGATATCATGCGCCTCCTGATGGAAACACATGCTATTATCTCTGAAGCAGTCTTGCCAAAAATTTCTAACTTGAGTCTGAACAAGCCTCCAGAGCTGGCTACGGTTATCATTTTACAAAAACACAGAGGTCAGAAGCACATGCTAAACTGTACCCTGGGGATGCTGTCAAAAAAAAAAAAAATCCACACTGTGGGAAATTCTACTGTACAAACAAATTGCCAGAAAATGAAAAGAGATGGAGGGGGAGAGTGGAGATTAAAGAGACTTAAAGGTACATCAACCAATTGCAATGTGAAGACAAATTTGGGAAATTTGCACATTCAGTGTCTGTAATTAATGCTACTAAGAAATTATGGTTAATGTTTAACATATCACGATGGGTTTGTGATTGTGCGTGGTTTTTAAAAGATTTCTTGTCTCCAGTGATACATACTGAAATATTTACAGACAGGGGCACCTGGGGGTCTCAGTCGGTCAAGCGTCCAACTCTTGATTTCCTCTCAGGTCTTGATTTCATGGTTTGTGAGATTGTGTCCCTGGTCAGGCTTTGCACTGACAGCATGGAGCCTGCATGGGATTTTCTCTCTCTCTCTTTCTGCCCCTCCCCCCTTCTCTCTCAAAAATAAATAAACTTAAAAAAAAAGCAATATTTACAGACAAATGATTATATCTGGGATTTGCTTGAAAATAATAGAAAAAAAAACCCAAAATTATAGAACGGGGAGAAATATAGGGGCATAGATGAAACAAGACTGGCCATGCATAAATGATTTTTAAAGATGAGTGAGGGATGCATCGACATTCATTATTATTCTGTCTCCTTTTGTAGATGTTCAAAATTTTTCATAATTAAAAAAAATCAAATCGCCATAAAGTTTACACTTCATCTCCTCTTCTGAACCATAGAAAGTGAGTTTCTCTGCCAAATTTATCAGGATTCTCAAAGATAGGGTTATTCAACACAGCATGGTGTCAGAGAAAGAATCCAACAGGCTTCAGACTGCATCCTGGCTTCCCCACTTCCCGACTGCCTATGTGACCTCGGTACACTAATTCCGTTCTTTAGACCCCAGTTTCCTCATCTACTGTTGTCAGTCATTTGGCATGGTTCATATTAGATACCCGATAGTTACCTGCAAATACCACACTTGAGCTAAAAGAATGATGAGGTCATAAGCTGAGGCTGCCTGCGATAGCTTCCGGATGAATCTTAGGATCCCTTTGGTCTGTTTCCCAGATGTTGAAGAAGTTGCTTGGGTTGCAGTGATGCACGTGGTTGACATCTGGGCCAGGTAAGAGGCTCTTCAAGCATCTGCACCTCATTTAGATTCTTCATTTCTATCCCGTCTAGAAGACCCATTCACCAATACACTGGTCAAATAAAATGTTCACTATTTGGGAATTACTATCCTGTATCCTCACTGAATACCAACTAGAACAGATATAACAATGCACTAGCTAATTTCTAATAAAACTCTACTCTAGCTATTTTTTATTCCCCTGTCATCTCAAACCATTCAACTTCTGCTTTCATTTAGGCGGAATCAATATTTTTGGGTAGAGTTTTTTGTTGGCGTATATGGTTTTAGTATTGAAAATCTTTTTTTTCAGGAAGAGAAGAGAAAGAATGTGCAGGGCAAATCAGTCTAAGATAAAGCAAAGTCAGGGGAGGAGTCTAACGGGTTTTATCTGTTCGTGCAAATTTCACCATTATGACATTCACATTGTTAACATCTCAATCATTTACAATAATGTAAAAATGATTTCTTATAGATCAGCTATCTTTTAAGCTTATTTATTTATCTTGAGAGAGAGAGAGAGAGCACAAAAACAGGGGAGAGAGGCAGAGAGAGAAAGAGAGGGAATCTCAAGCAAGTTCCACACTCAGCACAGAGCCAACTTGGGGCCTGATGCCATAGTTGGGACCGTGAGCCAAAGTCAAGAGTTGGACACTCAACCGACTGAGCCACCCAGGTTGAGCCCCTGAATGGTTGGGTTTTAATCAGCAATTACTCTCTTTCCTCAATTGATTTCTAGGCTTCATGTTAAGTATGGGGTAGGTTTGCAACAAAAAGAGGCTGGGGGACTACTGTCTGGGGTTAATCATGGAAGGTACACCCGAGGTAGAAACAGCCACTCTATGATGTGTGTTGGAAAGGCTATTGCCTTGGGACAACTCCCCTTCCTTGTGAAATAGGCACTCTCACCTTATGCCTGTGCTACTTGACATTCACAAAAGAGCTTTTTAAAAGAATATTCAAAGGAAATAAATGCAGTTTAACAGAACCAGCAAATTTTAAAGACAATGGTAAAGACAAAATGTGAATGAATGCCTCAAGTAAATAAGATCAATTAAAGGAGCATAACAAAAAGACAAAAGATAGAAGTTAAGTGGCTGTAATGGCTCCACTATGGTTTCCTGAACTGGGATGTCTGCAGCTGACCAGAAGACATCATCTGAGAATGTCCTTCCAGGACCAGGTTCCCCAGGGCTGAGATCCTCAATGGTAGGGCCGCAGGGCAGAGGTTAATGGCCACGGTGTCAAGAAATATATGGATCTCCACCTACAAGAGTGGGTGAAGGTGATGATGGGCTTGCATCCAACTCTAACACCTGAGTCACACTTCTGGACATTCTGGCCACCTTCCTGTTCCTCAGACAAGCCCAGTTTTTCTCTCAGGGTATTTTCATTTGCCGTTTTCTCCACCTAGAGGGACTTCCTCTAGATTTACTTGTGGCTCCATAGCTGGCTTGTTCTGCCATTGAGATACTATCTGCTTAGAGAGGACTTTCCTAGCCATCTTATCTCAAGCATCCCTCCCACCAAGTCAACTCTCTACCATAGTATCATTTCTTTATGACATTTTTCTAAAATTATTTTGTTTATTGTATTATTCCTATAAAATACAGGCTTCATAAGAGAAAAGGATCTACCTATATTGTTCAAGGTCTTATTTATTGTATCTTGCTCCTACAGGGATTGCCACGTTTTTGTAAAGAGCCACGTAGATATGTGAGGATTTTCAGCTTTCAGGGTCGCTTGGGTGTCTCAGTTGGGTTTGAGCATCTGTCTCTGGCTCAGGTCATGATCTCACCATTTGTGAGTTTGAGCCCACATCGGGCTCTGTGCTGACAGCTCAGAGCCTGGAGCCTGCTTCGGATTCTGTGTCTCCCTCGCTCTCTGCCCCTCCCCCGCTCATATTCTGTCTCTGTCTCAAAAATAAACATTAAAAATACAAAAACCAAAACACCGTTCCCAACTTCCTCCTTCTTCTCCATAAAAGTAACATTCCTCTCCTGTGATGGACTTACCTGTGATTTGGCTGTAGCTTGCGTGTCTGAAATTGCAATTCTCTGCCCTTCCCGAATAAGTCCTTTTTTTTGCTGGTAAAATAACTGTTTTGTTTTTAAGGTTAACACAGGCCATGCAGTTTCTGTCACGATCACTCAACTCTGCCATTTTAGTGCAAAAGTCACCATAGACAATATGTAAATGTATGGGGAAGGCTGTGTTCTAATAAAACTTTATTTACAAACAGAGGCAGTTGGTCAAATTTGGCCCGTGGCTATAGTGTGCCGATCCCCGCTCTAGAACATTGTACTGAAGCATGGTACTCAGTCAATATGTCTAACTAAATCAACATAAAACGCTTCTTACCAGGATTGATCCGACGTAACAAATACAAAAACCCTGGAGAAAGGCGTTACATTAAGTTAAAGGCACATTATAAGTGAGTATTTTTCTTAGGATAAAATACAGTGGTGCTAAGTGTCAAAGGAGGAATGCTTCAGATGAAACCACACAAAAATATTAGACTCATGGAAAACAAAGCTTTTCCCACTTCATAATTTTGATGAGAACTAGAAGGCTAGAGCTGGAGCGGCAGTAGTTACAATGAGGACATTGAACCAGGGGGCAGATCAGGCTTTGGGACTATGACCTATTACTTGTTGGTCTTCTCTAACTTCTCTGAGATAGACTTTCTTCACCTGCAAAATACATGTATATATATACACACACATACATATATATACGCATATATATGTATATATGTATACATACACACACACACACACATATATATATGGAGTCTGATCCCTATTCCTAGGTTTAAGATTCTTAGATTATGCTAATGATCATTTCCTATAGCACTGTGTTCATGTCAGTGCCTAACGCATAATTAGGCTCCAGTTCTGTTATTGCTGTGCCTTAGCTGATGCACACGCTCCATGTAGGCATGCCCTACAGCTAAAGAAACATAAGTGTATTCCAGTTTTTGTGTAATCTATATAAGAGAGCAAAAATAAAAGGAAGAAAATCCTATAAAAGAATGTTGATGGCATATTAAAATATTTTTATTGATAGATAAATGAGGGGACTCTCTTGTTTCCTCTGATTAGAATGTTAAGGTACCCTCCCAGTTTTGTGTTTATAGAGGTAGAACCACTTCCTTTTCTATTTAATGAGATATGGGTGGGAAAAAAAATACCCTCTTGCATATGACGATGTCTCCTTTGTTTTAGTGACAAGGAAAGCCATAAAATAGTATTTTAAGAAATACATACGATATAGGGAACTTTTTAAAAATGTTTATTTATTTATTTAGAGCGTGAGTAGGGGAGGGGCAGGGAGAGAGTGAGAGAGAATCCCAAGCAGGCTCCCTGCTCAGCGCAAAACCTGTCGCAGGGCTCAAACCCATGAATGGTGAGATCATCACCTGAGCCAGAATCAAGAGTTGGATGCTTAACCAGCTGAGCGACCCAGGTGCCCCAGACGTAGGTAACTTTTTAGATCTCCTTCTGGTTCTAGCTACGTTTTTAGACAACAAATGTAAAATAACAGTTACCTGGCTAAATGGTAACGGGAAACAGCAGATAAAGTGTTAGAGTTCCTTCTGTGTTAACCTGGCGTGCTTTGCAAGGTACAGACGACATCCATGGCACAATTCCTGCCAGCAAATAGCAGAGAGCTTAGACACTGGCTATCACACGTCTTTTTCCCTTAAAGCTGTTAAAAAAAAACAGACTAAAGCTTTCCCGGAGCACCTGATGGACTTGTGTTCTCAAAATGTGGTCCATGGGTCACCTGCCTGCATCAGTATCATTTGTCATGCTTTTTAAAATTTGTATTCCTGGTCTTCACCGGAGACCCCGCATGGTTCCCAGGTCTCTGAAATTGATTAAAGCCTCAGGTGCAATTTACACACAATAATGTCTGAGAATCACTAGGTTAACAATTTCCATTCCAGACACCTGGGTGGCCCAGATGATTAAGTGTCTGACTCTTGATTTCAGCTCAGGTCACGATCTCACAGTCTGGGGGATCGAGCCCCGCATCAGGGTCTGCACTGTCGGCGAAGAGCCTGCTTGGGATTCTCTCTTTCCCTCTCTCTCTCTGCTTCTCTCTTTCTCTTTCAAAAATAAATAAATAAGCTTAAAAAAAAGAATTCCCATTCTACCACATCAGATTCATGATACAGTGAAATACAGATCTGGTATTTTTACAGTTCAATACCCAAAGAATGTAGAAGCTATTTTTATGGCTTTAAAAATATAAAATAATACATGTAAAAAAAAAAGCCTGAGAAATAAAAAATACCAAAAACACTATCCCATACTACTGTTATCGGGGGCAGGAGGGAACTCTGAGTATTTGGTGAATACTTCAGTGAATTTCCTTCTAGTCCCCGGATATCATAATATGGATCATCACAAGATTCTGAAAACTAATGTTAGGGGCTGTGTTTGTTTGTTCATTATTGTATCCCCAGCTCATACCACAAAGCCTGGCATAAAAGGTACTCAAATATTTATTGAATGGGCTTATTTCTGGGCTTCCTATTCTGTTCCACTGATTATGTGTCTATTTTCTTTAAGTTATTTTCTTTTGAGAGAGAGAGAGAGGGAGAGAGAGAATCCCAAGCAGGCTTTGTACTATCAGTGCAAAGCCTGATGCAGGGGCCTGATGCAGGGCTCGATCTCACCAGCTGCAAGATCATGACCTGAGCCTAAATCAAGAGTTGGACACTTAACCAAGTCACCCAGGGGCCCTTGTGTTTATTTTTGTGCAAGTACCATACCGTTTTGGTTACTACACCTCTGTTGTATATCTTGGAATTTGGGATTGTAATACCTCACGCTTTGTTCGTCTTTAAGATTGCTTTGGCTATTTGGGGGCTTTTGTGGTTCCACACAAATTTTAGCATTGTTTCTTTTAGTTCTGTGAAAAATGCTCTTAATAGCTTGGTGAGAATTGCATTCAATCTGTAGATTGCTTTGGATAATACAGACATTTTCACAATATTAATTCTTCCAATCCAGGAGCACGGATATCTTTCCATTGGCTTCTGTTGTTTTCAATTTCTTTCATCAGTTTTGTGGTTTTCAGGGTACAAGTCTTTTACCTTTCCAGGGCACAATATTCCTAAGCATTTTATTCTTTTTGGTGCAATTGTAAATGCAATTGTGTTGAATGAGTTAAGAGAATGAATGAATCAAACCGGCATCAAATTGTACATTTGGGTTCAGCCCTACAGACATTTTTTTATAAAAACATTCCAGCATTAAAAGGAATATCACTTTCTGATTTTCACAGGTGTCAGATCAATAACAAAATCAATAATTAATACTTTTGCACCAGGCATTTTTCCGGTGCCTTTTCATATTAATTCAATCCCAACAACAATATATAATGTGCCATTTTTATCCTCCATTTTATAGATCAAGAAACTGAAGCACAGAGATGTTAGGCAACTAAACCAGTATCACTCAGTATGAGGCAGGGCTGACTCCTGAGCCCACCAATGGTGAGATTTTAGAAGCCTTGGTTAATAAATACCTATCTGTTCATGGTCTAAAGTTACCCACCTCTTATAAGCACGTATGTACCTGATGTTTAACACTCCAACTACAGGAAACTAAATACTAGGTGATTATACGACAAGAGTTAGCTCTGACATCTTTGGTTATTCACTTTGCTGCTTTACCAAATTGCAAATACATCTGCAACACTTCAGGTATGGATGCTAGGCGTATTTGCAGGTACCTCTGTGCACATGCAGATACGGTGTTCCTGTCAACAAACACATTCACCTTTGCTTGCATTTCAGTTTACAGCATCGGCCACATGAAAAAAAAGCAAGCACACATTCTTAACGCTAATCACAAGTCTACCTTTCTCAGCATCGTTCACTCGGGCAACAAAAACTTTAAAAAATTAGAAGCTCAGGATCTAAGATGCCATACTTTCTATTCACAATTAAGGGTTAAACTAACCATCGGTGGCATTAGCTGAGAAGACCTTGGAATAAGACCCTCTGGAGACAGCATTGTGGGGGATAAGGAGGCTCCGGCTCAGACTGATCCACTCAGGACCTCATGCCAAACAGAACCCGACCGATAGACCTGGATCTAAAACACCCACATCCCGCAAACCTGCACGGGCTCGGGCCATTCTCCTTTAACGCGTGCCTGAAACCGCGGAGTCCAACTAAGAGGACCAGGAGCGCCCTGGCCCTCTACAGCCCCCCTGGTCCCCGCAGCCGCCGCAGCCGCCGGGGGGGGCGGGGGGGGCAGCGGCCAGAGGCAGGCGGCGGGTCCGCGCCGAGTCTCTGCGAACGTTGGGCCATCCCACTAGGCGGGCGCCGGCTGGGCCTGCAAATCGCCGCCCGCCCGGCAGGGGGCGCCGCGGCGGCGAGGGCGGAGCCGGGCGCCCGGGAGGGGGCGCGCGAGGCCGCCCGGGTCTCCGTCTCGCTTGCCCCCGCCCCGCTCCCGCCGCCCTCCTCGCGCCTCGGCGCGCGAGGCCCCGGCGAGGGGAGGGGCGGGGAGCGGCGGGCGCCCGAAACGGCCCTGGAGCTCGGAGCGCCGCGCGGGAGCAGCGCGAGCCCGAGGGGGCGGGGAGGCGGGCGGGCGTGCGCGCGCCGGGCGTGGGTGTGGGCGTGGGTAAGTAGAGCGGGCGCGGCGGCAGCGCGGGGCAGAGGGACGCCGGCTACCCTGGACAGCGCATCGCCGCCCGCCGGGGTCGCCGCGCCGCAGCCGCCGCGGATCATGGTGAGTGGGCGCCGCGCGCCGCCGGCGCCCTTCTCCTTTCTCTCCTCGACCAACGCACTGGGCGGGAAGGGGCCGGGCGGGCGGCGGCGCGGGAGCTGCGGGTTCGACCGCTGGAACCCGTCGCGCCGGGCGGGCCTGGGGAGGGGGCGGTGAACGTTTGGGTTGGGGGCGCGCGGGCCGGGTCGAGGCCGCGGTCTCGGGATCTTTGTCCGGGGCCGCGGTCCCGCCCCTGCACCTCGAGGTGCCCGCTCGCGTCCAGCCCCCTGTTGCAAGCACGCGGCCGGCCGGGCGCCGGGGATGCCCGACGAAACCGCCCCCCGCTCCCGCGGCGGCCATTCCCGCTCGTCCCCCGGACCCTGCTTTCCCCCGGCCTTCGACCCCTGGAATGGGGGACGGCCTTTCCCTCGCGCGGTGCCGACCCTGCCTCGGGAAATTCTGGGGTTTTGTCTCTAACGGTTGAATCCGTGCCTCCTCTCCTCCCTGCACAGTGCCTGCAATCCCGGGGGTGTGTCTGCGTGCTTGCCCCGGCCTCCCCGGGGTTGCATCGCGGAGTCGGGGAGGTTTCCTTTTGTAAACGGGGATGGGCGGGGGTGGGGTGGCGGGGGGTCCTGGTGTGTCCTTTCCGACAACTACTCTCGTTCCCTGTTTCCCAGGCCAGTACTTGACTCTGAATTCTTAACGCTTTCTGCTGGCCATTAAGCTCTGTTCCTGGACAGAGAGGGGTGCGTGTGTCCGTGTGTGTCCCCGTGCCTCTGTGTCCCGTGAACTGCCTGAGAGTTTTGGCAGAAGAACCTGTTTCTGGGACTACAAAAAGAGAAAGTGATGTGGTTTCCATATGGTTTCTTCTCCACTACCGGGCATGTTAAAATATGCTAATCTCCTTTCTTTTCCCCACTTCAGCTGACACTGATCAGTCCTAGATTTTGCTCTCTCTATCCTCTCAGGCGCATACCATCTACTATTTATTATACGTGAAGCCTTCTCTGGCCACTCTGTCTAAAATTTCGGTCTTTCCTACCCCAGCCATCACAGTTCATATTACCCTTTTTGCTTCATTTTTTTTTTTCTTTTCGTCATGTATTATTTAACACACTCTTTTGTTTACCTTGTTTACTGAACGTGTTCCCCACTAGAATGTGTCAGCGCAGAGATTTTTGTCCTTTTGTTCACTGCTGTATTTCTAGTACCTAAACGGTGCCTGGCCCATAGTGTGTGATCGGTACATCGAAGAGGAAATTAACCCAATAAAACAGTATGCTAATGATGATGTACAAAAGGGAAGCGGCAAGGCAGTTACAAGGATTATCCAGTTGACGCTTGTAATGATGAGAATCTCAAGGGAAGTTTGAGAGGAGGGATACTCTTGGAAAGGAGGGACTCAGCGTGGTGATCCTCAATGATGAAAATATAGCTGGCCGTCTCAATACCTGGGTCTATCACTTCATGCACCTTTGCACGGGGAAGGACAAAGCATTTTTAGTGCTAGCAGGCTCTCTCCTTGGGGGCCTGAGCCTTTGTTACAAATTATTATGAATTGTAATGAGTAAGGACACAAGTCCAAGGATATCGCCTTAATTGGATGGAAGAGTCATGGGAATTAATCTAAAAGAACCGAAATAAAGGGCTAGCTGTTACAAACACTACCCTATACTACTGTGATACTACCTTTATAGGAAAGTGTTTTTCAGAAACTTTGGGTTTTCAGAGGAGATCTTTTTATATATATGTCCACGTACAAGTCCTCACACTTCAAAAAAAAAAAATGATGCTGTGAGTGGGAAGGTTTCGGGGGGGGGGGGTTAAATTCAAAAATAAACTAGTAAGTCCGTTCAGAAGGATACTGTTTTGGATCTAAGTCCAACATGAACAGCCTATCATGAGGTCTGCTAATTAATCTTATTCCAAAGCAAATATTTTTCCTTCAAATTCCTTTTGTTTTCACATTTCTATAATGTAAATGGATAGCAATCCTTTGTTTTAAGCCTGGATACATGTGTTTGTATAATCTGAGCCAAACTGCGTAGTAAAATTTACATGAGCAAGTTCCTGAAAATGATGTGATTATTATAGCCATCACTGTTCAAGTTTAGCGGTTCTATAATTGCTGTCTTGGCCAGATAGGTAGTAAAAAGTAAAGATGTAAAGGAAGGAATAAGTCTGTCTTTGAAATTAAATCCAACCACCAAACATACATGAAAGACCCCTCATTCTTTTGATCCCAATTTATATTTCTAGGAGATTTTATGCAATGATTCCAGTCAAAAAATCAAGCCGTTTTTTTTTTTCTTTCTATTCCTCAAAGGATGGCATTTTCAAGGCGTAGAAATTATCCTGTTGGGTAAGCTAAATTTTTGTTCCTTCAACAAACGGTTGAAATTTAATCCAGCTCCCTTAAAAAAATATTTTTTTAAAAATTGTATAACTCATCCCTTCAAAACATTGTAATCACCATTGGGGAGGGTCAGATACTCCACAGGGTGTTTAAAATATAAGTGGCTCCATATCCTATATTTAGTTATATTCAGAAAACAGGGCCCTTCTGTTGAGGGTCGTGCCCAGGATCATCTCCCTTGGACAATGTACCATCTAACCTGAAAGTTTTGGATTTTTAGGAGTAGATGTTGATAAGAGGCAAGAGTTTGCACCAGTAATCTCTTACTGCAGCTAAACAGGGTGAAAACATGCCAACATGAGTAGCTCGGCAAAATTCTGAAGTTAAAAATTTTTACACATTTGTATTTTTCCTTTATCGAATTGGGACATCACTGGTATGTCGCTTACTCCTGACAATGGACTATTCTAATAAATTGTTACTTTCAACATGACCATTTAAAATCTAACAATTTAAGAGTTGCAAAGTATAAATTGTTCTGGAATTCGTGTGGCAATTTAGACCTTGAGATCTGGGGTCAGTCAAGGATTTGAACTCCCAACACCAAGATTTCACTGTGTGACCTTAGGCAGATTCGCTTCTTTAGAACTTAGTGTTTTTTTCTTTTGTTTTTGTTTTTTTGTAAAAAAAAAAAAAAAAAAAAAAAAAGAATGATATCATTTCATAAGGTTGTTGGGAGGAACAAATGAGATAACGCATTAAATGTGGCTAGTGTAGTTCTTCGAGTGTTCAGAAAATATTATCTTTTATAATGATATGCGTTCTTTCTCCCCTGACTGTTTCTGGTTGAAAGACCTCAGAATAATGTCTGTGATTCACCTCAGGGTTCTTGTCCCTTTACGTGATTCTGAAACGTATCTAGTATTGCTCTATATCAGCACTGTCCAGTAGAAATATGCAAGCTGCATATGCAATTTTAAATTTTCTCATAGTCACACTAAAAAGTAAAACTGTGAAATTAATTTTAGTAATATATTTTATTTATGGGGTGCCTGGATGTCTCAGTTGGTTAAGTGTCTTACTTCAGCTCAAGTCATAATCTCACGGTTCATGAGTTTGAGCCCTGCATCAGAGACTCTGCTGTCAGCACAGAGCCTGCTTTGGACCCTCTGTCTCTCTCTCTCTCTCTCTCTCTCTCTCTCTCTCTCTCTCTCTCTGCCCCTTCCCCACTGGTTCTCTCTCTCTCAGAATAAATGAGTAAACTTAAAATATATATATTTGTTAACCTAATTCATGCAAATATTATTTCAACAGGTAATCATGTAAAAAAAAATTGGATACTTTACATTATTTTTTTTTTTTTTCCCACATGGAATCTTCAAAATCTGGTTGTGTGTTTTATGCCGACAGCACGTTCAGTTCAGGCTAGCCACAATTTCAAGTGCTGGTTTGCCGCATGTGGTTAGAAGCTACTGTGCAGACAAAACAGCCCCAAATGATACTCATCTTCCAAATTTCCCTCTTAACCTGCCGGACCCTCCCCGCTCCTGAGAATCGCACTGCCACCTTAAACCTCGTGTTACTAAAAGTCAGCTACTCGCCTTTCACCCTGTCCTCTCTGTTCCCTTCGGCTGTTAGTAATTCCACCAGCTCTCAAGTCTACTGTGTCTGAAATCTGATTCTCACTCTCCTTCTTCTATTGTTTCGTGTAGAATCTCACATTTTTACTTGAAAATATCTTTATGTCTCCTCTCTTCTCCAACCCCGTATCCACTAGTCTTGCCTTTTTTTTTTTTTTTTTTTTTTTTTAAACAGGTTTCCTCCTTTGTGGTCCCTTAGTTTTTAACCTTTTTCCTTGAGGTCCATTATTTCAAGGCCAGAGGCCTCATTTTCAGTTAGTAGCTTAAAGGTAGGGGGGGCTCTAGGGACTCCCGGGTGGCTCAGTCGGTTAAGCGTCCGACTTTGGCTCAGGTCATGATCTTGCGGTCCGTGGGTTCGAGCCCTGTGTCGGGCTCTGTGCTGACAGCTTGGAGCCTGCTTCAGATTCTATGTCTCCGTCTCTCTCTGCCCCTCCCCCACTTATGCTCTGTCTCTCCCCATCTCTCAAAAATGAATAAACATTAAAATAAAATAAAAGGTGGGGGGCTCTAGCCCTAATATATTTCCAAGGCTTCCCTCTTGCCTTCCTGTGCTGTGCTCCCATTCCTTGTGCCTCCTTCCTGCCTCTGGAGAGAGGTAAGTTCTCTACTGCCCAGAACCGCCCAGGCGCTGGGCTTCACATTCTTCCATTCTCTCATGGCTCTTCTGTGCATTAAGTTACACTTTCTAGTTTATACCTTATTCCTGGGTTTCGCACCATTATCAAATATCCAAAGATACATAATTCCTTTACCTGAAAATCTGTTATTGAAATGACCCACCTACAGAAAGATGCACAAAGGAAGGAGAAAAATCAACCATGGGAAGGGACAGTGAAATTATTCTTTGAGCTTTAGCTACCTTTCAAGAAATATCAGTGGACCCGATGAATGATAATAATAGCAACAACAACCGCAGCAGCGGTGACACCTTACATTTATTCGGGGCTTTGCAGGAAACAGAACACTTTCCTCGAGCCTGGTGAACAAAGGTACGAGACAGAAGAAGGGCACTGGACCGAGAGTCAAGAAACCTGGTTTCTTTCTAGTCCTGGCTTTGTTATTGACTACCTCTGTTCCCTTAATCGCACCACTCTGAGACACTGTTTACTCACCTGCAAAATGGGGTATTCTTTTTTTCACGAGATCGTTTTGGCAGAATCAGTGGAGCCTCTACACTGGCTCTTCCCGCTGGCTGGCTGGCTGGATCTTTCTGCCAGAGAGCTGTGTGGCTGTCTTCTGAATACCTTCTTCTTCTTCTTCTTTTTTTTTATATAATTTTTTTTTTTCTTAACTGTTGAGAGAAAACAGATCTTAGGATCAAAATAGTCTTGGGAAACAGTAGAGAAGTTTTCTCTCTCGCTGTGTGTGTTTTTTTTTTTTTTTTTGAAGTATAGCTGATATACAAGGCTATATTAATTTCAGGCGTATGACGTAGTGATTCAACAAACCTGTACGTTATGCTGTGCTCACCATAAGCATACCTACCATCTGTCATCATGCAACAGTAGCACACTCTCATTGACCATATATATTCAGCATGCTGTACCTTTCATCCCTGTGGCTTATTTATTCCATAATTGGAGGCCTATGTCTCCCACTCGCTTTTACCCATTTTGCCCATCCCCTATGCCCCATCCCTCTGGCTATCGCCAGTTCTCTGTATTTATGGGTCAGTTTCTGCTTTTCTTTGTTCATTTGCTTTGTGTCTTTTTTTTTTTTATTCCACATACACATGAAATCATGTGGTATTTGTATTTCTCTGTCATGCTTATTTCACTTAGCGTAACATTCTAGGTCCTACAGTGTTGTCACGAATGACAAAATCTCATTGGTTTTTTTTTTTTATGACTGAGTAATATTCTGTTGTGTATTTATACACATTATCTTCTTTATCTGCATATCTACTGCTGGACACTTGAGTTGCTCCCATATTTTGACTATTATAAATAATGTTGTAGTTAAAAAAAAAAAAGGCGCATATATCTTTTCGAATTAGTGTTTTCGTTTCCTTTGGGTATGTACCCAGTAGTGAAGTTGGTGGATCATATGGTAGTTCTATTTTTTATTGTTTGAGGAACCTCCGTACTGTTTTCCACAGTGGCTACACCAGCTTGCATTCCCAACAGCAGTGCAAGAGGGTTCCTCTTCCTCCACTTGCTTTCCAACACTTGTTATTTCTTGTCTCTTTGATCCTAGCCATGCTGGCAGGCGTAAGATGATAGCTCATTGTGGTCTCGATTTGATTAGTGATGTCGAGCATATTTTCATGTGTCCTGGCCAGCTGTCTGTCTTCTTTGGAAAAATTTCTTTTCAGGTAGGTCCTCTGCCCATTTTCTAATTGGATTCTTTGGGGGGGGAGGGCTGGTTCTTGGTGTTGAATTTTATGTTATTTATGTATCATTTGCAAATATCTTCTATTCAGCAGGTTGCCTTTGTGTTGTGTTGATAGTTTCCTTCACTGTGCAGAAGCTTTTTATTTATGTAGTGTTTTTTTGCCTTTGTTTCCCTTGCCTGAGGAGACAGATCTAGAGCAATATTACTAAGGCCGATGTCAAAGAAATTACTGCCTATATTTTCTTTTAGGAATTTGATGGTTTGGGGTCTCCCATTCAGGTCTCTAATCCATTTTGAGTTTCTTTTTGTGTATGGTGTGAGAAAGTGGTCCGGCCTCATTCTTTTGCATGTAGCTGTTCAGTTTTCCTAGCACCATTAATTGAAAAGATGGTCTTTCCCCACTGTATATTCTTGCCTCTTTTGTCATAGGCTAATTAACCAACATAAGCATGAATTCATTTCTGGGGTTTCTGCTCTGTTCCATTGGTCTGTGTCTACTTTTGTGCCAGTACCATACTCTTTTGATTCCTGTAGCTTTGTAGTATATTTTGAAATTGGATTGTGATACCTCCAGCTTTGTTCTTTCTCAAGATTGCTTTGGCTGTTGAAGGTCTTCTGTGGTTCCATAGCAACTTTAGGATTATTTGTTCTGAGATGTGTGAAAATGCTGTTGTATTTCATTTTCAATGTTGGTTGCATTGAATCTGTAGATTACTTTGGGTAGCATGGACATTTTCACAATATTATTCCTCCAGTCCATGAGAATGGTATATCTTTTCATTTGTTTGTGGTGTCTTCAATTTCTTTTATCAGTGTTTTATACTTTACAGAGCATAGGTCTTTCACTTCCTTGGTAAAGTTTATTCCTAAGTATTCTTTTTGGTGCAGTTACAAATGGAATTGTGTTCACAGTTTCTCTTTCTGCTTTGTTATTAGGATATAGAAATGCAACAGATTTCTGCATGTTAATTTTATGTCTTGCAATCTTACAGAATTCACTTATTCTAATTGTGCTGTGGTGAAGTCTTCAGGGTTATCTATAGATAGTATCCTGTCATCTACAACTGGTTTTCCTTCTTCCTTACCAATTTGGATACCATTTATTTTGGTTCGTTGTGTGATTGCTGTGGCTGTGACTTCCAGTATTATGTTGAAGAAAAGTGGTGAGAGTGGACATTCTTGTCTTAATCCTGATCTTAGAAGAAAAGCTTTCTGTTTTTCCACCAATGAGTATGATATTAGCTCTGGTTTGTCATATATGGCCTTTATGATGTTAAGGTATATTCCCTCTAAGCACACTTTGTCGAACATTTTTATCACAACTGGATGTTAAATTTTGTCACATGCTTTTTTGCATCTATCGACATGATCATATGATTATTATCCTTAGTTTTGTTAATGTGGTATATCCTGTTGAGTGATTTGCAGATGTTGACCATCCTTGCTCCCTGTAATAAATCCCACTTGATCATGGTGATCCTTTTAACGTGATGTTGGAATTGGTTTGCTAATATTTTATTGGGGATTTTTGCATCTATGTTCATTAGGTATATTGGCCTATAGTTTTCTTTCTTTCTTTTTTTCTTTTTTCTTTTCTTTTCTTTTTTTTTTTTTTTTTTTGGTAGTGTGTGGTTTTGGTATCACAGTAATGCTGACCTCATAGAACGTATTTGGAAGCTTCCTTCCTCTTCTGTTTTTGGAATAGTTTGAGAACTGATGATACCTCTTCTTTAAATGTATGGTAGAATTCACTTGTGAATCCCTCTGGTCCTAGACTTTTGTTTACTGGAAGTTTTTTGATTACTGATTGAATTTTGTTACTAGTAATTGGTCTGTTCAGATTTTCCATTTCTCCCTGACTCACTTTTGGAAGACTGTACATTTCTAAGAATTTACCCATTTCTTCTAGGTTGTCCAGTTTGTTGGCGTATAATTTTTCATAGTAATCTTTCATAATCTTCTGCATTACATCTCTTTCATTTCTGATGTTATTTATTTGGGTCCTCCCTTTGTTTCTTGATGAGTTTGGCTAAAGGTTTATCAATTTTGTTTATCTTTTTAAAGACCCAATTTTTGGTTTCATTGATCTTTTCTTTCCCCCTCTTCTGCCACCCCTCTTGTTATATTGACCCCTTTATCATTATGTAATGCCAGTCTTTGTTTGTTACCATCTCTGTTTTCAAGTCTGTTTTGTCTGATATAAGTATTGCTAGTTTGGCTTTTTTTTTCCTTCCTTTGCATGAAATATCTTTTCCCTTCACTTTCAATCCGTATGTGTCTTTAGATCTGAAGTGGGCAGCATATATGAATCATTTTTTTTTCAATCATCCCACATCTTTTTTTTTTAATGTTTATTTTTGCTAGAGAGAGAGAGAGAGAGAGAGAGAGAGAGCAAGTGAGTGGGGAGAGGCAGAGAGAGAGAGAGACACAGAATCCAAAGGAGGTTCCACACTCTGAGCTGTCAGCACAGAGCCTGACGCAGGGCTCGAACTCATGGACTGTGAGATCATGACCTGAGCCAAAATAGGACACATAACTGACTGAGCCACCCAGCCCCCCCCCCCCCCCCCCCCCCGCCATCCTACATCTTTTGATTAGAGCATTTAGACCATTTACATTTAAAATAATTATTGATAGGGGCGCTTGGGTGGCTCAGTCGGTGAAGGGTCCGACTTCAGCTCAGGTCATGATCTCGAGGTGGGGGTTCGAGTGCTGCATTGGGCTCTGTGCTGACGGCTCAGAGCCTAGAGCCTGCTTCAGATTCTGTCTTCCTCTCTCTGCTCCTCTCCTGCTCACACTCTGTCTCTCTCATTCTCTCTCAAAAATAAGTAAACATTAAAAAAATAAATAAAAATAAAGTAATTATTGATAGATATATACTTCCTCCCATTTGTTAATTGTTATCTGGGATTTTTTTTCTTTTATAGTTCTCTGTTCTTTCTTTTTTTTTTTTCTGCTCTCTTTCCTTGTGCTTGAGGACTTTCTTTAGTGTTATGTTTGGCTCTCTTTCTCTCTTTTTTTAAACGCATTTATTATAGGTTTTTGGTTTGTGCTTTCCATGAGGTTCAGAATAACATTTTAAATATATGGCAGTCTATATTAAGTTGATGGTCACTTAAATTCACACACATTATAAGGAAACTATTTTTACTCCTGCATCACGTTTTACATATTTGTTGTCATATTTTACATCTTTCTATTTTACGAGTTCCCTTAACTAATTTTTAATATATAATTGACGTTGCTGCTTTTGTTCTGTTATATGCATAGTAGCTCTATAAGTGATTGTTTATTTTCTTTACTCTGTGTTTGCCTTTCCTCATGAAATTTTGTCTTTTCATAATTTTCTAATTTTGAAAAGTTCCTAATTTTCTTAATTATGACTGTTTCTTCTTCACTTAATGAAGTCCCTGTAACATTTCCTGTAAGGCCAGTTTAACGGCGATGACTCCTCTAACTTTTGTTTGTTTGGGAAACTGTCTGTCGTTCCTTCTATTCTGGATGATAATCTTGATGCTGGGTAGAGCATCAAGCATTTTCCTTTTAAGCACCTTTAAATATATCATTCCACTCCCTTCTGGCCTGCAAAGCTTCTGCTGAAAAATCAGCTGACAGCCTCCTGAGATTTACCATGAACATATGTAATTAGTTTCTCCTTTCTTGCTGCTTTCAAAATTCTCTCTTTGTAATCTTTAACATTTTAGTTATTATGTACCATGGCGTGGGCCTCCTTTGTTCATCTTCTTTGAAACTTTTTGTGCTTCTTGAACCTAGAAGTCTGTTTCTTTCACTAGGTTAGTGAAGTGTTCAGCTATTACTGCTTTAAATATGATTTCTGCCACTTTCTCTCTTTTCCTTCTGGGACACATATAATGAAAATGTTCCTTTCCTTGGTGTTGTCCAAGAAATCCTTTAACCTATCCTCCTTTTATTATTCTTTTTGATTTTTGCTGTTCAGCTTGGGTGCTTTCTTTCCGTTACCCTGTCTTCCAGATTGCTGATCTGTTCTTCTGCATCCTCTAATCTATTGTTGATTCCCTTTAGTGTATTTTTCATTTCAGTTATTGCTTCATAACCTTCTTAATTAGACCTACCCTAACCACTCTATTTAAAACTAAAACCTGCCCTGCCATATTCACACCTGCCTGATCTCCTTACACTGCTGTATTTTTTCATAGTACTTACAATCCAATGACTACTCATTTATATAGCCCTTTGTACATCTTACTAGTTTACTTATTTTGTGAGATGATTTTTGTCCCTTCATGTCCCCCTTTGTTTACAAGCTTCATGAAGGCAGATTTTTGTTTGCCTTTCTCAGTAAAGCATCTCAAGCATCTAGGCTAATGCCTGACCTATAGTAAATGCTAAACAGTTGTTTGCTGATAAAGTGAAGGCCGGTTGTGCTGGTTCCCAGTGCAGTGCTCTTTTCTCATCAGTCTGCTTTGCAAACATACCCACAGTACAGTTCTTTTAAAGACTAGTATCTCTTAATGCATTCACAATTTTTTATCACATTTTAGCTTAGGCATGGTTCAGTAATGTAGCTGTTTTATCCATGCACATATGTTTGTGTAACCTTTCAGTGAATAAGGCATCTGTATTCTTACAATTATATTTATACTTCACAATCATTGTATTTGTGGAAGGGGTCAGGTTATGTCCTTTTTAAGTAATGAAATGTATAATTTTATTATAAATACTTATTGAAATTAAAATGTGTATCCATTTCTGTAGTTACATTTGCTTGTTACAATGTAATTTGTCGATGAGGCTAGATTATGTTATCTTTACATAATGAAATCTAGAACAGTGTTAAATTCTTACCGAAATTTAAAAAAAATGAATATCCAAATAGTAGTATAAACAAACCTATGATTTGTGAATTTACTGAGTAATTATTTTGGTTTTTACATAAATGTTGTCTTTTCTGGCTTTAGTCGCTTAAATACACTATAAGCATGGTAATATTATTTTATATTTATTAATCAGTTAATGTGTGTATAATTGCATTAAAAAACATTTATCTTTTTTGAAGTCTTATAACAAGTCCTGTATCAGTATACCTACTTTATAGGTGAGGAAATTGAGTTTCAAAAAAAGATAAGTGATTTATTCAAAGTCACATACTAGAGGTAGCAAAACCACGTATAAACCTTCTGATTCCAAAAGTATAACCTATTGTATTCCATATAGATTTATCCATGAGCCAGTGTAAATGTACTTTTCTCATATAAATCTGATGAAAGCAATAGTACTTTTTACCATTATCATAGGTGACAATAGGAAAATCAGAATGACTTCCCCATGTAGTTTCTTCCCCATTAATTATAAGAATAGATGGATGGATAGATAGGTAAATATATGTTTGTATTTATGTACATAATATTTGTATTTACATATTACATAGATCATAGGTATGTACTTACATATATACACACATATATACACAAATATGTAAAACCTAAAGATCCATTTCAAATATGTGGAAAGCGGAGCCAGCAAGGGAAAGTGTTTTTGTAAATGGAAGTGATTATGGACAACGTATGTACATATACATACTCTACAAGTGTAATCTTTTAGTATAATAAATAGGACACTCATATAGTAGACAATTAAGTAATAAATATTCAACTAAATAAAGTGGTTGCTGTTTTTAAATAGAATGACTTCAGTGTTAAGACATTGATCAGAGAGACGAGTGGTAGCTTTGCACATAAGTTTTGTTTCATAATGACAGTTTATCATTTGAGTTGACTTGCAATACTTAAAGACTTAAGTTATTGATTTTTCCATATTGCTGAGCAGAATTTGGTTAATAGAATCTTTGAGTTTAACAGCTTTTAAGGCCACTTGGGGACCCTGAGTCTTTTAGTAGGGTCCAAGGTTTATTGACTGTTAAGTTACACTGAAGTTAGATAGAGTTAGTTAGAGTCAGATTAAAAATTAACTCCACCCTTTAAAGAAGAAAACAGAAGTTGTCCATAATGCAAAAATAAAATTAGGTCATTTTCATTTTTCCGGAAAAAGTTCTGATCAGCTTATTTTCTTTGCCTGTGAGAGGTCTGTGCAGTATTCCCCAAGACGTGGCAGGACAAAGAAGGAGCCTATACTTTGGCCTTTTCTGCTCTTATTCCAGGGGCTTTCCTTAAATTGTTACAGGGAAGATTCATTCTCTTGGAGCCAGCAGCTTCCTTGATTTGGGGAATTGCATATTTTGTGACTGTTTTACTGTCAGTGGTGCAGTTATGCTTAAGGAGGGTGCACTGGGCTCTCAGAAAATACTCAGTTCCACTTCTAGGACATCCCAGTCAAGATTGTCCTTAGAGGCCAATTCACATCCCTTTCTCCACGGGCTAGGGAATTGTTACCTCTTTGAATGTTTCAGGGTAAGCATTCCCCCCTTCCCCTTGGTCTTTTCTGTACTCAGACTCCTAAAAAGAAATGGCACGAGCTGCAACTTTTTTTGAGATTTAACTGCCTGAAGTCTGCTTCAAGCTCACCAGTGCAAAGCATCCATACTAGTTAAAAAAGAATAAAAATAGTCTCAGCCTACATCAGGGCTAGCTTCTTTATTGAGCCAAGAATGTGATCAGGACCAGGAGGTGGTTGGTAATTGAGGAGCCAAAATCATCGGGATTGATAAGGCTGAAGCCAAGGTTTTGTCTGTGACACCAGAGAACTCAGATGAGTCAATTCAGTGAGAGGAGAAAAAATTAAACCAGTTGTCTGGGAAGTGACATGGGTAGATGGGGGCCAGAACTTGGGAATTTAGACAGGTGTTTAAATGCACATTCCCATACTGGATGAAGCCATACCCACTGAATCAGAATCTCTGAGCGAGGGGCTTTGGAATCTGCATTCCAGGAATCAAGTCCACGTAAATCTGGAATCTGGTATTCTAGGGGAGCAGAGGAATGAACTAACGAACATAGTTAGCATATGTTTCATGAAGGGATTGGGATCGACACTGGATCTTGACTGGTTAGATTTTGATACATGAGAAAAAGGGTGAATGTAGAATCAAGCAGAACATTCCATTTAGGGGAGATGACTGGGTAAGGATCCACAGAGCAATAACAGATATATTTGAGAAATACTCTACTGTGAGCAATTTACAGACAGGGCCTTATATCCTCGCAGAGCCTAGCTTACATTAGATGCTCAATAAATGTCTTGAATCGTGAAGGCTGTGGGCCAACATTATGAGATGGGTCAAGTCAGATTTTTGAGGAGTCTTGAGTCTAAGAAGTTCCTTCTAGATTTTGTAAATGAAGTGTTTGGAGTGGAGAGTCAAATGATGAAAGCGTCATTTAGGAAGATTAACCTGATTTCCATAATACCTGGGCTGGGAGAGCCTGGATAAGGAGGTCATAAAGGGGTCGAACTAATATGTCAGTATTCCCTTGTTTTCACGTTGTCAACATTTGAAAAACTTCTTTCTTGAACCACACACTCGTGGGTTCAATTCTCTACTCCAATTACCTCATCTATAAAATGTGTGTAATGACACATGGTGGAGATGGGGTCACATGAGATAACCTACATACAAAGTTCCTCATAATATGCAAGCTAAGCTAGCTGGTAGTGAATGCTCAAAACTGGGGCTGTTACCCACAGAAACTTAATCAGATTCATCTTTACAATCCTAAGGTTTTTTTTCTCTGCGCCTGGAATAGAGATTTTGTTGTTGTTATTGTTAAACTAGATTACATTTACGTACATTTTTAAAATCTTCATATTCCTGTGGCAATGGATTTTAGTTTAACATTCAGGGCTTTTTCTGGAGAGAATGAAAGAGTAATAAAAATTTCATTCTCTGATATTTAGTTCCTTTTCTCTTCCGGCTGCATGGGGTCTGTTAATTAGCGAAAAATGAAAAACCAAGCTCCTTGCTAGTTTCAAAACCGTTTTTCCTGATGAATAGTTCTTACCTATAGATGCACTCATGTTATGGAACGGAATGTAGTTTGAAAATTGTTGCATGGATTTGAATCATAACTTGAGAAAATCCTGGGAGCTGCACGTAATCAGATTAAACCTTAGCTGTTTGCCCAGCTGCCTACATCAAATTGCCTATGTCTTGAGCTTCTTAATGGTGCTTAATCTAATGCCTTAATCCTTAAAAATTTACCCTATAAGAAAACATATCTTCTCTCTGCCTTTCCCACTGGATTGTCATTATTTCAGTTACTAAAACCTTATGTAGAGTGGATAATAATCTAAATCCATACAAATTGGATTTGTAGACTGTATTGGAAATAATGAGGAAAGAGAATGCATGTTTGTTTCCCTACTTTTTTCTTCCCACCTTTCCCCTGTCAGTTTAGAAGTAGTGAAAATTGATTATAAACTTAAGTGTATGGGTAAAAACGAAATAAGTGGACAATGTAGGACTTTTTGCCCGATCTAGGAGGAGACAGTGTTAGAAGAGATTAAGATGAGGTGGGTGGGAAAAGCAGAAGAGCCATCAGACATGTTGAGGGCCGCGAATAGGCCAGCCTGGCTGGTGTGAAGTTGTTGCATCGAGGACTGGTCCCAGCATGGCTGGAGGACTGCTTTGGACCAAACACAATGAAGTCTCTGGGTTTCTGGTCAAAGTCCCTGATGCCCTCCAACATAAAATTCTTTCCTATCTGGGAACTTCTAGTGTCTTGCATGGCTTGACTCCCTATCAGTTCATTTTCAAATAAAATAGAATAATTACACTTTCAATTTTTGAGCACCTTCAGAGGAACTTCTGGCAGCATCTCAGATGGTGATCATCATAATTGCACATGCTTGGAGAGCACTTTTTCAAGGTACAGAACTCTTTCACTGTCGAGACAAGCACGAATTAAAGAAGGGATATTGTGTGTGTGTGTGTGTGTGTATGTGTGTGTGTGTGTGTGTAGTCACTCCCTTTAGGTTATCCAAGTATGAATTGGGATTTGAAATTGGGATTTGAATTGGGATTTGAAAACGCAGGACACTGAATGAATGATTGTCTATTTAGCTTCTTCTTAGTGTCCAGCCTATCATAGATGTCTTTGCAATCCTCTGAAACTAGGGTTACTCTTCTCATTTTATAGAGAGCAAAGATACTGCTCGGAGACAATGCCACTGAGTGTCAGAATCAAGACTAGAACCCTTGTGAACTCTCATTCTTTGCAACGGACCACACGGTGCCAGGCTACCTCTTCAAACCATAGCTTTAAGTGGCACCCCCCCCCCCACCAGCCCCAGGCACCCGTGTGAGTGAGTGGCAGGAAGGCAGAGCATTCCTGTAAACAGTGGTGGATCATGATTTACTACCTCTCTGAAGTTAGGCACCTTGCTTTACCTCTTTAAACCCCACTTTACTCATCTGTCAAGGGAGATAAAATGCCTATCTTGCAGAGTAGTTGAGAGAATTAAGTGAGATAGTAGGATGTAATATTAATATGCCCAGTAAATACAAGTTAGTACCCACTAAGCACTTTCTAACAATTTTCATTTATTATTGTCACCAGTAGTTTCTGTAATGAAGAAATCAGTGTAATGAAGAAATCAATCAGCCTGTAATGAAGAAATTGCAGGCTGTTTCTGAAATTAGGAACTCCTAGATGTATTGTTTTAAGAAAAAAATACCCTATGGGGTGCCCGGGTGGCTCAGTCGGTTAAGCGGCCGACTTCGGCTCAGGTCATGATCTCACGGTCCGTGAGTTCGAGCCCCGCGTCGGGCTCTGTGCTGACAGCTCAGAGCCTGGAGCCTGTTTCAGATTCTGTGTCTCCCTCTCACTGACCCTCTCCTGTTCATGCTCTGTCTCTCTCTGTCTCAAAAATAAATAAAACGTTAAAAAAAAAAGAAAAAAATACCCTAAAAAAGCAAGCTTCATAGCAACTGTAGATAACTCATGAGGGAGAATTTAATCCTTTTTTTCATAAACCAATGAATAAGAAAAGAAAGGAAGAGAAAAAGCCTATGACCATTATTATAACTTGGAGGCAGTTTAGTCTTCTGAGGGAGATACTTTGGACTGAAGTCCTCTGACAATCAGCCCATTTGTCTATACCTGCTTCTCACTGACGATAAAATCTCTTTACAAAAAGTGGCCAGACAAAGCATAAGAGACTGTTAAAAACTGAGAACAAACTGAGGGTGGATGGGGGGTGGGAGGGAGGGGAGGGTGAGTGATGGGTATTGAGGAGGGCACCTGTTGGGATGAGCGCTGGGTGTTGTATGGAAACCAGTTTGACAATAAATTTCATGTTAAAAAACAAAAACAAAAAAAACGAAAAACAAAGTGGCCAGACTGAGGAGTCAGTAAATAGTTCAGTCAAGTAGTAGCTTTTCAGGGCAGCCACGACACGGACCTGTTTTAATCTATCATGGAGTTAAAATACTACATCCAAATCTAAAGCAAAACCAAATCCTCAAAGCAACCAAAGCAATTTATACATTGCTATAAAGAAACTCACAGCCCTCATTTGGTGGAT
Source organism: Felis catus (assembly GCF_018350175.1). Lineage (NCBI taxonomy): Eukaryota > Metazoa > Chordata > Mammalia > Carnivora > Felidae > Felis > Felis catus. The sequence continues at coordinate 17,638,397 of NC_058372.1, forward strand.
GGAAGAGAAGAGAAATCCAAGTGTCTGTAGATTCTCCCCACCCCTCAAAAAAAGTCCAAATTAGGTCCATTTGGAGAAATGGTATCAGAGGGGAAGTTTTTATCTAGTTACAAGCAAAAGGAAATGGTTATTTCCATAGAAATATGGCTTTCAGAGTAAGAGGTAATAGTTCTGTCACATTCTGGAAATGTTCACTTCTGAGGGCTCACTTTTTTAAGACGTTGACCAACTAGAATAAATCCAGAAAGGAATGCCGAAGAGTGTAAGGGCCTAGAGCTCTTGTGCTATATATGGACATATGTCTACTACCTAACGCATTCAACTGATGCTTGTGGCTGGAAGGAGGAAGGGAAGGTCAGAGGACACAGTAGGGAGGAGGGAGGGGAGGAAGGGAGGGTGGGAGCAGGTGGGTTTACAGAGGCTGGTTAGCCAGGAAAGCTGAAGCATGGTGTGAAATGCCTGTCGTCAATGTCTCAAGGGCTCTCAGGTGAAAAAGAACACTAGCTGTGTGTGATGTCAGAGGAAAGAAGCAGGATTGATGGGTAACACTTGAATACAGAAAGATTTTTTAGCTCAAAATAAGAGTTCCCCCAAAACAAAAAACATTTTAAAAACTGAATGTGCTACCTTGCAAGGTAGTGAGAAGTCTTTCTCTGGAGTTTTTCCAGTACGATGGGTGAATTTCTATCGGAATTATTGTAGAAAGCAGTTATTTCCAGCTTTGGGTGGAAAGTTGAGTTAGGGGTCTGTGATTCTCTGATATTATGAGAGCCAGTACACTGCCCCTTGATTCATCTGAGGTTTAAAACATCAGTCTGTGTTTCTCCTTTCTATGTGGCTATTCATAACAAAAATTCTGGACTATGCAGGGCTAATTTTTATGACTTTGTAGTGCTTTGTGATGGGAAAGGAACCCCAATATGTTAATGTTTACTCTAATATTTTAAAAGCTATTTTTCACAAAACACAGAAATGTTAAGTTTGCGAAATGGAGATGTAATTGTTCTACCTAAAGATATTACATCTCCATGTAAGGAAAGACAGTTCCTCTTTAGAGGGATAGTTACTCTGTTAGATATAGTATTAATACTCCATATAGCTTTGTTAAAATTCATATGAAGAAACCAGGCTACAGTTAATAAACTGGCAGTAAATCCTGTTATTTCTTCAATTTTGATATGCTGTCCAAAGCTAGAGGCGATTTTGTATGAGTTAAGAGTGTGGCTAAAGATAAAAATTTCATTTCATTAATCCACTGATCATGTTAGAATTACACATGGATAAAGGTGTACTTATTTTACTGATTCTAAAGCACAGTAGGACATCTTAAGGCATATCAGTGTTTCACGAATACTTGTCACAAGATCTTTGTTTCTGAGCAAATGGCACTTAACAGCAGCTAATTCAGTCATCTTAAGAAGGGAGGGTGTTTTTTTCCCCTGTATTATGTAAATGAGGCTCAAGATGACAGAACTTGTTGGTGCCAGAGTCAAGACAAGAACCTGGGTTTCTTAATTCACATTCTTAATTCACATTCTGCTTCATTATGACAGTTACTGACATTATAATGAAGCAATTATGTTTTCTAAGTGGCTAAATGTATGGGCATTCTCTTTAAGAGATCCCATGGAATTGGGAAAGCTCATTTTTGATCAACAGGGTTTTTAATTAACGTATGTATGTATATACATACATATATGTACATATATGTATACATATATACATATGTATATACATATGTATATATGTATGTATATATATGTATATATGTATACGTATATGTACATGTGTATATATGTACATATCTATACATATATATATGTACATATGTACATATCTGTATGTATACATATATAACATTGAGTTTATCTTACATTCTGACATCCTGGTAAGTGCATGCAAGCTTGTCCTTACAGGTTTGACATCAATGTGTTTTATTCTCAAAGACGCAAGCCAAAGTGACCATTGTTGTCATGGAGTTAAATAGCCCTCTGTGTGAATACATTCAAGGGACTCCTATTCGGGTGACTCGTATGTTAGAGAATTCTAGACACTGAAGGAGTAGTAAGCTAGAATGAACAGTTAGGTGAAAATCCAACAACTCACTCCAGTCCTTCAGAGGGAAGAGCTAGAAAAAGTGGCAAATCAGTATTACAAGGTTTTCCTTGCAGTTGTAAGGAAGCACTGTAAGGTTTTTTCCTTCTGATTGTCACCAGCTGCTACCTTCTAAGTCTCTTGGACTTAAGAGTCCTATATTAATGAGACAATGGGCATGAAGAAAATACTAATAAACAGCTCCCATTTTCCCACAATTCCTAGTTTGTCTAGTGAAACAAAGGAGGCTGTCTACTTAAGAATCAGGTTCCTGGTGGCTGTCCCAGAGATCTGCAATATAACGCTTCATCCCTGAGTCTGGGATTCATGTGGGAGTTGGCCTGTTCGTCCTGTGACAGCCAAGGAGAATCACAAAGCGTTTCCTGCCACATGCTGCCCGGCCCTCTGTGTAGCCCAGCACAGCATTATCTGACCTTCAAGCCTATGTGGGAGTCACTTCCAGTTTCAGTCCTAGGGCTGTTTTAAAGCTATGTAGATGAGTTGGCCAGACTTCTCTCCTTTAAAAAACAAAAACCTCGTAGCCTGAGGTCTTCTTTAACTTTCCTAATATGTTCAAATGCAACACACATTTATTTTTATTCAGTAAGACTAGGAAACTTTCCTTAAGTCTTTACTTCTCCAGAGGCTAATTTGGGCTACTATTTGAGACACAGGTAGAAGCATTTGTCAGGTGGCAGAAATGGAAGCCAGGCTCTTGTAACTGTTGCAGTTGCTGCTTCCGCCGTATCTTCCCAAAAACAAGTCTGCATCCAGAATCTTCTTGAAGAAAACCCAGGAATGTTTCTCCTCCACTGCTTCTCTTGCCCAAAATCATTGTTTCTTAATGTTACTGGCTTTATCCTTGCCTTTTAGAGGTTGGGAGGGAAAACGCTATAGCAGTTAACATTTCTAGAATGATACAGCTCTAAAAAGCTATATTTAAAAAGAAAAATTGGGGATGCTTGAGTGGCTCAGTTGGTTAAGTGTCTGACTCTTGATTTCAGCTCAGGTCATGATCTCGCCGTTGATGAGATCGAGTCCTGCATTGGGCTCTACACTGACAGCACGGAGCATGCCTGGGATTCTGTCTCTCCTCTCTCTGCTCCTCCCCCTGCTTGCTCTCTGTCTCTGTCTCAAAATAAATAAAAATAAACTTTAAAAAATAAAAATAAAATATTGTATTTTCTCTATTATACTTTTTATTATATAATCTTATTATAATAGAGACAATATTTATTTGTTTTTGTTTTTTTTTTGAGAGAGAGAAAGAGCATGTGTGAGTGGGGGAGAGGGGCAGAGAGAGAGAATCCCGAGCAGGCTCCATGCTCAACACAGAGCCCTATGCGGGGCTTGAACTCATGACCAAGAGACCATGACCTGAGCCGAAATCAATATATTATAGAAATATATTATAGAAAATATATAGGGAGAAAATAGAACATACAGATATAGGTAGGTATGATTATTGCTTAAACAATTAGAAATAAAATCTGGCTCATTTTTTTTCCAAGAAATCATTAAAAGCTTTCCTCTGTTCTCACATTCAAAAGGATACCACTTACACATGCAGAATAACCAACCTGCTTCCCCTCTGGTCCGTACTTGATAACCAGGGCACATACGAACAGAATCTCCTTTCATTGCTGTTGTTAATTGTGAAAGAGCTTTATTCTTCCCCATGTCCCCAAATTCAGAAACTGGTCCAGTTCCAGGGTGTCCTGGATACAACTGTCTGGCTTTGGATTAAATCTCCAAGGAGTTTTATATTCACTCACTACTTCCTGTGGAAGTAGAAGTTGTAATAATCATTACAAGTATCTTGAATCGCAACCTTAATGGCATTGTTACTGGCCTTTTCTGTTCCTTACATATTCAGTATCGAATCACTGAAAGACTCTATTTTCTAATTATGAAATTGACACTCTTTGTTTTCTTGTGCAGATTTCATTTAGTCACTCAAAACTGGCAAGTTATTCAGTGTCTTTTAATGAGCCCAGAATGTTATGAAAGCAATGGGTTTTTGGATTTTATTTCCATGCTCTTGGAGAGAAGGCCATAATTTGCAAAGTAACTGGAAATAAACTAATATTATTATATTCACCATTATGAGTACGTTTGTTGAGTAAAATGTGAGTTTCCTTAAACTTGGCGAATATCTATGGGACCAGTGAATTAATTCACAAATCATTTTTAAGGTGTTTCAAATCTATTTTTGAGACTTCCAATTTGGATATACTCGTCTCCTATCTTTGTTAACCAGGGACCATTCTGTGCTCCAGAGATCCACACGTGAACCCTTGCTCACGGTACTTTGTACTAGTTTTTACATCTTGCCAGTTCCTTCCCCAGCTCCTCACACGTTCCCTGCGGTATCGTCTACCTTTGACATACAGCCATACCTGGGCAGTTCTTTCAAGAGTTCCAGTAGTTCACGTTCATGGATAATTCTGGCCAGTTGTTTCAGGACGTCTGGGGGGATACTCCTCTCGAGCAGATCCCCCTTTGTTGGGGAGGGCCGGTGCCACCACAGCTACCAGACATCCGCCGCTAAATCTGCAGGATGCTGATGGCCAGCGTCACTTCTTGCCAGAGATGGCTGGTGCTTACATCGGGTTTCCAGACTCCGCTGGGCCCCACTGCCGGTGCAGAGGAGCCTCGCAGGGCCCAGATTCCACACAGCAGTCCTTGGAAAAGTTGAGAAGGCCTGTCTGTTGCTTTCTGCTCTGTGTTGGGGAGGTTGCAGAGCACTCCTGTCCTACAACCCTGATGTCTTAGGTAGATTTAAGCACATCCTCTTTTTTCATGAGTACATTCTTTCTCCCTGGGACCCACAGGGGACTGAACCATGAAGAGTCCCAAGTGACAACCCTTAACATTACCCCTCTTGTGTGCAAAGCTTCGTTACCAAGACAGCCTTGTCAGTATCTGACCAGTGACCCTCCGTAGGATGCGTTTCCTCCCAAGATGCTGCTCAGGCTCTTGTGCCAAGTGGACTGCCCCAGCAGTTTGCAGAGGATTCTGAAGCCAGGAGGTGAGCCGGAAGCACCACCCACAGTGGATAGACATAGCAGGTGACTGCATACCTATTCCCCTGACAGCATTCTGGAAAACCATTAAAATACATCATTGAAATTTGTAACTTTTAAACACTGATCTCCATCGCTTAAAAATCTAGATCAGGGACACCTGGGTGGCTCAGTTGGTTGAGCATCCGACCCTTGGTTTCCGCTCAGGTCATGATCTCACAGTGTGAGTTCGAGCCCCATGTTGGACTCTGCACTGAGAGTGTGGAGCCTGCTTGTGATTCATATTCTCTCTCTCTCTCTCTCTCTCTCTCTCTCTCTCTCCTCTCTCTCCCCCCCACTCCCCCCTTCCCCTGCTTGTGATCTCTCTCTCTCTCTCTCTCTCTCTCTCTCAAAATAAATTTTAAAAATCTGGAACAAAAATACTTTATTTTAGAGTCTAGCTAGCTGATTTCCGCTGGATCCTGGTTCTCTTTACAATTCTGGAATTACTTCTGCCTGAATATCCCTCTGCTCGATAATACAGTGATACTTTATCAGATCTTTCAGTGTTTCCATTCTCTCTTCCTACTCCCCAACACTCTTTCCTCGCCATTGTATATTCATATGTTCATAATTCTGAGAACTCTCTAAACTTGTCAAAGAAGAGTGTTGTGAAAGAAAGAAGAGGTCAAAAGTAGACCCCTGATGTCTGCTAACCCTGTTTCTGGTATGATTTTGACAAACTCATTCATTTCTTACTACGTGCATTCCACAGACGCTTATTGAGCGCCTCGTGTGTGCCGGGCACAGAGGATCTTGACCACTTTGGGAGGAGAGTGGTCAGGGAAAACGAAAAAACTATCAGGAGTCATCCAGGCAGAAGGAGGAACACCTTCAATGGCACAGATCGAGAATGGGGCACTGGGGGAACTTCAGGTACTTGGATGTGCCTAGAGCAAAGGGCACACCTGCACATAGACATCTGGAAGGAGAGGAGGCTTAGCGAAGTGGGTGGAGGTGATTGGACTGTGGCCCAGTCAGCCAAAGAATTTAATAACAATTATTTTGATTCTTTGAAATTCTTCAGATTTTATACCAAACAAGTTGTAAATCCTTCGGCAACATTCAGGTCGATGCCAAGGATCAAGGTCAAAATGCATAGTACGTGTGTCTCGACTCCCTTCGTGCAGTCCTCTGATATAATGGACTTGCCTTCCTCTGAGCTCTCTATTTGCACTGTATTGAAATGTTGGTAATAACAGTAACAACACTTACAACGATGAAAATAATGAGGCTGTCACTAGATTTGCTTTGGGGCTTTGACTTCTGTATAATTACAATCTCCTGGAGGAAAAAGAGTCCTATTTTTACTGTTAACTAAATTGTAATCCGACACAGTACTCTGAGGACAGACTGCTGCAAACCTTCAGTGAGGGACGTCCTATTGGTTTTCTTTGCTCCGATGGAAGGAAAGTCCTTCTACTGTGGGAGTAGGTCATTCTTCAGCGAGACGTCTTTTCCTGTGGTGTGTGTTAGTGGACAAAGCAGAGTAGACTGACTAAAGATTTCAAAGGCCCTCTTGTACCCTTCTTCTCCAGACATTTCTGAAAAACCTGTAGAGAAATGTTAGAGTAGACAGCTGCGGGTGTTACTGATCTTTTGAAGATAGCTGAATTCTGGTAGCTTAGTGTATGTAATAGAAGCTGAATAATATTCCATTGAATATATATAGCCGTGTCATCGGTATCCACTCATCTGTTGCCAGGACACTTAGATTGTTTCCATATGTTGGCTCTTGTGAATAATGCTGCAGTGAGCATGAAGGCAGAGAGATCTCTGTGGATACCTACCCAGAAGTGAGACTGCGGCCTCATATGGTAGTTCTATTTGTAATTTTTTGAGGGATCTCTGTACTGCTTTCTGTAGTGGCAGAAAAGTGTCAGTTTACATTCCCACCAACAGCGCATGAGGGTTTCCTTTCTCCGCGTCCTCGCTAACACTTGTTAACTCTTTTTGAGGAGAGCGGCTCTAACAGGGGTACAGCGATACCTCATTATGGTTTTGCGTTTCTCTGATGATTAGTGGTGTTTTGGGGTGCATTGTGGCCATGTTTGTGTCTCTGAAAAAAATGTCCAGTTCCTCTCCCCATTTTTCAATGGGGTGTTTTGTTGTTGTTGATGATGGTGATGTTTTTCTGAGTTGTGTGAGTTCTCGATGTATTTTTGGCTCTTAACCCTTTACCAGATCCATGATTTGCAAATATTTTCTCCCTTTCTGTAGGTTCCCTTTTCGTTTTGTTATTATTTCTTCTGTTTTGCAGAAGCTTTGTAGTTTGATGTGGTCCCACTTACTTATTTTTGCTTTTGTTGCTTGTGCTTTTGGTGTCATCCAAAAAAATGTTGCCAAGGCCAAGGAGCTTTTCTGCGTGTGTTTTCTTTTAGGAGTTTTATGGCCATTTTGTTTTAGCCATAAAACATAAAACTTAAGTTTTTAGCCCACTTTGAGTTAATTTTTGTGAGTGTAAGAGAGAGGTCCCATTTCATTCTTCTGCATGTAGTTATCCAGTTTTTACAACACCATTTATTGAAGAGACTGTCCTTTCTCTATTGAGTATTCTTGGCTCCCCTGTCAAATGTTGGTTGACTGTATATGTGAGGGTTTATTTTTAGGCTTTTGATTCTGTTCCATTTGGCTATGCGTCTGTTTTTATGCTTCTATCATACTGTTTTGGTTACTATGGCCTTGTAGTATAGCTTGTAGTATATAGTTCAAGATGTCTGATGCCTGCAGCTTTGGTGTTCTTTCTCAGGATTAATTTGGCTATTTGGGATCTTTGTGGTTCCATACAAATTTTAAGATTTTTTTTCCTATTTCTGTGAAAAATGCCATAGGAATTTTGACAGAGATTGCATTGAATCTATAGATGAATTCGGAGAGTATTGACATTTTAATGGTATTAATTCTTCTTTTTTTTTTTTAACATTTATTTATTTTTGAGAGACAGAACATGAGCAGGTGAGGAGCAGAGAGAGAGGGAGACATAGAATCTGATGCAGGCTCCAGGCTCTAGGCTGTCAGCACAGAGCCTGACGTGGGGCTCGAACTCATGAGCCATGAGATCGGGACCTGAGCTGAAGTCGGATGCTTAACCTACTGAGCCACCCAGGCGCCCCGGTATTAATTCCTCTGATCCATGAACTTGGAGTGTCTATTTATTCGCCACTTCTTCAGTTCATCAAAATCTCATAGATTTCAGTGTACAGATAATTATTGGTTAAATTTATTCCTAAGTATTTTATTATAATTGATGCTATTGGGAATGGGATTATTTTCTTTTTCAGTTGTTTTGTTGTCAGTGTGTAGAAATGCAACTGTCTGTTGATTTTATATCCTGCAACTTTACTAAACTTGTTGATTAGCCCTAGCAGTTTTTTGGTGGGGTCTTTAGGATTTTCTGCATATCAAATCACATCATCTGTAGGCAAAGACCTCTTCCTTTCCAATTTGGATGCCTTTTATTTATTTTCCTTGCCTGATTGCTTTGGCTAGGATCTAGTACTATATACAATAAGAGTGGTGAGAGTAGACGCCCTTGTCTTGCTCCTGATTTTAGAGGAAAAGCTTTCAACCTTTCACCATTGAGTTTAATGTTGGCTGTAGACTTGTCATAAATGGCCTTTATTGTGGTGAGATGTGCTTCTTCTATATCCAATACCGTGAGCATTTTTATCATAAAAGGACGTTGTATTTTGTCAGGGGCTTTCTCTGTACCTGTTGAGATACGATTTTTGTCTTAACTTCTGTCAATGTTGTGTGTCACATTTATCGATTTGTGTGTATTGAACCATCCTTGCAACCTGGAGATAAATCCCACTTGATCATGTATGATTCTTTTACTGTGCTGTGGAATTCAGTTTGCTAATATTTTGTTTTGAGAATTTCACATCTATATTCTACAGGGATTTTGGTCTGTAATCTTCTTTTGTAGTTTCTTTTTTTAAAATATTTTTAATGTTTGTTTAGTTTTGAGAGACAGAGACAGAGTCTGAGTGGGGAGGGGAGAGAGAGAGAGAGACAGACAGACAGAATCCGAAGCAGGTTCCAGGCGCTGAGCTGTCAGCACAGAGCCCGACGCGAGGCTCGAACTCACAAACCTTGAGATTACCTGAGCCGAAGTTGGATGCTTAACCGACTGAGCCACCCAGACACCCCTTCTTTTGTAGTTTCTTTATCTGGCTTTGGTATCAGGATAATACTGGCCTTGTAAAAATGAGTTTGTGAGTGCCCTGTTGTCATTTTTTGGAAAATTTTGAGAGGGCTTGGCATTCATTTTTCTTTAAATGCTTGGTAGAATTCATCAGTGATACCATCTGGTCCTAGACTTTTCTGTGATGGAGGGGTTTTGATTACTGATTCAATCTGCTTACTCATGTTAGTTTGTTAAGCTATCCATTTCTGCGTGTCTTAGTCTTGGTAGGTTGTATTTCTAGGAATGCATCCATTTCTTCTAGGTTATCCAGTTTGTTAGTGTATAATTGTTCAGAGTAGTCTCTCATGATCCTTGTATTTCTGTGGTAGGAGTTGTGATGTCTCCTCTTTCACTTATGATTTGATTTTGAGTTCTCTTTTTTTTTTTTTTTTCCTGAGTTAGTCTAGCTAAAGTTTTGTTAATTTTGTTTACCTTTTGAAAACATAGCTTTGGGCTGATTACTGTAATCACTAATCTTTTTGTATCACTACAAAATATTAAAATATATATTTGATGAAAACTTAGACCTGTCATATACTTAGTCAAGAATTTCACATTAGGTTATATTTTTTAATCATTTTATATCATAATACCTATTCATCTCATCTTTTATTTCAAATGAATAGGAAGAAACCAGCCTATCCAAAACTGTGATTGGTGGTTTTGGTTAAGACTTGAGGAAATTGTACAACTTTCTTGATAGCCGTTTCATTAACAGTATTTCCCTTATAGTTGTAATATTTTAATTACATAATTAATATATTGTTAGTGATTTCTAAGACATTAGCCGTATCCAGAATTAATCTCTCTCTTTCCAATCTCCCTGCCCCTGTCATTCTCCTTTCCCCCTCAGAGATAATTGTGGTTAACAATTTGATGTGTCCCTTTCCAAAATTTTTCCTATGCATATATATATTTGATCATATACCTGCGTAGACTGGTAGATTGACATTTGTTAAACTGTTTATCTAAATGAAACCTGATCATGTGAAGCTTCTATTGTACTTTACATTAGATGAGTTCAAGCCATGATTTCTTACACAAAGTCATTCTGTAAGGCTTATAGAAGGACATTCTTTGGGTGCCTGGGTGGCTCAGTTGGTTAAGTGTCCAACTTCAGCTCAGGTCATGATCTCACTGCTCGTGGGTTCAAGCCCCATGTCGAGCTCTGTGCTGACAGCTCAGAGCCTGGAGCCTGCTTCAGATTCTGTGTCTCCCTCTCTCTCTGCCCCTTCCCTGCTCACTCGCTCTCTCTCTCTCACTCTCTCAAAAATAAATAAATATGAAAACAATTAAAAAAAAAAGGGCATTCTCTGAGGCTGTTTCTTTTTCCTTTACTCAGTGTCTTAGCCAACTCAAGCAGTCATAACAAAATAGCATAGACTGGGTGGCTAAACTATAGAAATTTATTTTCTCACAGTTCCGGAGCCTAAAGTCAGAGATCTGGTGCTAGCATGGTCAAGTTCTGGCAAAGGTGCTCTTCCTGGCTTGGAGACAGCAGCCTTCTTGCTCTGCCCTCACATGGCTGGGGGAGAGAGCAAATAAGAGCAAACTGTCCTTAATTCCCATCACCTAATCCACCCATATTTCTACCCACCTCCCGTCTGGTAACCAGCAAGGTGTTAGTTAACACCTGTTGGTTAAACAGAGCTTGGTTTTTGGTTTATCTCTGTTTTTTTCTTTGATTGTTTTTCTTCCTTAAACTCCACATGTGAGTGAAATATGGTGTTGATCTTTCCCTGACCACGTTACTTAGCATCACACCCTCTAGATTCATCCATGTTGTTGCGAATAGCAAGATTTCATTCTTTTTTATGGCTGAGTAATATTCCATTGTATGTATGTACCACATCTTCTTTATCCATTCATTTGTTCATGGACACTTGGGTTGCTTCCATAATTTGGCTGTTATCAATAATGCTGCAATAAACATAGGGGTGCATATATCTTTTTGAGTTAGTGCCTTTGTATTCTTTGGGTAAATACCCAGTAGCAGAATTACTGGATCTTACGATAATTCCATATTTTTTTTAATTTACATCCAAACGATAATTCCATTTTTACTTTCTTCGAGGAACCTCCATACTGTTCACAGTGACTGCACCAGTTTGTATTATCACCAACGGTGCACATGGGTTCCTTTTTCTGCGCGTCCTCACCAACACGTGTTGTTTCTTGTGCTTTTGATTTTAGCCATTCTCATGGGTGTGAGGTAATATCTCATCGTGGTTTTGATTTGCATTTTCCTAATGATGACTGATGTTGAGCATCTTTTTATGTGTCTGTTGGTAATCTGTATGTTGTCTTTGTAAAATGTCTGTGCATGTCTTCCACCCATTTTTCAGCTGGATTCTTTCTTTCTTTCTTTTTTTTGGCATGGAGTTGTAGAAGTTTCTTGTATATTTTGGATACTAACCCCTTATCAAAGATATCATTTGCAAATATCTTCTCCCATTCAGTAGGCTGTCTTTTTGTTTTGTTTATTGTTTTCTTTGCAGTGCAGAAGCTTTTTATTTTGGTGTATTCCAGTAGTTTATTTTTGCCTTTGTTTTGCTTGCTTTAGAAGACTTATTTAGAAAAATATTGCTGTGGCTGATGTCAGAGAAATTACTGCCTGTGCTCTCTTCTATGATTTCTATGGTTTCAAGTCTCCCGTTAGGTCTTTAATCCATTTTGAGTTTATTTTTCCTTATGGTGTAAGAAAGTGGTCTACTTTTCATTCTTTTGCATGGACCTATTCTATTTTCCCAGCACAATTTGTTAAGGAGACTTTTTCCTATTGCATATTTTTTCTTTGTCACAGATTAACTGACCATATAAGTTTATTTCTGGACTCTCTGTTCTGTTCCATTGATCTAAATTATATGTCTGTTTCCGTTCCAGGACCATATTTTTTTGATTACTGTAGCTTTGTAGTATATCTAGAAATCTGGGATTGTGATACCTCCAGCCTTGTTCTTCTTTTTTCAGGATTGCTTTGACTCTTTGGGGTCTTCCTCTGGTTCTATACTTCCTATACGAAGTTTAGAATTATTTGTTCTAGTTCTGTGAAAAATACTATTGGTATTTTGATAGAAATTCCATTAAGTCTGTAGATTACTCTGGGTAGTGCGGACATCTTAACAGTATTTGTTCTTATAATCTATGAGCGTGGGATAGTTTTCCATTTGTTGTGTCATCGTCATTTTCTTCAGTCAGTGTTCTATGGATTTCAGAGTACAGGTCCTTCATCTCCTTAGTTAAGTTTATCCCAAGGTATTTTATTATTTTTAGTGCAATTGTAAGTGAGATTGTTTTCTTTATTTTTTTTTTAAATTTTTGTTTTAAATTTTTCTAATGTTTATTTATTCTTGAGACAGAGACAGAGCGCGAACAGGGGAAGGGCAGAGAGAAAGGGAGACACAGAATCTGAAACAGGCTCCGGCCTCTGAGCTGTCAGCACAGAGCCCGATGCGGGACTCGAACCCACAAACTGTGAGATCATGACCTGAGCCGAAGTCGGACGCTCAACCGACTGAGCCACCCAGGCGCCCTGAGATTGTTTTCTTAATTTATCTCTCTGCTCATTTCGTTATCAGTGTATAGAAATGCAACAGGTTTGTGTATATTGATTTTTGTATCCCGTAACTTTATTGAATTCATTTATCGGTTCTAATAGTTTGGTGGAGTCTTTAGGATTTTCTATCTATAGTATGGTGACATCTGCAAACAGTGAAAGTTTTACTTCTGCCTTACCAGTTTGGATGCCTTTTATTTCTTCTCCAATTGCTGTGGGTAGGGCTTCCAGTCTATGTTGAATGAAAATGGTGAGAATAGACATCTGGTCTTGCTCTTGATCTTAGGAGAAGAGCTCTCAGTTTTTCACCATTGAGTATGATGTTAGTTGTGGGTTTGTCATATATGGCCTTTATTATGTTGAGTTATGTTCCCTTTAAACCTATTTTGTTAAAGGTTTCATCATGAATGGGTATTGTACTTTGTCAACTGCTTATTCCACATGTATTAAAATGATCAAATGGTTTTATCCTTTCTCTTGTGGATGTGATGTGTCAGATTGATTGATTTGTGAATATTGAACCACCCTTGCAACACAAGAATAAATCCCACTTGACTGTGGTGAATTATTTTTTTAATGCATGGTTGGAATTGATTTGCTAGTATTTTGTTGAGGATTTTTGCATCCATGTTCACGAGGGATATTGGCTAGTTCTCTCTTTTTGTGGTGTCTTTATCTGGTTTTGGTACCAGGGTAATGCTTGCCTTATAGAATGAATTTGGAGATCTTCATTTCTCTTCTATTTTGGAACAGTTTGAGAAGAATAGGTATTAACTCTTCTTTAAATGTCTGGTAGAATTCCCCTGGGAAGCCTTTTGGTCCTGGACTTTTGTTTGTTGGGAGGTTTTGGATTACTACTTAATTTTTTTTTTATAACATTTATTCATTTCTGAGAGAGAGATAGAGTGTGAGTGGGAGGGGGGCAGAGAGAGAGGGAGACACAGAATCTGAAGTAGGCTCCAGGCTCTGAGCTGTCAGCACAGAGCCTGATGCGGGGCTCGAACTCATGAACTGCAAGATCATGCCCTGAACCGACGTTGGACACTCAACCGACTGAGCCACCCAGGCACCCCTGGATTACTCCTTAAGTTTTATTGCTGGTAATCAGTCTGTTCAAATTTTCTGTTTCTTCCTGCTTCACTTGTGGGAGGTAGTATGTTTCTAAGAATTTTTCCTTTTCTTCTAGGTCATCCAATTTGTTGCCATATAATTTTTCATAGTATTCTGTAATAATCTTTGTATTTCTGTGGTGTCACTTGTTATTTCTCCTTATTCATTTCTGATTTTATTTGAGCATTCCACCCTCCTCCCCCTTTATTTTTTTTATTGAGTCTGGCTAAAGGTTTATCACTTTCATTGATCTCTTCAAGGAACCAACTTCTGGTTTCATTGTTCTATTGCTTTCAGTTTCATTTTATTTCTGCTCTAATCTTTATTATTGCCTTCCTTCTACTGGCTTGGGGTTTTTGCTGTTGTTGCTCTCCTTCTTTTTATAGCTTTTTTTGGTGTCAAGTTATGTTGCTTATTTAAGACTTTTCTTGCTTCTTGAGGTAGACCTGTATTGTTATAAACTTGCCTCTAAAAAAGAGCTTTTGCTCTTCTCAAAGGTTTTGGAAACTTGTAGTTTCCCTTGTGTGTGACTCTGTTCTCTTGCTGCGTTTAAAATTCTCTCTTTATCACACTCTTGCATTGTTGGTGGGAATGCAAACTGGTGCAGCCATGGTGGAAAACAGTACAGAGGTTCCTCAGAAAGCTCAAATAGAACTACCCTAAGATCCCACAATTGCACTACTGAGTATTTACCCAAAGGGTACAAAAATACTGACTTGAAGGGATGCATGCACCCCTATATGTATAGCAGTGTTATTTATAGCCCTGATATGGAAGTAGCCCAACTGTCTATTGATAAATCAATGAATAAAGAACATGTGTATATGTATGTGTGTTTGTGTGTCTATATATATACATATATATGTGTGTATATATATATACATATACACATGTTCTTTATCCATTGATTTATTGATAGATCAATATGTACACACATACATATAATTCAACCATAAAAAGAATGAAATTTTTCCATTTGCAACAACATGGATAGAGCTAGAGGGTACAGTGCTAAATGAAATAAGTCAGAGAGAAAGACAAATACCATATGATTTCACTCATATGTGGAATTGAAAAAAACAAAACAAGCAAAAGGAAAAAAAAAGAGAAATAAGAAACAGACTCTTAACTATAGAGAACAAACTGATGGTTGCCAAAAGGGAGGTAGGCAGGTGGATGGGGTGAAATATATAGATCTTTTACAATGTTCTTTGGTCCCAAATATAAAGCTATATCATTTTACTCTTGCAGAAAATTTAACTTCCTGTTAAATAGATAATATAAATAAAATTATCTCTTGATCACTGCTTTTTGCCATTTTAATTACTAATATGTCTTGGTGTGGACCTCCTTGGATTGATTTGGCAGAGGGGGGTGCTCTCTCTGTCTCCTGGATCTGGATGTTTGTTTCCTTCCCCAGATTCAGGCAGTTTTCAGCTATTATTTCTTCCAATGCATTTGCTTCCAATGCATGTCTCCTTTTCCCTCTCTTCTCCTTCTGGGATCCCCGTAATGGGAATGTTATTATGCTTGATGGTGTCGCTAAGTTCCCTTCATCTATTCTCATTTGTTATTCTTTTTTATTTCTTGTTCGGCTTGATTGCTTTCCATTACTCTGTCCTTCTGGCCACTGATCCTCCCACTTCCTCTAGTCTACTATTTCTTCCATCTAGTCTATTTTTAATTTCAGTTGTTGAGTTCTTCATCTCTGATTGGTTCTTTTTCGTGTTTTCTATCTCTTTGTTGAGGGTCTCGCTGAGTTCCTCCACTCTTTTCTCAAGCCCAGCGAGTATCTTTATAATCATTATTTTATAATTTTTTCTTGTTTATTTATTTTGAGAGAGAATGAGTGGGGGAAGGACAGAGAGAGATAGAAGGAGAGAAAGAATCTCAAGCAGGCTCCACCCTGCTAGCACAGAGCCTGATGTGGGGCTCGAACTCACAAACTGCAAGATCATGACCTGAGCCAAAATCGAGAGGCAAATGCTTAACCGACTGAGCCACCTAAGTGCCCCTTTATGATCATTACCTTAAATGTTCTCTCAGGCATACTACTGGCCTCCATTTGTTTAGCTCTTTTGCTGTGATTTTGTCCTGCTTTTACATTTGGAGCATAGTCCTCTATCTCCTCATTTTGTCTAATTCCCTGTGTCTGTTTCTATATGTTAGGAAAGTCAGCTGTGTCTCCTGCTCTTGAAAGTAGTGGCCTCATGAAGAAGTCCTGTAGTGCCCTGCAGTGCAGTGTCCCTTGTTCATCAGAGCCTGGAACTTCAGGGGTGTCTCCTCTGTGTGTTGCGTGCCTTCTGCTCTTGTGGCTGAGCCTCATTTGCCTTCAGCTGTCGTCAGTGACTCTCCTTGCCTGCCATAGGCAGGATTTGGTCCCTGTGTTGTTAGTGGGCCAGTCTGCGACCACACTGGGCTTGAGTTGAGTCAGACCAGGCATATGTCTAGGATTCACTAGCACCAAATTGCAGGTGCTCTCCCTGTGTTGTCCCCTGAAAGGCTTTTGTATGTGTCCAGGATCTGCAGTCAAACCAGATGTCTGCCCCCAGCCCATGGCTGGGGCTCTAGTAGGGCTGGTGTGTGTGGTTATCTTCCCCCCCACCCCAGTGTAGGAGTCACTCTGGAGTGCTACTGGCCCCTGTTGAGGCTGTTTGCACACTGCCAAGCTTGTGGTACCACTTTGGATGTGTTCTGACCCAGGGCATATTGGAGGGGTCAAGTCCACAGGAGAATGAGGGGGTGGGGGAGGGAATGGCACCTGCCAACTCTTTTGTTCTTGGAGAAGTCTCCCAAAGATCCCTGCCCCACCAGCACATGCTCTGAGATTAGTGCAAAGTTTCCCCCCAGGGGCGCCTGGGTGGCTCAGTCAGTTAAGCATCCGACTTCAGCTTAGGTCATGATCTTGTGGTCCGTGAGTTCAAGCCCCATGTTGGGCTCTGTGCTGACAGCTCAGAGCCTGGAGCCTGCTTCAGATTCTGTGTCTCCCTCTCTCTCTGCACCCCTCCCCCTCCCTCCCGCTGGCATTCTATCTCTCTTTCTCTTAAAAAATAAGTGAACATTAAAAAAAAAGAAAAAAAGGTTCCCTCCAGTATGTCCCAGGGGTTTTTTCAAACTGCTGCTTCTATACTATATCTCTGCGGGCTATGGGTTGTGCTTTTTAAGGATGCAAACTCCATTTCCTCTCACCCCCTGGCTCTCCCAGAGCCAGCCTACTGACTTTTAAAGTTTCAGGTGTTAAGCCCCACTGACTGTAAGAACTCATGAAGTTAAGTCCCTCTGGTTTTCAGAGCCAAGTGTTTTGAGGATTTGTCTTCCCCGTGTGGGTCCGCTGTGCCTGGGGTGCCTGATGTGGGTTCTGCTCCTTTCCCTTCTCTATACCTGTGGGGTCCCTTCCTCCCAAGGACAGTCTCATGAGTCAGTTTTGCTCCTGACTGCGTTTCTGCCCTTCCTACCCTTTTTGATGTGGCCTCTTCTGTCTGTGAAGAGTCAGTTCTGCCAGTCTTTGGGTCATTTTCCAGTTTGTTACACTGATGCGGGTGTTATCTAATTGTATCCCTGGGACTAGGTGGGTTTGGGTCCTTGTACTCCACCATTTTCCCTGGACGTCCAGAATTTGCATAATCTCATCAGAGCGCAAAGGTAGAGCTGAAACAAAGAAGATAAAATCAAAAGGAACCACAGTTTAAAATCCCACTTAAGTAAACAACAACAACAACAAAATGAGTTGTGTAAGTATAGGATGTATAAGGACAGCAGTTAACATCTAAAGCTCCTGGTGATGCTTGTTGACAAGTACTGACTGATGCACTGTGTGTGCATGCAATCTCCTGATGCCTCCGTAGAAACAGCCTCAGAAGAGGCCATGATCTGTCTGCACTCTTCCTGAGTAGGCCACTTTCAGAATACCGTATGCAGGTACAGCAAGCATAAGGAGAATACAACTGAACCAGTGGTTTTATTTCTGTTTGGAATAGCGTGGATACTGTCTGAGTTTGTAGAGTTAGTTACTAAAATGCCTGTGAAGTGAATGTTGGTATAATAATACATAGCAAGTGTAAATTTCATCGAGCAGAATATGTAATAGAAGACTCAGTAGGTTTGTAGCAAGTAAGCAAGAACTTGGTATTTTTATAACAAAAGCACATAAATCATTAATCCCTTGATTATACTCCAAACACATTTCAAGAGACCCTAGTCTGAATCCTTGCTACTCAAAGTGTGGTCTGTAGACCACTAGCATCGACATCACCTGGGAGTTTGGTAGAAATGCAGGCCCCCTCCCAGATAATTAAAGTTTAAGAGCAGGAAAAATTGTGAACTTTCAGGTGTGTTCACTGAAATCTTTAAAAAGCTATGAAGATGTCTCTAAGTGTCTCTTATCTTAAAGAGTGGTGCCATTTCTTGGGTAGAGAACAAGGAAAATGCAGAACAGTGCAGTAGTGACGGCTTATGTGATTATTTCATTGTCCTTCTAGGCATTTCTGTTATTCTTACATTTTCATCGTTTTTTTTTTTTTGGCACAAATTTAGATGATTGATTAATGAGCTAATTTCTGGGATGATTAAACAGCAAAATGTTTTGAAAATATAGAAAGTATAAGATTACTAAGATCCCACAAGATATTCAGGTTGATAATAGGGTCCATTGGACTCCTGTTAATTGCAAAATAGAATAAGTTTCATTCTATTTTAAAAATATACACATTTTTTTTCCGTTGTTTTTTGGAAGAAAGAAAGAATCTTCTGAAAAACTCAAAAAATAAAATTGAGTCCAGTATACCCCGATGATACAGCAGGTGTTAAAAGAGCGTTGGGGATCTTTCCCAATGTACTAGAAACGAGATTGCACATAGGAAAATATAGGTAGGAATGCAAAGTAATATGAATGTAAGTATCAAATGAATACCGTAAAGGTTTAGAACAATGAGAGTTGCGTTCATTCACTCACTACGTATTCAGTGCTCGTTATGTGCCAGGCATTGTTCTTAGAATTGGGGATAAAGCGGCCTGTTGGAGGCCCATTGGAGGACCCAGGCAATAAACAAACTCGCCAGTGAAAGTTTGTAGAGGTGCTGTCAAGAAAAAAATAGAGCAGGGGCGCCTGGGTGGCGCAGTCGGTTGAGCGTCCGACTTCAGCCAGGTCACGATCTCGCGGTCTGTGAGTTCGAGCCCCGCGTCAGGCTCTGGGCTGATGGCTCGCGGAGCCTGGAGCCTGTTTCCGATTCTGTGTCTCCTTCTTTCTCTGCCCCTCCCCCGTTCATGCTCTCTCTCTGTCCCAAAAATAAATAAACGTTGAAAAAAAAAAAAGAAAAAAATAGAGCAAAGAGATGGAGACTGGTTCTGCATCACAGACCAGGACACCACAAGGCAGACGCTTTCCTCCTTCCATTGCAATTAGGCCCGAGAGAGATGGCTGTGGGAAGCGCCTCAGGAGTTGCCATTTGACCAGACACTGAACGAAATGAGACAAAGAGCCGCGTGGGGGAAATGGAACGTAGCAAACAAAACTGCACTCACACATCTTGCTCTAAATAGACCTTTCATCTCCTTAATTGAGCGAAACTGTTGTGAGGCCTCAGGGGTCCCCAGGATGCAGATAAAATCGACCTTTTTTTTTTTTTTTTTTGGTCAGCTTATTGTCCTGGGATGTAGGGCAGCGCAGGAAACGTAAGCAGGAGCTCCACAAAGAGTCCTTCCTCTGCCACCCCAGCTCTGAAACCTCCCACTCCGAAGGGATCAAACTGCCGATTGTTACTGCACTTTGTTCACATTTCACACAACAGTGCCAGTCTTGAGCTCATGGTGTCCATTTCCACATCTGTAAACTGGGAAGACTACGCACCTTGTATGGCTACCGGGAAAGTCCTAGATAATATATATCCAGTGCCGGCGCATGAGTGTTTGATTGGCAGGTGCTACTGCTATTCTTCACCATTATGGTCAGTTCATTTATATTCCAGCCGTGGTAACCAAATATGTTCCCCCAGATGCCTCAATACCTGGCTTGGATGGTTTCAGCCTTACGAAGATTACTTCGTAAGACAAATAATAATTCAGAGTTCCTACCAATGAGTAAGAGTTCCCTACCTAGTTCATATCCTCAGTCTCACTTAGTTGCTTCCTCCAGAGCACAGTGCTGGGAGGTAGGTGCTGAGCCGGCAGGTGTTTCAGCGTAAAATACACGTAAATCTACATGATGTGACGTCAGCTGCATGAAAGCCAAAGAATTCCATGTGTTCGCTTCTAGCCGTTCTCTAAACCTTCTGGTTTTATTCACAAATGTAAACACATTCTGATTCTTCAAACACACGAGAGACTGGCTGGCAACCATCCCTCAGGGTCCGTCAAAAGAACTGGCAACATTAGACAGCCATCCTGAGCCCTGGGAACAACACAGAGACCTCGTTGCGTGACAGTAATCCGGTTTGTGCCCCTTGTCTGTGGAAGGAGATGCCAGCTCCCTGTCTCTCAGTTCTGTACAACTCAGCCTTGACCTTGAGGGTCCCAGGAATGTTTCAGATTGTGTCTGGTTAGTCTGAGAATGACACATTCCTGAGCTGGTTGGATCCCATATCCTAGCCTGCTGTCATCAAATGCTTCCGATTTCATCTTCTCTGAAACGTTTTTTTTTTTTAAGGTAAGGATTTGGAGACTGTGTCTTCTTACAAACTTAATAGTCTGTCTCATGACTTTAATGACTTTTGCTCATTTTAAAAAGAAATGAGGAAGGAGTTGGTGGTGGGAAATGACTATTCTGATCGAATTAAGGGTCTTTAAAGGTTCCATGAAGCCGTATCGACAAAACTGTATCAACACCAAGATCTTGAGTCATTGCGTTATACGATATAATACCTATGATAGATAATGCTAAAACCCACAAAATGCCGGAAACACAAATAAAGGAAGGAACACGGAGAAGGAATGAGGGAAGGGGGGGAAGGAAGACAGGAAGAGAAAGGAGAGGGAGGAAGGAGTGGAGTTCCACGGGCACAGGACTGGGTGGGAGTCCCAATCGGCATTGTGGTGGCAAAAAAGTAGGCGTGCTCTTCATGGCTCTCCTGCTGCCAGGTTCTCTCAGAAAATGGCAGCCGAGGCAGGAGCGCATGGTGAGCGTGTCCACCGGCACCGGGAGTTGCACGGCACATAGCTAGGAAGACCACCTCGGCTTCGCGTAAGGAGTCAGTCCAGTGGGTTTGCCTCAGGTGGGTCGCCGCTACCTCCAAGCGCTGGTCTTCCTGCTGGGAGTAGAGCAAGGAGCAGGTGCAGGACACCACGTGGGTGTTCTGTGGCGCTGCTCCCGCTGGCAGGGATGAGCATGGTGTGAGGGGCGGTGATGGCAGGTACGGTGCTGGGAATGAGGTGGTGGAGGCTGGCTTGCTCTGAGTTCTGGCTCTTCCATGAGATAACTCCATTTCTGGTGTTCTTGATCCTCTCCTGTAAATCCTTCCCATATGGAATTCTCTCCCTTTGGCACGAGGCGCATCGCCAGCACACGTTGCAGTGCGGTTCTGCCGGCTACAGAGCCTCTCACTTACGTGTGATAGGAAAACGTCCTCATTTCACTTTCACTTTTGGAGGATATTCTGTCCTCCTAGCCTGTGGTCCCCGAGCAACCACTGATTCGCTTTCTGTCACATATGTAAGCTCATATTTCCTCACGTTTTGTGTAAATGGAAACACACGGTATGTTCTCTTTCTCTCTCTCGGTCTAGCTTTCATGCAGCATCATAATTTTGAGATCTGTCCATGTTGTCTGTGCATCGATAGTTCTTTATTTTTGCCCAGTTATATTTCGTTGTATGGATACCCCAGAGCTTACCCGTTCACCTGTTGATGGACATTTGGGCGGTTTCCATTTTTAGCTATTAAAAATAAAGCTGCCATAAATATTTGTGTACAGGTCTTTGCAAGGATATACGCTTTATTTTTCCTTGAGTAAATATACCTAGAAGTAGCATGCCAGATCATGTGTTTTTACCAAACTGCTAAATTTTCAATGTGATTGCACCATTTTACATTCTCAGCAGCTGTGGTAAGCACGCAGGAATACACAATTAAAGAAGGCTGTACTTCCAATCTTTCCATCCTCCAGATATTGTTATACACAGCCATAAGTTAAATTGAAAGTCATGGAACATCCCACTGGGTATTTACCCAAAGAAAACAAAAACACTAATTCGAAGAGATACATGCACCCCTATGTTTAGCACACCATTGTTAAGCTATGGAAACAACACAAGCGTCCATCAGGATAAGAATGGATAAAGAGGATGTGATCTATATCAACAGTGCAATACTAGTCGGCCTTAAAAAACAAGATCTTGCCATTTGTGACAACATGGATGGACCTAGAGTGAAAGTGGAAGGAGTCCGACAGAGAGAGACGAATACCATATAATTTCACTTATGTGTGGAATCGGAAAAACCAACCAGACAAAAGCAGAAACAGACCCACAAATACAGAGAACAAGCTGATGGTTGCCAGAGGGAGGGTGGGTGAGGGGATGGACAAAATACTTCAAGAGGAGTAGGAGACACAGGCTTCCAGTTATGGAATGGGTAAGTCACGGGGATGAAAAATGCCACTTAGGGAATGTAGCCAGTGATAGTGTAATAGCGTTGGATGGTGATATGGGAGCCGCATTTGTGGTAAGCACAACGTAGCCTATGGAGTTGTCTTGTCATATCACTGCGTTGTTCACCTGTAACTGATGTAACAAGTGTACTTCAATAAAATAAAGTCATGGAATGTGGACTTTATTACTGTGTGGGCAAGGGGAAATCCCTGAGGTTGTTCTAGAAGTGGGATTGGAGAATGTTTGGCAGGGAATTCTGTGGCCTGGGGGACTTGGAACATAGTCTGAAGGGGAAGCTGTGACCAGGGGTGGGCATCTCCCTTGGCTCATAGGATTTCCTGTGTCGAGGGGCATGACCTTGGGACGGCCAGCATGGGGCCCTCTGCAGTATGAGTTCAGGACAGCATGCCCCTTGCATGGGTCTAATGACAGTGCTGTTCCCTTCTCTTCCAGTCTGTCCAAACTCTAACCACCTTAAGTCCTCACTCCTGCAGTGTCTTCCATCAGTGTGGCAGTCTGTGTACCTTCTTCTCTGTTTGCTGTTTGCCTTTCTCTGTAGGTCTCACTTTCCCAGTTTGCCTGTAGGCTTTTGAGTTGACCACTATGCCTTTTTTGTCCTCATATGTCTGACAAAGTGTTAGTACATAAAGGCCATTCAAAATGTTGGCTGAATGACTGACGCGCTGCATGTACTGTAGTTTGCTGATTTGTCTTAGCTCCTAGGTTATTGTGTTAGTGTTGGGACATCAGCCAGCATGCGTTTACGTTTACAGTAAAACGTGCTTTGACGTTTACAGCAGCTATTAACGCATCACCCAAGCGGTGCTCTACCCTGCTGTGCTAAGCCTTCATCCTTAGTTGACTAATGCTACCCCGACTCTGTACTTACTACACTTAGGTTTATTGATCTAGGGTAAATTTTCATTTGTTCTTCTTATCTCCTCATTGTCTCTTAACATTGTATCCTTGCTAACTGTATTAAATAGTCCAGAAATAAAGAGGTCATTTTTATTCCAGTTTCTGATTTTCTCAGTATTGACTTTATTTCCACCTATCATGTGAGTCAGTAGAGACCCTGGCTATAAACATTTCCCGAGTGAATCCCATCTCAGTCTATTTGCATATGATGATTCTTCTTCCTGAAATGCTCTTTCTTCCCTTCTCCATCTAGACGATGTCCTAAGAGTCTTTCAGAACTCAACAGCAGTAGCATCTCCTTCTGGAAGGCTTCTGTTTTTAAGAGACCTATATTAAATTTCCTACCTCTATGTTCTTTGTTTCGGGAGTACAACATAATAATTCAATATTTGTATATATTGCAAAATGATTGTCACACTAAGTCTGATTCACATACACAGTTCAAATTTTTTGTGTGTGATGAGAACTTTGAAGATATATTTACTGCTTTAGTAATTTTCAAATATACAGTACAGTGTTAATTATAGTCATCATGCTATAGATTATGTCCCCATGATTTGTTCATTTTACACAGAAGTGTGTACCCATTTTGTCCACCCCCCCACGCCGCTGCCTCTGGCAACCACCAATCTGTTCTTTGTATCTGTGAGTTTGGGATTTTTGTTTTTGTTTTTTTTTTTTTTTAGATTCCACAAAAACTGACCTATTTATTTTTATTTACTGAAGCATAATTTAGATACAGTGTTCTATTAGTTTCAGGTACACAACATATTGCTTCAGTTCTATACATTACTCAGTGCTCACCATGATAAATAGTCACTGTGTGTCACCAGACAATGTTATTACAGTATTATTGACTGTATTTTTCATCCCCATGACTTATCTGTTTTATAACTGGAAGTTTGTACCTCTTAATCCCATGTATTTTGCCTGTCCCCTCACCCACCTCCCCTCTGGCAACCACCAGTTTGTTCTCGGTATTTAAGTATATTTTTTTCTTTGGTGTTTTAGATTCCACATATAAGTGAAATCATGTGGTATTTGTCTTTCTTTGTCAGACTTCTTTCACTTAGCCTAATACCCTCTAGGTCCACCCATGTTGTCACAGATGACAAGATCTCACTTTTTTTTATGGCTGGCTAATATTCTAGTGTGTATATACATCACATCTTCTTGATCCACTCACTCATCTGTTGATGAACACTTGGGCTGCTTCCATGTCTTGGCCGTTGTAAATAGTGATACGATAGACATAGGGGTGCGTATGTCTTTTCAAATTAGTGTTTTTATTTCCTTTGGGTAAGTGCCCAATAGTGGTATTACTGGATTATATGATTGTTCAGTTTTAATTTTTTGAGGAACCTCCATGCTGTTTTTCACAGTGGTTGCACCAATATGTTTTTCCACCAACAGTGCACGAGGGATCCCTTTTCTCCACATCCTACCAACACTTATTATTTCTTGTCTTTTTGATACTAGCCATTCTGACAGGTGCGAGGTGGTATCTCATTGCATTTTTCAATTGCATTTCCCTGACAATGAGTGACGTTGAGCATCTTTTCACGTGTCTTTTGGCCATCTGTGTGTCTTGTTTGGAATAATGTCTGTTCATGTCCTCTGCCTATTTTTTAATTGGAATATTTGTTTCTTGGTGTGGAGTTGTCCATGTTCTTTATCTATTTTGGATATTAATCCCTTATTAGATATATCTTTTGAAAATATCTTCTCCCATTCAGTAGGTTGTCTTTTCGTTTTGTTGATGGTTTCTTTTGCTGTACGAAAGCTTTTTATTTTGGTGTAGTCCTAGTAGTTTACTTTCACTTTTGTTTCCCTTGCCTGAGGAGACATCCATGAATATATTGCTAATGGCAGTGTCCAGGAAATTACCTCCTATGTTTTCTTTTAGAAGTTTTATGGCTCCAGGTCTCACATTTAGGTCTTTAATCCATTTTAATTTTGTGTATGGTGGTAAGAATGTGGTTCACTTTTACTTTCTTGCCTGTAGCTCTCCATTTTTCCCAGCAGCATTTATTGAAAAGACTGTCTTCCCGTTGTGTGTATTCTTGCTTTCATTGTCATAGATTAATTGACCATATAGGTTTGGGTCTATTTCTGGGTTCTTTTCTTTTCCATTGATCTGTGTGTCTGTTTTCATGCCAGTACCATACTGTTTTGATTACTACAGCTTTGTGGTATATCTTGAAATTTGGACCTGTGATACCTCTAGCTTTGTTTGTTCTCAGGATTGCTTTGGCCATTTGAGGTCTTCTGTGGTTCCATTCAAATTTTAATACTTAATTATTCTATTTCCATGAAAAACACTGTTGGTATTTTGATAATGACTGCATTGAATCTGTAGATTGTTCTGGTAGTATGGACATTTTAACAATATTAATTCCTAATCCATGAGCATGGTATATCTTTCCATTTGTTTCTGTTATCTTCAGTTTTTTTCATCAGTGTCTTCTAGTTTTCAGAGTACAGGTCTTGAACATCCTTGGTTAAATTTATTTCTAGATATTTTATTCTTTTTGATGCAGTTGTAAATGGGATTGTTTTTTAAATTTATTCTTCTACTTCATTAGTAGTGTATAGAAATGCAACAGATTCCTGTACATTAATTTGTATCTTACAAATTTATTGGATTTATTTATTTGTTTTAATGATTTTTGATGGGAGTCTTTTAGGGTTTTCTATTTCAGTTATCTGCAAATAGTGACACTTTCACTTCTTCCTTACCAACTTGGATTCCTTTTACTTCCTTTTCTTGTCTTATTCCTGCATCTATTACCTCCCAATACCATGTTGAATAAATGTAAGAGTGCACATCCTTGTCTCGTTCCTGATCTTAGAGCAAAAACTTTTGGTTTTTCACTGTCAAGTATGATGTTAGCTCCTGGTGGGTTTTTCAAATATGGCCCTTATTATGTTGAGGTATGGGCCCTCTAAACCCATGTTGTTGAGAGTTTTTTTCATCATGAATGTATGTTGTATTTTGCCAAATGCTTTTTTGGCATCTATTGAGATGATCATATGGTTTTTACTTTTCTACTTATTAATGTGATATATCAATTGCTTTGCAAATATTGAACCACCTTTGCCTCTCTGGGATAAACCCCACACGATTGTAGTGAATAATCCTTTTAATGTATTGTTGAATCTAGTTTGCTAATATTTGGTTGGATTTTTGCATCTATGTTCATCAGAGCTATTGGCCTGTAGTTTTTGTTTGTTTTGTCATGTTTTTGTAGTGCCTTTGTCTGGTTTTATTATCAGGGTATTAGTGTAGAATGCCCTTTCTTATTCATTTTTTCACTCTCTGCTCTCTCTTCATTATCTTCCCCTCTGCTTTCTTTTATTTCTGGTCTTCTACTGTGACTTAGTTTCTGCAACATTGTAGAACGAATACAAGCTTTGTGACCTTTAGAGTTTTCTTAGACCTCCAGATGTTGGAAAATGGAGTTTGGACTGTAGCAAACAGACCGAAAACCTTTAAACATGTGTGGGTGGATGTGGCAATGAGAGGAAGATTTCACTGGTATTTGTTATGAAGGTGGATATATCAGTGAGATTAACATTCTTTGCTCAAGAATGAGAGGCCTCAGGACAGATCTTCTCTGTTCTAATGGCAACACAAATCTTAACTCTGTCACACTGAAATGTGAGGTTAGTGACCTTTTCAAGACTAGAGGTCTCCTGAGATATCCTTCATGGAAACCAAAACACTCTGTAAAAATTTCCAATCTTGGTTTAGCCCAGATACCTTTTATAGAGATACTATGATATAATAAAGGTCCTAATACATGACCAGCAGGTGTAGGTGCTAACAGATGTCGTCATTAAATCTTCTTCCACTCTCTCGAGCTTCCTAAAGTCCGCAAATACCTAAGTTTCCTTGAAATTTTCTCAGGATCAAAGTGACAAGTAAGAAATAGGTCTAAATGGTAGAGGCTGATCACCAAACCCGCAGATCTTCTTTTCAAATGCCAGCAAGTTAATTCTCTTCTTTGGCACTTACACTTTCTTTGCAAATGAGATGCTTTGACTGCACTCCGGTGGCTGATTATAGAGAATGTTCTAGATGAACATCCTGAGAGATGACGCTCACCTCACCAATCCACCAGCCCCAAATCATCATCAAAGATCCCTTTCCCACGAACACTGGGCAAATTTGTCTTTTCTTCCTTTTGCCTGAGGAGGTGCACTAGACCATTGTAGGCAAGGTTAGGGAACACTGTCACAGGTATTTTGAGCAACATAATAGCACACCAGAATGAACAGGAGTTAAATCCAGAGCCTGTAGCCAGTTTAGCAACCATAAGGTTCTTAGCAGAAATTCTCCTATCCTGAATCCAGTTAAAGTGGCAGTAATCACCTGATGTACCCTAGAGATGCTGTTTATTGTAATATTAAATATATATTCATGTATAAGAAAGGTTTTGAAAACAAAATATAAAGGTTTTTAGATTATGGAAAAATAGCTATAGTGCTTCATTGCCTTATTTGAAAAATAAGTCCCCTTTAAAGCTTTAGATTGAACTTTGTGAAAAACAGTTCAGCTGAATTTTTATTTAACAATTACATTATATCCTGCAGGTATAGACCCTCCCTGTTGCTTGCACGTGACTCCTGTTAATTGCAACAATAGAAGTTGCTTATGGAAAAGCTTCTGCCTCTAAGCATTTTAGAGGGAAATGGAATTAAGGTCAATAATCCTTCAGTGTTTAAAAATGTACCAAGCCTGTTTTTCAGGACTGCCTCTTTCCTTTCCTTAGGCAACAGAATTTTTTCCTTCTAAATCCACACAAGCTTATGAAGGATGAGACTGCGTTTAACTGGTCCCCTTCCCGTAAGTGTTTGCAGCCGAAAGTCCTTGAAGCTAGGACTTGGAGATTCTGGCAACTACATATCTGTTTTGAATTTCCCAAAAAACCGAGTTAAATGTTTTCTTTTATCTTTTCAGGAGCATCTAAAGGCTTTTGATGATGAAATCAATGCTTTTTTGGACAATATGTTTGGACCTCGAGGTGAGTAAGCTACTTGAGAATTTCATGTGGAAGGAAACTATTTAGTTGCAGAAGAGGGTTTTGTCATTTCTGGTGGTTTTTTTTTTTTTTTCTTTTTTAATGTTTGTTTCTTTTTGAGAGAGAGACATACACACAGAATCCAAAGCGGGCTCCAGGCTCTGAGCTGTCAGCAAAAAGCCTGACGCAGGGCTCGAACTCACAGACTGGGAGATCATGACCTGAACCAAAGTCGGACACTTAACCGACTAAGCCACCCAGGCACCCTTCTGGTACCTTGACGACAGTATGGTACTTAACATTTAGAGATCTAACTTCCCTCCCCTTTGATATCCTCCTCCAGAACATCTAGAAAGCCTCAGTGCACCTGCTCAACCTTCCTGGGATTAAAGTTCCAGGAGCCACAAGCAGGGACAGAATGCAGCGAAGCCCTTCCCCTCGGTGTCTCTCGGGCCACCAGAGCAGGCCGGAGCCACCTGCTAACCGGGACTACTTTCTCTCCTGGCGCCACCGCCCACACACCTTCCACCTTCCTCACCCGCGCAGTCACCTTCCTTCTTTCCGCCCTCGTGTGTCTGGGGGCGTGAGCTCACTCCGCCCGTGCTGTGGGCTGGAGCCCCTGCGCGCCCCCTCTTTTGTGTGTCACCCGTCACTTAGACTCACTGTGGCGTGCCGTCCCCCTGCAGCGCTTCTTACGCTTCCCTGGGCATCTTAGTCACCCTGCATAGATCGCAAACAAGTGGATGTTTTCCAAACAACGTGTTTCGTTTCACTTAGGCCTCGCTGGTTCACAAACCGTGGCGAATCTGTGCCTCTCTCCGGGTTCTTTCCTCAGCACTGTTGGGTTAGGGAAATGAGGTTTTCCTGTCTCTCAAAAACCTCCAAACAGCATCGTTTAGAGACTACTTAGACCACTCCATTCTCTGCCTAGGCTTTATAAACGTCTGATGAACGACTGTTTGTATGATTTTAATATAATGGTGCTGTGTGATTATTAGAGCTTTAAAAATATTTTCAGTCGCCTCCCCCCCCCCCCCGGCCCCCCACCCACCACCATTTGTCCTCGTGGTGACCCCGTGGGGTAGGCAAGGCAGGATCTCTGTATCGCATAAGCTCCCTTATTGAATATGTTCTCTGCCTCACAGTTCTCGTGGGTGCAGAGGAGGACGGTTCACGTAGAGGGCACGCAGGGTTTCTTGGCAACTGTGGCTTCTATTGGACACTTGCACCAGAGCGTGGAACAACAGTGTCTCTGTTCACACCGAGCTATGCCTTTGCTAAGATTGCTGTGATCTGGAACTATGTGGATAGGGGTCCACGTACAGAGAGGATTGCAGTTTGTTTACTCAGCTCTGGTCATGTTTATGGAAGGTTCTTTGTGGCGAGGAGATGGGAAGATTGACAGTTGACAACCGGGTCGGGTGACCTCCACGGTGACAGAGAATCTAGCATCTGGGCCGTCCAGCATCCCTTTCCCTTTCCCAAAAGTGGCACAAGCTTAAGTTGACTGGGAGGCCACCTAGCAGACTTCCCCGGGTGTCCCCAAGTCTCTTCTGTAGTCACCTTTTCCATGTTGGCATCAGGGGATCTTGTCCTGGGCAGATACCCGACGCAGATGCAGTTAACCATTAATGTCCCAAAGGTAGGATAAATCTTACTGCAAGTATTTGTTCCTCTCTCTGGGCTGGGACAGTTAACTCTCCTCCTTGACAAAAGCGGCAAGCATTTACAGGACCATGACAAAAGAAAACGAACCACTGGAGGTGCTGTATTTTGTACTGGGCTCATCCTGCCGACTGGCCTAGATTGCATGACTCAGTGGAGGTATGGGTGAGACACGGTGGGAGCGTAAGACCTGGGGTCTGTCTCTAGGCGGGAGGTCAGACTGCCACCTCGGCGGTAGTTGCAAAGCAGTGAAGCAGACCACGTGTGTTGGTTTCCCGGGGCTGTAGTAACCACGTGCCACAAACCACGTGGCTTAAGGCAACAGTGGTTGATTCTCTCACGGTCCGGAGGCTACAGGTCTGACATCAAGGAGCTGGCAGGGCAGTGCTCCCTCTGAGTTTCTAGGGAAGAGTGCTCCCTGCCTTTTTCCCAGCTTCTGGCGTTGCCGGAAATCTCTGGCATTGCTTGGCTCGGAGATGTATCTCCCTGTTCTCTGCCTCCATTTGCATGTGGCTTCTCCTCTTCGCATCCCTGTGTCCACATCTCCCCTTGTAATATAGGACACCGGTCACAGCGAGGGCCCACCTAGTCCAGTACGACATCTTTTAACTGGGTCAGACCTGTGAAGACCTTATGTCCAAGTAAGGTCACAGTCACACGGGTATCAGGAGTTCGGACTTAACCATATCTTTTGGGGGACACTGTTCAATCCATAACACCGTAACAGGAGGTGGGGTAGCAGTTTAGTGCAAATATTTAACTGTTTCACTCTCTGTGGCTCAATTTTTCTCAAACATAAACTGGCAATAATTACATCACCTATATGGTGGATGCATCTGTTACCTGCACTGTGGTGATAGCATCGTGGGAGTTTGCATAAGTCCAAACCCATCAAATTATACACATTAAATATGTACAGGTTTATCAGTTATACCTCAAAACTATTTGAGATATCAACTATATAATTAGATTACTTTGGGAATTAAGTCAATACATGTAAAAAGCTTGATTAGGACAGTGCCTGGCACAGAATAAGTGTTCAGTAAATATAAATTGTGATGACAGTGTTCCAGCCATAATAACACATTAATTATAAAATTATAATTACATTGTTACGCAGGTGGAGAGCTGTAGTAGGAAAGGGTAAGAAGCAGCAGCTCCCTTCCGACGGCAGGACATTTATCTGGTTTTTAGAGGATGCGTAGGATGTATTTTATTTTATTATTATCTTTTTTTTTTTAATTTGAGAGAGAGAGTACGAGTGGGGGAGAGGGGCAGAGGGGGAGAGAGAGGATCTTCAGCAGGCTCAGCACTGAGCCCAACACGGGGCTCGATCCCACAACCCTGGGAGCATGACCTGAACCAAAATCAAGAGTCGGTTCAACTTACTGAGCCACCCAGGCGCCCCATGGGTGCATAGGATTTGGATTCAGAGGTGAACATTAGGAAGTGGCACATGGGACAGACTTTTCCGACCAGTGATTTCCTGCAGGTTGTGTGAAGGTAGGTCTCTGCTAGTCACACGAATGCTGAGGTGGGCCCCTCGCCTGCCGTGTTCTCTCCATCACAACTGGAGGAGTTTACAGAACAGGTGATGGGACAGAGCCTGAGAAGGCACTTTCCTCTGTGCTGTCTGTCAGGGGGGGTGGAGTAAGGGGGGCTGGCGTGCGAGGGGTAGAGTGGAGCAGAGAGAGGGGCGGAGGCCTGGGGAGAGCAGAGAGAGGGAGGAAAGGGCATGATCGGCTGGAGAAACCAGCTCCTTCCAACCGCATTGACAGAGATTAAAAACAACATGCCAGTTTTTATCATTGTGGGCCAAATTATTTGCTTTATTGAAACAACAAAAAAGAGCAGAACAGAGAACTAAAATCACTTTGTGCCTGCCGTTCTATTCAGATGTTAACTAATTATCTTACAGATCTATTATGTGTGTTTTATGCAGATTTTTACATTTTCACCCTCCAGAGCAAGGAACACTTGCTGTATCTTGGTTCTTGCCTCCTAGCTATTGATACTTCTAGTCCATGGTCAGGTTTCAGTCCTCGGTTATATTTTCTGCCCTCACCTCTGAATCATCAGCCCCCAAGGCTTTGCCTTCTTCAGCTTCCCGTGGTTGTTGGGTTCAGTCCCACGGCTCTGGCTCAGCTGAGCTCTAAACTCTGCCTGGTTTACCGCACGGTGGTCCTCACCGAGCTGCGGGGTGTGGGGTGCGTGAACCAGTATACGCTGTCGATACCCCTTCTCTCCTGCCTACTCCAGAGTCCACCGAGGAAGGCAGCACCGGGTGGAACGTGCTGGGCAGCAGAGGTGAATTCAGATCCTGACGCTGCTGCCCCCTGCTGTGTGGCCTCGGCAGGTTACCGTAGCTTTCTGAGCTGTTTTTCATCCACACAACGGCATGATGGCACGTCCTGTTTAGAGTTAGAATAAATAAACATAGTAACTGTTCCGGAGAAGACGCTAGAACTCTTACCGCCCGCCTTGATCACCTGTCCCCGTCACTCAGGGTTCAGCCTAAGCCCTGTTTGCTCCATGAGATCTTCCTTAACTCCTCCCACCCCAGGGGTTTCTTCTTCAGAACTGTAACTCCAGTCCTGCTTATCGCGGCTTATTACTCGGGTTCTTGTGGGTTCTTGTCGTATTGTTATTTGTTGTATCCAGTGTGGAACATACAATATATGTGACAGGAGGTCTTAAAAGTTCTCATGACAAGAAAAATTTTTGTAACTATGTAAGGTGATGGATATTAAGTACACTTATTGCGGTGATGACCTTGTAGGGTGTGCAAATATTGAATCGTGTTGTGCTCCTGAAACTCATGTTCTACCTCAGCAAAAAACAAAAGGCCAAACAAACAAAAAAAAACCCCAAAACTTTTTAAATACATGTGATAATATTTTAAAACTAAACAGAAGCACCCCCTTTAGGATTCTCACTGTATGTGTTTCCTTTCAGATTCTCGAGTCAGAGGATGGTTCATGTTGGACTCTTACCTTCCTACCTTTTTTCTTACTGTCCTGTATCTGCTTTCAATATGGCTGGGTAACAAATACATGAAGAACAGACATGCTCTCTCCCTCAGGGGTATCCTCACCTTGTATAATCTCGGAATCACACTTCTCTCCGTGTATATGCTGGCAGAGGTAAGTGTCTATGTAGGAACGCTGGAGTCTGGTAAGTGCGCGTCTCTGAGAAGTAAATCTGGCCTTCCAGAACTATCCAGCGCTGCTCTCAGTACCGTTCCTCAAGATCTCAGGAGCTGTTCCAGCGTCTGATACTGTTTCGTCAGAAAATCTTGGGGAAATCTTTGTTTCTGAGAATTTTTCTCATCCCAATTTAGGCCTGTTTCTTTCTTTAAAAAAAATTTTTTTTAATGTTTATTTTTAAGAGAGAGAGAGAGAGCGTAAGCAGGGGGGAGGCATAGAGAGAGGGAGACACAGAATCTGAAGCAGGCTCCAGGATCCTAGCTGTCAGCACAGAGCCCATCGCAGGGCTCAAACCCACATACTGTGAGATGGTGACCTGAGCCAAAGTCACTTAACCAACTGAGCCACCGAGGCGCCCCTAGGCCTATTTCTTGAATCCTTAGTCTTTCACTATAATTCAAAGTCACAGTTTAGATCTGAATGGGCCTTTAAAGCCCATATGTGCTAGTTTTTTCCTTTTACAGATGATGATACTGAGGCTTGGAAAAGTTACATGACTTGCCTGAGAATAGACGGCTCTTGAGGACAGAGCAGTTTTTAAGTTAAAAATCAAATGCAGTTCGTCGGAAATACAGATACACAGTCCCTTAAAGACTACTCCCTCCATCTTTGGTCCCCCGTGACGGGGGCATCGCGGTTTCTGAGGACTGACTGCGGAGTCCCAGGCTGAGATTCCAGCCCCGCTCCTGCTGCCCTCATTACATCATGCATCGCCCGTTCCTTTGTAACGTGCCAAACCCAAGTCATTTTACAAGAAAGGGAACAAGTAACAATTGCGCTTTCTGTACAACCCAAAGCCTGCTTCACTCTGCCTGCCACAAAGGAAAATCAACAAGTGCCAAATAAACCTGCTCCAGCGAGCAGAGGGAAAACAAAAACAAGACAAAACCTTTCTTAGGGAACAGGATAAAATCATTCATGTCAGTTACAAATGGCTGACAATGGCACAAGTATAGTTGCCTTCCTGGTCCTTGAATTCTAAAAGAAGATAAATCCTCACGTAAAATATAGATCCTCTCGGCCACAGAGTTCAATCTGTGCATTGCTCTGCTGTGCACCATTCTGAAGACGCTTAATAACCATTACTTAACATGACTTACAACACCGATGCCCACAGTTCCGTGATCCGAGTGCAGATGGAATTCAGGGTCTAGAATGCCCCCCCTACAGTCCTGTCGCATCAGTGATCCTAATTTACCTGACTCCGGAAGGGGAATTTTTATGTAGGTTTTCAACGAGGTAAATCTTAGTTCACTAGAGGAGCTTGCGAGACAGTGATTGACAGGGTTAGTTTCTTGGGGAAGAAACAAAGGGAAAGATATTCTTCCTTAGATTGTTTTCAGAAGCAGCACCTGTGTCAGAAGGGCAGCCAAATGTCTGACCACACTGGAAGCCCGAATACCAGCTGGAGACTTCGGAGTACTGGAGTCAGCAGATGCGAATGCAGGTGTCACTGTCTGTAATTCTGGGGCAGTTAATTAGGCTCTCTGACCCTTACACGACTTGTCTTTAAAATGGAAATATGGGGGGCACCTCAGTGGCTCAGTCAGTTAAGTGTCCAGTCATGATCTCGCAGTTCGTGACTTCAAGCTCCGCATCGGGTTCTGCGCTGACAGCTCAGAGCCTGGAGCCTGCTTCGGATTCTGTGTCTCCCTCTCTCTGCTCCTACCGCACTTGCACTCATGTTCTCTGTCTCAAAAATAAATAAACATTAAAAAAATAGAAGTCAAATGGAGATTTGGTCCTCGTTCTACTTAACTCATGAGTCTGCTAGAAGGATTAGTCAGTTCTGTTCAGTCAACATTCTGTGAGCATCCACTAGGTGCTGTGAATTGTATACTCAGCCAAGGAGATATTAAGATGGGTAACATGTGATTTTTGTACTTGAAAAGCTCATAGACCAGTACACAGCAGGAGTTCATGAATATGAAAACACTGTGTAAATATTAAGGTGAATATTATTCACCATTAACAGGAATAAGAACAGTAGTGTTTGGACAAGTAAATGGCTTCAACCCATTTTTAGGGAGAACGTCGGTACTTAGTCCCTTCCCTACAAGAATGTTATCCATTGCTTGTCCACTGTGCTCTTCTCACACTCCTATAGCTCTTGGTTCAAAGTTACCGCTGTTGATTGCCTCCTGCTGTCCTCTGATTGTAGCCTCTTCCAGGGCAGGCATACGGTCTTAGACACTTTTGGGGTATGTGTAACAGCCACTAGTTGATGGGTTGATTGAACCTTGCTAACTTGTTAAGCCCAGTTCAGATGTTTGCTTGGGCCAGGAAGGTACTGCTAAAATTACTTAGAGTCTTTCAACAAATACGTATGGAGTTTCCTACAGTGTGTCAGATTCTATTCTAGGCTCTACAACCCCGCCTTTCCCCTTGCAACGCTGACCAGTGGTGGGCTGGTGGGGGGGGGGGGGCAGGAAGACCTCTGATATTTGAGCAGAAATCAAGCATATGAAGATCTGAAGGAACTGTGTTCGTGCAGAACAAGCAGCAAACGTAAAGGCCTTGGGGCAGGAACAAGCTTGGGATGGTCAAAGACCACAAAAAAGAAACAGTGCAGCTAGACCTCCGTGGTCAGAGGAGGGGATGGTTCATGACGAGGCAGAGCGGTGGCAGAACATAGAGGGCCTTGTAAAGAGTTTGGCTTCTATTCTGAGTATCGTGGCGGGCCACTGGGGGATTTTAATGAGGGGAGTGATCGATCTTCCATCTCGGATACATGGTTGCGTCCGCTACATGGAAAATGAACTGGGACAGTGAGCTGGGGGCAAGAGCGGAAGCAGAGTCCAGGAGACGGTTGGAGCGCTGTTGTCACAGATGCCGGTGGCCTGGACTGAGGAGTTGGAAATGGGGAGAAGCGGAGGGATCCTAGACCTCTTTTGGAGCAAGCTAGGCTCCACCTCCTGAGGCTAACCCTGTCCAACAGCCTGGTTTCCTTTCCTTCAACACCCAGGATGGATGGCTCCCATCTGCCAAGCCCGCCAGGGGATAAGCAATGGGCCTGTGCAAGGCACATAGAGTCTTTCATAGAGCGGCTGCTTAATTCTATTTAGGTTTTAAATTGTCAGACAGTTTAAACCATCTAAATGGTTTTTTTTAGTAGTTTGACGGCTTTCAGTGTTCGATTTTAACATCCTATCACTCCCCCTGTGTATTTCTCTGCAGGGTGTATCTTTACACATCTCTGATGAGCAGCCACAAATAGTAGGCCTTTGCATACCTTATGTAACACGTTAACTAGACTCCTCATGGTGATCGTTTAACAATATACACAAATATCAAATATGCAGAAGTCCTTGGCAAACTTGTCAGGACCATAGGTTTCTTTTTATATCCAGAGATAGTTTTCATTCAGCAATTGTAAACGACTGCCTACTATTCCTGAAGTTGGAAAGGTTAAACATTTTCCTATAAATAAAATTTGATGAAGGGGAAAAATACTGTCTGTACCTGCTTTGTATTCTAGAATCTTAAGTTTTTACAGTAATAGCCAGAAAGAAGAGAGAGAGAACTTCTTTGGCAGAATTTTCCACAAAGTATAAAAAGCTTATTTTCTCATAATTTATTGGGTGTTTTCTATGTGCTGGGCATTGGGCAAGGAATGGTGAATTCAAAGATGAGCAAAAAACACACAGATCTTTATGGAGACTTTTGGTTTTTGAACATAATGAGGGATATAAATATTAATCATTTATAATCACACACATGATTGAGTACCAAGTAGCATAAATACAGTGAAGAAAATGATTTAAGAACCTTTGAGCCCTGTTTTCCCATCTGTAAAATGGTAATAAATATGTACGTAATAAAATTATGGAGATGATCAGCTAAGGTAAATATAAACCAACATAAAGTATTATTAAAATTTTAGTGTAGTTTTTGCATTTGTTTATATTTAATTCTGTGTTTTACCTGTGGAAACATACGACTAGATGATTCCTTACATAAAATATTTTGTTACTCAAATGATAGCTAAACTCTGTTACTTTGGGCCAATGTAAAGTTCAGAAGTAAATTATAGCCATTAAAGCATACCAACTATTGGTATCTATTCAACAGCAAGAATTAATTCCTTTGATAACATGTTTGGGGACAGGATTGAGAAAGTCAGATGCTGGGAAGTTTCTACTCAGACCTTGAACAGACAGACGCCAGTCAGGAACATGAATGGGAAATCTAGTCCTCTTTCAAATGTTCGTGTTAATTTTTCCCCCTCTGTTTCTTTGGCAGCTTATTCTCTCCAGTTGGGAAGGAGGCTACAATTTACAGTGTCAAGATCTCACCAGTGCAGGGGAAGCCGATGTCCGGGTAAGTCTTGAGAAGCTAATAGACCATCTGTAACCGTTTCTCCTAGAAAAGGAGAGGAGGCCTTATCCTTCCAGATATGAGGATGGGGCTGGGATTACATAAGAAAGGGAGTCATGTTCTGATAGAAATACTTGGTAACAAAAATGTTTTTCAAATGTCCAACTATGGGGGAGCTGATTGAATAAACCATGGCTTGTCTAGGAATGGTTCCTTTTGCAAAACGGAATGACGAAGATCTCTATACTCTTACAGAGTAATCTCTGGGACGTGATCTCAGTTAAAAAACAAAACAAAACAACTTGCAGACCGTGTTTATAATATAGTACCTTCTGTGTAAGAAGTGATATGAATATATGTGTGTGTGTGTTTGCTTTTAAAACAAACCATGGTAGAATAAACCAAAACCCAACAAAGTGTTTCCTTTTGGGTGAAGGAACTGGGCAGAGGTGGTAGGGATGGCATACTTGATTTTGGAACCATTAAGTGTTTTACATTATTTGAAACAAAATTAATTTTAAAAAGAAAGCAAGGCAGCCTTCCTCCCAAAACTTGGAAACTCAAAGAAATGGATATACCCGTGTATTAAGTGACTTTAAAACATGGTGTTTTGACTGACCATCCCTCGGGGATGTATCTTAACAGTATTCAGTAATTTTTTTGATTGCTATTAATGAAAATACTGGTGTTGCTTCTCTGAGACTGTTAAAGGTACACTGTAGGATGAAGTTAAGTATTTAATAATCTTAATATCATTACAACTAGTATTTGAGACCTAGAAAAGAGATACCAATTAAAAAGTCAAGCGAACACTGATCATAGATTCAAATTGGAAATATCAGAATTAGCTTTATTCTTTCTAAAAACAAATGTGTTATTTAGCTCTGTCTACAGAAAAGGCCTAGTTAGTCTCTGACAGCCCAGTGCAGTGAGGAGTGAATACCCAGATTGTGCTTTCTAAATATAATTTTCCACCAGAAGGGATTAGGATTCTTAGAGAACTGGCCAATTCCTGGGTTGGGGTGGGAAATGTGTATAAGCAAAATCGAGGACATCTTGTGACAGAAAGCACGTAAGCTGTCCAGACTACCCAGGTCATGACAAAAAGACCGAGGAGCCATCTTGAAGGGACTCCCAGCATGCAAGATGGGACAATTCAAAAAGAATACTGACTGGAATGGGTTGAAGCATACCAAGTTTAGTAAAAACCCATGAGTTTAAAATGATACTAAAAAACACATTGTTGTCTTCTGAAGGTTGCTAGAACACCAGCTCTTTCTAGGGGAAAAATGTTAAAGGGAAAGAATCAAACATTGATCTTTGCTTTTCACGTGTGAATTTCCAAATAGAGGAAGAGAGAGAGCTCTTCTCTATAGAAAAGTGCATAAGTAACGAGAGAACTAGAAAATCACCCTTTTGCAACTCCTAGTGAAATCATGGATCTGTTCGGCCGTCATCCATAAGGGATAAAACTGTCGGATGAACGCTGAACGGAACTTCATAATAATTGGATTAGCTGTTAACACCTGAACTCTATCACGAACGCCAGCGGGACGACCAGAAATGATGTGCCCTCCCAGCGTGATGTGCCAGGAAGTACACAGAACCATGGACTCAGAGTTCCTGCCAAATTCCCTAAGTCTCAGCCCATCAAGCCTCTAAATCTCATTGCTTTGCTTCAGAAAATGTGGGGGATAGAGAAGTTAAATAACATTAGGAATTCACAATATTAGAAATTCCATGCAACAACTGATCTAGTTTTCATGAAGAAAAGACCGGAAGAAGGGAAGCAAGGAAAGGGGACTGTTACTGATTAGAAAAGACTAACAAACTTTATCAAATCAGTGCAAGCTGGACCTTGGTTGCATCCAGATTTAAATCAGTTCTAAAAGGCCATTTTTAAGACACTTTGACCATGGATGAGGCTATTGGTAGATATTAAGGAGTCCCTGATTTTATTAGCTAATGACATCGTGGTTATGGTGAAGTAAAAGTTTCCTTCCTCTCTGTTGGTAGTTTTTATAGATGAAATGATACCTTGCCTTTGCTTAGAATATGCTGTACAGCCCCTAAAAATGTTGAGAAACAGAATTGATCCAACAAATTGGAATCATATTGAAAGTTTTGAAGTTTAGTGATAGGTAACACAGGTTCCTTATACTTCCTCTCCTTGATTGAAATTTTCTATAATGAAAAACATACTTATTAGCAGAAACCTTTTAATGAAAATCTTTCATAGTAAGACGTACATTTCAGAATGCATTTTAAAAAACATCTTCAAAGCCGTAGTATGAAAAAAGTATATATAGAGGTTTCTCTGCACCCATTTCTAATGTATTATCACAGAGCAGCGCACTTTGGGCTACCACACAATCCTCTAAAGGTCATTGTCGTTTTACATTTGTATTTGACTTAATATCTGTGAAGTTGAATCACACTCTCAAACATTAAGATGGAAACCAGCACACCTCCTTGTCTTCTTGGCAGGCAGACAATAGAGCATGATATTCTGACTTCAGAGTTCCTTTTACACACACTCTCCTCATACGTTTAAATGTTAGTGCTAAAAACACTGCCGTTAAAGTATTTCCCTGTGGCTGAGACTTGTAAGGGGCTCAGGAGGGAAAGTAGGAATCCCGACCCACCAACCACGTCAGTGAGGAGGGAGGAGCATTGTGATTTTTTTTTTTTTAAGCTTTTGCTTAAGTTCCAGTTGGCCAACATACAGTGTAATACTAGTTTCAGGTGTACAAGGTAGTGATTCAACACTCCATATGACACCTGGAAGCACCTGGATTTTAAATCTTCCGAGGAGGAGGAGACACGAAAGCAGTAGTCGTCCACTTACAGACGGCTCCTGGGCTCCAGCACAGCTAAGAGACCAAACACGCGCACAGTAGGGAACTAGAGAAAAAATTAAGACCTAGTGTAATGAGCAGTAGCGATCTGTTGAGAGCTGAGCCCTGAGCAGAGATGAGACAGCCCCTGCCTTGTGTGATTTGCCCTCGGTCGCATTAACCCTCACTACACAGCCATGGTTACTGCAAGCAGAGGCATAAAGCAGTTTCCAAATGCAAAGGAAGACGTGGCTGATGAGGCCTGAGAAAAGGCGAGGAGAGGGTTAGGAGGAGGCATTTAAGGGTGTTCCTCAAGGATGCCAGGCGTGCGGTAGCAAAGGAGGGTGGACGAGGGGAGAAGGGTGCCAGGAGGCCCAGGGGCCCCGTCGGCGGCGAGTGCCGGAAGAGGGAGCAGACGGCCTTGATGGCGCCCGGTGCTGTGCTCAGAGAGGGTGCTGGAAATCCCTGCCGGCGCAGGCTGGACTGGAGAACGAGCCCGTGTTCGGCGGGTGCAGGGGAGTCACCTGATCAGATCACACGTGTCGGAGGGGCAACTCCTTTTCACCAGAGTGGGGTGGATTGCTGGGAATGAGGAGAAGCTGGGGGCAGAGATGCCAGGAAGGTGCTTTGGTGATGGCCTGAGACAGAAACGCCCGCTGGTGGAGTGCGGCATCACGCAGGTTGCTGGGGGTGGGGGGGCGGGGAGGGCAGCCAGGGGGAGCATTTTCATTGGCTCACCTTTTCTTTTTCCTGTTTTAACATCCTTACAGGTAGCCAAGGTGTTGTGGTGGTACTACTTCTCCAAGTCCATAGAGTTCCTGGACACAATTTTCTTTGTTTTGCGGAAAAAAACCAGTCAGATTACTTTTCTTCACGTATACCATCATGCCTCCATGTTTAACATCTGGTGGTGTGTTTTGAACTGGATACCTTGCGGGCAAAGTAAGTTCTGTTGTTGCCTTTTCAGTTCCGTGTCATGGTCTCGCGAGGCCTCTAGTGGGTGCCTGGGGTTGAATATTCTTGTACTGATGTGGCTCTGGAGACGGAAGAGGGAGGCACACGGCGCAGCACGCGGCTGCCCATGTGGCCACTTTCTCGTCTTTCGTTCCTGCAGAATGGGAGCGTTACCTTAAATTGTGAAAATACATTTTGTTTTCCCCCTGCGCCAAATGTCCGCGGGCCAGAAGCACACACCCCAGCTGGAGTAATTTTACTCCAGCACCAGGGGCTGAAGGACTCCTGTCGAAATAAATCCAGCACCTTCCACTTGGTGGAGGTCATCACTCGGCTGTCCTATAGATTGGACTTTTTTTTCCATTCTGAAAAGTTAAAGGCACATCTCTGTGTGGCTTCCGACGTTTGTTTTAACTGAGAGCTACAACGCGCCTTATATCACAGCCTCTTTACGTGTATGCACTTTGTGTGGAACAGAAATTTCAGGAGATATTTACCCTAGCTCTGTGATGCACTTTGGGTTTTTGTTGTTGTCGTTTCATTAATTCTGTTGCACATTTTCAAAAAGCTGATGACCGCTCTCACTGCATTGATTTCACAGTCATTAATGGGTCCCTGCTGACCTGAGGTACTTTCTATGTGATTGTCTTATATCCCCAGCTTTAAAAATCTTCTGTGAAAACTCAGAACAGGTAAAACTTAAGTCAAAATGATTTGGGGATCTTAGAGATATTTTTTAAATGTCAAGGAGAGGGGTGCCTGCGTGGCTCAGTCGGTTCAGCGTCTGATCACGGTCTCACGGTTCGTGGAATCGAGCCCCACGTCGGGCTCTGTGCTGACAGTGTGGAGCCTGCTTGGGATTCTCTCTCCCTCCCTCTCTCTCAAAATAAACTTAAAAAAATAAATAAAATGTCAAGGATATTTGGAATATATCCGTGACTATGAAGATGCAAATTAAAACCAGAGTGTGAAGCAGGAAAGTGCTGGGGATGAAATGGTCGGAAAGATGTTTTTATTTTAACTCTCTCCTGGACCAAATCTGGCTTCTTGAGTTGAGTGATTAAAACTATGATAAACTTAATGCTGTCATCAATATACAGACCGTAATCAATATCAAGCAATTATCAAGGTTATTTTTTGTGATTGTCAACAATTTCATTACAAATCACTCAACATCTAAACCTCCTTCTCACGTAATCCCCATGTAAAGACCTGGGATTCTTGTAGATGAAATGTGGTGTGTGTGACAATTCATAGTCAACCTAAAATATTATAAAAATCATGTCCCAGGGGCG
This sequence comes from Felis catus, assembly GCF_018350175.1. Classification (NCBI taxonomy): domain Eukaryota; kingdom Metazoa; phylum Chordata; class Mammalia; order Carnivora; family Felidae; genus Felis; species Felis catus. Next base: position 17,681,206 of record NC_058372.1, read on the forward strand.
CCTGGGTGGCTCAGTCGGTTAAGCGTCCGACTTCAGCTCAGGTCATGATCTCACGGTCCGTGAGTTCGAGCCCCGCGTCGGGCTCTGTGCTGACAGCTCGGAGCCTGGATTCTGTGTCTCCCTCTCTCTCTGCCCCTCCCCTGCTCATGCTCTATCTCTCTCAAGAATAAATAAACATTAAAAAAATTTTTTTTAATCATACCCCATTAAATCACGGTAATGAAAGCTCACGTGGTAAAGAAATACTGCTGTAACCGGCTATTCCAGCCAGTGTTTGCTGAGTACGTACTAGATTCTGGCGGTGGCGTCTGAGCCACCCAGACACCCCTGTTTCTCATTCATTGATTTGCATGGATCTAACCAGACCTTGATTTAGACTGGGAAAACCAGGCTACAGAGTTTAAATTCATTAGCCAGCGTAGGTACTGCACTTTTCAGTTTCCATAGCATTATGCACTCAATCCCAGCACCACCCAGAGAGCCAGTTACCCTGCCCATTGCCCAGGTGACAGAATCAAAATTTACAAAGTAAAACTAATGTATCTAAGGGGACATAGCTGATAGGGGTCCTCTAACCCCACAGCCCCTTCCACGCAGGACTGAGAGGTCACAGCCCAGCCATCTGGATCCCAACGTAACAGAGGTAGTGTTTGCTTTGCCGGGCACTGTCGTGAGCACTTTGTGTGTATCGATTGGTCTAATCCTCACGACAGTGGGTTCCCAGTTTCCAACAAATAGACCCGTCTCTGACATCTCACCCCTTCAAACTAAATCCTTTTGCCTCTTAGCTGAGCAACATAGAACTTCTCTCTTTTTCCTTTGGTTTCCTGAAACACCATTTGCCCACGTTGACGGAAGCTACAGGGACTTCACGAAGGTGGCGGCAGGGGCAGGGGAGTGATAACGGCACAAGTTAGCACAGAAATGTCCTGTAATTGGATTTTAGACATTCCTTGTCCTAGAAGTCCATGAGATGGTCCAGCCGCTGGGAAGCCTCACTGGCCAGTCCGTCCCCCCCCCCCCCCCGCCCCGCCCCATCCCATCCCATCCCAGCCTTCTCTCCTGCTGCACCTTCTCTCGCCTTGCTCTAGCTCTCCTGGTTCTAGGTCCCTTTCAGGTAGAATTTATTAAATGTAAAGAGCAGCCTGATCTCCTGGACTCTTTAGCACCTTGTTAAGCCCTAGACCGAAGGCCCTCTTTCCACAGTCGGAATGGCTCATCAGAGGCATAGTGGAAGCAGAGACACTTCTCTTTCAAAGGAATTCTGCCACCGGTTTGAAGCTAACATTTCATTTTCTCCCTGATCACTCGATAGTAACAACAGCTTAAGGGACAGTAAAGCCTTTGCAAATCAGGAATTACCTGTGTGGTTGGCACTCTGACTGAAAAACCATCCAGTTTTGTCCTATCTCGGTGACTTTTGCGGAATCCTGGAGCAAGAGTGCGGAAACGAGGGTGAATTCACCGTGTGGATTGCGGCAGATGATAGTGCCACAGGTGTGACTCATCTTCAGCCGTGCTGCACAGGAAGAATCCGTCTCCTTTGATGAAGAATGAGCAGTAATTTTTATCCCATACTTTTACAGGTTTCTTTGGACCCACACTGAACAGTTTTATCCACATTCTCATGTACTCCTACTATGGCCTTTCTGTATTTCCATCTATGCACAAGTATCTCTGGTGGAAGAAATACCTCACGCAGGCTCAGCTGGTATGTTATCCCTTCGTTCAGCTCCTCTCCCTGTGAAGCATCGAATATCCTCATGGAGGAAGGAAATCTGTCCCCATATGCAGAGGCTTTGCTGTGTGTGAGGAGGCCGCCTGTTTTCCTCTAAAAAGAACCTTTTAAGGATTAGAATCTAGTGTGTCGAAATAAGCTACCTTATTCCTTGCTTCGAAGTGACCGTGATTTAACACAGATGTTAATTTTAAGATTCATTTTTATCTAAATAAGTGCAAAACTGCTACTCTTCCATGAGAAAACGAGCAGGCAATTAAATATACTGACTAGCATCGTTTCAAGCGAAATTTCTGGGTAGGATAGTGGGCTGCTTCCGCAGTTTTGCTTTCTTCCTGCAAAACCTAGGGAGTAACAGGAGTCGACTTCTAAATGTTTCGTATTTCCAAATGGTGTATTGCGTGGCTCGGCCTGGCCGCCCCCCAGTGACACCCCCCACCCCCCCGCAGGTGCAGTTCGTGCTGACCATCACGCACACGCTGAGCGCGGTGGTGAAACCCTGCGGCTTCCCCTTCGGCTGTCTCATCTTCCAGTCGTCCTACATGCTCACCTTAGTCATCCTGTTCTTAAATTTTTACGTTCAGGTAAGTGAAATGTACATCTCTGGTGGCGGAACATAGCCGACTGCGCTCTCGCCTTACATTGGTGTTTAATTTGGCCGAGGAAATCCGCTAGCACGTGCTGGTCGGTGATGGAGGCTCGCAAAGTAGAGAGTGAAAACTAACTCTCCCCCCGCCCCCAAGCCCTCCCCTCGAAGGAAAACCACCCTGAATAGCCTTAGTGGGCATTTTATTAAACATTTTTCAGTGCATGCATAAAAAGTTGAATGAAGTCACACATTGGTAACATGGGACAAAAACATGAAACAAGGATCTTATATCTGAATCCAGGGCCTCTATACAAATGGAGAAGAATTCAGGCTGAATGAATTGAATAGTAAAAAATCGTTTCTATATCAGCACGGTGATGTTGTAACCTCACTATCTGGAAAAAATTCTTTTAAGGCAAGCCACCGTGGAAAGGTCACATTGGCTTTTTCTTTACTAAATGTCATTTTCTTTTTAATCAACAATTTAAATGGAACAGGGCTCCAAAACACGACATTAAAGCAACTCCATTAATACAAAAACTGATGAAGGGGGGAGCAGAGTGCAGGCCTCAGGTGGTGGTAGAGTTTAAATTGCTCTCCTTTGTGGGCTGGGGAAATAGAAAGTAAGCTTCATGAAAAAAAGATGAGAACATACATTTCTATTCCAAACAGTACTTTCCAAATTGAAATCAACTGTATTTCTTTCTTTAGACAATAAATGCTTCATTTTTTTTTTAGTTGGCATTTGCTAAAGGTTAACCTGTGGTGGCTTCTCACAAAGTACAACTGTGGGAAAGTGAACTGCTGACAGTCTTTTCAGCACCATTGGACTGGCTAGGCTTTGTCTTTTATAACAGATAGAAGTTTCCTTTGAGAATTTCTGAAGAAGTAACCATTGATGGAACCAAACAAAACCACCCAAAAAAACCCCAAAAAAAACAAAAAAACAAAAACAACTCACACAGCAAAACTGTTAACAGGAAAGCTAAGTGAGTCAACGTGGCACTTGGTGTTGAACCTTGAGGATGAGCAGGTAGCCGGCAGGGTGGGCAGTGGGCGTTCAAAACGTTGACCCTACTTTTTGGTTCACACAGAGTCTTACTCCTTTAGACTTGAGTGTATAATTTCAGGCTTGACCCTTGTTAATATAGGTGCTTTAAAAAAAAAAGTGAAAATGAGACAAAATCAGGTATTTGGACAGAATAAGAAGGATATGCCAAAAACCAAATCAAGCCAGAATCCTGGATACTGGTACTTTTAAGATAACAGCATTTTTTCCAACTTGAATTGGAAAGGATCTAATTTTTAGGAAATGCAAGTAAGCAACTAATGCAGAATAATTTGAATGCCAGTCCTGTAATACATAAATCCTAACCAGTGTAGAGAAGGTGACAGAAACAACCTTTCATTGGAATTCATTCATATCCGTCTCGGTTTTTACCCAATTTTTAGTTTTAACCATTAGCTTAAAAATTGTCAGACAAAAATTCTTCTTTGGTGGGGGGCCTGGGTGGCTCAGCCGGTTAAGCATCCGACTCTTGATTTCGGCTCAGGTCACAGGTCGTGAGTTCAAGCCCTGGGATTCTCTCTCTTTCCCTCCCTCTCTGCCCACCACCCCCCCCTTGTGCTCCCTCTCTCAAAATAGATAAACTAAAACAAATTCTTACCTGTCCAATACCCAATAAAATCATGAACTGTTTTAGATTATATGCCATGTTGAAGTCTTATTCAAGAATCCTTTTTTCCCTCTCTTCAAAATATACGCATCCAACAGACGTACCGAAAAAAGCCAATGAAGAAAAATATGCAAGAGCCACCTGCAGGGAAAGAAGTTAAGAACGGTTTCTCCAAAGCCTGCTTCGCTGCAACTAATGGGGTAATAAACAAGAAAGCACAGTAAATGCCCAGTAACAGACAAAGCATATATAATAGCCTCACAGATTCGCTTGTTTTAAAGCAAAGACTGAATTGAAAGTTATATATGTTTTAGCATAATTTCTTTTGAGTTTATAAATCATTTGTACCCGGAATGTATTAATATATTGCTATTAGGTTAATCTGTTAACTGAATGCTTCCGTCAACACACGTGTCACCTCAGACACCGAACTCTGTAGACCTCAGAACTGGTGCGGCTCTGTCTCCTCCCCACAGACTGACCCCCTCACCAGAACCATCGGTATAACGCCTTATACACTTACAAAGCCAGGAAACACGGAGCCTTGTTTTCCGAAGCCAGTCTTCAAATAAAAAGTTTTATTCAGATTGAAGTGTTTAAAACAAAATGTTAATTACCTTTCTAACTACAGGGTGTCTTAATCTATATTAAGCACTGCTCGCCAGTGTGTAATCAGTCCATTTGTTCCATTAGGACCTGACCCCAGAAAATATGAAAATGGATTTTAAACGGAAGACAGGAGAATCTAGCACAACTTTTCTCTCTTAAGGTAGAGTCTGTCAAATTCCTACACTAAGTCTCAACTTAGTGATATGGTAATGAAATTTGTATTTGATTTTGACAATTACTTTTCCTAAGAAGAAAAACTCTTCTGCCAAATCCTCATAGCTCAGGGGCTTCAGATAGGAGTAGTTTCTCACTTTTTAATTTGGTTTCCTTAACTATTCACGTAGTCCTGTCAACCTCCCATGTTAAATTACCCTAGTTTAGGTCGTAAATGGACACCATGATCGGTTTTAAAAGGAGCATCTGAATCTGGCTGCCCGCTTTCTGATCAGGGAATCTTCCCTTCTCCTTGGAAGACTAAGCCACTGGAATATTTATGAATCAGAGCAGTTGGGGCAAAATAGACATTGAATTTGTCCACTCTTGTATTATCCCCAAATACCTGATGTCACTCTTTTCAGGTTAAGTTTTTGAAAACAGGAAGAAAAAGAGGACTATGGAAAGATCCCAACATGAGCCTTGGGCTGGTAATGAGCCACAGTGAAAACTGCCAGTTTGGCAAACCCCGTATATCCTACCCCTGCCCAGGTAACACGAGTTCTCCTGAGAACAAGCACAAAAGTGGAGGAAAACATAAATATTTTTTTCCTCCCTAAATATTGGACTTTTACTACTAAATTGCATCAAGCATGGAAACAATATGTTTTGAAGATGTGAGGAAGATTTATGCCCTATGAAACTAAAAGACTTGCCAACTTTGACGCTTTTTCTTTCCGCTCTTCCCTTTAAAATAACTTTGAGGTCATAATGTTAAGGTCAAACACGGAAGTGCCAGAAAGGCATGCTCGCCATTACCCGGTGTTCAATCTGGGAGTGCTTCTCTGTCCTTCCCCCCCCCCCCCTTGCTTTCTAGTCTGAAAATTATTTCCCCCGTTTAAAAAGTAGCACGGACTTGGGGACGGCATTGCACCACGGACACCAATCCAGGTCTCCCACTTCCCGCTCGTGGCCGCTACCCTCTCAGGCCCCGTCCTGCTTTGTGGAAGGTGACTGGCCTTAGCTGGTCTTCGTGGGAAACGTGCTGTGCAGATGCGTGCATGTCACATGTGGGCACTTGGTCCATTTTTATCGAACAGACACCCACTTACTCTTGGATTTATTTTTCTAAGTTTTCTAAAGCTGATTTTTCTAGGGTGCCTAACCCCCACTTCCTCCCATCCCATCCTAACAGTGTTACGAGTATTGTCCTCTCCCAGAAACCTGTTTCAAAACAAGGGCTAGCTTCCAGGAGTTCTGTTATTTCTCCTCTGTAACAAAACGCGAGCTGGACTCCAGTGCAGTTTGGGGTCCCAAACAAGGGCTGAAATCGGTGACCGAAGTGCATTCCAGGTAAAAATGAGACACAGAGGGAAGCAGACCTCACTGGTTGTTCATCATAAGCAGCTTATTCTCAAATGTCATTGAGGCCCTAAAGTCTCAGACTCTGCATCACACCTGCAGTTTTGGTGACCTCACGGACCCCATACTGGCAGAGCAAGGAGGGAAGCCAGCCTTCGGCAGAATGGCAAAGCCAGACAGCTGTAAGTACGAGGCAGTTGGAAACCTCTTAGATCGAAGGGAAAAACGTGGGTAGTTGGTACTTCCAAGTTCAACTTAGAGGCGTTAGGATGCTATTTTCCCACTGGGGCTTTCATTCTTGTGAAGCCGACCAAACACTTCTAGCCTTAAACCATTCAAGGGCTGATACAAGAGCTATGAAGTCTTAGCCACAAAAACTGAATCAGGTAAATATTTTAACCTGTCTTTAAGCGTTGGAATTAAAAAAAAAAATGTCTACATTTAATGTGATTTTCCTAGAACCAGGAAAAAAACTCTCTAATCTGTTAAAAACTTTTGTGCCCGAATTTCCTTTTACTCATAAGAATGAAAATATTTAATACTATAAGCACATGTTACAAATTCAATTTTTTTAAACAAAATGGAATGTTAAATGGAAATGAAGAGACATTTTCAACCCATCAAAATTATACATTGAACCAGTTAGGCTTTTTGAAAGATAAGGTCCTCCCTATCCCCGTCAGAGGTATCTATTTTTATTGGTAAGGAAAAATGATATTTACTGTGATGGGCAGAACCGCACTTTGTAAGAGACCATTCTGATACTTCCGTATCATTTTATGATGTTTCTAGAGTCTTCCTTATTTGGAAAATAAGGATATCACTTTTTTTTCTTTTGAAAGTACTTGAGAACATAATATCATGATTGGGGTGGACAGGGAAGCAGGAGAAGCCATTTTTCTTTGTAGACAGATAAAAAGCATTCTGTATGATTGTTGTATAATAAATTGATTTTTACACTAAAGCAAAGCATGTTGAGATTATTCTTATTTGGTTGCAAGAAGTTAAAACGTGTGCCTGTGTGGTATTCCAGATGACCAATTTTACTCAGGAATTTTTTTTTAATAAAGGGATATTTTAGTAATTAATTTTAGACATTTAATTCTTCATTTCAATAAAAAGTGCATGGCCTTTTATGTAGCATTATTAGTATATAAATACTAGGTAAAACTATTTCAGAAAATGGTCATTACAAGAAAAACTTAAGACCAATTAGAGTAGAGGCTATAATGGCTATTATAAATTTAATGGCTTAATATAATGGTTATATTAAATTTACTGTGTGGGAGCACTGGCTTGGTTGAGGGGACGATGTTAGGCAGAAACACCATACAGTGCTCTGGAGCCTCCGACCATAGCTCTGTAGAGTGCCCAGACCAGCAGAGAGGGTGCTGCTTCCGCTCAGGAGTGGGATGTGAGCTTTGACCATGGGGAAGCCCAAGAAAGACACGTCAGTCAAGGTCATGGGGCAGGATCACCGATGGGTGGTGCATCAATGGAGAGTTTTGAACGGTTACATTAAAGAGAACAAGACAGGCCCAAAGGACGTGCTCAAAGTCTGTTTACGAAATGGCTTAAATTCCTAGATGGTAACAGGGATGGGGCAGGGGTGGGAGAAAGGGTACGGGAGGTGGCACAGAAGGGGAAAAGGTTCAGTTTCGCTATCTGAACAGGGACCCGAGTTTTCGGGGGTGGGGGGAGGGAGAGGACATTTTAAAAAGTTTCCTCGTAACCTACTGAGGTTTCATTTAAACAGTGGGTGGAACCAATTCACGTGTAAAAAGAAATCCTTTTTGTCTCTGTGGCAAGGCCTAATAATTCGTTGCAGAGTGAAAGAGCTGCCTGACACGTGGGAAGCATTCACCTAAACACATTTCCTAATTTCTGTATACAAAGAAGATTGCCGTGTGTTTTTATTACAGCAGGCTTTCTTCAAAATCAGCTACGTTCACATCCTTAGGGGACAGCTGACTTCCCAGGCAAAGAAGTAAGCCCTCGTACAAGACTACGGTCACCTAAGGTATCCCTTCACCTTCAGTCATGGACAAGAGGAAACGCGATCAACGTGTAGGTCATTTTGCCCTGTTAAAGCGTGTAGAGGGGACACTGGAATAAGAGCAGGAGGGCGCAAATCTGAAATCCGTACCCTCATCGGGCAGCTTGTCAGCACAGGTCATCGTGGCTCTGCGGAGCAGCTCACGGGGAGCCCTCGAGGAAGGTGTCTGCGGCCAGGTCACGTTCGGCAGCCCGGGTGAGGCAGACCTCTGCTCCCTCCGTGCACTCGAAGCTCGTGGCACCGACCTGTGCCGTTTGCAGGCACCGCTGTCTGTAGCCCGGACATGGGCCCGTGAGCCTGTTTTTGCCACAGTTACCATCTGCCTTCGGTCAACAAACCGAGCCGCCCCCCGAAGCACGTGGGTCTGTGACCGCTGAGCATTGAACAACAAAAGGCAAGGTTTTGCAGCGTTGCCTGGGATAATGTCATGCACGAAGAGGGAAATGAACTTCACACCTGCTAGTAACGAATAGAAGTCGCACATTTCTCTGAAAGATTTAAGCACTCTGCCTGGGCTAGTCCATGTAAAACTGACCGTTATGTTTTTAACGCTAGTTTAGTCCTACGGGATCTGATAAACTCTGGAAATAGGAATGTTCACTTCATATTTGTCAAATCTACCTCGCCCAGTGCTGTGTATTACACTAGAGGTACAGAGGCACCCCAGCCGAAATCCTGCCCGTAGCCTTCATAGTCTGGTTAAGTAGATGAAGAAATGTTTAGTTAGAAAATAATGGATGCGTTAAAAATAGTGGGGGCGCCTGGGTGGCTCAGTCGGTTAATTGTCCGACTCTTGGTTTCTGCTCAGGTCACGATCGCGCAGTTCGTGTGTCCGAGCCCCACATCAGGCTCTGCGCTGACCGTGAGGAGCCTGTTTGGGATTCTCTCCCTCCCTCTCTGCCCTTCCCACACACTCTCTCCAAAATAAACTTAAAAACAACAGCTTACCAAGAAAACTTTCCTAAAGGAGGCAATAATGCCTGAGCTTAGTTTTTGATGGATGGGAAATTGTCCATATAGACAAGGAAGGGACCTTGTTCAAAAAAATCCCAGAAGTTAAACACCTAGGATTCCAATGGATTCCATTACTTGAACAAGTATTTGAATGCCTCCTATGTGCCAAGCATTGTCCCAGGATTTGGAATAAAATGGTAAAAAGAACAGACGAGCAGTCTGTTCTTAAGGAGCTCATGCCTAGTGGGCACCTTCTAGAGGGAAAACAAGCAGTTACCACGCTCTGTAAGATGTGCTATTCACATTAACAAACATGCACTGGGGTCAAGAAGCCTTTGTGCCTAAAAAAGGGAGAGGAGAAAGCTGGCCCCGCCAGAGACTTAGCCAGAAACGAAGGCCTAAGAAGCACTGAGAGAAAGAGGAGGAAGTAGTGTCCCAGAGGCCAAGAGAATATTTAAACAGACTCAGATGCTGCAAGGTTATCAGCTGGGCAAATGCTGGGGGGAAAAAAAAGGGCATTAGGTTTGGTCAATGGGAGGCAATTAGCAGATTTCAGGGGCTTTAATGAGAAGCCCTCCCCCCCCACCCCCCGCCAATCAAGCCATATAAAAATAATGTCTAAGAGTTAGAAACAGGAAGGGAGAGCTCTAGCTGCTAAAAGAGTGAAGCTGAGTGAGTTGCAGTTAGAGGGCAAGTCCAATGACCTCGCAGCTTGAGGGGAAGGATCGGGCAGTCAGGCCCCTCCCTTTGTTCCCACAGGAAAACTACTCAGAGTCCACTGCTGCATCACCTGAGAGCCATCGATGGCCTTGAATGGACCCTACAAAGAAAGCAGCCCAGGGGCGTCCTGCCCTTGGGCAAGGCTTGGCCTCACTCTCTTTGCCACAGGAAGGGTGGAGAAGGAGCCAAGGGGTGGGAGAGATACGAAGACGGGAGGGGCACCCACAGAGCCCAACTTGTGTCTCAAACTGCAAAGTCCAGTTCAAGATGGCAACGTAGGAAGAGTCTGAACTCGCCTCCCCCACAGAACACACCAAAATCACATCTATTAATTCAACAGTTCCTCCTGAAGAACGATCGAGGGCTGACCGAATGGCTACTAAACAACCCCAGGCAAAGAAACCAGCAAGAGAGATGGAGACATGGTAACAAAGGGAACCCCCACTCCCAACTCTGTGACCAGCAGTGGGGAGGGACAGTACTGAGAAATCAGGAACAGATCCCTCTCTGTCCTTGGGCACAGAAAAAAACCCAAGGCTTAAGACAGCAACACTAGACCTCTGCCAAGCAGCAGGGTCACCGCAAGAACGCTCTCCAGGTCAGAGGGACCAGAGAATGACACAGTTTACGTTGCCACCCTACCTTGAGAGCTTGGACTGGAACAGAGTCCAGCCACCATGGCGAGCAGGTCTGGTTGTGTCGGTGGGCTTGTGACCTCAGCGAACCCAGGGTCCACAAGCCCACGCCAGCCCTAGACACGCTGGAACACAGAAAAAGAACCATGGTTTAAAAGGGCAGAGGAACTATGGGAACCCTCTCCCTTCCATCTGAAGGGCCCAGACTGGAGCAGGGTCTGGCTGCCCACAAGGGGTGGGTTCAAGACGCCATATTGGAGGGCCCTGGTACCATAACTGAAGCCCACAGGAGCCCTGGCCATGATGGTGCACAGAAAATAAAAAGCCAAGGTTTACAAAGGCTGAGGAACTGTGGGAAGGTTCTCTTCCCCTCCACCTTCAAAGTCCAGACGAGAACAGGGTCCAGCTCATGGTGAGTGTGCCACCTCAGTAAGCCCAGTGTTCACAAGCCCACACCAGCTCCCCTGTGGTGCTGGGGCACAGAAAACACAAGCTATGGTTTTGTGGGATTTTTATTTCTTTTCCTTTTAAAAATTTGTCAGGTCTTGTTTGTATTTTTTTCTTTTTGGTCTTTTTCTTTTTCTTTTTTCTTTTAGTTTACTCTTTTTAAAATTTCATTGTTTTTTCCCTTTATTCTTTCTGTAAAAAGCCATGGTTTAAGAGAGTAGCTGGCCTATCCAGCCACAGCTCCAGCCATCCAGCAGAAGTCACAAAGCACACACAGTCTACGTAGGGAACACCATACAGGGGACCACTCCTTCAACTGTAGGAGAAGTAGCCGTTTTGCTTAGTCCACAGTAAAAAGCACAAAAAGTCAAGCAAAATGGGGAAACAGAGAAATATACTTAAAAAAAAAAAAAACTCAGAAAAAGGACCAAATGAAACAGATCAGCAGTATGTCTGATAAAGAACTGAAATAATGATTGTAAAGATATTACTGGGCTGGAGAAAAGAATGGAAGAACTCATTCCAAGAAGTGAGACCAAAAAAAATATTAAAAAGAACTAAGCAGGAGAGCACCTGGGAGGCTCATTCGGTTAAGTATCCAACTTCAGCTCAGGTCATGGTCTTGCAGTATGTGAGTTCAAGCCCCGCATCAGGCTCTCCACTGTCAGCAAAGACCACTTCAGATGCTCTGTCTCCCTCTCTCTGCCTGTCTCACCAGTCCTCTCTCTCACTCTCAAAAATAAATAAACTTAAAAGAACCAAGGAGAGCTGAAGAATACAATAACTGAAATAAGAAAACACTAAAGGGAATCAACAGATTAGAGGATGCAGAGGAACATATCAGCGATATGAAAGAGTAATGCAACAAACTAAACAAAAAGAAAACAAAATTAATGAGGTTAGATTAAGAGAGCTCTTAAGCAACATCAAGTGAAAAAAACACTTGCATTATATGGGTCCCAGAAGGAGAGAGAAAGGTCTAGAAGACTTATTTAAAGAAATAAAAACTGCAGGAGTACCTGGGTGGCTCAGTCGGTTAAGTGTCTGACTCTTGATTTCAGCTCAGGTCATGATTTCACAGTGGTGGTATCGTGCCTCGCATCAGGCTCAGCATGGAGCGTGGAGCCTACTTGGCATTCTGTCTCTCTCCCCTACTCTCTCAAAATAAATAAATAAACTGGGGCGCCTGGGTGGCTCAGTCGGTTAAGCATCCCACTTCGCTCAGGTCATGATCTCACGGTTCATGTGTTTGAGCCCAACGTGGGGCTCTGTGCTGACAGCTTGGAGCCTGCTGAAGATTCTGTATCTCCTTCTCTCTCTGCCCCTCTCCTGCTCATGCTCTGTCTTGCAAAACTAAATGTTTTTTTAAAAAAATTAAAAATAAGTAAACTTTAAAAAGAGAAATAACTGAAAACTTCCCTAACTTGAGGGAAATAGATATCCCAAGTCCAAGAAGCAAAGAGAGTTCCAAAGAAGATGAACCCAAGGCGGTCCACACCAAGGCACATAATAATTAAAATGTCAAAGGTTAAAGATAAAGAGAGGATCTCAGAAGCAGCAAGAAACAAACAGTTACTTACAAGGGAAAATTTATAAAGCTATCAGCTGATTTTTCAGCAGAAACTGTGCAAGCCAGAAGAGAGTAGCATAGTATATTCAAAGTGCTGAAAGCAAAAAACCTACACCTAAGAATACCCAGCAAGGTTATCATTCTGATTTGAAGGAGAGATAAAGTTTCCCAGACAAACAAAAGATAAAGTAGTTTCTTACCATTAAATCAGCTTTACAAGAAATGTTAAAAGGACTTCTTTAAGTGGAAAAGAAGTGGCCATAATTAGACATACATAAAAGAGGAATAAAAAGATGTGAAATGTGACAACATATACTTAAAATGTGGAGAAGCAAGTAAAAAGAGAAGGGGGAATCTTTTTGTTTTTAAGAATGTGTTTGAACTCAAATGACCATCAAATTAACATGGAATGCCATTTAGTTAGGATGTAAATGGTAACCTCATGGTTACCATAAACCCCAAACATATGATAGACACACACAAAATAGAAAGAAAGCCAAATAAAACACTATAGATATTCCTCGATCACAAAGAGAGTAAAAGAAGAAAGAAGAACTACAAAAATAACCAGAAAACAATTTTTAAATGACAATAGGTACATACCTATCAATAATTACTTTAAATGTAAATGGCCTAAATGCTCCAATCAAAAGACAGAGTGGTGGAATAGAAATAAAAAAACAAAAAACACACAAGACCCATCTATACACTGCCTACAAGAGGTTCAGCTCAGATGTAAAGACACATACAAACTGAAAGTGAAGGGATGGAAAAACATTCCATATGCAAATGGAACTGATCAAAAAGCCAGGGTAGCAATACTTATGTTAGACAAAATAGGCTTTAAAACAAAGATTTTAACAAGAGACAAAGAAAGCCATTACACAATGATAAAGGGATCAGTCCAACAGGAGAATATAGTAACTGTAAATATCTATGCACCTACCACTGGAGCATCTAAATACATGAAGCAAATGTTAATGGACATAAAGAGATAAATTGATGATGATACAAAAGTAGGGGACTTTAATACTCTGCTCACATCAATGGATAGATAATCTAGACAGAAAATCAATGAAGAAACAATGTCTTTGAATGACACATTGGACCAGATAGATACAACAGATATATACAGAACATCCAACCCCAAAACAATAGAATCCACATTCTTTTCATGTGCACATGAAACATTCTGAAAAATAGATCACATGTTAGGCCGTAAAACGAGCCTCAATAAATTTAAGAAGACTTAAATCAAACCATGTATCTTTTCTGACCACCACAGTGTGAATCTAGTAATAATTCACAAGAAAAAAAAACTGGAAAAAATACAAACACATGGAGACGAAACAACATGATACTAAACAACCAATGAGCCAATGAAACAAAGAAGAAATTAAAAAAAAAAAAACCACATGGAAACAAATGAAAATGGAAACATAATAGTCCAAAATCTCTGGGGCACAGCAAAAGCAGTTCAAAGAGCAAAGTATATGGCAGTACAGGCCTACCCCAAGAAACAAGAAAAATTTCAAATAATCTGATCTTAAGCCTAAGAAATTAGAAAAAGAACAACAAAGTCTGGGGTAAGCAGAAGAAAGGAAATAATAAAGATCAGAGCAGAAATAAATGACATAGACACTTAAAAAAGAAAATCAGTAAAACAAACAGCTGGTCCTTTCAGAAGATCAACAAAATTCACAAATTCTTAGCCAAACAAATCAAGAAAAAAAAGATAAAGGACCCAAATAAAATCAGAAATGAAAGAGGAAAAGTAACAACTCACATCACATAAATACAAAAAAAATTATAAGAGATTACTGTGATAAGATACATTCCAACAAACTGGACAACCTAAAAGAAATGGATAAATTCTTAGATATATGTAATCTTCCAAAACTGAACCAGGAAGAAATATAAAATCTGAATAGACTGATTACAGGTAATGAAATTAAATCAGTTATTTAAAAACTACCAAAAAAAAAAAAAAAAGTCCAGGATCAGATGGATTCACAATCGAATTCTATCAAATATGTAAAGAAGATTTAATACCTATGTGCCTCAAACAACTCCAAAAAAATAGAAGAGGAAGGAAAACTTCCAAATATATTCTGTAAGACCAGTATTACTGTGATACCAAAATCAATGACACCACAAAAAAGAAAACTACAAGCCAATATCTCTAATGAACACAGATGCAAAAATCCTCAACAAAATACGAGCAAGCCACATACAACAAAAAAATTATTCATCGCAATCAGGTGGAATTTAGTTCTGGGATGCAAGGATGGTACAACATTCCCCAATTAGTCAACATCATACACCATATCAACAAAGCAAAGAATAAAAAAATCGATAATCCTCTCAGTAGATGCAGAAAAGCATTTGACAAGGTTTAACATTCATTCATGATAAAAACTCAACAAAATGAGGTTAGAGGGAACATACGTCAACATAATAAGGGCTATAAATGACAAACCCACAGCTAACATCATCTTCAGTGGTGAAAAATTGAGAGCTTTCCTTCTAACGTCAGGAACAAAACAAGGATGTACACTCCCCCTTTTTAGTTAACATAATCCTGGAAGTCCTAGCCAAAGGATCAGCCAAAACAAAGAAATAAAAGGCATCCATACTGGTAAAGAAGTTAAATTATAACTATTTGCAGATGACATGATACCATACATAGAAATGAATTCAGTGAAATGGTAGGATACAACATTTATACCCAGAAATTTGTAGCATTTCTGGAAATTAACAACAAAGTTGAAATTCTTTTAAATACCATTTACAATTGGACCACAAAGAACACCCAGAAATAAACTTAGCCAAAGAGGTGAAAGACCTATATTCTGAAAACTATAAAACACTGATGAAAGAAATTGAAGATGACACAAATGGAAAGATATTCCATACTCATAGAAGAATTAATATTGTCAAAATATCCACATTACCCAAAGCAATCTACAGATTCAATGCAATCTTTATCAAGATACCACAGCATTTTTCACAGAACGAGCACAAATAATATTAAAATCTGTATGGAACCAGGGGCACCTGGGTGGCTCAGTTGGCTGGGGACTGACTTCAGCTCAGGTCATGATCTCACAGTTCGGGAGTTCGAGCCCCGCGTCGGGCTCCGTGCTGACAGCTCAGAGCCTGGAGCCTGCTTCGGATTCCGTGTCTCCCCCTCTCTCTGCCCCTCCCCTGCTCACCCTCTGTGTCTCTCCGTCTCTCAGTAATAAATAAACGTTAAAAAAAAAAAAAAAAAACCTCTTCCTTACCTACCATGTTCATTTGTCATTCTCATAAAGTCCTTCTAATCAAGCCAGTAAAAGTGCTTCCATTTGGGTCTGGACAAACTTTTTTTCAAAAATTTTTAACGTTTATTATCGAGAGACAGAGCATGAACAGAGGAGGGGCAGAGAGAGGAGACACAGAATGCGAAGCAGGCTCCAGGCTCCCAGCTTGTCAGCACAGAGCCCGACACGAGGCTGGAACTCACAAACTGGGAGATGGTGACCTGAGCTGAAGTTGAACTCTCAACCGACTGAGCCACCCAGGTGCCCCTGGGCCTACACAAACTTAATTTCCACTAATACTCCATAGTATTACAGGCTCGGACCATTCCTGCATTTCTCTGCCTGTTCCAGGATTCACGTTAGTCCCTCTGTGCTAACCCTAGAGAAACCCACCCTATCCTTCAAGATCTCATAATGGCACTTTTCCTCCAGGAAAAGCTGATACCCCAACAAAAATGACCTCTCCCTCCTCACAACCCTGCTTGTGCCCAGTTTACACTTCACTTAGGACCCTTGTCACACACAACCTTGAGATTTTTCAGTTACCTGGTGTCTTAAGACTAACTTCTTACTAGCTAAGATCATGCCTTACCCATCCTACCCTGGGAGCTGACCGAAGGCTTTGGAGGGAACAGCTCTCAGATATATGTTTACCAGTTACCAAAAGTCATATACATTCTTTAGCTGTTGTTCACTGAAGATGGTCAATGTAATGGCACTGAAATCCACAAAACTCCAGGTCACCAGGAACTGTAAGCCCTAAACTGGATATCCCCACATGAGATGAAGTGAATTAGATCCTATGGACTTAACTAAAAAGTGTTCTTATACTCTTTTATAAAGCTTACAATAATATACTAAACCATAGCTCATTAAAAAATTCTAAAGAAAAAAGATGACCATTAAATTGAGGCTGTAAACATTTGTTTTGGCAGACTAAATTTACACAGCACATAAGATATTATGTCACGATCATATAAGTTAACTGTTTTCAGTCCGTAGTCTTTAACTGCACTCATCCAATTATGAACAGAGTTCGTTTGTAGATGGCCTCAAATTACATAGGTTTTATTTTTCCAAAATAAATTCACTCAACTGTGCATGCAAACTTCACGCATTCAGACTTTATTAGAGCACTTAGGAATTGTCACATAGGCATCTCTCCTCCGCTAAAGCTGGCCGTTTTGTTTAAGTGCCAAAGAAACTAGAATATTTGCAGATGCAATGAAATAATAAGTATTTCAAAATACAACACTGTTTTCATCTGAGCTATTTGCATCACAAATTAAATTTTCCCTCTAGGAGACAGACCAAACAGCAGGTATACAGATGCTAAGATTTTTCCCCCACAGAACTCGAGGACACCTCAAATAAAAGACTGATTTTACTTTAAAATCATTAAAAAAAAAAGCAACACCCCAAGTTAGTAAACATCCTAAGCTTATTTTCTGACCAAATTTTGATACAGAACACTAACATTTATGACAACTGGACAATAACACAACTACAAACTACCAATGTATCCTGTCCTATTTCCAATTCTGCAGTTCTCAGGGATGCCATTTGGAGCAGAGCAAAATGAAGAAGCCAGGGCCACCGCTGTGTGACCCAAGCCAGCTTTGTCGTCTTCAGGTGGCTCAGACTGGTGGGGGAAAAAAAAAAAAAAAAGAACAGCAATTAGTTGAGCCTGAACTACCCAGCTCTTGGTCCCTCAGAACTCGGTGAGCCAACATGAATGTCACTCTGTTTTATCAGCTACGTCCCTAACTCAGATATCCAGCAAAGTTCTGTCTTCCATGGCCACTGGAAGCTAAAGTCAGTTCATTGCGGGAGAACTGGCCGGAGTCAAAAATCACCCTGCAAAAATGTCTCGAACGTGTGACGCTTCGAGGATGTGCCCGCCATCTCTCAACAGTCCAGCACAGCAAGTTATTTTTTTCCTCCCGTGTTGAAGAAAAGACCAGTATTTCTTGGGTGGAATACCAAAGGCAGTGGCTGGGCTGGCTTTCGAGGCCATGCTGTGTGCAAAATGCATGTTTGTTAATACACAGATTGGGACTGAGCCCAACGTGATGCTCATAAAACAAGATGTAGGTAAGAGCTGATATCAACGAGGGAACTGATTTTCCCGTCCTAAAGCGTCCTAGGCGCAGGCTCCTCTGCAAAGAATGGCAGACAGAATCACCTGTGTGATTTAAGTTATTTCTCTTTTTTCTGTGTTCAGCTCGGGTAATTTGACTTGGGCATGATAGACAGTACTAGATACCTACCCAACATCTGTTCTCCCTTTCTTATTTACAGAACCCCACTTGTTAGGAAGACAGTAACAGTTAAATTCTCCCCCAACTCCCTTTCAACCAGGGTGGGCTACTGACCCAGTCAGTGAGATGGAGACAGACTTCTGTTGGTTTGGGCTCCCACGAAAACAGTTTTCTTAATTTAGAAAAAAAACGGAAGGGGAAGGTAGATTTTCCTGGCACACGTCTTTGACCTTTCACATTTCACCTATTCTCGTCCTTCCTACCTGGAGTGTAGAAGAGATACCCAGAAGTAGAGTGGACACTCTGTCGAGCCCAAAGCCATATGAAGGATGGCTGAGCAGGAAACTAAAGGGACCTGGGTCTCTGATGGCTCTGTTACCGCGTCACCGGCCCTGGATAGCCTCCCTCCCTCTGGGCTGCCGCTTACAGGGAAAAAATAAAACCCCTATTTGGTGTAGCTGCTGCAGCCTGATTCCTGTTACATGTGACCAACTGTAACACGTACATTTAATTCACATTTGATCCAGTTCTCCAGCAGAGCTGGGAATTAGGCCAATATTCTTAGCCCAGATTTGTCTTTTTCCTATATCCTCTTTTAGTGCTATTTTGATGTGAAGATTTGTTATTTTTGTTTCTCTAAATTTTGGGGGGCCTTCCCCAATTTTTTCCTGATAATTCAAGTGATTCAAGATATAGGCCAAGTGATTCAAGATACAGGTAAAAGGATGATCACTACAAAATTATTTGTAATAATAATTTAAAATAACCTGGATGTGCATCAATGGGGAATCAAATGTATAAGTTGTAGCAGGTCCACAACCTAGAATATTTTATAGTTATTAAAAAATAATTCTGGACTTGGAAAAGAATCCTTTTATTGCTCAGAGAACGAACAAAAATACACATAATATTTAGTATAACATTTATGTTACTTAAAGACATACACATGTACACTTATACAGACATTTGTATACATTCTTCTATAAGTATTGACAAAGTGTCTGGAAGAACATATACCAAACTATAAAGAGGTGGTTACTTCTAGATCACAGGTAAGAAGGAGGGTTAAGGAAAGGGGGAAAAAATAACTCTTTATAAATGTTATGCTGTTTGAGTTTATTCCACGAAAGTAATTCGTATCCGGGACTAAAGTCGAAAAATACAGAAGTAATCTAATATAAGAAGATTCACCTAAAATGTCACTACACAGAAATACCCCAGTTTGGGTGCATATCTTCTAGAATCTAGACCTCTCACTGTGTACACATGCACGTACATATGCGCAAACTCTCTTGTCACACCATCCTCCTTGTTATCTCATTGGTCAACTGGTTCTTCTCTTCTTCTCGCTTCATCTCCCTGGAGCAGCCCAAGAGCTTTGTCCTGGCCCTTCTCTCTACGCTCAGTCCCTAAGTCAGTTCAGCCAGTCTTATGCTCAGCCTTCAGCCATGAGTTTCAGTCTCAAATATCCAATCACCCACTAGACAACTCCATTCAGATGCTGAAATCACACACTGAATAGATGTTCCCAATTAAACTTTTAATATCTATCCACAACCTCCCCTTTGCCCTCCCAGCAAAACCAGACCTTTCCCAGTCTTCTCTATCTCATTAAACGACACCAATCTTTACCAGGCTGCTCAAACCCCAACTCTGGATGTGGTCCTTTTCCCCTCCCACCACATCTAACTCATCAGCCAGCCTTCCAGCTCCCTCTCTGCTGCCTGCGTCATCCAATCCCCCATCCCAACACACAGAGGGCATTAAGAGGAGTCCTTTACTGGGGCGCCTGGGTGGCGCAGTCAGTTAAGCGTCCGACTTCAGCCAGGTCACGATCTCGCGGTCCATGAGTTCGAGCCCCGCATCAGGCTCTGGGCTGATGGCTCAGAGCCTGGAGCCTGTTTCCGATTCTGTGTCTCCCTCTCTCTCTGCCCCTCCCCCGTTCATGCTCTGTCTCTCTCTGTCCCAAAAAATAATAAATAAACGTTGAAAAAAAATTAAAATCCTGTTCCCCTTCCATAGCCCATGACGTGACCACTGCCATCACACAACCTCATACTACTCTGCCTCACTCCTGTTGTTTGGCCCCCACCGGAACATACCAAGCTGCATATGGCCTCAGACATCCATCTCGGCCATTCCCTCTTAAATGCCCTTCCCTGCTCTCCCCACAGCTGGCTCCCTCCCACCTTCCAAGTTAGCTCAAATGTCACTTCCTTAAGAGAAGTTTGACTGGACTCTTTCCACACCGAATCAGTCTCTTTCATCACACTTTTTTTCTTCTTACCACTGTCACGAATTTTTATCTATTTACTCTTCACTCTCTGTCTATCCTACTAAAATGTACCCTCTAGACGGTCAAGGACCTCTTGGGTATCATTCTAACCCCAGCATTGAAGACAATACTTGGCACCTAATAGATGCAGCAGTTTGTGGAGTGAATGAACATAATACACCCTCATCGAACATTTAAAACAAGTGGGATCTGGGGCGCCTGGGTGGCTCAGTCAGTTGAGCATCCGACTCTTGATTTTGGCTCAGGTCATGATCTCACAGTTCAGGAGGTGGAGCCCCACTTGGGGCTTTGTGCTGACAGCACAGAGCCAGCTTGGGATTTTTTTTCTCTCCCTCTCTATTTCAGAATAAATAAATAAACTTTAAAAAAATAAAACTAAAAAACCAAATGGGATCACGTGATATACAATGCTTTTCAAGAGGCTTTTAACTTTTTACTCACGATCAAGTGTCTTCCCGAATCAATTAATCTAATCTAATTCTTTTCAGTGGCAACGCGACATATCATGTAAGTGTATCGATCTATTTAACCAAGCTCCAGCTAGGCATTCAGGCACTTTCCAACAGCTCCTCATCAGAACTGTTATACATACTACTCTACATATCCTTGCGTAGTCCAATTTAATCTTTAAGAGAGTTCTCTGGATCCCAAAGGAGTTCTTAAAAATCAACCACTTTTTTTTTTTGATAACTACTATACTCTAAGATATATGGAATTACATTCTTAATGAATATATTTTCATTATATGGTCTACTTAGGGAATCTACCTTAGACCTCTAAATTGAAATTTTCAAGTCGATAACTGTATAAAAAGCCCCATTATTAAATGCTGTGGGAAAGAAGCAAACAGTATTCAAAGAACCCAACCGGGTGAGAGGGTTGCTATCTTTAAAGCGACTGCATCCAAGAACAGGATAGTTCATAGTTGTTCAACACATTCCGTATTTGTTTACTCCGTGAGCCTCCCAATTCTTCCAGAAAGCTCACAGGGTGGTAGCCCCACGAGCTGCTGGGCCATCTAGAGAAGCATTAGGGCTCATAGTAATACTTCTATAAACTTCTTCCTTGAAAAATCTCTCCAAATCCATCCCATCCTGTCTCCAATCCTCGGCCTTCCCAATATCCTCGGCCTCTTCTTGAAAGAAAATGTCTCCCTCCCTTCTCCTTCTCACTAAAATGTGGTTGACTTCTGAGGGTGCCACCTTCCCCAACACCCTCTCTCAATTAAAAGTTTTCTTGTCGTTGCTGTTGTTCTTTTTAACTCTGTTATCCCATTACTTCCTGGCCAGGCAGAGAAACAGGTATTCTCCTTGCTCCAAAATGCCAAATATAGGAATTGCTCTCCTGCAGACACTTCTCTGCTGCTTACGCCAACCATCTGAATTATCACCCGTCACCCATCATCTTGGCCCCTCTGTTCACTTGGCCCTGCTTCCTGTCAAGCCTTAGTAGTTACTGCAACTCCGTCATGAGGGACCCACCTTCACTCTCTGGCTTCTCAGTTCTTTCACTTCCTCACCTCGTATAGGATTTTCTTCCATTTCACCATAGCTACACTCTCTCGGATGTTATCATTACAGAAATCTTGATTCATAACATCCCGTTTTCTAACTGCATTTTTCGGGCCTCTCCCAGCCACCTGCGCTCCTTCCCTCACTGTCCTAACTTTTGATCCCACTGAAACTGTCAATCCATTGGCACGATTTATGGACGGAATGTCTGTAGCACCCCCACTCCATCCAATTGCTGAAACTCCCCCCATCCCCGCCATGTGATGGTGTTAGGAAGCAGAGCCTCGGGGAGGTAATCAGGATGAAATGAGGTCAGGAGGAGAGCCCTCACAAGTGGATTAGTGCTCTTAGAAGAATCAGGACAGAGTTTGCATTCTCTGCTCTCCACCTTGTGAGAACGGACATCTTTATGTTACTGAGTCTCCCCATCTATTGGTCCAGAAATTAGTAATAATGCATTTAGAGTTTCTCCATTAAGCATGATACTGGCTTCTGGACTGATTTATCATACTACAGAGTATCTCATCACTACTCTTTTATGTGGGCTTATACAAATTCAGACACAGATGTAGACTTTTTTCAAACACCTTTTGAAATCTATGAAAGAGAGTCACAACGATTTTTCTCCCTAGGTCTATCAGCAATCAATGTATTGATAGATTCCCTAATATCACACCATCTTTGTATTGCTGGAATAAATCTCCCTTGATCGTGACACATTATTCCTTTCATAAGGTGCTAAATGGTGTTTGCCGATATTTTGCTTAGAATTTTGCCTTAATTATTTTGAGGGAGATTTGTTCTATGGTTCTCTGTGTAATTCTTGTTGGATTTTAGTATCGTCACACAAGGTTCATTTAAAAATTGGGTAATTTTTAGTCTTCTGTGTGCTGGAACAGTACTAACGTTACCCTTTAGTACCATTTAGTCAACAGCACCGGAGTTATCCTTTCCTGAAGGATAGAAGAACTTCGTGCACAATCTGAACCATACACATCTCCATGGTAGTTCTTTTTGACTCTCCACTTCTTCTATGAATAGTTCCCATCCCTGCAGGAGTCCATTTTGTTAAATTGTAGTTTCCTGGAAAATTGCCCATGATTCCAAGTCCTCATCAAAACCAGTTAACACATGAACAAATAAACTCTAGTCCCTGCTTGAGCCACACATTCCTTCCACCCCAGATCTCCCCCATCTCCCTAACTGGCAACGCCATCCATCCAACTGCTAGAAAACAGAATCCCAGGAGTCATCCTTACTTTATGCATCACTTCCATCTATCAATGATTTATAAACCCTGGCCCCAAAAGGTACCTGGTGTCTCCCCATTTCTCACCGTCTCCAAAGCCCCTCCATCCAGTTCAGCTCCTCTCCTCTATTCTCACTTCCCCAGTCAATTCTTAACAAGGCAGCTAGGATGGGATTCTTAAAATATAAATCAGATCACAGTACCCTCACCCCCAATGCCTTTGCTCGAACCCACCCATATTTCCCTTCACCTGTAGTACGAAATTCAAGCTCCTCAGCCTGTTCAGTGAGGCCCTGACCTCAATGAGACTCAGTCATGCTCCCAGCTTCCTTTCAAGTAACTGTCCCCTCAAACACCACTGAGCTAAGAACTTTCAG
Source organism: Felis catus (assembly GCF_018350175.1). Lineage (NCBI taxonomy): Eukaryota > Metazoa > Chordata > Mammalia > Carnivora > Felidae > Felis > Felis catus. The sequence continues at coordinate 17,704,711 of NC_058372.1, forward strand.
TTTTTCAAATATGTCATGTTCTCCCCTACCCAATCCTGTTGCCTTAAACTGTTCCTATGTCTGGTTCCTTCCTATTCTTTTTTTTTTTTTAATGTTAGTTTTGAGGGAGAGACAGAACATGAATGGGGAAGGGTCAGAGAAAGAGGGAGACACAGAACCTGAAGCAGGCTCCAGGTTCTGAGCTGTCAGCACAGAGCCTGACACGAGGCTCGAACCCACAAACCGTGAGAACATGAGCTGAGCTGAAGTGGGATGCTTAACCGACTGAGCCACCCAGGCTCCCCTGGTTCCTTCCTATTCTTGAAACCCTATCTTAAATGTCACTTCCCCACAGAGACCTTTGATGACCATCCTATCTGAAACTGCACACCCTTGCTCTCGGCCACAGCACTTGTATCCCTCAAAAGCACTTTGTAAACTTGTGCTTAGTTTATTTGCTCACTTGTCTCTTTCTTTCTTCAAGGAATTTATTTGCAATGGGGGCAGGAACATATCTGTGTGTTACCAATTGTAGCTCCATGTTTAGCCTGTTGCCCGATGCAGAGCAAGCACTCAATTATAAATATTTGTTCAATGAAAGACCAGATCCAAAAGGATAATTTCTAGCATGGAAAATATCATGAAAGAGGAGAAAGCTTCTTGGAGCCCAGAGCGTTAGAACATCTTTCACTGCTTACTTTCCCCCATTCCAATTCCATCGAAGCAATCCTTTGCACCTACCCCAGGAATGCAGTCGTCATACAGGACTCTGGCTTTCCTCATGAAGACTGATCTGGATTGAGCCTGGAAAAAATGGATCCATCTCATTATATTTGGCCAATTTAAGACTATACACAAACGTACATACATACATCATAAGGTTATTTCATAGATCGTTACATTCCTGGATGTCAGCTGAGGAGAATCAATGGCCAATCCAGAATACCATTCTAAGTAATTGATATTTTCACTTGATCCTATTTCATGCACTGCATCTGTCAACACCACTAGCCCGAAACACAGGTAGAGGGATCTCATGACAACCATTCAAAGTATTAATCCCTACTTCCTTGTAGCACTGTGCTAGGGGCTGAAATAATCTAGTCTGAGGAACGGCCTTCTCCTTTCCCTAGCAAAATATGTGAAAACCATCACTGATGCACAAACATGCCAAGAGGGCAGCCACTGGGTACCCATCAGATCCAGATACTTGATCTTGACCAAGTCCAGCCTGGTGCCCAGTAAGCACCCAGCATGAGCTAAGAGCATCATTATCATCTCTCCTCTACAAGCCACGGGGTGGTTTCCTTAGGTGACTGGAAGAGTGGAGAGCAAAGGCAAAACCCTGGGAGATGTGTATTTTGGAGGGATTTTTTTTTTTTTTTGAGTATTCTAAAGTCATACAAAGGGCCTATTGTCAAGGGAGGTGAAAGCAAATTGTAACTATTCCTACAATGTAATCTGTATGAACTGAAAAGACAGTTGTCTACAAGCTGAGGTTTAGTCAAAATAAGTGAATTCTCCAGGTTTCAGAAATCTAGGGGGTATAATCTTCTCTACTTCTTAATCTAGTATTGCTTTATATCAGCAGTTCTCAAAGTCTGAACCTTTGGGACCCCCTAAAGGACCCCTTAAGTTGGAGACCCCTAAGCTTCCAAAGGTTCCGTGAGTCCAAAACTACTTTGGTAATAATGATAAGTAATAATAAGACATCATTTGCTTTTTTTCATTCTTTCTCGCACAAATATACAGTGTCTTCCAGAGGCTACAAGATATGTGATATCACGGCAGACTGAACTGAGAAGCAGATATGAGAATACAGCTATCTTCGGTGAAGCCTGATATTAAAGAAATTTGCAAACACAACCCAGTGCTGTTCTTCTCACGTTTGTCTTGAAAAATCTGGTTATTTTTCATAAAAATATATTACTCATATCAATATGTAAAGTTTGTTATTTTTTTCATTAGTCATTGTATTTTTTTTTTATTTTTTTTAATGTTTATTTATTTTTGAGACAGAGAGAGACAGAGCATGAACGGGGGAGGGTCAGAGAGAGAGAGGGAGACACAGAATCCCAAGCAGGCTCCAGGCTCTGAGCTGTCAGCACAGAGCCTGACGCGGGGCTCGAACCCACAGAGTGTGAAATCATGTCCTGAGCTGAAGTCGGACGCCCAACCAGCTGAGCCACCCAGGCGCCCCAGTCATTGTATTTTTACAAACCAGTCTTTTGAATACATTCAGCCGTGAGTGAAAAAAACTCATTATCATATGAATTGTGAGCTACATATATCATGACAAGACTTTTGGAGAGTGAACCCAGGATAAACCCATACCAATAAAACAAAAACCACTAAAAAAAAAAAAAAGAAAAACAACAAAAACAACAACAAAAACCTCCCGAACATAATATATAATATATATACATATTAATTTAACATAAAAATATTATTGGAAATTATGTATTATCCTGAGTTATTTATGTCAAATTCTATTTTTTAAATGTTTTTCTTTCACATTTTTAAGGTATAATTGATACACAATGTAACATTAGTTACAGGTGTATACAACACAGTGGCTTTAACAACGCTGTAGGTTATGCTATGCTCACCATAGTGCGGCTACCATCTGTCACCATACGATGCTACTAAAATACCACGGACTGTATTTCCTGTTGTACCTTTCATCCCCATGACTTATTCCTTCCATAACTGGGAGCAGGTGTCTCCCACTCCCCTTCACATATTTTGACCGCTCCCCCATACCCCTACCTACCCCCATACCTCTGACAGCCACCAGTTTGTTCTCCGGACTTAGGAGTTCTTTGATTTGTTTTGTTTTTTAGATTCCACATACAAGTGAAATATGGTATCTGTCTTTCTCTGTCTGGCTTATTTCACTTGGAATACCCCCTAGGTCCCTCCGTGTTTTCATACATGGGAGATTTCATTGTCTTTATGGCCGAGTAACAATCCGTTGTGCGTGTATATGCATATACACACATACACCCCCATCTTTACCCATCCGTCTGTTGATGGACATCTAGGCTGCTTCCGGATCTTGGCTACTGTAAATAATAGGGGTGCATGTATCCTTTTGAACTTGTGGTTTTGTTTTCATTAAATACCCCGTCGCAGAATTTCGGGATCATATATTTCCATTTTAAATTTTGTTGAGAAAGCTCCAAACTGTTTCCCACAGTGACTGCATCAGTTTACATTCCTACCAACAAGGGTTCCTTTTTTTCTCATCCTCACCAACATCTATCATTTCTTGTTTTTTTGATACCAGCCATTTTGACAGGTAGAAGGTGATAACTCATTGTGATTTAGAATTGCATTAACGATTAGTGATGTTGAGTATCTTTTTATCTGTCTGCTGGCCATCTGTACGTCTTCTTAGAAGAAATTTCTATTCGGGTCCTCTGCCTATCTTTTAATTGGAACATTTGGCTTTTTGGTATGGAGCTATCTACGCCCTTCGTATATTTTGGATATTAACCCCTTAACAGATATATCATTTGCAAATATCTTCTCCCATTCAGTAGGTCGCCTTACATTATGTTGATGGTTTCTTTTGCTGTGCAAAACCTTTCTATTTTGATGTAGTCTCAATAGTTTATTTTTGCTTTTGTTTCCCTCACCTGAGGAGACACAGGGTTGTGTCAAAGAGATTTCCGCCTATGTGTTCTTTCAAGAGTTGTATGGTTTCAGGTCTCACAAGGGATTAAGTCTCTAATCCATTTTGGGTTTATTCATATGCATGGTGTAAGAATGTGGTCCAGTTTTTCCAGCACCACTTATTGAAGAGATGGTCTTTTCCCTAGTGTATATTCTTGTCTTTTTTGTCATATATTAATTGACCATAAAAGCATGGATTGATCTATGGGTCTATCTTTGTGCCAGTACCATACTGTTTTGAATACCATAGCTTTGTAATATAGTTTGACACTAGGATTGTGACACCTCCACCTTTGTTCTTCTTTCTTAAGATTGCTTTGACTATTCAGGGTCTCTTGTACTTCCGGATATATTTTAGGATTATTTGTTCTAGTTCTGTGAAAAATGCCGTTGGTATTTTGCTAGGGATTATATTGAATCTGTAGGTTGGGGTAGTATGCACATTTTACAAATGCTAATTCTTCCCGTCCATAAGTATGTATATAGTTCCATTTGTGTCCTCTTCAATTTTTTTCATCAAGATTTTATAGTTTTCAGAGTACAGGTCTTTTCTCCACTTCTTTGGTTAAGTTTATTCTTAGGGATCTTATTCTTGGTGATGTAATTGTAAATGAGATTGTTTTCTTACTTTCTCTTTCTGCTGCTTCATTATTAGTGTAAATATATGTAACAGATTTCTGTATATTAATTTTATATTCTGTGACTTTATTGTATTTATAGGTTCTAATAGTGTTTTGATGGGATCTTTAGGATTTTCTGGATATAGTATCATGTCATCTACAAATAGTGACAGTTCTACTTTTTCCTCCCCAATGTGGTGACTTTTACTTCTTTTTCTTCTCCTATTGCTGTGTAAGACTTTCATTACTATGCTGAATAAAAGCGGTGAGTGGGGACAACCTTATCTTGTTCCTGATCTTAGAGAAAAAGTTTTCCATTCTTTACTATTGAGCATGATGTTAGATGTGGGTTTGACATATATGACCTTTATTACGTTGAAGTAGGTTCCTCTAAACCCACCTCATTGGAAGTTTTTATCAGTAACAGAATTAGAATTCTGTCAAATGCTTTTATACTGTATCTACTGAGATGATATGATTGTTATCCTTCATTTTATTAATACAGCGTATCATGTGGATTAATTTGTGGATATGGAACCATCCTTGAGTCTCTAGAATAAATCCCACTTGATCTTGGAGGATGATCCTTTTAATGTATGGTTGAATGCAGTTAACTAATATTTTCCTGAGGAGTTTCGCATCTATGTTGATCAGGAATATCGGCCTGTAGTTTTCTTGTTTTGTAATATCTTTGCCTAATTTTGGTATCACAATAATGCTGGCCTTGTTGAATGTATTTGGAAGCTTTTCTTTCTCTTCCATTTTCTGGAATAATTTAAGAATGGTATTAATTTTTTTTTTTAATGTTGTTGGAACTCACCTGTAAATCCATATGGTCCTGGACTTATGTTTGTTGGGGCTCTTTTCACACACAGTGTTATATTCATTTCAGGTGTACAATGTAGTGATTCAACAATTCCATATATTACTCAGCACTCATCAAGTGTGTTCTTAATCCCCTTCACCTATTTTGCCCATCCCCCCACCCACCCACCCCCTCCCATAACCATCTGTTTGTTCTATGTTTGTTTTTTGGTTTGTCTCTTATTTTTTCCTTTTGTGTGTTCTGTTTCTCAAATCCCACATATGAGTGAAATCATATGGTATTTGTTTTTCTCTGCCTCATATTTTGCTTAGCAGTATACTCTAGATCTATCCATGTTATTGTAAGTGGCAAGATTTCATTTTTTTATTAAGGTCGCTTCCATAAAGTAGCTATTATAAATAATGTGGCAACACATGTAGGGGTGTGTGTATGCCTTTGAATTCGTGTTTTTATTTTTGGGGTAAATACCCAGTAATCCAACTAGTGGATCATGGGGTGGTTTTATTTTTAATTTTTGGACGAACCTCCTTACTGTCTTCCACAGTAGCTGCACTAGTTTGCATTCCCACCAAAAGTGCACGAGGGTTCTTATTTCTCCACAGTCTCATCAATTATTGTTGTTGTGTTTTTTATTTTAGTCATTCTGACAGGTATGAGGTGATATCTCATTGTAGTTTTGATTTGCACATCCATGATGACTGATGTTGAGCATCTTTTCATGTGTCTGTTGGCCATCTGGATGTTTTCTTTGGAAGAATGTTCGTGTCTTCTGCACATTTTTAAACTGGATTCTTCGGTTTGGGGTGTTGAGCTGTATACATTCTTTATATTTTTTGGATACTAACCCTTTATCAGATATGTCATTTTCAAATATCTTCCACTATTCAGTAGGTTGTCTTTTAGTTTTATTGGCTGTTGCCTTCACTGTGCAGAAGCTTTTAATTTTGCTGTAGTCCCAATAGTTTATGTCTGCTTTTGTTTCCCTTGTTTCAGGAGACATATCTACAGATGTTGTTATGGCCAATGTCAGAAATTACTGCTTGTGCTTTCTCCTAGGATTTTTATGGTTTCAGATCTCATATTTAGGTCCTTACTCCATTTTTTGTTTGTTTTTGTGTATGGTGTAAGAAAGTGGTCCAGCTTCATTATTTTGCATGTAAGTGTCGAATAGAATGTCTTTTTCCCGTTGTATATTCTTTCCTGCTTTGTCAAAGATTAACTGACCATATAATTGTGCATTCCCCCCATTCCAAAACCAGATAAAGACCCACAAAAAAATGAAAACTACAGGCTAATATCTCTGATGAGCACAGATGCAAAAATCCTCAACAAAATTAGCAAACGTAATCCAGCAATACGTTAAAAAAAAGCATTCCTCATGACTGAATGAGATTTATTCCTGGGATACACAGATGGTTCAATATTTGCAAACCAGTCAATGTGATACATCACATCAATAAGAGAAAGGATAAGAACCATATGATCATTTCAATAGATGCAGAAAAAGCATTTGACAAAGTACAACATCCATTCACGATAAAGCCCCTCAATAAAGTAGGTTTATACAAAACCTCGGAACAAGGTTTATACAAAACTCAGGAACAAGACAAGGATGTCCACTCTCACCACTGTTATTTAACATAGTACTGGATGTCCTAGCCACAGCAATCAGACAAGAGAAAGTAATAAAAGGCATCCAAATTGGTAAAGAAGAAGTTAAACTCTTTCTGTTTGCAGATGACATGATACTATATACAGAAAACCCTAACGACTCCACCAAAAAACTATCAGGTAAACGTATTCAGTAAAGTTGCAGGATACGAAATCAATGTTCAGAAATCTGTTGCATTTCTATACACCAATAATGAAGCGGCAGAAAGAGAAATTAAGAAAACAATCTCATTTACAATTGCACCTAAAATAATAAAGTACCTAGGAATAAGCTTAACCAAAGAGGTGAAAGATCTGTACTCTGAAAACTAGAAAATGTTGATGAAAGAAATTGAAGAGACACAAAGAGATATTCGATGCTCATGGATTGGAAGAACAAATACTGGTTTTTAAATTTTTTTTGATGTTTATTTTTGAGAGAGAGACAGGCAGAGACAGAGTGTGAGTGGGGGAGGGGCAGAGAGAGAGGGAGACACAGAATCTGAAGCAGGCTCCGGGCTCTGAGCTGTCAGTACAGAGCCCGACGTGGGGCTCGAACTCATGAGCCCTGCGATCATGATCTGAGCTGAAGTCAAATGCTTAACCGACTAAGCCACCCAGGGACCCCAAGAACAAATACTGTTAAAATCTCCATACTGCCCAAAGAATATATATAGAGAGAATATATCCTACGATACCACAATTCACTATATATCTAAGTGTTTTTCTCAGGATGGACTCAAGTTTTTAAAATTATTGCTTAAAAGAAAACAAACTGGATCAAAAACACGGACATTTGTATGATCCTGCTTATGCTTTTCAAAATTGACACTTCTAGAATGCCCTAAGCCACACTCTCTGCTCAGGGAGTGCCACAAAAGTAGTTGGTTTGAAAGGATGCTGCTACGTAGCTGCTTCCGTGCAGTTTCACCCACATCGATCGCCCATACTACAGCCAGCGCACTACCCTCATTCTTCAACTAAGATACTTCTAGAAGGAATACTTTGAAAAAATACCTCAGCACTTGCAGATCACAGAATGATTTCAGGGCATCAGACTGTTTCCCCCAAAATTCCTAGAATTGAACAAAAGTTTTAAGTATTTGGCCGTTACTCTACTCTGGAACAGATCCTCGTAAGTCACAGAGGATATTCAAGAAAAGGACTTACCAGGGCATCCTTCTCAAGGTGTTTCAGAGCCTGAATATCCTTCTCAAGATTGCTCAGCTCTTGAAGGACAAAACTGTGAAACTTCTCTAGTTTATCCAGTCTGATAAAAGTAAAAAGCACCAGATTTCATTGGGACTGCTTGAATAGGACAAAAGACAATCCTCTTATTGCAAGGATACTTATTCTTCTCCAGACGTTTGTTTTAAGGACACATAACTCAGGGCACCCGGGTGGCTCAGTAGGGTGAGCGTCCAACTCTTGATTTCAGCTCAGGTCATGATCTCACTATTTGTGAGTTCGAGCCCCACGTCAGGCTCCAGGCTGACAGAGCAGAGCCTACTTGGGATGCTCTCTCTGTCTCTCCCCAACTTGTGCACACTCTCTCTGTCCCCTCCCCCCCAACTCTCCCACCCCTGCGCTCAAAATAAATAAACTTTAAAAAAAAAGAACACCTGTCTCCTCTTCCCTCACTGCCTGACCATCCTCATCCCTTAGTTCTGCAAACTTTGATTTAGCCTTTCAACAGAAGACTGGAGAAAGCTAGTATTACAGAGCAAAGAAGAGATAACTCCAGGGAAAAGGACATGGAGGCCAGAGCTGTCCTGGAAGCTACTAGACCACCAATCATGGCTCCCCATCGCTTCTTACCTTCCATTTTCTCCCCTTTCTCTTGCCTTAAGCTGGTCCTGAAGGCTGAAATTGGCTAATAGACTCGTCTCTCCTCTACATGTTAGTTCTAAAGTTTCCAACAGTTGCTCTTCTAATGACCCCATAAACTGCTTTTTTCCCTTGTTTATGGTCTGTCTTCTCCATTAGGCTGGAAGTTCTATGAAGGCAAGAAGCTCCCAAAGCTTGTCACTGCTCTCCTGCACTTAGACGGGACCTGGCACCTGGTGCCACTCAGCGTGCATTTGCCGAATGAAAAATGCATGCACATATAACCCCTAAAAGACAATGGGAGTTCTAGAAGTCCAAAGTCCTTCATGGGCTTGTTTTGAGAACCAAATGACATTGCATGTAAGCAAGTTTGAAAAACATCATAAATTTCTAGTCACATTACATTTTCTGCCCTAAGAAACATCCTCCTTCAGTTAAGCAAACCGACCCGCCATTGTTTTCTTCCTCTCCTTCGTTCACAGGTCATTCTCTTCAACAAGGAACGATCTCTATACATACCTTGCTTATACCATTCAAACCTTTGTTTCCAAAACCTCACTACAGAAGCACTTCCGTTGTAATGGCTCTGGATTAACTCTAATCACTACAGAATCCCATCTCCACTCACCTTTCCTAACCTTCACGTCTCTCTGAAATCTTACGCCTTTGTCGTTCTTGCTCTATGGTCATCAAGATATGTTTGTACACGTGTGCGTGTGCGTGTGTGTGTGTGTGTGTGTGTGTGTGTGTATGCATGAGTGCACAGCACTTTTTATTGTGGCCATATATGTAACATAAAATTTACCGTTTTAACCATTTCTAATTCAGTGGCAGTAAGTGCATTCACAACGTTGTGCAACTGTCACCACCATCCGTCTCTAGAACTTTTCCCTCATCCCAACAGAAACTCCGTTCTGATTAAATAAGAATTCGATCCCCACTCCCTCACCCTCTGGTAATCTCTACTCTGCTTTCCTTCTCTATGAATTTGCCTCTTTTAGGTACTTCCTACAAGTGAAATTGTGTAAGACTGGTCCTTTTGGATCCGGCTTATTTCACTGAGCATAATGTCCTCGAGGTTCATCCATATTGAAGCACGTGTCAGAATTTCATCCCTTAGGGCTGAATAATATTCCACTACATGTATTTAACACATAGCACTTATCCAGCATTTTTACATAGATGTCCGTGCTTCCTCTGTCTTCACAACCGGATTATAAATTTTTTGAAAAGAGTGTTTTAGGATCATACAATGGGAGACCATGAAGAGGCTTCAAGAAGGCTTTAACCCGTCATGTTATGAAGGAGGAAGGAGAAACCTAGGAAGGTTAGGTGAGGGAGCAAACCTCACACATCTGCTCAAGCTTCGGCTCCTCGTGACCCCAGCACAGTGGTCATGACACAAAAGCTTGTGAGCGATCCCACTTTCACAAACTTGTTCTGAAGCCCAACACTTACCTGCATTGGTGTATCTGGTTTAAAAGTTGGATTAAGCAATCTGGTGCTTGCTTTGCATTTTTTGAATCAAGCGGACTCCCTTTGTACCTAAGCTAAACCATAACAACAACAGCAAAAAGATCACATTTGAGTTAACCATAACTACATAAATTCAGTTCAGGTGTTGCGTGGAAAAGACGTTGTATAGCAAACGTTACTGCTAAACGATTGTGATGAGACACCATGCTATACGCGTTCTATGCATTACTTCAGGGTCAGTGCCAATAAAGAACAATAAGCTAAAATAGGAAAACCTATAGTCTCCCTGTCACAATGTATATTGAATATTATGAACAAATTGCCATTATAAGCGACCTTACATTGGTATTGAAGAAAATATAAGACTGTGGAGGCTTCCCATGTTAGTTAAATGAATGTATGTCAGGGTAAGAGATTCTTCCCAAATGTGCAAAGAAATAACTCTTTAGGGATTTAGGAACAATAGGACATCAAAGGAGGGAACTGAAATTCTTCCAGAGTTCATCCTGCAGACAAGATTACGGGATGGCCTACGTGCACATCGCTCAAAGATACACCACCACTCAGCTGACCATCTACCCAAAGCCCACCTCCGCCCTTATCCCAGATGCCTCTCTCATCCAGATGGTCCCCCGCTCCCCTCTCCTCCCGTCTATCATTATGACCGAATCATTGCTTCTGGTAGTTCAGTTGTCTGAGAACACTACCAATGAAACCAAACCACGAGTCTGATTTCCATAGACGTGCATCTGGTCCCACCGTAGCAAATGCACAGGTAATAGCAGTCTCATAAATACAAGCCATAATTCACAAAGGCACTGAAATCAGTGACCATGGCTAAGGCAAACGTACCTCCCCAAAAGAGTGCGGAGAACCCTCACACATGAAGGATATCAACAGTACTGATGGATAACAGGAACTTGTTAAACTCGTAACAAGCTAGCTTTTCATTTTTAGTGGAAAATTACCTCAGTTTTTCTTCTCAGGTCTCTAGTGAAGGTTTCGAGGGTTGCAATAATAGCAGAACCGTCTGAGTTCTCCGGCGCAACTGCTGGGGACGGAGTGGAAATGCCTTCTGAACAATAAAGAGAGAACATCGGGTAAAACGAACACAGTGCTCGAGGTAGATGTGCTCAGTCTATCAGCTGCTCAGAGGAGGACGGGCAGCGAAGAAGCACAGATATGAGTCGCAGAAGTCCCACGGGGGCCTGGCCGTGACTGCAGCCTGGCCAACTCTGGCCGACAAGGCCAGCTTGATCCGAGAGTCCTCGTCGTGAGCACTTCATGCCGCTTCCCACCGAACCTCACTCAAGTGCTCACCTCCTCCAAACTCTCCCAGAATTTTAAATCAGAGCAACTCTGCCTAAGCAGCAGGCAGAGAGAGGTGTTGTAAGAGGTTTTAAAGAGGATGTGATGGGTGGGACATTTCTATGGGGCAACACTGGCATGATGGCTTCCGGGCGCCCCAAGTTTTAGGAGGGCTCGCGAGGGCTCCGGCACTATTAAGGGACTGGCAGGTTGTAGCTCATTTCAGCCTCACAAAAGCCATGTCAAATGGGCTCCGTTGTTCCCCATATTGAACAGAGGGGTCCAGTAACTTGTGCAAGCTCACACCAACAGTGCCAGGAGTGGAACCCAAAACAAAAGGCTCCAAGAGAGCCAATTGGGAAGACCAGAGGCACTTAACCACCAAACTCTAGTATCTCTGGGCTTCCCAGTCTGCTCTCTTGGAGCGTTTCGTTTTGAAATATGGTGGCCTCACTTACGCAGAAGGCCATCCTTCACTGGGGTAGAGTGGATATCTCTAACACAAAAACCGAGCTAATAGCTACCAACTAAAGCAGCGACCCATAATTTTAGGAGCTTTAGGCCCTGAAAATTGCCATCAAGAAGAGTAAAGAGGCAGACATCAACCTGCTAGAAGGACTAGAACATGCTAGAAGTACTTGCTTTGATCTCTAATTTGTGCAACAATTTACTTGTCTTTGAAAGGACAAAATGCTCCAAAATGCTTTGAAAGGACAAAATGCTTGTCTTTGAAAGGCAAAAGCCACTGTGATCTTCAAACCGTAACCCCCTTGGAGTGCGTGCAGGAGCATTCAGTGCTCACAAATCTGTCCCATTCTTGCTTGAATGGCTGGCCGGGCACGTAATGTCACCTGCTAAGCCCGTTTCTTCCGTCACCGAGGAGGGGGATTCCGGAGCATCGCCTTCTTCCAGTTTTGACTGTTTGGACTTAGCGAAACTGCCTCCTGATAGGTCTAAAAGCAAGCACAGCACATTAACGATGGCACACCCGTTCCTTCTGTCCCAAATTTTATCTCGTCCTCTTCTTACCAGTTAATACCCAACCTTGGTGAGCAGCCAGCGACACTTGTTTCCTGTGACTCATTACTTACCGGTGACAGCACCGGCATCAAAGCAGGACGCGTACTGATGCCAGAAAGAGGACACATGGGAACAGGCACCCCTTCGACGAGCCCTGTAACATTTAGGAACGGCCCGCTTAGCAAGCGACAGGCTGATCCAAATGAAAAGCAGCAGTGGTTAGCATCAAAAGCGCTGCCAGGGCTCAGGCTGAACGGGGAGGTAGCAAGGTAATCTGAGCAGATGGGCCTTCAGAAGCTCATCAGATGGCCCCGCGGAGCGCGCCACCTGCTGGCGACGCTGGAGCTTTACTGCCGCGCTGAGTGTCGCCTCCTAGAGGAGGTCATCTTGGCTGCTCACCAGCTGCCGTGACTCTGAGACCTTCAGCTTCTGAGATGTAAATATAGATCCTCTTTTCAATTTGGCAATTACTCGGTATTTTCTATCTGATGTCCGCTTTCATCCCACACATGTCCTTGCTCCATCTGAGCCCTCCCAGTCTTAGCAGTGGCACCACCCCTGTCAACAGAACCCTCGAATCAGGCTCAACTCCTGTGTTTCCTTACCATCCACGTCTCCTCCATCATCGAGGTCCTGCATACAGAACGAACCCATCCCTCTTTCTACATTCCCACACCGTGACCCTGGTCCAAGGCCATCCTCCCCGGAGGACCTCATCAGTCTCATGCCTCCAACGGTATTGCCTCCCAAATCTCTCTCCTCCCTGAGCTCCACGAAGCAGCAAACTTGTGTTTCCAACTGCTTGGTCAACCACTCCATCTCAAAACCCACTCTATTCTATTCTTCCCATCCCAAGCGCTTTCTTCCCCACCGTGCACTTAGCCCCGCTTAGCTGTGAAGTCATGTGGCTTTGCCCCTTCTCCTCACTGTTTTTCCCCTCTGAAGTGGAAAAATCCAGATTCATTACTCAATAAATACTGTATGTAACGAGATGTACGATATGGTGCTGTAGGGGAGAAGCAAAGACACGAATTTCTCTTTCCGTGCTCTGCTTCTATACGTGGTCTCCCTGGGGGGGGGGCCTCAGACACCCCACGCATGTTCTCATCTCAAGGTCTTTGGTTCTTGCTGCTCCTCGGACTTGAATCCTTTCCCTCATGGATCTGCCCTGAGCTTTCCTCTGGGCGACCGACGTAAAGTTTCAGTACAACCCCCCAGCTTTGAAATCTCTTTCCATGTTTTTCCTAGCCTCTATCACAACGTAACACAGTGCGTGTTTTACTTTTCTTGTATATTACCTGCCCTCCCCGCCCCTCCTCCCAACACACAGACACACTGGAAGGTAAGCTCCACTGAAAGCGGGCATGTTGTCTTTTTTTTTTTTTTTTTTTTTTTCCCCATCAGAATAACACTTAGCAAAGTGCCTGGTCTGTAGCGGACACTCAGGAGATGTTCATTGAATGCGTAAATAAGCGAATGCCAAAAATATCTAAGTTCCTACAAAAAAAAACCAAAAAGATGTAAGATACCTTAGGAGTTCCTAAGACGGCAACGGAGGGAGACCCGGAACTCCCTCCTTCATAGACACACACACATTTCCAGAGCAATTCCTTCTAAAGAATGGTGGGCTGACTAAACAGCTTTTGCACAGCAAGAGAGAGGGAGACACGGCAATGAAGGGACTCCCCTCTGCAGTGGGGAGGGAAAGTACTAAGGGAAGGGGAACAGATTTGTCTGCTCCGGGGCACAGAATAAAAGCTGTGGTTTAAAAGGGCAACTAGAATATAAAAGATCTAGCCTTAGGAACCTGCCAAACGAGGGGGGACAGGGCTGCTGAAACTCACTCTGGATCAGAGGGGCTGGTGAGCGCCATGGTTTATGTTCCCCTTCTACCTTGATAGCACAGATGGAAGCGGGGTTGGGTTGCCAGAGCTGACCTACCTCCACACCAGCCGCAGCCCCAGCCCTCCCATCAAGGGGGTGCCAGTGGAGCACACAGCAGACACCCCTGATCAGCAGGCACTACAGCTCTGGCGGTCTCACCAAGACGCAAAACGCCCTGGAACACTCCAGGCCTGCACCACTTCACCTCCAGACAACTTGCCGGGGCACCTCCCTCAACTTCTCCCCCTCACGGAGAGTCCCGAAACCTCCGGGCCCTTGCCTGCTTCGGCTCCGGCTGCCCCAACAGAGTACCTTCTGCGTGGAGGCACCCAGGACACCCCAGTCTGCACCCACTTCGGTTTCAACTATCCTGCCGGGGTGGCCCTCTACTTACAACGCCTGAGGATGTAGAGAAAAAGGAACCCTCTTGCACTGTGGGTGAGAAGGCAAACTGGTGCAGCCCCTGTGGACAACAGTATGGAGTTCTTCAAAAAGTTAAAAACAGAACTACCTGATGATCCCGTGATAGCACTATTGGGTATTTACCACCAAAATACAAAAACACTAATTCAAAGGGATACATGCACCCTTATGTTTATAGTCAAATTATGGAATCAACCCAAGTGCCCATCAATTGATGAATGGCTAACGAAGAGATGATGTACACACACACAGACACACACACACACACACACACACACACGCACAATGGAATATTAGCCATAAAAAAGATCAGCCATAAAAAAGAATGAAATCTTGCCTTTTGCAATGACATGGATGGAGTTAGAGAATACAATGCTAAGCAAAATAAATCAGGCAGAGAAAGACAAATTTCATATGATTTCACTCATATGTGGAATTTAAGAAACAAAGGAGTAAAGACAAAAAAAAAGAAAGACAAACTAAAAAACAGACTCCTAACTATAGAGAACAAACTGGGGCACCTGGGTAGCTTAGTTGGGTAAGCATCCAGCTGTTGATTTCAGCTCAGGCCATGCTCCCAGGTTCATGGGATTGAGCCCCACCATTAGGAGGCTTTGTGCTCACAACAGACAGCCTGCTTGGGATTCTCTCGCTCCCTCTCTCTCTGCCCTTCCCCTGCTCACATGCACTCTCTCTCAAAATAAATAAACTTAAAAAAAGGAGAACATCCATAATGTTTACCTCTGTTTATATTGAGCAGTTTTGGTATTACAGGTATAATTATTTTATATTATCTATCAGCAGATTTCTCATCAGATAATTTGCAGGCCAAGAAAAATGGAATGCTATGTATAAAGTGCTGAAAGAAAAAAAAGGCCAACCATGAATACTTGACCTAGAAAAGTTGTCCTTCAGAAAATGGAGAGAGAGATTAAGACGCTCCCAGACAATTAAAAGCTAAGGGAGCTTATCACCACAAGATCTGCCTTACAAGAAATGCTGAAAGTAGTTCATCAAGACAAAAATGAAAGGATACTAATTAGTAACATGAGAACATGTGAAAATATGTCACACTTTCAAGTATGTATATAGTCAATATCAGAATACTGTAATATGGTGGTATGTTAATCACTTAACTCTAGTACAAAGAATGAAAATATCGGAAATAACTATACCCATAATGTAATGTGTGCCCAATAGGAACAGAGATAAATTCTGATGACAAAAACATAAAATTTGGGGGAATTTGTATGGAATAAAACTTAAGTTGTTACCAGCTTGAAATAGACTATTAGATATCTAAGACCTTATATGTAAGCCTCATAGTAATGACAAAGCAAAACCTATACAAAAGGGAATATACAAGCATCACCAATTCACAAAAGAGAGGAAGAGATTAACAAAGGAACTACAAAGCAGCCAGAGAACAATAAGATGACATTAGGAATTCCTTACCTATCAATGGCTAAATGTAAATAGACCGATTTAAAAAATGGGCAGAGGATCTGAATACACATTTTTCCAAAGAAGACATCCAGATGGCCAACAGACACATGAAAAGATGCTCAACATCAGTCATCGTCAGGGACATGCAAATCAAAACCACAATGAATTATCACCACACCTGTTAGATTGGCTAAAATCAGGGAAACAAGAAACAAGTGTCAACAAGCAGATGGACAAAAAGGAATCCTCATGCACTGTTGGTGAGAATGTAAACTGGTACAGCCACTGTGGAACCAGTATGGAGGTTCCTCAAAACATTAAAAATAGAAATACCATAGGATCCAATAATTCCATTACTGAGGGGCATTTACCCAAAGAAAATAAACTGGAAGAGATCTATGTACCCCTATGTTTATTGCAGCATTATTTACAACAGCCAAGAAATGAAAGCAACCTAAGTGTCCATCAATAGACAAATGATAAGGAAGGTACGAGGTGTGTGCATATTATATGTGGAATTCAAGAAACACAGCAGATGAACATAGGGGACGGGAAGCAAAGATAAGATAAAAACAGAGGGAGACAAACCATAAGAGACTCTTAAATGGAACAAACCGAGCGTTGCTGGAGGGGTCGGGGGATGGGTTAAACGGATGATGGGCATTAAGGAGGGCACTTGTGGGGATGAACACTGGGTGTTATATGTAAGTGATGAATCGCTAAATTCATCTTCTGAAATCATTATTACACTATATGTTAGCTAATTTGGATTTAAATTAAAAAATAAAAAATACAATATATAAAGAAGTTATAAAACTCAACACCCCCCCAAACAAATAATCCAATTAAAAATGGGCAGAAGAATCCCCGCACTCAGCCAGCAAGGAAACAGAAGACCAAACCCTCCAGCTATGTGGAACTGAATTCAGCCAACAACCTGAATGAGCTTTCAAGTGGATTTTCCTCCAGAACCTCATCCTCTGGCACCTTGTTCGGCCTTGGGAAACCCAGAGCAGAGAACCCAAGGCAGCCCCCACCCTCCTGATCTACAGAACTGTAAGATAATAGATCTGGATGGTTCCAAGCATGTATTTGATCTGAGTTGTTTTAAGTTTGTGGTAACTTGTTATGGTAGCAATAAAAACCTTATGTGTAGAAGACTAAAAAAAAAAAAATTTTTTAAATAGGCCAAAGAAATGAACAGATATTTCTCTGAAGAAATACAGATGGTCAACACACACATGAAAGATTCTCAACATCACTCATCAGAGAAATGCAAACCGAAACTACAATGAGGTATCACCTAACACCTGTCACAATCGCTACAATCAATAACACAAGAAACAAGCGTTGGCGAAGATATGGAGAAAAAGGAACCCTCTTGCACTGTTGGTGGGAACATAAATTGGTGCCGCCACTATGGAAAACAGTATGGAGGTTCCCCCAAAAGTTATAAATACATACATACGTACATACAAACATACATACACATACACATAAATAAAAGGGAGGCCTGGGTGGTTAAGTCAGTTGAGTGCCCAACTCTTGATTTCGTCTCAGGTCATGTTCCCGGGGTCGTGGGATCAAGCCCCACATCAGGCTCTGCACTGAGCATGAAACCTGCTTGGGATTCTATCTCTCTTTCCCTCTGCCCCTCTCTCCTGATTGCACACACTCTCTAAAATAAAATAATAATAGTTAAAAATAGAGCTACCCTACAATCCAGTAACTACACTACTGGGTATTTGTGAAAAAATACAGAAACACTAATTCGAAAGGGGTACATGCAAAAAAAAAAAAAGAGAGAGAGAGAGAGAAGGCCAAATGAAGAAATCTACTCTTAACTATAGAGAACAAACACGGTGGCCAGAGGGGAGGTGGGTATGGGGATGCATGAAATGGGTGATGGTGCACTTGTCACGATGAGCACTGGGTAATGTATGGAAGTGTTGAATCATTATATTGTCCATGTGAAACTAACATAACACTGTATGTTAACTATACAGGAATTTAAAATAAAAAAGTTCTATTAAACACTTTTGATTAAAAAATAAAATGAAAATCATATCAAATGTCATTTCCAACTATAATGGTATAAAACTAGAAATCAATTACATCAAATAAGGAAAAATAGAAAAAACAAACACATAGAAGCTAATAACATGCTATTAAACAACCAATGGCTCCATATAGAAATCAAAGAAAAATTCAAATAATGCTTGGCGACAAATAAAAATGAAAACACAAGGATCTAAAATTTTTGCATTGCAGCAAAAGCAGTTCTAAAGGGGAAGTTTATAGTGACATAGATCTACCTAAAAAAACAACAAAAATCTCAAATAAAGAGTGAAAGATTACACCTAAAGAAACTAGAAAAAATAAAGACCAAAGTAAACAGAAAAGGAAGATTAGAGCAAATATAAATGAAGTACAAGCAAAATTTAAAAGCTCATTGAAACCTAGAATTGGTTCCTTGAAAAGACAAATTGATAAACTGTGAGCAAGACACATCAAAAAACTTGAAAAATATGGAAAAAGAAACCCCTACTGACACCACAGAGATTAAAACAAATTATAAAGGGATACTATAAAAGGTTCTATGAAAACAAATTGGGCAAACCAGGAGATGGGTAATGCCCAGAAATACAAAATTGAGCAAAATTGAGTGAGGAAGAGAGAAAATCTGAAGAGATTGATTACAAGTAAGGAGATCAAACAAGTAGCCCAAAACTTCCCAACAAGCTAAACTTTATGACTACATGACTTTACTGGTAAACTCTGTCAAAGAATATTAATCCTTGAGGTGCCTGGGTGGCTCAATAGGTTAAGCACCGGACTCTTGATTTCAGCTCAGGTCATGATCTCACTATTGTGAGACTGAGCTCCATATTGGACTCCAAGCTGAGCAGGAAGCCTCCCTGGGATTCTCTCTCTGCCTCTCTCTCTCCCTCTGCTCCTCTCTTGCTTGCGGTCTCTCCCTCTCTCTCAAAATAAACAAACATTTGGAAAAGGAAAGAATATAAATCCTCCTCTCAAACACTTCCCCCAAAACAGAAGAGGAGAGCACATTTCCAAATTCATTTTATGAGGCCAGTGCTACTATAATATCAAAACCAGAAAAAGAGGCCACAAGAAAATTATAGGCCAGTGTACTTGATGAACATAGATGCAAAACTTCTTAGCATCGTATTACCAAACCGCATTTACCAACTCATTAAAATGATCATCATGATCAAGCACGATTTATTCCAGGGATGCAACAGTTCAATATCTGTGAACCAACAGGATACGTAACATTCACAAGAGGAAGGATCAAAACCATATGGTCATCTCAACAGGTGCGGAAAAAGCATTTGACAAAATACAACATCCATTCATGTTAAAAAGTCTCAACAAAGTTAGTTTGGAGGAACATACCTCACATCACAAAGGCCGGTCATGAAAAACCCACTGTTAACATCACACTCAATGGTGAAAAAGTGAACACTTTTTCTCTAAGATCAGGAATGAGACATGGATGTCTACTCCTACCACTTTCATTCAACCCCGCACCGGAAGCCCTAGCAGTCGCAACTGACAAGGAAAAGAAATAAAAGCCTCCATACTGGTAAGGAATAAAACTCTACTCACAGATGGCATCAAAGATACTAGGTATATAGAAAACCCAACAAAGCCTCTACCAAATATGCTCAGAATGACTAGATTTAGCACAGTTTCCAGAAATGGAATATATGCAAATCTTCTGCATTTATTATACACTCATAAAGTAGAAGAGAAATTAATAAATCAATCCCATCTATAATTATACCACAAAGAACTTACCTAGTAAAACAAACGTAACCAAGGAGGTGAAAGACCTGTACACTGAGAACTGTAAGACATCGATGGGAGAAATTAAAGACAACATAAATGCCAAGATATGCCATGTTCATGGACTGGAAGAATTAATATTTGTTAAAATGTCCATACTACCCAAAGCAATCTATAGATTCAGTGTAATCCCTATCCACACAGCAACAGCATTGTTCACACATCTCAGAACAAATAATCCTAAAGTTGATATGGAACCACACAAGACTGCAAAGCCAAAGCAATCATGAGAAAGAAGAACAAAACTGGAGGTATCGCAACAAGGTACAAATCACTATCTTTAAGAGATACTTTCACTCTCATGTTCACTGCAGCATTATTAACAATAGCCAATGGAAATAATGAAAGTGTCCATCAGCAGATGAATGGACAAGGAATATGTGGCATATATACACTATGGGATATCATTCAGTGATTAAAAGATGGAAATCCTGGCATTTGTGACAATATGGTTGGAACCTGAAGGCACTATGCTAAGTAAGCCAGATAGAGAAAGTATTGTATGATCTCTATCGCTATATGATGATGCATGTATAATCTAAAAAACCGAACTCCTCAGAAGATGAATTGTTGGTTTCCAATAGTGGGGGTAGGGAGGAAATGGATGAAGTTGGCCAAATGGTATATACTTCATGGTCAAATGAGGTTATAAGATGAATATGTTTGGGGAATGTAATGTATAGCATGATGACTACAGTTAGCAATACTGCACTGAATATTTGAAAGTAGCTAAAAGAGTAGATCTTAAAAAAATTCTCACACACAAAAAAACTATTTGAAGTAACCTATGTATTGACCTTATTGTGGTAATCCTTTTGCAACATATACATATATCATATTGTATACCTTATTCATTATTTGTCAACTAAATCTCAATAAAGCCGGAAAATAAGATTTATAGAAGCATAAAAGTTCCTTGAACAACTATGTCAACCTTAAAGAAGAGTCAAGAGGATCAACTCTCCCTATTAGATAGCAAGATGTGCTATGAAATTAGAGTAATAAAAAAAAGATAGTATTAGTGTGATAATCCAGACAGACCTATGAAAAGCTAAAGAGCTCCCAGAGATTGACCTACATTTATATGGGAACTTAATATTTGACAGAAAGCATTTTAACACCAGGGGAACAATAAAAATTATTTAGAGGTGACACAAAAGACTTAAAATCACTAAATGATTTTAACATCTGGATCATTACTAAAGCCATATGAAACTAAGAAATCCACCTGGATAAGAGATTTCAGTGTGTAAGACAGAAGTCTAAAATTAAAAGAAAATTAAAAGAGTATCTTGGTTATCTAGGGAAACAGATAAGCATTACCAAAGGGGGGGGGGAGAGAAAGCAAACAAACCCAAATAATTGGGTTACATTAAAGTTGAGCAAACCTGCCCTGTAAAGAAACTTAACACAATTTTAGTAGGCAGACAATAGATTGGAAGATGTTTGCAATACTACAAACAGATACAAAAAGATAAAGCAAAAGAGATTGACATCTAGAATATTCAAGCAGCTACTTTAAAAAAAGACAAGACAGAAACCTCAATGAAAAAGAGTGCAAGAGATATCAAAAGGAATTTACAGAAGAAGAAATCCCAAAGACACACAAGCATATAAAGAGATATGTAGCTTAGTTATCAGAGAAATGGAAATGTAAAACAATGAAATATCAGGTTGCCCTATTAGACTGACAAAACTTGGAAAGCTGCATAATGCCAACTATTAGTGGGGGTACAGAAATTTAGAAACACTTTGCACTTCTTGTGGGAATTTATAATCATACCATTCAGGAGAGCAATTAATCTCATTAGGGTGCATAAGAAGATACACATAATGGTGTCCATTACTTTTGGTGATGACATGGAATTAAAAGTCATTGGTATCCATTACAGAGAGAGGATAGGCAAAGTGTAGTAGATACATAACAGGAGTACTACAGCAATGAACATAGATCTTAAAAACTGCTGAGTAAAATAAGAAATGAGATATAACAATACCATTTACATAAAATTACATGCATTTACTTTACTATTTTATAAGAACACATATAAACAAAAGTTGAGTATTCAACATTTTACAAGGTGAGGGAAATGGGGAGATATTGGTCAAAGGGTACAAACTTCCAATGATAAGATTAAGAAATTCCGGGGATCTAATGTACAGCATGGTGATTTTAGTTAGCAATATACAGCATGGTGATCTCAGGTCAGATTTTAGTGTTATATACTTGAAAGTTGCTAAGAGAGTAGGTCTTAATTGTTCTCACCACAAAAAAGAAAATGGTAAACGCTCTGATGGTAATCATTTTCCAATATATAAGTGTATCAAATCAATGTGTATTCTACCCAGTGAAAATTTATTCAAGAATAAGAGGCATTTTCATACAAGCAAAAATTGAGACATTCATTCCTACAAGCAGACCTTCACAAAAGATGTATTTTAGGCAGAAAGAGGTCCCCAAAAATGTGGAAGTGTAAGACACAGGAAAAATGTAAGCAAAATGGTAAATATATAGGTGTATAAACATGGACATTACTACATAAAACAATATCTTAAGGTTTAAAATTAAAATAAAGGACACTACCACATGTTGTGGTTGGGGCAGGCTAATGGGATTCAAGAGTCTTAAGTTCCTATACATAATCTAGGAGGAAAATAATGTTATTGATTAGACTTTAAAAAGTATGTATGTTATGATTTCTAAGTTAACCAGTAAATGAAAAGAAATAGAGTATATAAATGATTAGAAGGAGAAATAGAATTAAGAATAAAATACATAAAATGCTTAAGCAAAATGAGAAACACTCAAGCAAAATAATATGAGAAACAAACAAAATGTTTGGGTCACACAGAAAGTACAAAATAAATTGGTAGATACAACCCAAATACAGGAGTATTACATTAAATGTAAATGGACTAAATACTCCAGTAAAAATACATACTATTATATGAGGGCTGGGGGAGTCCAATTATAGGCTGCTTACAAAGGATATCTGTAACATGAGTATATATATATATATATGTTACGCATAAAAGGATAAAAAACTTATACCATGCCAATGCTTAACAAAAGAAAGAAACTTCAAGACAAAAACATTACTGAAGATAAAGGCAGTCACTTTGTAATAAAAATTTCAGTATATTATGTGGATACACCATTTTATATTCATAAGAACCTAAATATATTTTATACAAAGCAAAATTGAATAGAACCAGAAAGAGAAATTGGTGAGTCCACAAACATAATGAGAGGTTTTGACATACTACTCTCAACAACTGATAGAACAATTAGACTGAAAAAAATTAGTAAGAATATAAAATTTGAAGAACATAGTTAAGAAAAGTGGCTTAATGGATGTACATTTGTATAGATATTACAGTAACTGTGAAATATACTCTCTTAACAAGTTAGCTTTTTAAAAAGGTTGACATATACTGTGTCAGAAAGTATATCTCAAAATTTCAAAGGATTAAGTTATACAGACTCTAGCCACAATGTGTCCTCTAGCCACAATGCACACAAACCAGAAAAGAGTAACAGAGTCATAGCTAAAAAAAAAAAAAAATCCCCTGCCATTGTGATTTAGGAAATACACATCCAGAGCACCTGGGTGGCTCAATTGGTTAAAACATCTGACTCCTGATTTCAATTCAGGTCATGACCCCACAGTTTGTGATTAGAGCCTGAGTCAGACTCTGCACTGACAACATGGAGACTGCTTAGGATTTTCTCTCTCCCTCTCTCTTTGCCCCTCCCCTGCTCATGTACATTCTTTCTCTCTCTGTCTCAAAATAAATAAACTTAAAAAAAAAGAAAAGAAAAGAAATACATTTCCAGGTAATCTTTGGGTCAAAGAAAAAAATTTTAAAAATAGAAAATACTTCAAAGTGATAATGTATGTTACAATGTGTGGCACTCACCTATAATGATAAGAAATGTACACCATTAAAAATATAGAACGTAGGAAATCATGTATGAGACTATCTTTGACTTTTTGGTAGGGAAGAATTTCTCAAGACTAAAAAGTGCTAACCATAGAGAAAAGATTAATAAATTAGAATTCATCAAAATTAAAAACTTTATCCGAAAAACCAGCCATAAAAACCTACAGTGAGAGCATCACAAAAAGAGAAGGTGCAAACCACATAGTGGAAGAAGACATTTACAAGACCTATAACCAAGTCCTCAACATATGAAGAGTTCCTAGGAAGAGATATAAAAAGACCATCCTTTAGACAAGTGGGCAAGACATTTTAGACACTTCACAAAAGAGGAAATTCAAATGGCTAACATACAAGATGATGCTTAATCTTATTCGGGGATATTCAAATGAAAACTTCAACGTGTGTACATACATAAACACACACAGAAATTTTAAAATCCCAAGGGTTGGGTAACATGAAGCAACACAACTCTTGTACACAGCTGATGAGAAAGCAAATTGATACAACCAGTTTGGAAAACTGGTTTGGCACATCTTCAATAGTTAAAGATATATAAACTCTGTGGTCTACCAATTCTTTTCCCAAAAATATACCTAGAGAACATTTTACACATAGGTACCAGGAGAAACGTGTGCAATTCTGCACGGTGGCATTATTTAGAAACAACCCAAACTGTAAACAATCCAAATGTCCCACCGCCCTAGGACAGATGAAATATGCTCTATTCATATAACCGAATGCTATGCTGTGATTAAAATGAATACGCTTTCACCCACACCCATCAGCATGAATAGATTTTACAAATGATATTCACCAGAAGCAGGCCACATGAAATTTACACAGTATGACCCCACTTGTTTGTATTTTACGTGAGATAAAACTACACTACATAGGGGCGCCTGGGTGGCGCAGTCGGTTAAGCGTCCGACTTCAGCCAGGTCACGATCTTGCGGTCCGTGAGTTCGAGCCCCGCGTCAGGCTCTGGGCTGATGGCTCAGAGCCTGGAGCCTGTTTCTGATTCTGTGTCTCCCTCTCTCTCTGCCCCTCCCCTGCTCATGCTCTGTCTCTCTCTGTCCCAAAAGTAAATAAACGGTGAAAAAAAAAATTTTTTTTTAATTAAAAAAAAAAACTACACTACATATTATTTAGGGATGCATACCAAGAAAGAATAATAAAGAAAAGCAACAGAAACCTTTTCACGAAAGTCAGGACTGTCATGATCTCTTCAAGGGATGGAGGGAAGTAACAGAACATGATCCAGTGTGGAAGGATGCTAGGTCAGCGACAATATTCTAGTTCTCGCTCTGGGTTGTGGTTACACACATGTTCGCTTTAGAACCATTCTTTAAACTGTGCACATATTTCACATTCTCTTCTGAAGGTAGGATATGTATCACAATGTAGAAATGAAAAAAAAAAAGAAAGCACTGGAATCCAACACAAAATTCAGGCTAATGGGCTCCCATGAAGGGGGAAAGGGCAGGGATGGATTTGGGGTGGCGCCTACCAAGATTGTGAGACAGCAATGTTCTTTTTCTTAACCTGGATGTTGATTCACAGATGTTTGTTGTGTTGACATACCGCACATAATATATGCTACGTATAGTATATAGCCATTTGAATCTTCCGGATACCTCATTTAAAATGTAAGGAGAAAACAAACTATTCAGGAACATCATCAACAGTGGCTAGGTACTATCCTAATTCACAGCACTGTGAACAGGCCTGCCTGAAAACCTTATCATAAACTGTAAGTGACCAACTCACTTGGGAGTGGAAAGAACCCCTGGACCAGATCCTTAGCAAAGTGCCCCCACTGAGGCCTCCTTTGAGGATGGAGAAGAGGTAGCTGGCCCCAAGCTATATGCTTCTTGAAACTTCTTGGTCCTGAACAAACCACCCCCCGCCCCCGTCTCTCCTTGACCTTCATGCACTTTTTGAGCAGGTAAGCAGATCACAGTGCTCTCTCCAACACTCTGTAGAGTGATTTTTCTCTGCTGCAATTAGAATAACAGCCCAGCCTGTCAAAAGCAAATTAATTTTGCTTTATTCTGCAAAGATTTTAGTGTTCTCTCACCTCTGTCTTCCAAGTTTTGCAGCTTATGTTTGAACCCAGTACTTTTCGTCAACGATTCTTGGTCCACCGTCTCAAAAAAAAAAAAAAAAAAAAAAGAAAAGGCCATAAATGTCTATTAAAATAAGAAACAAATGGTGCTACATCATCCCTTAAGAAGGAATAAGTACATTATGCAAGCATAATATTAGTTCTGGAAAACCAGTTGAATAACAATTAAATAGTACCTTAGATACATTTTCTTCAACTTCTGAGTGCTCCAAGGAAGACAGATCGCTCAGTGGGTGGGGACTTTGAAGTTCTGAGTGTTAGAACAGTTTCAAGGGAATAAACAAGCTTAGAAGCAACTTCAGGTAATAAACGTCAGTCTCTATATTAAATATGACCATCCAAAAAATCGTACTAAATGAAAACAAACAAACAAAAAAAACTTGCACCTTTCAGGGCATGTATGGTTATTAGGTTTGTAGATCTGTAGATAAAATCAAGAGCCTCAACTAAATCAGCCCCTTTCATAGCTGCCCACCACCTGGCCCCAAATATACAGGCAAGGCTCCTACTACCTCAAGTTTGTGACCTTTCTTCCTCCTCTCATAGTTCCACTTCCTTATTTCCTCTTACTCTCTAACAGTATATTTTTCTTTTTCTCTTCTCCTTACTCCTTTCCTCCCGGTGGCGGCCAAGCTAAGAGGTTGTCAGTCACGTCCTCACGGACTGCTATCATGTGCTTGGCAACGTGCTAAGCTGCAGAATTGATCAAGCAGAACAAACCAAAATCCCTAGCCTTACAAAAGATGTGAATAGTTTTTCATAAAACACAGTGGAGGTTAAGATACACCTAGCGGAACAAAGGTTGGCAAACTGGCCCCTCAAGTCAAATCCAGTCTACCACCTGGTTTTATAAAGTTTTACGGAAACACAGCCATGCCCGTTGGTTTACATCTCGTCTGTGGTTCATCTGGGGCTACAACTGCCGAGCTGAACAGTTGCAACAGAAACTATAGGGGCCAAAAAGCAAAAAAAAAAAAAAAAAAAAAAAAAATTTACTATCTGGTTCTTTACGGAAAAAGTCTACCAATCCCTGTTACAAGTCATCACCTAAGTTTTTGTGCTTCTTTAAAGATGAACACAAGCTAATCTCAAATGTTAAAGCAAAATTAAAACAATATCCTCTGTTTTTTGCTAATGAGGAAATTAAGGAAAAGATAGTATTTGTACTTTTAACAGATATTCAAAACAATTTTTTGTTCAGTTCTAAGTATTTTTCCTAAAATATAAGTTTTTTTTCTATGTAAATCAACAGAAAATCAGGTACCTGCTTTCTGGGCAGAATCTTCAGGAGTTAAAAGGGCAGAACCACTCGGAAATTTTGTTCCAGAAATTTTTGGAGGTATGGAATTATTTTGGTTGGAGGTATCTTTCCATAGCGGTATTAGAAGTTTAGCCTAAAATATAGTACCTTTTTAAGAGTGTTAACATTCATAACCCCTCAAAATAGTTTTTAGAAACTCCAATACATTTCTAATAACTTTTAACATAATTTAAGGGGGCACCTGGGTCATGATCTCATGGTTTGTGGGTTCAAGCCCCGTGTTGGGCTCTGTGCTGGCAATGTGGAGCCTGCTTGGGATTCTCTCTCTCTCCTTCTCTCTTTACCCGTTTCCCCACTTGCTCTCTCTCAAAATATATAAACAAACTTAAAAAATAAAAAAAAAAAAATTAAATGCTCTAAGTGTTGGATTTGCTCCATTTGAAAATAAACACTAAGACCATAAGATCCTAGAATTGGAAGCACATGGTCATATATCAATTCATAATTCTAACTCAAAGATAAGTCTAATCAAAGTTCTCAAAGTAGGGAACACAGCATCGGCAGCACCCCAGAACTTGACAGAAATGCAAATTCCAGAGCCCCATCTATTATTTACTCAGTCAGCAACAATGGGATGGAACCTAGCAATCTGCATTTAAACAAGCCTTCTTGGTCATTCTGATGATCCCTGCAGTTTGAGAACCACGTCTTATAAATAAAGTTTTATTGAAACGCAACACGCCCATTCACTTTAGGTATTGTTCATGGCCGCTTTCACGCTATGGTGGAAGAGATGTATAGTCACCACAGAAAATATTTACAATCTTCTGTGTCTAGAATGTTAACAACATTTACATCTAACCCTTCACAGAAAAAGTTTGCTGATTCCTGCCCTAAATTATCCTCTTATACTCCAACACAGAGAAATGAATTTTGGATGCTAATATTTGTACAAACTCAGTAACGCCCTTGCCGGAAAATAAACAGACTTCCTGTCAGTTGCAGAGCTTAAATGTATGGATTCTCAAAGCTTTGATGTTTGAGGTTATTTCTTTTTTTTTTTTTTTCAACGTTTATTTATTTTTGGGACAGAGAGAGACAGAGCATGAACGGGGGAGGGGCAGAGAGAGAGGGAGACACAGAATCGGAAACAGGCTCCAGGCTCTGAGCCATCAGCCCAGAGCCCGACTCGGGGCTCGAACTCACGGACCGCGAGATCGTGACCTGGCTGAAGTTGGACGCTTAACCGACTGCGCCACCCAGGCGCCCCTGAGGTTATTTCAAACAAAAGCTGTACGTACTTTAAATTTTTCTTTTGGCCTATTGCTAACGGATAACTCCTATTAGTTTGAACTATTCAAACAAATATTTAGGTCCTCACTCTGGCTCACAGGTTTAAACTATGAACTATCTTCGTCGGTATAGAACAGGACAGTCCCTTAGATTCACAGAGGACAGTGGATGGAAGGGGGCAGGTGGGGACAGATAACTAGCTGTGATGGGATTACTAAGCACATTAGATTTCTGCACGGGTGGGCACGGTGCTGCTGATGCCCT
Source organism: Felis catus (assembly GCF_018350175.1). NCBI lineage: Eukaryota > Metazoa > Chordata > Mammalia > Carnivora > Felidae > Felis > Felis catus. The sequence goes on from NC_058372.1 coordinate 17,733,606, forward strand.
GAGAATCCCAGAAGCCGCCCCCTTAGAAAACTCACATACGTGGCACTATATGTGTAGCCTATATAGTTCATTTGACAAAGAACAAAAACCAACTATTTAGAGGAGTAATTCAGCTATGAACAGGAAAAATTGGCTTTGAATTTGTCTGGACAACACTAGTGTCCAATTTTTTTTTTAAACGTTTATTTATTCTTAGAGAGACAGAGCATGAGCGGGGGAGGGGCAGAGAAAGAGGGAGACACAGATTCTGAGGCAGGCTCCAGGCTCTGGGCTGTCAGCTCAGAACCTAATGCAGGGCTCAAACTCACGAACTGCGAGATCATGACCTGAGCTGAAGCCAGATACTTCACTGACTGAGCCAACCACATGCCCCAGGGTCCAATATTTTTAACTATGTTATTTTGTTATTTTTTTAACGTTTATTTTTGAGAGACCGAAAGAAAGAGAGAGAGACAGACTGTGAGAGGGGTGGCAGGGAGGGGAGGAGCAGAGAGAGGGAGCCACAGAATCAGAAGCAGGCTTCAGGCTCCAAGCTGTCAGCACAGAGCCCGACACGGGACTGGAACTCACAAGCTGTGAGATCATGACCTGAGCCGAAGTCAAGACGCTTAACCGACTGAGCCACCCGGGTGCCCTCTTAACTATGTTACTTTAAAACAAGAATAACCAAAGTGAATTCAGAAACTTTGAGGGTTTATTCAATATTTATGTAAGCCTGAAGTCATTTCAACCACTTACAAAGATTTAAATGTTTAAGTCATTAAAAGCTTTAGAAATAACAGCCACCTGAAAACCAAGGGAAGAATTAAACCAAGAAGTTTATTTCAAAGTGTTAATTCAGAGAGCATATATTTACAGGAAGTCAGGATAGCCCAGATTTTAGCATCATTTGTAATAAACATCTTTCAACAAATTTGGCAACAATGAAGAAAGATCCTTAACTGTTTACCCAAGATTCACGCTAAATAACCATTTATAAGACCTTGCAATTTCTATTGACAGCGATTTATGTACCAACAAACTACTGGTTATTCTCCTATTCCTGAAAGAAGATTTTTTTTTTTTTTTTGAGAAATAAATGACATTTAACCCTAAACAGATTGAACTGTTTCATGCTAATGCCCTAGGGGCACATGGCAGCCCAGATCAAATTTACTTACTTCGTCCTTCTCATGGTCACTGCCGCTGCTGGGAGGGGAAAATGGCAAAACTAAAAGAAAAGAAGTGTACAACGGGGAAGTTTGCTTATGAGACATACAAAAATTCATTTCTCCCTCTCTCCCGGTTATACATGCCCATACTAGAAGTGATTCCCACATTCTGAAGCGTGCTCACATGTGTAGCTCTTAAGATCCCTTTGTAATATCCACCTTGTTCCTGAGACCTCACCCCCCGACATGAATTTTATGCTCCAGACCCTACCTCTGATGCTGTCCTCACGTCAATTTGTCCTCATAATTTTACCTCATTTAAACCATTTCCTCTTCTGCACACCTCTCTGAGTGCTGGTCTTTCCCAAGGATTAGCTCAAATCCCACCTGCCTCTTCCTTGAAGCTTCTCCTAGCTCCTTCTTCTAGCTCATGTTAGATGATCCTTATCTGAACTCCTGCCCCATTTATCTGCAGCTCATATTTAATTATCGGTCAATTCTACATTCTCTCGTATGGTTTCGTGGACGTACATGTTGGCCTTTCCAACGTAATCATAGCAAGGAAGGGAGGGCACATAATCAGTTTGTCTTTGGTACCCTCCCTCCTTCCGTCACATAACTGAAAAATGCCCGATTTATTTGAAAAACGACTTGAAAGAAGACACGGACCAAACTCACTTCTCACACTACTTCTAATTCTCGTCTTTTTTCTCCCGGAATACGGTCTTAGGGATTTCCTTTTTTGGTTACTGGTCCAAGATAGTTCACTGGTCCCAGTACTCGAATCCTGATCACTCTCTGAGAAGAGGTGTTTCCTGTAATTAAACTTTCACAAGCACAGATGAGAAATGAGCACTATTCACAGGGTGTTAGTGTCCTTTATGTACAATTTAAACGTATCGCTACAGGGTCAGACAAAAGACCGGTAACTCCTTCTAGAAGACTGCGCTCTCCTGTAGTGTAAAGGCAGAGAAGTAAGGAGAGGGGAGAAAAAGAACAGGTTTCATCAGTCAGTTCTCAACCAAACTGCTGTTGTGAGGGATGGGAGTCCTCTCTCATCAAAAATAGTTGCAACTGAAGAGACCACAGGTGACTGTTCAGAAGCTGACATACCTGAATATCATCCCAACACTTTTAACTTCAAAATATTATTGCAAGTGACAGAAGAATTTATAAAAATACTTTTTGCAATGACAAGCATTTCATTTAGAGTACCTAAAGTCAAACAAGGGAGTAATTTCTATTTAAACCTCAAAGTATTTTTGAAAGTAAGACTAGCCTGGGGCGCCTGGGTGGCTCAGTTGGTTAAACATCGAACTTCGGCTCAGGTCATGATCTCATGGTCCGTGAGTTCAAGCCCCGGGGCCGGGCTCTGTGCTGACAGCTCAGAGCCCGGAGCCTGCTTCAGATTCTGTGTCTCCTTCTCCGCCCCTCCCCTGCTCAAATCGTGGGGGTGGGAGAGCTTTAAAAATTTCCAGGGCCTAAACATCACCCTAGATCAGTTAAGTCAGAATCTTTGGGGGAAGGGACCCAGGCTCCAATAGTCTCATCAGCTTTCCTAGCGTGTTTCCAGTTCAAAGACTGAGCAGCAGAGAGTGAGGACCATTGCTAAAAGCAAGCCAGATGGAGACTTAACTTGATGAAAGCCCATGATCTCAATTTAAAAAATTTCATTTAATGTTCATTATAGAGTTTTTAAAATGCACTGACTATGGACTTGGAGCAGTGTGCTTCCTGAAATGAGAGACACACAGAAAGGGTGTAAGTTGGTGCAAATAGGAATGAAAAAAAACCACGTTATGGACTCACAGTAAAGAATTTCATTTCAGTTCATCAACACTTCTGATTCAATTCAGGATAAATAAAACAGGTGCTAGAGGGTCCTTAACACTTTTCTCCTACTTAATCTTTTTTAACAAAGCAAGAACTGACTTTCGTTTTAAAAGGGAAATACTTTTTTTATGATAAGTCTCAGATCAATTTAATTAGAGATAATAAGTGACCAGGGCGGGGACACATTTTTTTTTTTTTTTTTTTTTTTTTTTTTTTTTAAATTTTTTTTTTTTTCAACATTTATTTATTTTTGGGACAGAGAGAGAGACACAGCATGAACGGGGGAGGGGCAGAGAGAGAGGGAGACACAGATACAGAAACAGGCTCCAGGCTCTGAGCCATCAGCCCAGAGCCCGACGCGGGGCTCGAACTCACGGACCGCGAGATCGTGACCTGGCTGAAGTCGGACGCTTAACCGACTGCGCCACCCAGGCGCCCCACGGGGACACATTTTGAAGACGACTTGCAAATAACTGAAATTTTGAAAGTGACTGCCTTAAGACAAGTAAAGTTACTCCATTACCGACATCCTTGTTTCTGGCTTTCTCTCCGCCTCGGAAGCAGAATCTGCCCTAAAACAAAATAGGTCAGATGAACAGAACTGTATCAACACTGCCTTCTCCCTCCCTTCACTGCCCAGCCCAGACATTTTTCCCCCCTTTCTGTGCCCTTTGTCTGATTGTGAGCCCAGTGTGTGGGAGGTACCCCCCACCCCCAATCCTGCAGACCGACTTCTTATCTTATAACCCATTTCTATAGATTCTCTACCAGACAACAACTGGTTCTTTAAAGCAAAGGAATCTTTGTTGGACTCTTCTCTGCCAGGCATACAGAGAACTGGGAAGGCCAAGTTAAAACCAGCAGGGAAGCAGGGAGGTGTGGCAATGCTGCAGAATGGCATTTCCTGCCCGGCTCTTCCTTAGAATCAACAAGGAAGCTCAACAAGAAAGCTCTTCCCAATAATTAGTGAATATTGAACAATTTCTCATATACCTGCTGGCCATTTATGGTCTTCGGAGAAGTGTCTATTCAAGTCCTTTGCCCGCTTTTTAAATTGGGCTGATTTTATGGCTATTGAGTTGTAGGAGTTCCTTAGGTATTTTGGTAATTAACTCCTTATTGGATATATGCTGTGATTTAAAAAAAACAACCACACCCAAAAGATAACAAGTGTTGGTGAAAATGCGGAGAAATTGGAACACTTACAAATTGTTTGTAGGAGCGTAAAATGGTATAGCCACCATGGAAAACAATATAGAAATCCCTCAAAAAATTAAAAGTAGAACTATCGTATGATCCAGCAATTGTATTTCCGGGTATACACCCAAAAGAATTAAAATCAAGAGCTTGACGAGATACTGGCAATCCCATATTCATTTACGTATTACTTACAATAGTCAAGTTATGGAGACAATATGGATAAAATGTGGTATTATATACATTACTTACAGACAGACACACACAAATACTATTCAGTATTAAAAGAAAATCCTGAAATATGTAACAACATGGATAAACTTGGAAGGCATTTTGATAAAATAAGCCAGCCGCAAAAGGACAAATAGAGCATGCTTCTACTTCTAGAATATCTAACGTGATATCTACATATCTGATATTTTAGATATCCGATATCTAAAATAGTCAAACAATAGAAACAATAGAGAGGTTACTGAAAGGAGCTGGAGAGAGAAATATGGAGTTATTTTTCAATAGGTATAATGTTGTGTAAGACGCAGGATAAGTTTTAGAGATCCATTGTTTCACACTGTGCCTACAGTTAACAATACTGTGCTCTGCACTTAAAAATGTGTCAAGATGGTAGAACTCACGCTAAGTGTTTTTGTCATAATGAAAACCAAAATCAAAGACAAACGAAAAAGCTAACGCACCATATTTCTGGGTAACCATTGATCCACTTTCTGCCTCTATAAATTAGTTGGCATTTTCTAGTATCTTATATGAATGGAATCATACAACGTGTACTCTTTTTTGTCTGGCTTCTTTCATTTGGCATGATTATTTGGAGATTATTCAGTTGTGTGTATCAACTTTTTATTTCTTTTTATTTCTGAGTAGTTCGTCATATGGATGTACTATAATCTGTTTATGCACTCATCTGTTGATGGGCATTTGGGTTGTTTCCAGTTCAGGATAATTACAAATAAAGCTGCTCTAAACACTCATTTGTGTGGACATATGCTGTTCCTTCTCTTGGGTAGACGGCTAGGAGTGGAGTAGCGAGACTGTAAGACACGTACATATTTAACATTTTAAAAAACTACCAGCAGTGTATAAAGTTCCAGTTGTTCTTCATCCTCACCAACACTTGGCATAGTCTGTATTTCTCATTTTAATCACTGTACTACATGTGTGCTAGTATCTCATAATTTTAATCTTGATTTCCCTAATAGCTAATGACATTGAACAAGTACTTATCTATCATCTGTAGATCTTCCTTACTGAAGTGACTGTTCAAATCTTTTGCCTATATTTTTACCGGGTTGTAGTTTTGTTATTGAATTTTGAGAGTACTTAACATATTTTGGGTACAAGTCCTTTAATAAGGACAGGTTTTACCAGTTTTTTCTGCAAGTGTGTATCCTTTCCCTTCATTCTCCTAGATTTTTTTTTGAAAGTTTTAAATTTTGATTAAGTTCAATTTATCGATTTGTTTTTTTATGGCCCGCACTTTGGTGTTATATCTAAAAAATCTTTGCCTAATGGAAGGTCACAAAGATGTTTTCTTATGCTTTCTTTCAGTTAGGTTTTTACATTTGGATTTATGATTGATTTTTAGTTATTTGTGTGTGTGTGTGTGTGTGTGTGTGTGTGTGTGTGTGTGTGTGTGTGTGTTGGAATGTAAAGACCAAATACCATCGATCTTGTTGCATATACAGAGAGTCAATGGTTCTAGCACCATTTGTTGGAAAAAGTGATTTCTCCACTGAATTGTCTTTGCATTTTTGTCACATGGCAGTTGTCCATATAGGCATAGGAAGACTTCCCGCTCTGTTCCACTTATCTATCTACCTTTATGGCAACAACATACTCTCTTGATTACTGTTAGCTTTATACAAAGTCTTGAAATACATAATATATTAGTCACTTTGTATTTCTTTTTGAAATTTGTTCTGGGAGTTACAGGTTCTTTAAATTCCCATCTGAAATCTAAAAATACCTTGCCAATTTCTAAAAACAAAAACACAAATCTCTGCTGGGATTTGAACTGGGTTTGTATGAAACCTATTAGAGATCAATTTGAGAAAAATTGGCATCTTATCAACATTCAGGCTATCCCATGATGAGAGAGAGTTATCTCTCTCCATTTATTCAGATCTTCCTTAATAGCTCTTAGCAATACCTTGTACTCTTCAGTGTAAAAGTCTTGCAAATCTTTTGCCAAATTAATCCTTATCTATGTCATTTTTAATACTATTGTAAATGGTGATGCTAAAAAGTTTGATTGTTGCTAGCATACAGAAAGAAACTTGATTTTTTATATCAATCTTGTATGCTTCAATTTTGTTACATTTACTTATTAGTCCTTTAATAATTAATTTCCACCAGGGGCTCGCTCCTTGGGTTGCTCAGTCGGTTAAGCATCTGACTTTGGCTCAGGTCATGATTTCATGATTTGTGAGTTTGAGTGCCATGTCTGGCTCTGTGCTCACAGCTTCGAGCCTGGAGCCTGCTTCAGATTCTGTGTCTCCCTCGCTCTTTGCCCCTCCCCCACTTGTGCTATGTCTGTCTCTGTCTCTCAAAAATAATAATCAACATAAAAAGAATAATTTCCACAAAGTTGCAGGATACAAAATGAACACAGAGACGTCAGTTGTGTTTCTATACACCAATAAAGAACAATCTGCAAAGGAAATGAAGAAAATAATTCCATTTACAACAGCATCAAAAACAAATTATTTAGGCATAGACTCAAGGAGGTGAAAAATGGAAAGATATCCCATGTTCATGGATTAGAATACAATATTATTAAGATGCCAATACTACACAACGCATTCTACAAATTCAATACGATCCTTATAGAAATCCTAATTTTTTCAGAAAGAAGAGAACCCATCCTAATTGTCATATGATATCCCAAAGAACTCAGAAATGCAAAAAAAAAAAAAAAAAAAAAGTCTTGGAAAACAAGAACAAAACTGAATACGTCACACTCCCTGATTTCAAAACTTACTACAAAATGACAGTCACAACACTGCGGTGCTGCCACGAAGACAGACATACAGACCAATAATAGAAGGGAGTGCACAGAAAAAAAACTTTCTCACATATGGCCGAATGATTTTTTGACAAAGATACCAAAACTATTCAACGGGGGAAAGAATAATTTCTTCAACAAATGGTGTTGAGAAGCCTAGAAATTCACATTCAAAAGAATGAAGCTGGACCTTCTACAAATACAAAAAGAAACTCAAAATAGATCCAAGACTGAAACATAATCATTGAAACAATAAACCTCCTAACAGAGAAAAACTTAAATGACGTTGGACCTTGCCGGCAACGATTTCTTAAGTATGACACCAATAACATAGCCAACAAAAGAAAAAAATACATTGGACTTTATCAAATTAAAAACTTCTGTGCACCAAGATATATAATCAACGAAGTGAAAAAATAGCCCATAGAGTGGAATATTTTCAGATCACATATTTGATACAGTTAATATCTAAAATATGCAAAGAACTCCTACAACTCAACAATAAATAAGCAAATTTAATTACTTGGCCATTTCTCCAAGTAACATATGCAAGTGGCCAATAAGCACATGAAAAGAATCTCAACATCAGTAATTATAAAAGCAACTCAAACCCCCAGAAAGATACTGTCTTATGTGCATTAGCACGACTATTATCAAAAACAACGGTGTTGGCCAGGAGGTGGAGAAATTCACACCCTTGTGCACTGTTAGTAGGAATATAAAATGATGCAGTTGTTCCGGAGAATCTCAAAAAATTAAAACGAGACTGTTTGACATAAATTCCACTTCTGGATACATGCAAAAGAATTGAAGGTAGGAATTCAAACAGATATTCAAACACCCATGTTCATAGCAGCATTATTCACAATAGCTAAAAGGCGGAAGCCACCCAAGTGTCCACTGAAGGATAAATGGATAAGCAAAATGTGGTATGTGTGTATATTCAATCTTCAAAAGAAAGGAAATTCTAACAAAAGTTACAACACGAATGGATCTTGAAAACATTATGCTAAGTGAAATAAGCCAGACACAAAAGGACAAATTTATATGGTATACCTAGGCTAGTCATATTCAGACTAGGGGATGGGGGAGGGGGAAATTGGGAGCTATAGTTTAATGGTACAGAGTTATATTACAAAAAGAAAAAAAAAACAGACCAATATTCCTGATGAACATAGATTCAAAAGTCCTCAAAAAAAATATCAGCAAACTGAATTCAGTAACACATGAAAAGGATCGTTCACCACAATCAAGTGGTATTTATTTCAGGAATGCAAGGATGGTACAATAGCCACAAATCAATCACCGTGATACACACATTAACAAAATGAAGGGTAAAAGTAATATGATGATCTCAAAAAATGCGGAAAAAAACATCTGACAAAATTCTACATCCATTTGTAATAAAAACTCTCAACGTAAGTTTAAAGAGAACATACCTCAACGTAATAAAACCACATATGACAAACCCACAGCTAATATCCTACTCCACGGTGAAAGGCCAAAAGCTTTTACTCTAAGATCAGCGACAATAAGGATGCCTACTATCATCGCTTTTACTCAACATAGTACTGGAAGGCCTAGCTGCAGCAGACAAGAAATAAACACAAATTCATGAGGAAGAAGGAAAACTGTCACTATTCGGGGCACCTGGGTGGCTCAGTTGGTTGAGCACCCGACTTCAGCTCAGGTCATGATCTCACAGCTCGTGAGTTCAAGCCCTGTGTCAGACTCTGTGCTGACAGCTTGAAGCCTGGTGCCTGCTTTAGAATCTGTACCTCCCTCTCTCTCTCTCTCTGCCCCAACACACTCACATTCTCTGTCTCAAAAATAAATAAAACATTAAAAAAAAAAACCTGTCACTATTTGCAGATAGCATAATTCTGTGTATAGAAACCATAAAGACTCCACCAAAAAACTATTAGAATAAATGAATTCAGTAAAGTTGCAGATACAAAGTGTACAAAAATCTGTTGCATTCTTATACACCAATAATGAACTACCAGGGAAGTTGTTAAAACAACCCATATAAAATTACACCAAAAAAAACACCTTAAATTTAACCAAAGTAGTGCAAGACCTATACTCTGAGAACTGTAGAATGTTAATGAAAGCTAATGAAAATGATATAAATAATGGAAAGATATACTGTGCTCATGAATTGGAATAATACTGTTAAAATGTCCATGCTATCCAAAGCAATCTACAGATTCAATACAACTTCCATCAAAATACCAGAGTATTTTTAACTGGAATAATTTGTATGGAACCCCAAAAGACCCCCAATATCCAAAGCAACCTTGAGAAAAAAAGAAGGAAAATGGCAGTATCCCAGTCCCAAATTTCAAATTATATTACAAAGCTTTAGTAATCAAAACAGTATGGTACTGGCCCAGATACAGACACACAGATCAATAGAACAGACAGTCCAGAAATAAACCCACAGTTATATGGTCAAGTAATCTACAGCAAAGGAGTAAAGAACACACTATGGGGAAAAGACAATCTCTTCAATACGTGGTGTTGAGAAAAATGGACAGGTACATGCAAAAGAATGAAACTGGACCACTTTCTTACACCATACAAAAAAATAAACTCAAGTGGAACAAAGGCCTAAACAGAAGAACTGCAACCATAAAACTCCTAGAAGGAAATAGGCAGTAAACCCATGGACATCAGCTATAACAATATTTTTCTTGGTCTTCTCAGGCAAGGGCAACAAAAGCCAAAAACAAACCATTGGGACTACACCAAAATAAAAAGCTTTTGCCCAGCAAGGGAAACCATTGACAAAAGGAAAAGACAACCTACTTAATGAAAGAAGATACATGTAACTGATTTATCGGGTAAGGAGTTAATAACCAAAATATATGAAGCACTGATATAAGTCAACACCAAAAAGACAAGTAATTCTAAAATGTGTGGAGGACCTGAATAGACCTTTCCCAAAGATGACATAAAGATGACCAACAAACACATGCAGAGATGCCACTAATCAGGGAAATGCAAATCAAAACCACAGTGAGATATCACCTCACACCTGTTGGAAATGCAAGTATCAAACAAGAAATAACAAGTGTTGGTGAGGATGTAGAGAAAAGGTAGGAATGTAAATTGGTGCAGCCATTATGGAAAACAGTATGCCGTTTCCTCAAAATTAAAAATAGAAATACCGTACAACCCAGCAATTCGACTTCCAGGTATTTACCTGAATAAAACAAAGACATAATTTGAAAGACACATGTGCCCTGTGTTTACTGCAGCACTATTTACAATAGCAAAGATATGGAAGCAACCTTCGTGTCCGCTGACAGATTAAAAAAATAAAGAAGATATGGTACAATATGCAATGGAATATTACTCAGCCATAAAACGATTAAATCTTCCCATTTGTGATGGATGGAACTCGAGGGTATTCTGCTAAGTGAAAGAAGTCAGAGAAAGAGAAATACTATGTGATTTATATAACGTATCCAATTTATACATAAACATATATAATTGTTGAATCACTAGGACGTACAACTGAAATACTGCATGTCAACTATACCAAAAATGGGTAAAGAGTTTGTTTTGCAAGATAAAGAGTTCCATGGATTGACTAGTGGGGATGGTTGTACAAAGTACATGTACTTAATGCTACTGAAGTATACACTAAAAATTATCTCAACCATTTCTTTGTTCTGCATATTCGAAATTTTTTTTAATTTTATGTTAAAACTTATTAGTTCACAAGAGGACACCTGGGCTGCTTCCATCGTTTGGCTATTGTAAATAACTTCCATAAACATACGGGTGCATAGATAACTTTGAATTAGTGTTTTTGTGTTTTTGGAAAATACCAGGTGGGTGATTGCTTGATCATAGGATAGTTTTATTTTTAACATTCATCCATTCATCTGTTGATGAACACTTGGTTTCCATATCCTGGCTATTGTAAATAGTGGTACAATAATCATACGGGTGCATATATCTTTTCAAATTAGTGTTTTTGTTTTCTTCAGGTAAATAACCAGTAATGGGATTACTGGATCATATAGTATTTCAGTTTTAATTTTTTTGAGGAAACTTTATACCGTTTTCCACAACGGCTGTACCAGTTAGCATTCCCACCAACAATGCAAGAGGTTCCCTTTTTCTCCACATCCTCAACAACACCTGCTGTTTGTGTTTTTGATTTCAGCCATTATGACAGGTATGAGGTAATATCTCATTTTGGTTTTGATTCGCATTTTTCTGATGAATGATGTTGAGCATATTTTCATGTGTCTGTTGGCCATCCAGAGGTCTTCTTTGGAGGAATGTCTGTTCATGGCACCTGCCCATTTTTAAATGGGATTGTTTCTTGGGTGTTGAAGTTTATCAGTTCTTTATATATTTTGGATACTAACCCTTTATTGGATACGTTATTTGCAAATATCTTCTCCCATTCTGTAGGTTATCATTTGGTTTTGTTGAACATTTCACCACACACTAACTTTATCTTGCAGTAGTCCCAATGGTTTATTTTTACTCCATAGTTCTCTTGCCTCTAGAGGCGACAAACAGAAATTTTCCTAAGGCTAATGTCATATTGCTCTCTGTGTTCTCTTCTAGATGTTTTTGGTTTCAGGTCTCACATTTAGGTCTTGAATTTATTTTTAATTTATTTTTGTATATGGTGAAAGAAAGTGGTCCAGTTTCATGCTTTTGCAAGTGGCTGTCCAGTTTTCCCAACACTATTTGTTGAAGAGACTGTCCTCTTCCCACTGTATATCCATTTCTCTTTTGTCAAAGATTAAATGACCACATAATTGTGGGTTTATTTCTGGGTTTTGTTCTATTCCATTGATCTGAGTCAATTTTTATGCCAGCACCATACTGTTTTTATCACTACTGTTTTGTAATATAACCTGAAGTCTGAAATCGTGATACCTCCAGTTTTGTTATGTTTTAAGATTGCTTTGGATATTCACTATCTTTTATGGTTTCATACAAATTATAGAATTGTTTTAGCTCCATTAAAAATGCCATGGGCATTTTAATTGGGATTGCATTAAGTGTATAGATTGCTTTCGGTAGTATAGACGTTTTTAACAATATTTGTCCTTCTAACCCATGTGCATGGAATGTCTTTCCATTTCTTGGCATCAACTTGAAATTTTTTATAAGTGTTTTATAGTTTTCAGAGTACAGGTTTTTCACCTCTTTGGTTAAGTTTATTCCTGCCTATTTTAGTGTTTTTGGTGTAGTCGTCAATGGGGTTGTTTTCTTAATTTCACTTTCTCCTGCTTCATTATCACTATAAAAGAATGCAACAGATTTCTGCATATTGACTTTACATTTATCAGCTCTAGTAGTTTTTGGTGGAAACTATAGGGTTTTCTATATCTAGTATCATTTATTTTTTCATCATTATAAATGTATTTTTTGTTTTATTTATTTTTAAATTTATATCCCAGTTAGTTAGCATATAGAATAAACGCACTTTTCGATAGGGGATGGGGATTAAAGAGTACACCTATTTCCCCCATCTCCTCTCTGGTAACCATCAGTTTGGGGAGTTGGCTAGGAAGATAGTAGAGTAGGAAGACCTTAAGTTCATCTTGTCCCGTGGATACAAGGGGACAAGAACCATGTCAGAATAAACCCCCAAAACAACTCCAAGACTGACAGAACAAACTACACAACTAAAGGTAGGGAAGAGGCCACATCAAAGGTAGGAAAGGCAAAGACAAGTTCTGGGAGTAAAATGGACAGTGGCCATCTGCAGCAGGAATAGGACCAATGTTGCAGAGAAGGGCAGAAAACGGACTTCGGCACTGGGCAGCCCACAAATAGGGAGGACAGATCTCTGTAACATTTGCCTTTGAAAGTAAGAAACTGAATTTATAAGTTTGTAAAATCAGCCAGACTTAAAGCCTGGAATTTTAAAAATTGGCAAGCTTTGATCTGGGGGAGCCCAGATGACATTAGAGAGACAGCATTAAAGAGACGACAGGAGGAAAAGCCTGTGTATATACAGCTAGAACTAGGAATATGAATAATGCTGGGGGCAGGTGGGAGGGTGATTTGCTCATTTCAGGGAGCAGCCTAGAGGGACAGGGATCATGAGGGTACCCTTCCAACAACAAGGGAGCTGGCAGATGCTATTTCCCTCCCTCATGCCCCAGCATAAACAATGGTCACCTAAGTGGCCCTGGCACTCCTTATTTAACTTGCTTGCACCAAACCACAATATCCCATACCCCCAACCCCACATACTTCAGTGCATCAGCCCTTCTGAGTCACTCTGGTCTCAGCCCCATCGCGACAGACCCCTTTCCCCAGAAGACCAGCACAAACACCGCCAATACCACATCTCCTGACTCCCACATTTTGTGGGAATTCAGTTCCAGTAGCGGCATGGGTGGGTCTCATTTTGCAAGCAGACCACCAAACACCTTGCTGGCCCACATTAGGGCAGGAGAGATCTGCAGAGATCTGGACTAAAGGTAAAAGAGGCCAAGATTCAATAGCAGAGCATATGCAAAACAAATAAGAGACAATCCCTGAAGTCCCAGTCCCTGGGGAACAAGGGACACTGTAGTACAGGGCACTACAGAACAGAACCTCCTAAGAACAAGAGAAGTAGCTGACTTTTCTAACACATAGAAATAGACACAGAGTCAGACGAAGTAAGAGAAACATCTCCCAAGTGAAAGAATAGGACCAAAACCAAGAGACCAAAGCAAAACAGACAGAAGTAATATGCCTGATAGAGAATTTAATGTAATGATCATAAAGATACTCACAGGACTTGAGAGTGGAGAACATCGGTAAGACCCTTAACACAGAGACTAAAAAGAACAGAGATGAACAACTCAATAAATGAAATTTGAAAAATATACTTGATGGAATAAATAACAGTCTAGATGCAGCAGAAAATGAATTAATGACCTGAAAGACAGAATAGAAAGTCTAAGCTGAATGAAAAACAACTATGCAAAATGAGAATAGACTTAGGGAACTCTGACTCCATCAAGCATAGTAACATTCATATTATGGCAATCCCAGAAGAGAGAAAAGGGAGCAGAAATTTGAAGAGATCATGTCTGGAAACTTCCCTAATCAAGGAAAGGAAACAGATATCCAGATCCAGGAGGTACAGAGATTCCATCCTAAGTTCAACCCAAGATCCCTCCCAAAAATTCAATCACCTAAAATTCACAACAAGATGCATATTAATTAAAGTGACCAAAAGTAGCTATAAAGAAAAAATTTAAAGCAGCAAGAGAGAATTGGGGTAGAGACAAAGAGGAGCTAAGATGGTGGAGAATTAGGGGGACCCTGGCTATCCTTGTCCCTCAAACACAGCTGTATTGAGGTCAGATTACTTGGGACACCCAGGAAATAGATCTGTGAAGTGGCAGAAGGATCTCCACAGTTCGAGGGAGATAGCTTGGCAGGAGTGAGGTATGTGATGTGAATTGGGCAAAAGAAAATGGCAGAGCCATGGAGGGGAGGGAATCCTTTCTATGGAGAGATAAAAGGGAGAGCAAGTGAAGGAGGCATTGAGAAAGTGTGGCATATAGTTACCACAGGAGGAAAACCTCTCTGGACCATGGACTGGGGAGCAAGAAGTGCTAATGTCCTAGTTCATTTTTGCAAACATCTTTTGGAGATCAAACTCTGAGGTTTCGGAAGTGTGTGACTCTCCAGAGTGGAGCCATGGTGCGTGTTGGTAAGGAGGGAGCTGGCCATGGAGTGCATAGCGTGGAATAGAGAACTCTGGGGCACACTGGGAGAGAACAGTCCCCTTCCTGGAGTACCTTTGGGAGACTGTTTATTGGCTCCCCAAAGACAGAAGACCCTGCAGGTGTCAGCCAAAGTCCTTTCATCAGCAGCGTGGAGAGGCTCCACTCAGGAGAGGAATGGATCCATGCCAAGTCCTTTAAAACTTTGGGTTTTGAATCCCCGATGTGTGCCAAAGAGGAAGTACAGGATCGTTGTGATGCAGGGCAAGGTGACTGCCCTTGCTATTCTGGGAGGGCTACCAGAACAGTGGGGGTTGAGAGCCCTGGTCTAGGGATGAGAGAGTGGGGTGGCACAATTTTCCTTCTCAAAACCAAAAAGGTGGTACTTCAGGGAGGAGCACAGTGGACCCCAGCGGAGGCAGGATCCACTTACATCAAACCCTGCCCCTCCATGTCTGGCAACTGCTTATTTACGGGGGCGAGATGGACACTGAGCCAACATAGCCAACTTCCTCTTCAGACTAACACAGCGAGCATCCCTAGGCACCAACAGACAGCTGTTTCTTTTTTCCTCATTTTTTTCTTTTGCAATCAGGCTCATAGTTTGATTTGTTTTTTGTCATCTTATCTTTTTTTTTTTTTCTTGGACCGGGCTTTTTTATTATTTTCTTTTTCCTTATCTCTTTTTTTTCCCTTTCTTTTCCTTGAAATCAGCCTTAAAGTTTTTTGATTCCCTTTTTGTTGTTGTTCCCTTCCCTTCTCTCTTTTTATGGGATTAGGCCTCCCCACCTCACCGCCATTTTTTTCCCAGGGTTATTTCAATAAATAAAAGTACACTTAATTAAAAGTCCAAACACCCTACCAATGCAAACAAGGAGAAACTCTGCAGAGGACTGACCAGTGGGATAGAGCAGCCAAAAGCCAACAGCAGAGTGCATGCAACATACAACAGAAACACTTCCTGGAATGCTAGGCCCTGAACAGCATATAACCCCTTTCTAATATAGTAGTACTCTCAGGTGCAGGACACATAACAAGCTTTTAAAACACAAAAGACATAAGCTTAGTCAAAGTGACAAGATAGAAGAATTCTCCCCCAAAGAAAGGTCAAGAAATCATAACCAGGGACTTACTGTTAGAAGTTAGAACAACAGTCATAAGACTAATAGCTGGGCTTGAATAGAGCATAGAAGCCACCAGAGAAACCCCTTCTGCAGACATCAAAGATGTAAGGACTAGTCAGGATGAATTGAAAAAAAAAAAAAAAGCTATGGCTGAGATGTAAAACAAACTCGATACAGTGACGGCGAGGATGGAAGAAACAGAAGAGAGAATAGTTGAAATAGAAGATAAAACTATGGAAAATAATGAAGCTGGAAAAAAAAAAGAGGGAAAGGAAGTTACTAGATCATGAGGGGAGACTTACAGAACCAAGGGATTCCACGAAATGAAACAGTATCTGTATCATAAGAGTCCCAGAAGAAGAGCCAGAAAGAGGGGTAGAAGATTTATTTGAACAAATTATAGCTGAGAACTTCCCTAATCTGGGGAAGGAAGCAGGCATTCAAGTCCAAGAGGCACAGAGAACAGCCTTCAAATCAACGGACCAGGTCAACACCACAACATAGCATAGTGAAACTTGCAAAATCTAAGGATAGAGAATTCTGAAAGCAGCTAAGGACAAAAGGTCCTTAACCTACAAGGGTAGACACACAAGGGTAGTAGCAGACCTGTACACTGAAACTTGACAGGTCAGAAGGGAGTGGCAGGAAATATTCAGTGTGAACAGGAAAAATGTGCAGCCAAGAATCCTAACCCAGCAAGACTGTCATTCAGAATAATAAAGGCTTTCCCAGAAAAACAAAACCTAAAGGAGTTTGTAAACACTAAACCAGCCCTGCAAGAGATCCTAAGGGGGACTCTGAGTGGAAAGCAGAAAAGACTACAAAGGACCAGAAAACATCACCACAAACATGAGATCTACAGACAACACAATGGCACTAAATTCATATCTTCTAATCACTCTGAATGCAAATGGACTAAATGCCCCAGTCAAAAGACACAGGGTAGCAGAATGGATTAAAAAAACAAGATCCATCTTGCTGCCCACAAGAGACTATTTTAGACCTGAGGACACCTGCAGATTGAAAGTGAGAGGATGGAGAACCATGTATCATGTTAATCGATGTCAAAAGAAAGCTGGAGTAGCCATACTTACATCAGACAAACTAGATTTTAAAATGAAGATTGTGGGGCGCCTGGGTGGCGCAGTCGGTTAAGCGCCCGACTTCAGCCAGGTCACGATCTCGCGGTCCGTGAGTTCGAGCCCCGCGTCGGGCTCTGGGCTGACGGCTCAGAGCCTGGAGCCTGTTTCCGATTCTGTGTCTCCCTCTCTCTCTGCCCCTCCCCCGTTCATGCTCTGTCTCTCTCTGTCCCAAAAATAAATAAACGTTGAAAAAAAAAAATCTTTAAAATGAAGATTGTAACAAGAGATAAAGAAGGGCATCATATCATAATTAAGAAGTCTATTCATCAAACAGAGCTAACAATTGTAAATAGTACTCCCAACTTGGTTTATATATTTGGGTGCTTCCAGTTAATCACAAACATAAACTGATTGATAAAGATACCATAATTGTAGGAGACTTTAATACTGTACTTACAACAATGGACAGATCATCTTAGCAGAAATTAATAAGGAAACAATGGCTCTGATGACACATTGAACCAGATAGACTTGACTGAAATATTCAGAACATTTCATCTTAAAGCAGCAAGAATACATATTCTTCTCATGTGCACTGAGAAAATTCTCCAGAATACATCACATATTGGGTCACAAATCATCCCTCAACAGGTACAAGAAGACTGAGATCATACCATGCAGGTTTTCAGACCACAATGCTATGAAACTTGAAATCAGCCACAAGAAAAAAATTTGGAAAGCCCTCAAAGATATGGAGATTAAAGAACATCCTACTAAAGAATGAGTGGGTTAACCAGCAACTTAAAGAAACTAAAAAATACATGGAAGCAAATGAAAATGAAAACATGACAGTCCAAAACCTTTAGGATGCAGCAAAGGCAGTCCTAAGAGGAAAATACATGGCAATTCAGGCCTATCTCAAGAAGCAAAAAGGTCCCAAACTATACAACCTAACCTTATACCTAAAAGGGCAGCAAATAAAGTCCAAAGCCAGCAGAATAAAGGAAATAAATATTAGAGTAGAAATAAATGATACAGAATAAAACAAAAAAAAGGTCAGTAGAACAGATGAACTAAGAGCTGGTTCTTTGAGAGAATAAATAAAATTGATAATCCCCTAGCTAGAGTCCTCAAAAGGAGAGAGGACCTAAATAGATCAAATCACAAATGAAAGCAGAGATCACAACCAAAACCACAGAAATGCCAACAATTATAAGACAATACTATGAAAAATTATATGCCAACAAACTGGACAACCTGGAATGGATGAATTCCTAGACACTCTCATACTACCAGAACTCAACCAGGAAGAACTAGAAAATTTGAACAGGCCCATAACCAGCAAAGAAATTGAATCGGTTATCAAAGGTCTCCCAACAATTAAGAGTCCTGGGCCAGATGGCTTCCCAAGGGAATTCTACCAGACATTTAAAGAAGAGACCTATTCTTCTCAAATTGTTACAAAAAATACAAATAGAAGGAAAGTTTCCAAACTCATTCTATGAAGCCAACGTTACCTTGATTCCAAAAATCAGAAAAAGACCTCACTAGAAAGAATTACAGGCCAATATCCCTGATGAACCTGGACGCAAAAATTCTCAACAAGATAGTAGCAAATCGAATTCAACAGTACATTAAAAGAATTACTCACCATAATCAAGTGGGATTCATTCTTGGTCTTCAGGGCTGGTTCAACGTTTGCAAGTCAATCAACATGATACACCATATTAATAGAAGAAAGGATAAGAACCATACGATCCTGTAGATGCAGAGAAAGCATTTGACAAAATACAGCATCCTTTCTTGAGAAAAACCCTCAAGAAAGTAGGGATAGAAGGAATATAACCTAACATCATAAAAACCAATATGAAAACAGTTAACATCATCCTCAATGGAGAAAAACTGAGAGCTTTCCCCTCAAAATCAGGAACATGACAGGGAGGTCTACTCTTACCACTGTTGTTCAATATAGGACTGCAAGTCCTAGCCTCAGCAATCAGACAACAAAAAGAAATAAAAGGCATCCACACTGGCAAGAAAGAAGTCAAACTTTCACTCTTTGCAAATGAGACGATACTCTACATGGAAAATCTAAAAGACTCCACCCAAAAACTGCTAGAGCTGACACATGAATTCAACAAAGTCACAGGATATAAAATCACTGTATAGAAACTGGTTGATTTCTATACACCAATAATGAAGCAACAGAAAGACATATCGAGGAGTCAATCCCATTTACAATTGCACCAAAAACATAAGACACCTAGGAATAAACCTAACCAAAGAGGTAAAAGACCTGTGTGCTCAAAACTATAGAAAGCTTATGAAGGAAACTGAAGAAGATACAAAGAAATGGAAAAATATTCCGTGCTCATGGATTGAAAGAACAAATATTATTAAAATGTCAATACTCCCCAAAGCAATCTACACATTGAGTGCAATCCCTGTTGAAGTAACACCAGCATTCTCCACAGAGCTAGAACAAACAATCCAAAAATTTGTATTCAGGGAAAGACCTGAATAGCCAAAGTAATGCTGAAAAAGAAGACCAAAACCTGGAGGCATCACAATTCCAGACTTTAAGCTGTATTGCAAAGCTATCGTTATCAAGATAGTATGGTATTGGCATTGAAACAGACACATAGATCAATGAAATAGAGAACCCAGAAATGGACCCACAAATATATGGCCAACTAATCTTTGACAAAGCAGGAACGAGTATCTAATGTAGAAGATGACAGTTCCTTTAACAATGGTTCTGGGAGAACTGGACAACGACATGAAGAATGAAACTGGCCCACTTTCTTATTCCATACATAACAATAAATTCAAAATGGATGTGAGACAGGAAACCATCAAAATCCTACAGGAAAAAACAGTCAACAACATCTTTGACCTCAGCCACAGCAACTTGTTACTTGACAGGTCTCTGGAGGCAAGGAAAATAAAAGCAAAAATGAACTATGGGGACCTCAAGATAAAAGCTCTGCACAGCAAAGGAAACAATCAACAAAACTAAAAGGCAAATGATGGAATGGGAGAAGAATATTTGCAAATGACATATCAGATAAAGGGTTAGTATCCAAAAATCTATAAACTACTTACCAAACTCAACACCGGAAAAACAAATAATCCAGTGAAGAAATGGGCAGAAGACATCAAAGGCTGCTTTTCCAAAGAAGACCTCCAGATGGCTAACAGACACACAAAAAGATGCTCAATGTCACTCATCATCAGGGAAATACAAATCAAAATCACAATGAAATACCACCTCACATCTGTCAGAAAGGCTAAAATTAATAACTCAGGAAACAACAGATGTTGGCAAGGATGTGGAGAGGGGGGAACACTTTTGCTCCGTTGGTGGGACTGCAAACTGGTGTAGCTACTCTGGAAAACAGTGTGGAGGTTCCTCAAAAAATTAAAAATAGAACTACCCTATGACCCAGGAATTGCACTACTAGGTATTTATCCAAAGGATACAAAAATGCTGATTTGAAAGGGTACGTGCACCCCAGTGTTTATAGCAACACTATCAGCAATAGCCAAATTATTGAAAGAGCCCAAATGTCCACTAACTGATGAATGGACAAAGAAGATGTGGTATGTATGTATGTATGTATGTACACACACACACACACACACACACACACACACACACACACACTGGAATACTACTTGGTGATGAAAAAAGAATGAAATCTTGCCATTTGCAACAATATGGATGGAACTAGAAGGTATTATGCTAAGTGAAATAAGCCAGTCAAAGAAAGAGATATCATATGATTTCACTCATATGTGGAATTTGAGAAACTCAACAGATGAACACAGAGGAAGGGGAAAAAAATAAGATAAAGGGAAAAAAACAGGAAAAGGAAAAAACAGAGGGAGGCAAACCATAAGAGGCAAACCATCTCTTATGTGTCATATGTAAGAGATGAATCACTGGGTTCTATTCCTGAAGCCAAGACTACACTGTATGTTAACTAGCTTGAAATTAAATTTAAAAAACAAACAGTAAAAAAAATCACAATAAATTAAAAATTCATATGTAAGCTGTACGATATAGGCTAACACGTAGAATTGGAGACCTTGAAGGACAGGAAAAAGCGAATAAGACTAAATCTTTCAAGAAGTAATGGCTAAAATTTCCAACATTTAATAAAAAAAAAAACAAAAACCTATAAGCCAACATATCCAAGAAGCTCAACAACCCCTAAGCTCAAGAAACATGAAAACAAAAACAAAAAACTCTACCAAGACACATCACAATGAAATTGTTTAAAATTATTAATAAAGAGAAAATCTGAAAAGCACTATCAGGGAAAAACATCACCTTACACATAAGGGAATAAATAAGAATTATAACGGACTTCTCATCAGAAACAATCAAGTGAGAAAACAGTGCAGCAGCATCTTTAAATTATTGGAATAAAAAACTCAGCCTAGAATTCTATATCCAGTGAAAATATCTTTCAAAAACAAAGTTGAAGCAGACTTTATCAGACATGTAAAAATTGTAAGAATTCATCAGCAACAGACCTGCACAAAAGTATTGAAAATCTTTAAAGGGAAATAATAACAGATCAAAATTTCTACCTGTACAAAGGAATGAAGAGCAGAACTAGTTAGTATGTGACAAAACATAAATTCTTACTTTTAAAGTTTTTACAAATTATAACAATTAGAAATAATAAAATTAGAAGTTTATAGCCTATGTAGAAGTAAATTGCATGATAAAAGTAGCAAAAACTCAAGTCATGTTTAAGGGCTGATGTGTAAAGCAATATAATATTCCCTGAAGATTGAGGATGGTAAGTTAAATGTGTATATAGATCATAAACTATTAAAAACCACCAAAGTTATACCAAATAAACTGACAAAGGAGATAAAATGGAGTCATTAAACATACTCCATTTATCTAAAACACATCAGGAAAAGTGGAACAAAAAACAGACATGACAAATAGAAAACAAATAGCAAGGTAACAGAATACAAATACAACCATATAATCATATGAAATGTAAATGGTTTATCCCAATTAAAGAACAGACCATCATACTGAGATAAATAGCAAAGCACAACCAAATCCTGCCTATAATAAAGCCGCCTTAAATATACAGACCCAAAGAGGTTTAAAGCACAATGATAGGAAAAGATTTGCCATACTTACACTAATAAAAATAAAGCACACTAACATCATACTAAATAGTTCTCAGAACAAAGAATATTGCCAGAGGTAATTCTGACATATTTGGCCAACTAATATTTGAAAAGGGGGCCAAGAACACTCAATGAGGAAACAGTCTCTTCAATAAGTGATGCGGGGAAACTGGATAACCACATGCAAAAGAATTAAATTGGACCCCTTTCTTCCAATATTCAAATATTAATTCAAATGGATTAAAGACTTAAGTGTAAGACTTGAGACCACATGTCTCCTAGAAAAACACACACACACACACACACACACACACACACACACACAGGAAGAAAGCTTCTTGACATTGGTCTTTGCAACAGTTTTTTGTACGGAACACCAAAAGCAACAAAAGCAAATATTTAAAAACTGGGACTACATCAAACTAAAAGTCTTCTGCACTGCAAAAGAAACACAAAATAAAAAATGCGGTTTACAGAAAGGAAGGAAGTATTTGCAAATCCTGTTCTGGTAAGGAGTTGATATCCAAAATACATGAAGAACTCCTAAAACTCAATAACAGAAAAAAACAAGCAACCTCATTTAAAAATAAGGCAGGGGATTTGAGGAGAAATTTTTCCAGAGAAGATATTCAAGTGGTAAATATGTATATGCAAAGGTGCTCAACACCACTACTCAGGGAAAGAAAAATCAAAACCACAAGGAGGTATTACCTCGCACCTGTTAGAACTCCTATCAAAAAGACAAGAGAGTACAAGTGTTGGTGAGGATGCGGAAGAAAGAAAACCCTGGTGCCCTATTAGTGGAAATGTAAACTGATACAGCCACTATGGAAGACTGAACAGCTAGTATGGAGGTTTCCAAAAAATTAAAAATAGAACTACTATACGATCCAACAATTCCACTTCTGGATATATATCCAAAGGAAATAAAATCACTGCGGAAGCGATATCTGCACCCTCGTGTGCATTATAGTGTTATTGACAATACCATATGGAAACAACCTGCCTTTTGACAGATGAACAGATAAAGAAGATGTGGGACACTATTCAGCCATAAAAATGTAAATCCTGCTATTTGTAATGACACAGACGGACCTTGAAGACATGCGAAGTGAAATAAGTCAAAGAGAGACAAATACTATAGTATGTTATTCATATATGGAATAAAAAAAATCAACTTAAAATTGCAACACTAATGCCCATTTATAGATGAGGAAAAATGTGGTGTAAATATACACTGGAGTATCACTCAACCATAAAAAAATAAAATCTTGCCATTTACAACATCATGGATGAACCTAGAGGGTATACGGCTAAGTGAAGGAAGTCAGAGAAAGACAAATACTGTATGATTGCAACGCGTAGGTTGAATTTAATAAAGGAAACAAAAAAACAGACTCTTAAATATAAAGAGCTGGTTGTTGCCTGAGGGGAGGTGGGGAGGAGGAGGAGTGAAAAAGATAAAGGGGGTTCAGAGTGTGGTTATCTTGATGAGCACTAAGAAATGTACATAATTGTTGAATCATTATACAGTACTCCCAAACCTACCCTAACCCTGTATATTAATTATACTTGAATGAAAACAAAAGTAAATAAAAACGCACTCAAACCCAGAGAAAACAAAGAACAGTTTTGTGGTCACCAGAGGTGGAAGTTGGGAGGGTGGGCGTGGTCAAAAGTGGAGGAAAGTGGTCCAAAGTTTTCAACTTCCAGTTAGAAGATAAACACCGGGGTTGTAATGTACATGATGGCTATGGTTAATGCTGCTACATGGCATGTTTGAAAGTTGCTAAGGGTAGACCATAGAAGTTCTCATCACAAGGAAAAGGCAGTTATAATTTTACGAGGAGCTGGATGTTAAATAAAATTCTATCAGGTGGATTATGAAAAATATTAAGTTGGTTTAGTAAGGTTGCAGGATCTAAGATCGATATACACAAATCAACTGTGTTTCTATAGGATAGGCAACCAGAAATTGAAATTTTAAAAGAACATAAAAGTATGGAAAACGTATATATTTTTCTAAATTTACCCCTGATTTATAGGTTTAAGACTATAAAACATTACTGAGCAAAATTTAAAAAGTCCTACATAGGGGCGCCTGGGTGGCTCAGTCGGGTAAGCGTCCGACTTCAGCTCAGGTCATGATCTCGCAGCCTGAGTTCGAGCCCCGCATCGGGCCCTGTGCTGACAGCTCAGAGCCTGGAGTCTGCCTTGGATTCTGTGTCTCCCTCTCTCTGCCCCTCTCATGCTCTGTCTCTCTCACTCTCAAAATTGAGTAAATGTTAAAAAAATTTTTTTAAATGGAAAGTCCTATATCACTGAAGACATACACCAGATTTGAGACCATGAAAAGTCTTACAATGTCAATTCTCCCCAAATTGATCTACAAATTTAATACAATCCCAGTCAAAATCTATAAGACTGTTTTTGTAAAACTGATAAAATTTATACGGAAATGAAAGGGACTTAGTCAAAACAACTTTAAAAAGTTGGAAGACTAACCCTACCTCATTTCAAAATGAGATATAGTTAAGATAGTAAAGCTACAGTAATTCGGATGATATGTAAAGTCTGATCGACAGATCAATGTTACAGAATATAGGCATCACTTGCTTCATTGCACTTGGATTTATTCCCCTTCACAGATACTCTGGGCTTTTGTTGTTTTTACAAATTTAAAGTTTGGGGCAACCCTGTAATCAAGCAAGTCTCTCAGTACCATTCTTCCAATGGTATTTGCTCTTTTAGGTCTTTGTGTAACATTTTGGTAATTCTTGCGATATTTCGAACTTTTTCATTGTATTTGTTATTGGTGATCTGTGAGCTTTGAGGTTACTATCATGATTGTTTTCGGGCACCACAACCCATGCCACAACCATCTGCTTCCACATCTCTCTTCAGGCTACCCTGAGACACAATATTGAAATTAGGCCAACTAATAACCCTACAATGGCTTCTAAGTGTTCAAGTAAAAGAAAGAGCTGTATGTCTTCCACTTTAAATCAAAAGCTATAAATGATTAGCGGTGCCTGGGTGGCTCAGTCAGTTACATGTCCGACTCTTGATTTAGGCTCGGGTCATGATCTCATGGTTTGTGAGATTGAGTCCCTCATGGGACTCTGCACTGACAGTGCAGAGGGTGCTTGGGATTCTCTCTCCCCCTCTCTCTCGGCTCCTCTCCCACTCATATGCAGAGGCACACTTTCTCTCCCTCAAAGCTTTAAAAAGCTAGAAATGATTAAACTTTCTCAGGAAGCCATGTTGAAAGTGCTAGGCCTCTTGCAGCAGTCAGCCAAATTGTGAATGCAAAGGAAAAGTCGTAAATTAGAAGTGCTATTCCAGTGATCAGTGATTTAAAAAGATAAAAATACAAATAATAAAGCAAAACAGCCTAATTGCTTATCTAGAGAAAGTTTTAGTGGTCTGGATAGAAGATCAAGCCAGCCAGAACCTTCCCTTCAGCCTTCCCTGAAGGCTAAGAGGTGAGGAAGCTGCAGGAGAAAAGCTGGAATCTATCAGAAGTTGGTTCATGAGGTTTAAGGAAAGAAACCATCTCCCTAACATAAAAGTGTAAGGTCAGGCAGCAAGGGCTGATACAGAGGCTGCAGCAAGATCCAGAAGATCTAGCTAAGGTAATTACTGAAGGTGGCTACACTAAACAGATCTTCAGGGCAGACAAAACAGACTTCAATTGGAAGTAGATGCCATCTAGGACTTCCATAGCTAGAGAAGTCAATGCCTGGGTTCAAAGGACAGGTTGGGTCTCTGGTTAGGGAGTAATGTAGCTGCTGACTTTAACTTAAAGGCAATGCCCATTTACCATTCCCAAATCCCAAAAGCCCTTAAGAATTATGCTAGATCTACTCTGTATGTGCTCTATAAATGGAACAACAAAGCCTGGATGAGAGCACATCTGTTCACAACATGGCTCACTGAAAATTTTAAGCTCGCCACTGAGAACTGCTACTCAGAAGAAAAGATTCCTTTCAAAAGATTTAATACTCACTGGCAATGTACTTGGTCACCCAAGAGCTCTGGTGGAGATATACAACAAGATGAATGTTATTTCATGCCTGTTAACGACATCTATCCTGCAGCCCATGGATCAAGTAGTCATTCAAGTTTCAAGCCTTATTTAAGAATATATGGGGAGCCTGGGTGGCTCCGTGGGTTGAGCGTCCCACTTTGGCTCAGGTCATGATCTCACAGTTCGTGGGTTTGAGCCCCGCATCGGGCTCTGTGCTGACAGCTAGGAGCCTGGAGCCTGCTTTGCATTCTGTGTCTGCTCCTTCCCTGCTCACATGTTGTCTCCTCTCTCATAAGTGAATGAATGAATGAATGAATGAATTTCATAAGGTTATTGCTGCCATGGACAGGGATTTCTCTGATGGATCTGGGAAATCAGTTGAAAACCTCCTAGAAAGGATTCACCATTCCAGATGCCAGTAAGAATATTCATGATTCATAGGAAGAGGTTAAAATATCAACATGAACAGGATTTGGGGAGAAGTTGATTCCAACCCTCACGGATGACTTTGAAGGGGGTCAAGATTCCAGTGGAGAAGTAACTGCAGGTGAGGTGGAAACAGCCAGAGAACTAGAAGTGGAGCCTCAAGATGCACTGAATTGCTGCAACCTCATGATCAAACTTGGACAAGGTGTTGATCTTCGTGGATGAGGAAAGAAAGTGGTTTCTTGGGATGGAATCTATTCATGGTGAAGAGGTTGTGACGATGGTTATGGTGGCAGCAAAAGATTTAGAACATTTCATATACTTAGTTGATAAAGCAGCAGCAGGGTTTGAGAAGATGGGCTCCAATTTGGAGGGAAGTTCACTGTGGGTAAAATGCTATGAAAGAGCATCTTCTACTACAGAGAAATTGCTCATAAAACGAAGTATCAATTAACGTGGGAAACGTCACCGTTGCCTTATTTGAAGACACTGCCACAGCCACCCCACTTTCAGCAGCCACCAACATGGAGGCAAGAGCCTTTCCCAGCAAAATAACTCCCTGAAAGCTCAGAGAGCATTTTTTTTTTTTTAGGAATAACGTTTTAAATTAAGATATATACAGTGTTTGTCCAGACATGATGCTATTGCACGCTTTATAGTTTAATGTAATCATAACCTCCATATACATCAGGAAACCAAAAATTCATTTGACTTGCTTTATTGCAACACTCACTTTATTGTGGCGATCTGGAACTGAACGTGCAACACGCATGCTGGTGCACGGTCTAGAAAGAGCTACACATATATGTTTTTTTTATTCCTTCAAAGTTTCCAGGAAAATTCAACGGAAGTAGTAATTGTTTCAATAAATGATCTGGAATAACTGGACAGCCATATGAAAGAAAGGAGAAGGCAGGGAGGGAAAAGGAGAAAGAAATTTCAACCCTTACTTCACACAATATATAAAAATTAACAGAAAATGGTTCATAACTGAAATAAGATCTAAAACTGTAAAACTCCTAGAAGAAAATGTAGGGAAACATATGACTGAGCATGATTTGCCTACAATTGTTTAAGCAGGTCACAAAAATAGCATGAAGTATAAAAGAAAAAAATCAATTGGGCTTAATAAAAATTAAGAACTTTTTCTCTTGGGGCGCCTGGGTGGCTCCATCGGTTAAGCATCCAACTTCAGCTCAGGTCATGATCTCACAGTCCATGAGTTCGAGCCCCGCGTTGGGCTCTGTGCTGACAGCTCAGAGCCTGGAGCCTGCTTCTGATTCTGTGTCTCCCTCTCTCTCTGCCCTTCCCCCATTCATGCTCTCTCTCTGTCTCAAAAATAAATAAACATTAAAAAAATTAAAAGAACTTTTTCTCTTTAAAGACACTGTTCTATTTAAGCCAAAACTTTCTAGGGATATGCCCTTGAGTCATTCTGGTGTCTTCCTTTAGCAAAGGGAGGTAAAAATAATACATTCCTTTAGGGATATTCCTTAGGGTGAAGACTAACCTATGGAAGTGAATGCCTTTAGTAAATGCATTTAGCATTTAGTCTAAAATCTAAGCTGTATTAGCTATGTACCAGCAGGCCTGAAATAAATACGCATGGAAATTTCAAAAAGACATAAAAATAAAAAGGAAGCCACATACAGAAAATAAACACAAAGCATAGTTGATCAAGGACTTACGACTTGTATGTAGAATATACAAAGAACACTTAAAATTTTTTTTAAGTTTATTCATTCTGAGAGAGGGAGCGAGCGAGTGAGCGAACGAGCAGGGGAGGGGTGCAGAGAAGGGGAGAGAGAATCCCAAGCAGGCTCCGCACTGTCAATACAGAGCTCAACGTGGGGCTTGGAGCCACAAACTGGGGCTCCAACCCACAAACCATGCGATCACGACCTAAGCCAAAGTTGAGTCCAACACTTGAAATGAGCCACCCAGGCACCCCTATAAAGAGAACTTTCTGGTCAAGAAAGCAAATAACCCATTTTTAATAGTATAGGATTTAAAGATGTATTACCCAAGAACATACAGAAAGATAGATAATAAACCCATGAACGGATGTTCGACACCATTAGTCATTACAGAAATGCAAATCAGAACCACAATGAAATACCATTACACTCCCACTGGAATGGCTAAGATTAAAAAGATTAACATTACTGGGACACCTGGGTGGCTCAAGGTTAAGCATGTGACTCTTGATTTCGGCTCAGGTCATGATCTCACAGTTCATGGGTTCAAGCCCTGCACTGGGCTCCACACTGTCAGCTTGGGATTCTCTCTCTCCCTTTCTCTCTGCCCCCCCACCCCCGCCACTTGCACATGTGCTCTCAGAATATATAATTAAAAAAAAAAAAAAAAAGACTAACATGACCAAGTACTAGCAAGAATGTGAGCAATTAGAACTCTCAAAGACCTTTGGGAGTGTTCGATAGTTTAACTATCTTAGAAAAACTGTTTTGGCAGCTTTTTAAAAGTTAAATGTACGCCAACCATGATCGAGTCATTCCATTCCTATGTATTTACTCCAGAGAAAATATATATCCGTACAAAGACTTATCATTGATTCCAAGTGCTTTACTTATAACACAAAACTGGGAACTCAAATGGCCGTCAACAGGCGACTGGATGAATGCATCGTGGTATATCCGTGAAGGAACTATGACTTGGCAACATGAAAGCGAACTATTGATACACACAATGTGGATAAATCTCAAAATAATTATGCTGAATGAGAGAAGCTGGGAGAAAAGAGTGCGTACTTTTTAAAATATTTATTTTTGAGAGAGAGCAAACGTCACGGGGGGAGGCACAGAGAGAAGGGGACAGAGGATCCAAAGCAGGCTCAGTGCTGACAGCAGAGAGCCTGATGTGGGGCACGAACTCACAAACCATGAGATCATGACCTGAACCAAACAAAGTCAGACGCTCAACCACTGAGCCACCAGGCACCTAAGAGTGCCTGTTCTTTGATTCCATTGATAGATTTCTTAAAACGCAATCTCTTCTATCCTGGCAAAAAGCAGATCAGTGATTGCAAGGGGCAGGTGAGGGGGATGGAAAGGGAAGAAGGATTTCAAAGGGGCAAGAGTATCTTGGAGATGATGGCTCTGTTCATTATCTTGATTGCAGTGATGGTCCCAGTGTAGACATATGTCAAAAGTCAAATTCCACACTTTAAATACGTAGTTTATTTAATTCCAATGATCTCAATAAAGCTATAAAAAGTATTTGTCCTATGACCCATTTTTCATAGGCCTATATGGAAAAGTGACAAATTAATGGCCAGATGGATACACGTTTCCTGGGCTGGGAATATTCAGTGTTTTGCCGCAGAAAAAGACATCACCAAGCATATCACTGGGGGTATAATGGTAGAGATCTATAGGTCAGGAGAATAATCCAGCACTGCTCAAATCATTATGTGGAAAACTGCACACAATACTCTCTCCTTGCATGGGGTGTGGTCAGATGCAGAAAAGATGGAGAGCCCAGGCCATTGACGTATATATTAACTAGTCACCCTAATAGCAATCAACATGGTTTATTAATTTTGAAAATCGCGGGGCACCTGGGGGGCTCAGTCCTTTAAATGTCCGACTTCGGCTCAGGTCACGATCTCATGGTTCGTGGGTTCGAGCCCTGCGTCGGGCTCCGTGCTGACTGCTCAGAGCCTGGAGCCTGCTTCCGATTCTGTGCCTCCCTCTCTCTCTCTGCCCCTCCCATTTGTGCACATGCGCTCTCAAAAATAAACAAACATTAAAAAAAAAAGTCACATACCTAGATTTGTCATTTAATTTAGGATCCTGAATTTTTACTGATGGTTCTTGTAAATCTGAAGATTCATATTTTGAAGTAACTTCCAATCATGAAAATTAAAAACAAAAATTAAGCTTTTCAAGTAAACACTTAAGAATAATACTCAAAAGCCTTAGGAGACATTTAAAAAATCTGACCTTGTTGCACATCATCCGGTTTCAATTTTTCAGGTGAACCATCTCCTGTATTTGTTTGCTGTAGAAAAAAATAGTTACGGTGCCTTTGAAGTCCCTCTTTTGAAATGCTCTTGGAGCCACTTTACACATCCACAGAAAAGCATTTCCACTAAATAATGAAATGCCAGGCTTTTCATTCACTAGACTTTGCTCCTAATGACTGCTGACTGCTCCAAAGAATTGATATTCACTCTTAGGCAAAGATTTGCCACTCGCAAAAACACGATCATTACGCTTCTATATAATCTCCATGTAATCAAATATAAACAAAATGGGGACTGGACTGAATACCTGTACATGCCAAGAGGTGTGTTAGGATGAAAATAAAATGTATGCCTAGCATCCAGGAGGGCTATAGTACGAACCAGCTATTACCCCCATTTTATAGCTGAGAAGCCTCAGACTCCGTGATGTTAATTTCCCCAGGTTCCTGTATCTAGTCAGGGAAAACCAGGTCCGACTCCAAACATTAGACTCTTTTCCCTATAATCTTTTCCCTACAATCTCAGTCTCTGTGAGAAAACGAGGCAGAGGCAGCCAAGTCACACGCTCCTCTGGAGAGCCAAGTTGCATGGAAGCAGAGAACCCATGAACAAAATAATCTAAAGGAGAGGAGTGCCCCCCCCTCAAAAGGGGGAGATCCATTGGTCAGGAAAAAAATGGACTACAAGCCAGGAGAGATGCCTTCCACCTGTCAGCATCCTGGTGGACCCAGTTCAAAACTTTGTGCCCAGCATCCCATACTCACGACAGGTTCATTAGACTGATCATTTATGGGGACAGCTGTTGGGCAGTGGTCATCTCCAGCACTCATTACCTCTGCCAGCTTGGTGGATTCTTCTGTCTGGTCTATACACATAGAGAAAAGAGCATTAAAAGTGGAAACAATAACCATATGCCATGGTGACCACATTCTCCCATCGTTCTTCATGGGAACCCATGCTGACAGTACATCGCCATCTATTCGTAAGAGCTGGTAATCACATCCTGTCTCAAATCTCCAGTCCGAAATCTATCTGCACTTTGAGAAAGAAACAGCTTTGGGATGGGACTCCTAATAGATACAGGATCTATGCAGGGTCAGCTTTGGGGGTGGCCGGGCCTTTCCATGCCCCCATATTCCGCCTCCAGCCACCCCTATCATATTTTCTCCTTTTTCCATTTCCATTGACCCACAAGAGAATGTATCAGACTGGAAAAATAATATAAGATGTTAGCAACTTTTCTTTCTCTGTAGGTACAATGGAACATTTATTACTCTTATAGGACCACAGGTTTTCAGTGACCTCTGCCAAGTAAGGTTTTATTGTTGTCTTTATAGGGAATTCAGGGTAAGAAATTTTATTTCCCAGTATACCTGTCTCTCTTTCATGACTGCTAGGAATGTCCGTGTCCGCTTTCTCAAATTTACCAGAAAGTTCGGAGGAGCTTCTTTTCTGGTCAGGCAACATCTGAAATGCAAGCCAAAATCCACATGACCTTTAAAAGGACTAAACTCTTAAAAATTTAAGGAAAAGCTAAGGCTCAGAACACAGCAAAGTGATAAATTCAAAGTTAGTCTTTGGTTTGTCCTCTTTTGAAGGATAATGTTACTGTTTCCACCTCTCTGACCCCCTTCCCTCCAGGACTAGCCCTGGCTGACCACTTCCCTTCTTTCACTCACTCCATCCTCGTGTCTTCACAGCCTGCAGTGAGTTCCCAACTGTGGGATTTCTCCAACCCCCACTCCTTCCTCACAAGGGCCTCACGGTCTAGGAACTGCAGCTTAATCACAGGAAAACCTTAGTTCTACCCCGAAACATTTTCTTCACTTCGGGAGACATGGAAATACATACAATTCTGAAGTTTTTCTTTTTTTTTTTTTAATGTTTATTTTAAGAGAGAGAAAATGAATGGGAGAGGGGCAGAGAGAAAGTGAGAGAGAGAATCCCAAGCAGGCTCCACACTGTCAGCGCAGAGCCCGATGTGGGGCTTGAACCCACAAACCGGGGACAGCATGACCTGAGCTGAAATCAAGAGTCAGATGCTTAACGGACTGAGCCACCCAGGAGCCCCCTGAGGTTTTTCACCGAATAAAGGCAAACCTCTAATGTTGAGGCAGAAAGGAAGGGAGGCTCAGAAGACTAATTCACCAAAGCAAAGTCATTTTGGTTTTCGACTGACCCTTAACCTGTCAGCAGGTCATAAGAAGAGTCATAAGATCTGACTCACAGAAGACTGTAAGACTCCACTCCAACCGGCAGTAAAAGGCGGAGGCCATTGTTAAAATTGGTCCCTATAGGTAATCTCACGACCCTAGAAAAATGGAAAAAACTTACTTCCCAGTGTAAATAATAAACCCAAAGCTTCACAGCCCCTCCCTGTAGAGTTAGGTAATTTTAAAAACATAAAACCCTTTTCCAGAGGCAAAGCGGGGTCCCTTTTCCTCATCTTGGAGGAGGGGCCACTACTTTGTCCGTGAAGTAGCTCTTTTCTTATTTCTAGGTTTAACAAATCTTTGTCCCTTTCTCTAAATGGTTTTCTCTTGAATTCTTTCTCCCATAAAGCCAAGAACCCTCTTGGTGAGGGTCTATACACCCTCTCTGTGGGGGCCTTAGCCTATGTAGCCTCAGTGTTAGGCCAATTCATATGTAATATGTTATAGGAGGTAATTTTTCAGTAAATGATTCTCTTTCTCTCGTCCTCACCCATGAAATGGTCTTTTCACAGGGTGAGTCTTTGGGAACACTACCACAGAGCACTTAACAGTATTTGAGAGGTCTTCATATGCAACTCAGTGCCAAAAGCAAATGGGCCTAAGTCTTCCCCCCGCCCCCCGACTTCTTAATTCAACCTCCTATCAGCCATTACCATAATATCGTAGGTCTCGTCACTAATTTCTTTGCTCTGCCTATCATCTGTGATAGAGAAAATCTTTGTGATCTTTGCTGTGTGTCAACAGGAAACATCACAGTCAATGATCTGGAGGCCGTATCAGTCTAGAAGAGGTATAAACCATTTCGGCATTAGACCAGGAGATAAAATTTCAGAACTCCCTAAGAGACATGATTTCTAGCGATTCCCCTCGGTCCTCAAGGAGGGGAGAGAGAAGGAAATACTAAGAAGCCCACAGCAAGTATCCTCAGAACTTCAGGAAGAATGTGGCGAGGTGGTAATGTTATCCTAGAAGATTTTTAAGTGTTCACAATAAGTGGAGTAAAAGCATTTTGAGGCACAAAAGGGTTTTGTGTCCTACGTGTGCTTGTTACAGAATATTCCAAAGATCAAGCTATCTGGCTTGAGCAGATGTTCACATCAAAACCCAACAAGAAAGTTAAAGACATAAAAACATGCTAAAACAGGGGCGCCTGGGTGGCTCAGTTGGTTGAGCAACCAACTTCAGCTCAGGTCATGGTTTCACAGTTTGTGAGTTCGAGCCCCGCGTCGGGCTCTGTGCTGACAGCTCAGAGCCTGAAGCCTGCTTCGGATTCTGTGTCTCCCTCTCTCTCTGCCCCTTCCCCACTCACACTCTGTCTCTCTCTCTCTCTCAAAATAAAATAAAAACATTAAAAAAACATGCTAAAACATTTCCAAACGATCCAAAAGAATTAAGTTTGCCACCTGTTTGTCTTCTCCTAAAGCTTTGATAGAAGCTTGTGAGATGTTGAATTGCAAATCAAAATGGATTTCTATTTTCATCACTTCTTTGTTGCTGATATTCAAAGGCTTCTTCAGGTAAATGATAAGCATCTTCACATTTCCAGTTTCTAACAAAAAAACAAAGTATACAAATGCATATCAACACACTGAAAGGTTTTAAGATTTTAGAATTGTAAACAACCGCACTGGGATATTTGTCAACTGCTCAGATTTGTCTGCAATAAGAAGTTGAAAAGAAATTGTGTTAAAGTTACTTTGAAGTCATTTTCATTAGAAGCACATTTGTGTGTTTACACATACAAATACACACAGTATGATTATGTAGTTAATCCTGCAAAGACAGGAAGTTACTTGTCTTAGCAGCCAAGCAATGGAGATGGTTTTGGCTTCTAAAATTTGATCTGATTTTTTTAATTTTTAAGATTTATTTATTTTTGAGACAGAGCACAAGCAGGAAAGGGTGGTGGGATGTGGGGGGGGGGGGGGGTTGTGGTGGTGGCAGACACAAGATCCGAAGTGGGCTCTACACTGACAGAAGCAAGCCTGATGCAGGGCTTGAACTTACAAACTGTGAGATCATGACCTGAGCCAAAGTCGGAAGCTGACTTTCCCCAACACCTTCATATGTAACTAGTCACTCTTTACCACCCCAGTGCTGCTCTTTCTGCATACGGGTCCTGTCCTTGTGCTTCAACAAAATCACCTTCTTGCACCAAAGAGGTTTTCAAGAATTCTTTCTTGGCCATCAGCTCCGAACCCCACCATCACCCCAAAACCTCATCACCTATAAATAAACCTAACCAAAGGGGTGAAAGACCTATAAACTCTGAAACCCTGATGAGACACTGAGCCCCCTATGTAAGCATATACCAGCTCCTGCGTCTGGATCGAGACCTCCTGTGGGCTGGGAGATGGTGGTACAGGGCCCGTTCCACATCCCTGCTCCTGGGGCAGCAAGAGGCCGGGCGTCTTAAGTGGGGGTGCCCTCATCCCGAGGCATGCTGCACCACTGGCCCAGGCCTGCTGTGGCTTCTGGCAGTGCTCACCTAGTTCTCGAGGCCTACTGCAACAGAGAGAAAGGAGACAGGGAGCAGGCAGCGCTGCCTCCCAGGGCACAGTGGAGGAGGCTGAGACCATCCAGCTCCTGAACACAGCCAAGCTGAGCATCACCAAAGATGAGCCAGAAAGGGCTGAGCTAATTTAACATGACACTCATCTTGCCTAGCAGACCAATAATGGAAAGGCCATCACTTACACTTCCGATTTGATGGCCAACTTAGCATTTATATGGGGTCAGCTTGAAAATGCTGAAAAGCTTTTTAAAGCAATAATGAGTTACCTGCTTGGAAGGGACATACAATAGGAAAACAATGCAATAATTCACATCTCTCTAAAGCTGACCGGTATCTATGCTGCTCAAGATAGCCAGCACGAGCCAATTCCCATCTGTGAATTCTACATGTCAACTCTAGAGGGAAAAACCGAAAGAGGAAAGGAATTAGCAGAAGACGTTTTGTCGGCAAAAGAGAAAGCCAACACCCACCTCCTCCTTGGCATGTGTTTAGACACCTATACTTGCTACCTTCTATTCTCCAAGCAGAGAACAGAAGATGTATGAAATAGAACAGGTTTGAAAAAGCTTTGCAGATTTCTGAAGAGATACTAGGAGGAAGACACCCATAGACCGTCATGCTGTTGAGTGCCATGGCTACCACCCTGGATGCACAGGGCCACTTCCATAGGCCTGTGTTTATGTGCAACGGGCATCAGATCCGGTGAGACAGAACATCCTGAGCTGCTCAGGAATCCATGCTGCTCAGGAATCTAGCTGCAATTCTGATACACAGAGAAGGATACGCATAAGCAAAAGAGATCTTCCAGGAAACACTAAAGCAAGCAGAACTGAAAAGAGAGGAGGTTTCCATACAGCACCTCAGGGAAGAGTTGGCTGAGCTGTGAAGAAAAAGTAGACCTTTTAACTTAATTTTATGAAGCACTAACTCCCTTTCTATTGTAGAGAATTTTCAGCAACAGCTATTATGTCAGTCTCAGTGGCACCCAAACCATTGACTTAAATCTTTTTTCCTTGATATTCAAGTGTCATCAACTTACCTATGGTGAAGGACTAGTTGTAGACACTACCTCTTTTGTTTTTTAAAAAGGAACAACAACTTTTAGCCCTGGCTGATTTTGACTTCTAAGGACAGATAAGTGATGCTTTCAGTTGTAACCTATGGTTAGGTGCTAGCTGTGCTGGTCTAACTATAGGTGGAGATGGGCCAGTTTTCCCTTGGGATGGGTGTGTGGTGATACCCCCTCCCAAGCATCTCTATCCTAACACTTTGGTCTGTTGATTTGCCACCCTTTATTTTATCAATATCTGGCTGATCACAGCTATGTCTCATGGCAAAGGGGGATTATGGGGAGTTTTTTTATTTGAAAAATAAGAAATGGTGAGTTTTCTTATTTCACGAAGCCCAGTGTGGGATCTAATGCATAATGGACCCAAAGTATTATCTTGGTTTACACCAGTGTCCAGCATGAAGTTTCAAAGTAGGAATTAGGACCTTGAAAATATGGCCATTTCATTATAAATGAAAGGGACTATCTGTTTTTATATCTGATTCTATACAACTATGAAAAAGGGGAGAAAGGAATGCTACAAACTCCTGTCAATGCTATTTGAGCACTCCATTTCTTCTGCAACCTAGGTCCCTGAACAGACTCATCTGAGGAGCTCTTAAAGACACACATGCCCAGGCTGCACCCCCAAACCTTCTGTCTCAGGGTAGGGCCTTACAAATTTAACATGCAAAATATCCGCAGTAATTCTGATAGGTACTGCTGGTACCAATCTGGATCCTCGTCCTGGCCTTTTGAGTTTGGGTCTCAATATCCTCATCTGTAAAGTAGGGATGGAGATGGTAGCCATGGGAGAACATATTTAATCATCTGACCTTAAGTGAATAGACTACTGTGTTGAAAGATCTTTATCACACTGCTTCAAAAGTATATACATACAAGATAGGCAGATGGAGGTCTTTACCTTAGCAGTCTGGAAAAGAGCTCTTTGCCTAGCGGAATGGCAATTTTATAAGCACCATAAGGGAACACTGTTATTGCTGGTAAGCTTTTGGGGGTAAGGATGTGAATGGGAATGATAAACAGATATTTTTGTTTCTTGTGTACATACTGCAAGAATCCTTTCACGGTACTCTCAAAAAAAAAAATCACTGATTAAAGAAATTGAAAAAAAGAAATTGAAGATGACAAAGAAATGGGAAGACCTTCTATACTCATGGATTGGAAGAACAAATACTGTTAAAATATCCATACTACGTAAAGCAAACTACAAAGTTAACACAATCCCTATCAAAATACCAACAGCATTTTTCACAGAGCTAGAACAAACAATGCTAAGATTTATATGGAACCACAGAAGACCCCAAACAGTCAAAGCAGCCTTGAAAAAGAAAAGCAAAGCCAGAGGCATCACAATTCCAGACTTCAAGTTGTGTTACAAAGCTGTAG
Organism: Felis catus; assembly: GCF_018350175.1. NCBI lineage: Eukaryota > Metazoa > Chordata > Mammalia > Carnivora > Felidae > Felis > Felis catus. Next base: position 17,771,514 of record NC_058372.1, read on the forward strand.
TGATCAAAACAATATGGTACCAGCACAAAAAAAGACACATAGATCAATGAAACAGAATAGAAAACTCAGAAATGAGCCCACAACATGGTCAATTATGTTAATTATATGGTCAATTGATTACGTTAATTGAATGGTTAATTAATCTTCAACGAAGCAGGAAATATCCAATGGGAAAAAGACACTCTTCAACAATTGGTATTGGGGAAACTGGACTGCTTTCAAAATGAATTCAAGGCCTAATGTGAAACCTGAAACCATAATAATGCTAGAAAAGAGCCCAGGCAGTAAGATCTCTGACATCAGCCATCCCAACATTTTTTTAGGTCTTCTGATGGCAAGGGAAACAACAAAACTTTTGCACAGAGAAGAAAACAATCAACAAAATTAAAAGGCAACCTATGGAATGGGAGACGATATTTGCAAATGACCTATCTGATCAAGGGTTAGTATCCAAAATATATAAAGAACTGATACAGCTCAGCACCCACAAAACAAATAATGCAATTAATAACTGGGCAGAAGATGTGAACAGACATTTCTCCAAAGAAGACCTACAGATGGCCAATAGACACATGAAAAGATGGTCAACATCACTCATCAGGGAAATGCAAGTCAAAAGCACAATGACGTATCACCTCACACCCGTCAACATGGCTAAAATCAACACAAGAAACAAGTATTGGCAAGGATGTGGAGAAAGAGGAATTCTCTTGCACTGTTGGTGGGAATGCAAAGTGGTGCAGCCAGTATGGAAAACAGTATGGAGGTTCCTCAAAAAGTTAAAAATTGGATTATCATACGATCTAGTAATTCGACTGTGTGTTTACCCAAAGAATACAAAAACATTAATTCAACAAGATATATGCACCTTAGGTTTGTTGCAGCATTATGTACAATAGCAAATTATTGAAGTAGCCCAAATGTCCATTGATACATGAAGAGATGATATGGCCCCCACTCAAAAAGGGTAACTCCTGATTTCATGCCCCTCAACATTACTTACCAACCTAGAAGAAAGAAAATATAAGTGGATATGCCTACATGAACTCATCAATAATTACTATAAATCTTCTGGGGGAAGGACGGCAGGTACTACCACCTTTTTTTTTTTTTTAATTGTGGTATAAAACATGTACCATGTAAACCATGCTAGTTCATAGCACTAGTATGCTAGTTCATAGCATTAAATTTATTCACATTGTCATACAATAGATTTCCAGAACTTCCTCCTTCCCACAGTGCCTGAAAACCACCATTCTACTTCCTGTCTCTATCAATTTCATTTTTCTAGATACCCTATAAAGTGGAATCATACAATATTTGTCTTTTAGTGACTGGCCTATTCATTTAGCATACTGTCCTGAAGGTTCATCCATGTTGTGGCATGTGTCAGACTTCTTCTAAAAGCTGAATAGTACTCCATCATATATATACATACACACACACTTTTTTTTATTCATCTGTAGATGGACATTTTGGTCGCTTCCACCTCTTGGCTATTGTGAATAATGCTGCAATGAACACCGGTATGCAAATAGCTCAAGTCCTGCTTTCATTTCTTCTGGATATGTACCTAGAAGTGAAATTGCTGGCTCATATGGTGATTCTATTTTTAAGGTTTTCAAAAACTGTAACTATTTTTACAATGAGAAAACCAGGCACGTAACCAAATCCTAAAATCACAGAGTGAAAGAGTCACCAACCCCATACCTCTGCATCCTGGCCCTGAACATAGTGTTCCTTCCACCACGCTATACCATTTCCCTTCCACCTCAAAGAATAGTCTGCTCTAGAATCAGAACTAAATGTGGGGTAGAATTCATCATCTTACCTATTATGCTGAAATTAATCACTGCTTCCTTCAAAATTCTTACTGAGTCCCACAGAGCACTCTTGGAAAAAAATAAGTTAAATTCATGAGCACATAATATACCTGCATATGAACGATTTCTAAGCACTTAGGTTTAAATAGGATTCAAATGCAGTTACCTTAGTATTGTCTATATAAAAAGTTACACTCTGACTTCCGAGGTTGAAATCAATCCAAAATTTCTCTAGTTTTTCATCATTTGGTTTTCTCATCTATAATACATAATTAAGGCATAAATTGTATAGATACCATGTTAAAGGGTCAGATGAAAATTATTCCACTAAAAACAACTTCTGCTCTTCATAGAAAAAACACTACCCTAATATTATAGTATGTCTTGATGGTCTTAATCTTTTCTGCAAAATGAGAGGTAGGTCTCAACTTTATACAACTAAGCTATTTCTTCAGGGGGCGGGGGACACAACCACTATCCTTAGCTTAACATTTAAAAGATGTTTAAATGTGTCTGAGGACTCTATCCACACAAGTTTCCCACCTCCCCACCTCCCCACCCCCCCCCTCGGTGAGAATCATGAGAAAATAGTCATATGTTGAAGCAGTAACAATCCATACTGCAGATGCATGGAAATTTCTAGAGAAGGAGGTATTATGATCAAATATAAGTGATTATTTGCTATCCAACTTAATATATCCATTAAAGTAGAGCTAAGACTTAAGTTCAAATTACCTTCATTTTAACTGATTACTACAAGAACATTTTTTTAAAAAAGCTTCTAACAGTATGACCTTTAGAGAAACAGTGTATGTGTCCTTCTCTGGCTTTCAGTTTCCACATAGGTACCTTTCTGAAGGCACGTTACCAATGCCTTTATTTCCTCTCAGCTGTTTTCTAGACCTATCAGGAAATATATAAAGAGTTTTTATTCCTTAACAATGGAAAAAACACTAGACTTATTACTCTACCACTTGCTTTTCCAAAAATGGCATTTCTTAGACATCTTTCCATCATAGGTGCTTACTTTTTAACAGCCATAGAGTTGAATGAAAGTTTTAAACTATGATGTATGTTACTGGAAGCCAGTTTAGGGCCCTGATTGAAACTGATGAAAATTTAGAAGTGAAAAAAAAAAGAAAAAATTGAAGAACCACCAAGCAGATGTTGGAACCTTCAGATAACCAGGAAGAAAAAGAATGAAGATAAAGGAATCAAAGAAGCTACTAAAATCAGGGAGAGAGATCCTAGGGAGGAGAAACTTGTGGTATAGTCATGCATTAAAGGCTTAGCTCCCAGAGGCCAAGAAAGGGGCTCTGAACCCAAAACAGAGAAATGGTTAATTAGGATATTTTGAAGACGAGATCCAGGAAACATCAACAGAGTCAAGGTTCAGAGATCTTATCTCTGAAGATTTTATCCCCAGTGGAGGTGCTATAGGTGGATATTGTTCCTTTAGGAAGCAAAGAAGGTGGTGAAAAGAGACCTTACCCTTAGACTATAAAGTACAAGGTAGAATGATCTAGAAAAAACAGAGTGCTCCCAATTTCTGTGGATAAAATGGGCAATATCAATTGGATGGAAAAAAGGGAATTGCCCTTTTCCCTACAATCTAGGCATGAACAATGGTACTCATTAACAGGGTAAAATAAAGCCAGATTCCTCTGATTGACTTCATGAACACAGCATCAACCCTAAAATTCCTGCATCTAGTAGTAACAGTAGGGTCCTTAAACGTATTAGCAATGCATCCCAGTTACGGTCGGATAGGATACAGGAGAAAGAAGACTTCAGAGTTGCGGCCTCTAGACGTAAACTTCCTTCTTTAAAAAGCCCTTCTGTGTGGGGAGAGCAGTTTGGCCGAACTATGGGTTACATTATATACCACTCCCAGGGCCCCCAGAGGTAAACTTACCTCATGCTCATCAGCAAAAGCAGCAATACACGGGAAGGAATAGACCCTGCAAAACACTTCACAATTAAAATGCAAAATAAAACGTGGCTGGAGCCTCAATACAACCCACAGATGTTCTGTAACAAGAATTTGTAACTAGGGTGGGCAATTAAGTCGCTTAGCACAAAGTACGGACAAGGGTCTCAAGCCTGCAAATGGATACTACTATGAGTAGGTTTCCAGTCTCCATCTGGCAGTCTATAAGTCAGGTTTATCGGTACTAGATCTCAGCCCAGTTGTGTGGCAAGATTCTCAATGGTAGGAGTGAATTCAGAAAATTCTCATCAAGGACTTTGTCTGTGAAATAAATTTATCTCCAGTGCCTCAAACCTTCAGGAAGTCACTTTTCATAAAATCTTCTGGACATGTTAAAAAATGTTCCAAGTTATAAGTAAATGTGCTCAAATGCTGATAGAGATAAACACATACAAATGAATCACTAGGGAGAAGGGATCTAATCTTCTGATGTTTCTATTCAATGCATAATCCATTAGTGATCAATAAGTCATGTATCCTATATTCTCTCCTGAAATAAAACAGATCCTAGATTTTTCTTTAGTATTAGACATTTTCAGAAAACAACTACTCAATAAAATAACACCCAGAGAAATATCTTACCTTCTTTCATCACCAAGTCTGTCGTTTAGGTGATTGAGAAATCGTCTACTATCCTTCAAAGGAAATAATGCAAACTTTAATTAAAAAAAAAAAAACCAGAGGTCTTAAATACTATTTTTGCCAGCATGAAGAAGCTAGTGTTTGCTTTGAAACTCCCAGGACCCAGTAACATCAAGGTTTCACCAAGATTCATTATTACAGTTTAATTAAAACAATGCTTCGTGGGGCGCCTGGGTGGCACAGTCGGTTAAGCGTCCGACTTCAGCCAGGTCACGATCTCGCGGTCCGTGAGTTCGAGCCCCGCGTCAGGCTCTGGGCTGATGGCTCAGAGCCTGGAGCCTGTTTCCGATTCTGTGTCTCCCTCTCTCTCTGCCCCTCACCCGTTCATGCTCTGTCTCTCTCTGCCCCAAAAATAAATAAACGTTGAAAAAAAAAATTTTTAAAAAAAAAGAAAAAAGAAAAACAATGCTTCGTGTTATAAAGAGGCAGCTTCAGACCCAAATTCTGGAAGGAACCCCCAGCCAGCAGATTTTCAGCAGAGGAATGCTTTAAGTCTCCAAAAGTTATAGGCACGATTACATTTCATTGGGTTAAGAGAAAGAGAAATACATTTAACTAGTGACCTAGATTCGTTTCGCTAACGCACCGGGCGTCCATCTTGCTAACATCTGCCCAGCTCAAGCCAACCACAAATCCATAAACTTGTCAACTTGGAGTTTATCTGGGTGTGTTACCCGCTGCCATTTTTCCTTATGAGGAGTTCTCTAGCCTATTCCTTCCTAGTTTCTCTTTCCTGATACAAGTTCAGAGAATAAGGATTATTTTTTAAAGTTCTCCCGACCCGAAGCTAGTAGAAAGGTAAACTTGTTGCCTCCAAAATACTAAAGCTGAACAGACACTGACCCAGGCTTTTGTCCCTTTTCTTAGCAAGGACTGGCTGTTGTAGTACATCCTCACACTTTACACATTTATTCAGCACTAAGTAGACAGCAGTAATGTAAGTCTGGACCTCAAAGTAGCTCAATTAAGAAGTGCATGGCTCTGTGGGGAAGAGGTTTTGAGAAACCCTACCTTTGACCGATTTTCACAAAAATTCCCTGCAGAGGAGAGAATGACACAGAGGAAAAAGGAAACTAGCATCTGAATGCCCACCACATCCCCGGCACTTTTGGTTTCTCTCATTCAGTGCTCACAATTTTAAGGTGGCTTTTATTCCCATTTCACAGATAACAACCCTAAGCCTTCATAAGTCAACTACCTGACATGATGTGTGCATTTTTGTAAGCCAGGGAGGTAGTACTCAGACCCGAGGCTCATGGGCTTTCCATCTAGATCAAATGGAAAACTGGCTAGACAACTACTGTGTATCTGGCAACAGGCTCAAAGTTAAATGTATTTTCAATAAGATATTTAAGAGTTCAGATTTAATAAAATTCTAGTTACATAGCAGTGTGGACTAGAAAGGCTTGGTTCAATGCTTTCATGGTTGTTAAGAATTTTACTTTTTCCCCAAGGGCCTACCCCTCATTTTAAGAGTGTTTTGAGGGGCGCCTGGGTGGCACAGTCGGTTAAGCGTCCGACTTCAGCCAGGTCACGATCTCGCGGTCTGTGAGTTCGAGCCCCGCGTCAGGCACTGGGCTGATGGCTCAGAGCCTGGAGCTTGTTTCTGATTCTGTGTCTCCCTCTCTCTCTGCCCCTCCCTCGTTCATGCTCTGTCTCTCTCTGTCCCAAAAATAAATAAACGTTGAAAAAAAAAATTATAAAAAAAAAAAAAGTGTTTTGAAAGAAGAGGGACAATATTTTAGCTATTTTAAGATGTGGGTGAATATGCAGCCAAGCTAGGAGCTATTTTTGAGCTACTCAAGGATATAACCACGGTGAGCCAGACTGCGTGGAAAGCACTGAAAATTCTTATTCCTCGAAACTGTAGAGCACCCCATGCCAATTTCAGCCTTCCCTCATCTTCCCAGCTGCTCCATGCAAGACTGAAATGCACATTTCTTTCTTCTACAGCTCTGACCACCATCTGAGGGTCGCTAAAATGGCTCCCTACTCCATGTTTTCTCTAACTGGATCCATCCCATTCGCATTGTTCTGTGTCCAGTACAAGTCACCTATAAAGCAGCCTTCTCTGTATGTCCAGATTTGGCCCACAAATCTGGTGTTCACGTGGTCCTCAAATCATTTCACAGAGATGGAGAACAGGAAGCTTAAGAATGGCAAGTTAATCACATTTGAAGAAAAACTCCTCCCCTGAGCCCAATGCTCAGGAAAACAGTGTGAGGATGCATTGATTAAATGGAATTCTGATGACCAAGAATCGCACCGTCTCAAATTCTCGATCCTTAATTTCTTTGAAAGCTTCAGCAATGATGTCATCTTCAAACCACTGATGGACAAGGTCCCCCCTGGATTTTTTCAAGGTCAGTCTACACAATGCTTCAGAAAGAGCAACCTGCTGGTCATAATCTAGAGATGAAAAGCATGATAGACCTAGATCATTCCGGGATGGGCACAAAGCAAAAAACAAAAACAAAAACAAAAACAAAAAAACAAAAAAAGGTTCTCCAAATTAGCACTGTTGTAAGAAATTCCATCTTGGAAGACTAACATTATATGCTATAAGCATTATAATGTAACCTGGATCATTATTTAAATTCAATATTTAAACATCAGGAGGAAATCTAAATAAGCTACCATATAACAATTAAAAAAATCTTTGCATTTTATATTTTAGAAGTATTAAAATATTAAGAAGCAGCTCCTCAAACAGCCTTAAAAAATGTTACTACAAAAATAAAAGCCCAAGATAAATTGTGGTATTTCACAACTGATAAAAATATATATGTTTCCATTTCGAATAATTTTAAAAGTCACATCGCAGCTGGATGTACACAACACGAAGACATTTACAGAATGCTTTTAAAATTTGTAAAATAATATATGTTGCTTATGAATCCATAAAATAAAGGTATAAAAACCTACTTTTGAATGAAAACCAAATCTAAGTCAAGGATTGTCTCTACCAATGGAGAGAATGGGATCAGGGACAGGTACACAGGGGGCTCTACATGGAACTCTGATTCTACATAAAAAAGATTAAGTAAATGTAGCAAAATAAAAATCTGACTTTGGTTGGTTGGTTGGTTGAATGAGTATTCGTGAATTATTCTTTATGGCTTTTAGCATGTTAAAACCTTTCACAATAAATTACAAATAAAATGCTAATTCTTATTTTCAGCTTGACCGAAATTTATTATCCACAGTTCCAAGATGCTCATAAAGCCCCAAGTGGCCAATATGTAACACTCTAACATTTAAAATTCTGAACACTTCTTACCACCCACAGTCAAGATTGTCCTTGCAAGGTCTTTCCTGAAACATTTAAATAAATTAACATTTTACTGAAGTGAATGAACATACATAAAACTTTACTATTTTGACATTAACATTTAAAATCAAGATGTAGATTTTTGAAATTATTTCAAATTCAGCATCAAAATTTCTGAAATGTCAAAAATACATTTTTATGGAAACACAGTTTATATATTGACTTAGATGCACTTTTTAAAAGAAGCGAGAGTTGTTATAGATTCTGAGCTTCTATTCCTCCTTCTATAAAATGAATTCAATTGGATGATGTCTGAAGATTTACCAAATGCTAAGAGTCTGCAATTTTATAATCACCCCATCAACGTGTGAGGATATATTTCTTATATAATCTGTTTAAAAAATACAGTTGACACCTGGAAAAAAATGGTACTGCAAGTACTAAATCTTTCTAATGAGCTTTTTTTTTTATATAAACATTTATTTGTTTTTGAGACAGAGAGAGACAGAGCATGAACGGGGGGAGGGTCAGAGAGAGGGAGACACAGAATCTGAAACAGGCTCCAGGCTCTGAGCCATCAGCACAGAGCCTGATGCGGGGCTTGAACTCACAAACCGCAAGATCATGACCTGAGCTGAAGTCAGACACTCAACCGACTGAGCCACCCAGGCGCCCCATCTAATGAGCTTTTGAACTACTTTTAAAAACGGACAAATGGAGAGGGGCACCTGGGTGGCTCAGTCGGTTAAGTGTCAGACTCTTGATTTCAGCTCAGGTGGTAATCTCACAGCTTGGGAGTTTGAGCCCCACCTCGGGCTCAGAGCTGACAGCCTGAAGCTTGGTTGTGATTCCCTGCCTCTCTCTCCTCGCTGTCTCTCAAAAATAGAGAAGCATTAAAAAACTGACAAATGTAGGGGCGCCTGGGTGGCGCAGTCGGTTAAGCGTCCGACTTCAGCCAGGTCACGATCTCGCGGTCCATGAGTTCGAGCCCCGCATCAGGCTCTGGGCTGATGGCTCGGAGCCTGGAGCCTGTTTCCGACTCTGTGTCTCTCTCTCTCTGCCCCTCCCCCGTTCATGCTCTGTCTCTTTCTGTCCCAAAAATAAAAAACGTTGAAAAAAAATTTAAAAAAAAAATAAAAATAAAATAAAAATAAAAAACTGACAAATGTATCCCCTTTATTAGATGTAATGGGGTTAACTGGTTGAATTATAATAGACCCCCATATTATATCTTCCTTTAACAATTTCAGTTAATTAAATATCAACAAATATGATGTGGATCTTTCTTATCTGAAATAACACCCGTTTTAAATAGACTGGCCAAGAAATATTTTAGTTCAGTTTCTCATAAACAGATCGATTAAAAAGAAAATTAAAAAGAGGCCTTAAGATAGGACCACTGCTTTGTGTTTGCAGCCTTTATATTTGACCTGAAGTCCAGAGCATTCCAGACTTTCTAGCACATACAAACAATAAGGCGGGACCATAGGATTAGTTTGAAAACTTAGGAAAAAAGGATCAGGGCAGCTGTTCTCCAAATCTAAATATATCGCTGAGAATAGCGATTAAACTAATGTAGTTGAATTTTTTTTTTTTTTTTTTTTTTTTTTTTTAGGAAATAGTAGATACCCTGCAACCTGCATGCACTAGTTATCGGACAAACGTGATAGAGGTGGGCTCATGGTCACCGATAACCTCATTTGGGCCTACAATATGGCAAACTTGGTTGCCCTTCATCTCACCAGTCACGGCTGCATGTCACAGGAATGAGGGTGTGCCGCACGAGGTCAGTGATGCTGGTTAGTAGCGGTTAGCACGGTCACGGATACAGGTTCACATTTTAGAATAGGGTACTCGTTTTGCCCTTTCCGCAGCCACACAGTACAACCTTACCCCCAAATGTCAGTGTCCCAAGAACTACAGGATTGTAACAGAGTCAAAAAAATTAAGAATCCATTGATTTCATTGTTGAAAAACAATATAAACCCCATGCTTTACTGGCGTAGCTCAAAGTCGGTAGCCTTTGAGCATTTGCTCTTTACCAGATAATAGGCTCATCACTGCCAATGGTTTGCCGGATTCGACCTGTATAAAAACTGTCAGTCAAGGCTCCACTTTGCAGGTGAGCAAACAAAGGGGGCAAAACCAGGATTTGAAGCCCCACAGTCTGGCTCCAGAGTCTGCACCCTGAACACGTGAGTCACTAATTCACATTCCCAGTGGGGAAAAAATGGTCTATAGCCCAAGAAAGCACTTCAGCTCACAAACCTGATAAACATATTACTAAAAAAGAAAAGCCTAGCAAAGTCCAGTCCTCCTTCACTACTTAGCATAGTGCCTGATACAGGGTAGGTGCACAAAGCATTTACTGAAAAGAAGCAATAAAGTCGTCAAGTCTAAGGAGAACAAAGGTTGAGGTAGTACAATCCAGAGAGGTTTTGCCCTTCCGTCATTCCATCATCGAGTACAACCTCACTTACATAAGACGACACGGGCCTTCCAACAAGGGGAGTTGTTTTCTCTCTTTCCGAGGCACAGCATGCAAAATGGAGTTCAAAGTCTTCAGAGCCTGTTTGGAGTTGGAGAAAGTATTCACGGGGAAGACACGAACATGGAGAGCTGGGCACAACCTTCTCTAAGGTCTCTAGAGCAACGGTTAACAACCGATTTGTTACTCGCAACTCACCTCCTGTTGAATCAAATGACTTGCAGTCTTTTCTGTCACCAGAAATCCTAAGGTAAATATGAAGGAACTCAGCATCTGAATTTTTCCTGAAATCACAATTTTAAAAGAATCAAACTGACGCGAAGACAAATAAGGAGACTCCCACACAACAGGAAGAGGGAAAGACTGGAAAAGCCATGAGGGCAGTAAACACGTTAGGAATTAAAACAGCCTGGGCAATAAAACCTGGACAAAACGCACCGGCATTGCATAGACTCTCATTCAGCAAAACAGCAGCATCCACGAAGTGTGACTGTGTGGGATTATCCTATCTCAAGCAAAGCTACTTTTTTTGGTCCAGACTGAGGGACAAATATACAAAGGGCAGCTCCTACACACAGTTTTCTGTTGTTGCTTACGTTTGTGCATTTTTTTTTAAACGTTTATTTATTTTTGAGACAGAGAGAGAGCACGAACAGGGGAGGGACAGAGAGAGAGGGAGACACAGAATCTGAAACAGGCTCCAGGCTCTGAGCTGTCAGCACAGAGCCCGACGCGGGGCTCGAACTCACGGACCGCGAGATCGTGACCCGAGCCGAAGTCGGCCGCTTAACCGGCTGAGCCACCCAGGCACCCCACGTTTGTGCATTTTTTAAAAATAGATATTTGTAATGTCTTATTCAAACAGAAGGTTTTTAATAAAATGTTGGCCTCTATGAAATAGCACAATCATAGAAATTTCAACAGCTACTTATGTCAGTGCATGGTAAAATGAGTATGTGGTTATCCTTCATGCTTATTAAACTAGATTTGTGATTTCATTTATGCACATCAAGATATAAAATGATGGTGGTAGTTTACAAGCTTCTGATAAGTGCAAAAATTTATGGTAAGGTGATCGCATTACTTTGCTAGGTTCGAATGTGCAATTTTGATGTATGTATTATTGTAGGTAATATACTCAACCCCCATATAATTCATGAAACTATAGAAACCCAAACCAGAAAATAGAGAGTCCTCTTTCATCAAAAAAACAAACAAAAACAAACAAACAAACCCACAAAAAAACAAAAAACACACAAAAAAACAAAAACCAAAAAACAAACAAACAAAAACAAAAATCAGGGGCGTCTGGGTGGCTCAGTTGGTTGAGCAGTTGAGCACCCGACTTCGGCTCGGCTCAGGTGGTGATCTCACAGTTTGTGGGTTCGAGCTCCGCGTCGGGCTCTATGCTGACAGCGGAGAGCCTGAAACGGTCATAGATTCTGTCTCTGTCTCTCTCTCTGCCCTTCCCCAGCTCGCTCATGCACTTGCCCGCTCTCGCACGTGCTCTCTCTCTCAAAAATTAAAAAAAAAAAAAAAAAAAAAAAAGCAAGCCAGATGGATACTGCTAGATGATCTTTGGGAACCAGAAATTTCGCTAATGGCTGAGCCAACAACTTGCCTGCCAGCTTAAAACTTGAGATTTCAGATGGACAGCAGGGATCCTAAAGACCTTTATGTACCAGGTTAATTAGCAAATACCAGATGCCAATCTTTTCCTTTAAATAGTAAAGAGAAACTGACAAACGCAGCACTACAAAAAAGGAAGGAGGGGGCACTGCCATCAGGCAGCAGAAGAGGGACTTTCAAAAAAGTGCTGACTTCAGGAAACAAAAATTTAGGAAGCATCTTGTCACAAAAAACTTCAAAGCACAGGAAAGAGAGGCCCCACCCTCAAAGAGCCAGCATAATAAATAACCTGGCCTGAGACACGACAGTGTGAAAAGCACCTGGGGGGAGGGGACTATATGTTGAAGGGACTTACTTACTAATCTCAGAATGTGTGGTAGAGGGGCAGGTATCTTTAGGAAACTTCTCCAAGAATAAAAATGCCGGCGGGCACCATTTCTCTCCCCACTCCCAGCTTACACAGCTGGACACGTACGGGAGCCAGCAGCGACCCTCTCAATCTTGCTAGCACCCCATGCCCCACCCCCAAAGCTCCCTTACAGACCTGCTCCATCCAACCCGCCTGCCTCAGCAGCCATCCCTACAAAGTGGGTCCTGCCCCAACACCAGGCAGGCAGCCCCAGTGGGGACCAGCACCACTCCAAAGTGTGTACTGCCCTGGGGAGAAGAGGAGATAATCTCGCACACCAGTTCGCCCCCGTTTCCAGCAGCTAAACTGTCCAGCTGGTCACGCAGAAAGCAAGCCGTGACTGCAGCAAGGACGCTGATTGCAGATACCTAGTCTGACTACCAGCCCATCCACCAATAAAAGCCCTGTGAGCCACATGGGGAGAAAGCCCAGTCATCTGATAGACCCACACAGAGAGGCTAATTGCCGACAGCTAGCCTGACTGCTGATCCTGCCGATCTAGGAGCCCAGGGGCCTTGCACAGGCCCCTTATCACCGCATGGACCAAACCCTGCCCAGTGTGCCCACGGTAGGCAAAATGGGTCGTTGCCGCTGACCGGGCTACAAGCAAACACAGCTAGACACAACAGTAACTCAGCCCATCACTCGTAGGGTTGTCTAGGAGACACCCCTGGATTGTCTGGTTCTGATGACCGAGGGACACAGCCCTACAGGGAACCACTGAACCTCTTCCACACAAAGCAACTGCTTTCGTCAGGAGGAGATGTAGCGGTCTTCCCTAACACATAGAAACAGACGAAATGAGTCAGTATTCCAAACGAAAGAACAGGACAAAAATCACAACACAAGAGCTGGAAGAAACAGATAAGCACTAAAGAATTCTAAGCAATGGTCACAAAGATACTCACTGGACTTGCGAGAAGAGTGGATGAACTCAGGGAGAAGGTCAGCAAAAGACAGAAAATATAAAACAGTCAGAGATGAAGGATCCAGTGACTGGAAAAACAAAACAAGATTTAAAAAAACCACTCGAGGGAATCAGCAGCATATTAGAGGAGACAAGAGAACAGCTCACGGATCTGGAAAACAAGGTCATGGAAAAGAGCCAAGCTGAACAGCAAAAAGTAAAAAAAAAAAAAAATGAAAATAGGTAAGGGAACTCATCAAGCGTAATAGCAGTCACATTATTGGGATCCCAGAAGGAGAGAAGAAAGGGGCAGAAAACTTATTTGAAGAAATACATGGAAAGTTCCCTAAACTGGGGAAGAAAACCGACATCCAGATCCAGGAAGCACAGGGAACTCCTAACAAGATGAACTCAAGGAGGTCTACACCAAGACACATAATAACTAAAAATAGCAAAAATAAGAATTCGGAAAGCAGTAAAGGAAAACAACTACATACAAGGGAAACCGCATGAGGCTATCAGCTTATTTTTTTTTTTTTTTTTTAGCAGAAACTTTGCGGGCCAGCAGGGAAAGGGATGATACATTCAAAGTGATGATAGGAAAAAAAATTTATAACCAAGAATACTCTACCTCGCAATGTTATCATTCAGAATAGAAAAGGGGTTTCCTAGACCAACAAAAGCTAAATGTGTTCACCACCCCTAAACCAGCCTTACAAGAATTACAGGGAATTATTTGGGTGGAAAAGAAAGGCTAGAACTAAAAGCAAATTACAACAGGAAAAAAAGTCACAGGTAAAAACAGACCTTTTATTAAGGTAGTATATTCATCACTTATAAAGCCAGTATGGAAGTTCACACACAGAAGTAATAAAGTTTGTCATATCTCAAAAAACAGTCAAGGATATGCAAGATAAAAATATGACATCACGTACATAAAACAGGGGTGGGGGAGTAAAAATTTCGTGCTTTTAGAATGCATTCAAACTTAAGTGACTGTCAACTTAATAAAGACTGCCATACATACAAGATGACATAAACCTAATGGTAACCACAAATCAAAAACCTCTAACAGATACACTTGGGTTCCTTTCTCTTTTTTATGTATGGATAACTCTAGAGAAAGCCTTCAAACCACAAGGAAAGAAGCCAGAAGAAACAGAGCTACCAAAACAACCCGAAAACAACGAACAAAATGCCAACACATACCTCGCAAATTACGTTAAATGTAAATGGACTATTTCCATCATGGAGAAGATGGCAGAGTAACAGAACCCTAAGGCGACCTCATCCCACAGTACAACTTGATCATACTCAACAGCATAGATAATCCAGAAAACCACCCAAAGACTGGCACAACAAACACCATAAGTAAAAGGTATAGAAGAGGCCTTACTGAAGAGGGTGGGAAGGGCAAAGAGGCAGTGGGAAACAAAACAGATCACAGCCATCCACATTGGGGTGGGGGGGCCGGAAGTAGAGAGGAGAGAGAAACATACTGTTGCACTAGGGATCCCACACCAGGAAGACAAGTCCCCATAACAACTGGCTTGGGAGCAAAGGGGATAAATTTTGTGAGCCTTATGACCAGTGGGACTTAAAGCCTGGAGTTATAAAAACCAGTGGACTCTGTTCTGGGAGAGCCTAGAAGGCCCTAGAAAGCTGAGTCTCCATCCTTAAAGAGACAGTACAAAAAGTCCATGGAGTTATAGCATAGAAGTAGCAGTTTGAAAAACTCCTGAGAAATACAGGAAAGAGTAGTTTATTTATTTTGGAGCATGTCCTGGAATGGCAGGGGTTGATGAGGGTCTCTCCAGGCATAAAGGAGCTGGAAGGTACCATCTTCCTCCTCCACTCCCACCCCCCCCCCCCCCCACCGAATAAACACACAGCTACCTGAAGGAACCAGCACAGCACCAGCATTCACTACCTAACTTGCTTACACCACACCCTGCCCCCTGCCAGGCTTGCCTCAGTCCCAGTGCTGCAGGTCCCCTCCCACAAAAGATTGGCACAAACCTTGCCAACACCACGACTCCCAACCTAAATGTTTTGTGGGGCCTTGGTCCTGGTGGTGGTGGTGGGAAGCCCGGCAGAAGCTGGAGGCACACCTTGTTAAAATTGCACACCCTGCCCACTTTGCACACTTTGTGGATCTGCCCAGGCCACCCAAGTCCCAGCAGCAGCTGCTAGTTTCATTTCATAAATAATTTGGCACACACCTGGTTAAAACTGCAGGACCCATCCTGGCGGGGTACCAAACACCGCCCACAACAAAGAGAGCCTCTGCAGATAACTGTACCGAAGGAAAAAGTAGACAGGACACAACAGCAGGCCACACACAACACATACAGTGACAATCCCTGAAGCATCAGGTTCTGGTAAACAGGGGACACTGCACTGCAAGGCAATACAGGACCTTTTCTTCACAAGGCCATTACTTTCAAGATCAGAAGACATAGCGGACTTTCCTAACACAGAGAAACAGACACAGAATTGGACAAAATGAGGGGACCAAGGAATGTTCCAAATGAAAGAACAGGAAAAACCACAGCAAGAGACATAAGCAAAATGAAATAAATAATATGCCTGATAGAGAATTTAAAGTCGCCATCATAAAGATACTCCATGTACTTAAGAATGGAGGACATCAGGGAGGCCCTTAACAAAGAGATAGAGAACCAATCAGAGATGAACACAATAAATGAAATTGAAAATACACTAGATGGAATAAACAGCAGGCTAGAGAAAGGAGGGGAGTGAATTAGTGAGCTGGAGGACAGAGCAATGGAGAGTAGTCAAGAAGAACAGGTGAGAAAGTTATGCAAAATGAGAATAGACAGATTGAGGGAACTCAGCAACTTCATCAAACATTAACATACATATTATAGGAATCCCAGAAGGAGAAGAGAGGAAAGGGGGCAGAAAACCTATTTGAAGAAACAATAGCTGAAAATTTCCCCAATCTGGGGCAGGAAACAGATCCAGATCCAGGAGGCACAGAGAGCTCCCAAGAAAATTAACCTGAGGGGATTTACACCAAGACCTACAATAATCAAAATGGCAAAAAAAAAAAAAAAAAAAAAAAAAAAAAAAAAAAAAAAAAAAGTAATGATCAAGAGAATTTTAAAAGCAACAAGTGAAAAGTTACATATTTAAAAAAAAAAAACCCATAAGGCTATAAGCTGATCTTTCAGCAGAAATTTTGCAGGCCAGAAAAGAGTGGTAGGATATATTCAAAGTGCTGAAGGATAAAATTTGCAGCCAACAATACTCTACCCAGCAAGGCTAGCATTCAGAATAGAAAGAGAGATAGAGTTTGCCCAAACAAAAGTTAAAGGAGTTAATGACCACTAAATCTTCCCTACAAGAAATGATAAAGGGGACTCTGAATAGAAAGCAAAGACTAGGAGTAATAAAAGGAGGAAATAGAAAAACAGTAAAAATAAGCGTATCTGTAAAAATCAGTCAAGGGACTTACAAAATAAAAGGATGTAAAGTAGGACTCATATCTAAAACACGGGTTGCAGGAAGAGGAATAAAGAATGGGTTCAAAATTGAGCAACCATCAACTTAAAATAGACCACTATATGACGAAGATGTTATACACAAAACTAATGGAAACCACAAGTCAAAAACTAGAAATAGATAGATTCCTTTCTCTTTATTTTGGCCTAAGTGTATCACTAAAGAAAGCCAACTAATTGTGAGAACAGAAGAAAGGAACACAGGAAAACTACAAAAAACACCATAAAGTAAAAAAATGGCAATAAATACATACCTATCAATTACTTCGAATGTAAATGGACAACACACTCCAATGAAAAGGCACAGGGTGATAGAATGGAAAAAAGAAAAAAACAAAAACAAGACCCATCTATATGCGGTCTACAAGAGACTCATTTCAGACCTAAAGACACCTGCAGAGGGGATGGAGAAACATTTATCATGCAAATGGATGTGAAAAGAAAGCCAGGGTGCCGATACTTGTATAGGAAAAAGATAGACTTTAAAACAAAGACTATAACAAGAGACAAAGAAGGACACCTTATAATCTTATCTCCTTGTTGGATGGTCTCCTTTATAACAATTGTAAATATTTATATATTCAACATAGAAGCACCCAAATACATAAAACAATCCATAGAAAATATAAAAGAATCAATAGTAATGCAATAGTAGGGGACTTAATGCCCCACTTACATCAATAGACAGATCATCAAAACAGAAAATTAACAAGGAAAGAGTAGCTTTGAATGACACACTGGACTAGCTGGACTTAACGGATATATATATTCAGAATATTCTGTCCTAAAACGGAATACACATTCTTTTCAAGTACACATGGAACATACTCCAGAATAGATCACATATTAGGCCACAAAACAACAAATACAAAAGAGACTGAAATCATACCATGCATCTTTTCTGAACACAACACTATGAAACTAGAAATCAGCCACAAAAAATCTGGAAAGAGAATACATGGAAGTTAAATAACGTGCTACTCAACAATGAATGGGTCAATAAATTAAAGAAGAAATAAAAGACAAAGGAAAGTGAACACAATGGTCCAAAATCTTTGGGATGCAGCAAAAGCTCTTCTAAGAGGGAAGTTTCTTTTTTAAGAATTTTTTTTTCAACATTTATTTATTTTTGGGACAGAGAGGGACAGAGCATGAACGGGGGAGGGGCAGAGAGAGAGGGAGACACAGAATCGGAAACAGGCTCCAGGCTCTGAGCCATCAGCCCAGAGCCCGACGCAGGGCTCGAACTCACGGACCGCGAGATCGTGACCTGGCTGAAGTCGGACGCTTAACCGACTGCGCCACCCAGGTGCCCCGGAAGAACATTTTTTAAATGTCCATAGTATCCAAAGCTATCTAAACATTTAATGCAATCCCTATCAAAATATCTACATCATTTCTAAGTGATGTAGATATTTAGGAACAATCCTAAAATGTGTAGGTAACCAAAGACCCCAAATAGCTTGTGTAGGTAACCACAGAAGACCCCAAATAGCTAAAGCAATCTTGAAAAAGGAAAAGCTGGATGTATCACAATCCCAATTTTCAAGTTATACTACAAAGCTGTAGTAAACAAATCAGTATGGTACTGGCACAAAAATAGACCTAAGATCAACAGAATAGAAAACATAGAAACAAATCCATGATTACAAAGTTATTTAATCTTTGACGAAGGAGATAAGAATATGCAATGGGAAAAAGACAGTCTAGTAACAAATGGCATTGGGGAAACTGGACAGCCATATGCAAATGAAACTAGACCACTTTCACCATATACAAAAATAAACTCAATGGCCTCAAGACCTAAATGTGAGACCTGAAACCATTAAAACCCTAGAACAGAGCACAGGTGGTAAGATCTCTGATGTCAGCCATAACATTTTTTCTAAACAGATCTTCTGAGGCAAGGGAAATAAAAGCAAAAATAAACGGCTGGGACTTCCATCAGAATAAAAAGGTTCTGCACAGTGAAGGAAACAACCAATGAAACTATAAGATAACCTACTGAATGGGAGAAGACACTTGTAAATGACCTATCCCCAACAAGGGTTAGTGTCTAAAATATATGGAGAATTTGAACACCAAAGAAATAATTCAATTAAAAAAGTAGGAAGACATGAACAGACATTTCTCCTAAGACAACATACAGATGGCCAACCGACACATGAAAAGACGCTCAACATCACTCATCAGGGAAATGCAAATCAGCACCATAATACGCTATCACCTCACACCTGTCAGAATGGCTAAACTTAGCACAAAACAAGTGTTGGTAAGGATGTGGAGAAAAAGGAACTCTCTTGCCCTATTGGTGAATATGGACTGGTATAGCCACTGTGGAACACAGTATGGAGATTCCTCAAAAAATTAAAAATAGAACTACCCTATGATCCAGTAATCACACTACCTAGGTATTTACCCAAAGAATCCAAAAACCCACTAATTTGAAAGGATATATACACCCCTATGTTTACAGTAGCATTATTTACAATAACCACTTAATAGAAATAGCCTGTGTCCATCAATAGATAAATGGATAAAGACATGGCATATATACAGTGGAATATTACTCAGCCATAAGAAAGAAGTCTTACCATTTGCAACAACATGGATGGATCTACAGAGCATAATGCTAAGCAAAATAAGTCAGAGAAAGACAAATACCAGATGACCTCACTCATATGTGGAATTTAAGAAACAAACAAGGGAGGAAAAGACAAACCCAGATAATGAACTGGTAACTGTAGAGAACAAACAGATGGATACCAGAGAGGAAGTGGGTGGGGGAATGGGTGAAATAAGTGGAGTAGGGGCACACTTATGATGAATACTAAGTCATGTATAAAATTGTTGAATCACTATATTGTACTAATCTATTGAAACTAATATGTTAACTATACTGGAATTATTTTTTAAAAAAATTTTTTTAACGTTTATTTATTATTGAAAGACAGAGTCAGAGCATGGGCGGGGAGGGGCAGAAGGAGAGGGAGACACAGAATCCGAAGCAGGCTCCAGGCTCTGAGCTGTCAGCACAGAGCCCGACGTGGGGCTCCAATTCACAAACGCGAGATCATGACCTGAGCCAAAGTCGGATGCTCAACTGACTGAGCCACCCAGGCACCCCTGGAATTACTTTAATAAAAGGCAGAAAGAAACTGGAAATCAGAAAACATATTAGAAAAAATGAATTTGTAAATTTTCAGGCTCAAAAAAAAGTCAATATATAGAAATTTGTTCCTATACACTAATAATGAACTAGAAGAAAACACAAATTGAGAAAACAATCCTATTTATAATTTCCATTTTTTAAATACCTAGGAGTTAATTTAACTAAGGCGATAGACCTGTACTCTGAAAACTAAGACAGAAATGAAAAAAACTGAAGACACAAATAAGTAGAAAGATATAATTGAAAAAATATTGTTAAAATGTTCATACTACGCAAAGTGATCTAAAACTTCAATGCAATTCCTATAAAAATACCAGTGGTATTTTTCACAGAACTAGAAAAAAATAGTCTTAAAATTTGTATGGGACCAAAGAAAGACCCCAAACAGCCAAAGCAATCTTGAGAAAGAAGAACAAAGATGGAGGCATCATGCTTCCAGGTTTCAAACTATATCACAAAGCTACAGTAATCAAAGCTGTGTGGTACAAGCCCAAGAAATAGATACATAGAGCAATGGAACAGAAGAGAGAACGCAGGATAAACCCATGCTTATCTAGTCAATCTACACCCAAGGAGGCAAGAATATCCAATGTGGATGTTCCTGGGGATGTGGAGAGAAGGGAACCCTTGTGTACGATTGGTGAAAATCTAAATTGGTGAAACCACTGTGGAAAACAGTATGAAGATTCCTCAAAAAAAAAAAAAAAAAAAACCTAAAAATAGGAATACCGTAAGGTCCAGTAATTTCACTACTAGGTCTTTACTCAAAAAAAAAAAAAAAAAAAAAAAATTAGAACACTAATTTGAAAAGATACACGCACCTCTATGTTTATAGCAGGATTATTTATAAGAGCCAAGATCAGGAAGCAACTCAAGTGTCCAACAGTAGATGAATGGATAAAAAGGGTATGATACACACTATGGAATATTATCTAAAAAGGAGATCTTGCCATTTACAACAACATGGATGGATATACAGCATATTATGTTAAGTGAAATAAGTCAGAGAAAGACAAGTACTGTAGGATTTCACTTCTATGTGGAATCTAAAAAACAAACAAACAAATGAAGAAACAAACAAGCAAAAAGACTCTTAAGTACAAAGAATAAACGGGTGGTCGCCAGAAGGGAGGGGAGTTGGGAAGGTGAAGTGGGGAGGCAGACAAAATAAAGGGGATTGAGAGTTACAAACTCCCAGTTACAAGTGACAGAGAGTCACAAGCACAGCTTTGTAAAAGTGCTGACAACGCTAATTCCATCTCTGGCCTCCATCTTGTCCACATCTACACCACGACCTCGCTCAAGGCTACGTGTTGCATGCCCTGAGGAGATTAACGTGCCCCGTGACCGGAACGCAGGAAGTCTTTCTCTGACCTTCCCTGAAGTGGCGCACAGAAGACCCCACTTCAGATAACCACCCTGTGACCACACCACCATGCCCCTCACCCTATAGAAGCTGGGGATTAAAGTCTGGACTTGGCGGCTAATAGCCACATAGCTCAGGGATCGTTTGTCTGCCCAGTCCCCCCTGGTAAGTTACTCTGAATAAAACTATGTAAACAGGATGGAGTGGTTTGCTTTGTTTTTTGGTCTTAGAGTACCTTCTCGGTCTGGAGGAGATCCTCAATAACATTACAATAATGGTGTAGGACGCCAGAGAGACTATACTCATCACAGAGAGCATCAAATAAGGTACGTGACTGTCAAATCACTATGTTGTACACCTGAAATTATGTCAGCTGTATTTCTATTAAAAATAGGTATTTAAAATATTTAAAACTAAATAAAAGGCAGACAGAGACATACTTTACAACAAAATCTCTGCATTGCAATATGGCTACCATTAGATGGTCAATACATCCATGTACTTAAACCTATTGTACTTTTATAGGTCATTTAGGCAAATATTTACTTACTGTATGCCAGAATATTTTACTAATGAAAGATAGTCAATCAGTGGCAAATAATATACTTACCTTTACTACTACTTCTGGAAATAACCTAGTAAAAAAAGAAAAGGCTTATATTATGTTTCAGAAGCATTATTAACTGTAACTTTAATCCATTAATGCTGATATTTCTCTAACAGGCGGGACTTGACTTTAAATACAGTAGAAAAAAGTTTAGGGGTGCCTGGATGGCTCAGTGGGTTAAGTGTCTGACTCTTGATTTCGGCTCAGGTTATGATCTCATGGTTCACGAGCCCAAGCCCCACATCAGGGTCTCCGCTGTCAGTGCAGAGCCTGCTTCAGATCCTCTGTCACCTCCCTCTCCCTCTGCCCTTCCTCCACTTGTGTGCTCGCACTCTCTCAAAATAAATAAACTTAAAAGTTTAGAGAAATCCGGGGTGCCTGGGTGGCTCAGTCAGTTAAATGTCTAACGATGGTTCAGGTCATGATCTCATGGTTCCTGAGTTTGAGCTCCACATCAGGCTCTGGGCCATGGAGCCTGCTTCAGATTCTGTGTCTCTCTCTCTTTCTGCCCCTCCCCTGTTCTCTCTCTCTTAGAAAATGAATAAAACATTAAAAAAAATTTTTTAAAGTTTAGAGAAATCCTATTTGACCTTCAGGCACTATTAAAATCAGCATATCATCTTTAAACAGGTAAATAATGTGTATATGAAAATAAATCATTTTTCTTCCATAGCATTGGTTACATAGTTTCTATTTCATATAATATTTTTTTAATGTTTATTTATTTTTGAGACAGAGAGAGACAGAGCATGAACGGGGGAGGGTCAAAGAGAGGGAGACACAGAATCCGAAGCAGGCTCCAGGCTCTGAGCAGTCAGCACAGAGCCCGACACGGGGCTCAAACTCATGGAGTGTGAGATTGTGACCTGAGCTGAAGTCGGATGCTTAACCAACTGAGCCACCCAGGTGCCCCAATTTCATGTAATATTTTAAATACAAAATAGGAGTCTTAGTAAAACCCACATCTAAGAAAACACAAGTTTTATAAATAACTTGAAGATTCCTGCAAATTACCAATGGTATCTGTTCAGTGACAAATCCACCCAAATCCTTACCAAGGCTGTGTCAAAGAAGTCTTCTATCACATTAATCAGGGATGGGTCAGACACTGGATCTGCCATGGTCAGAAATTCTATTGTTCTTTCAAACCAGGAAACCATGTACACAAGAGAAGAAACACAGTTTCAACCTTCTAAGACTCAAACTTCTAGGCCTTATTCAATACTGTCTCATAATTCCAGTAAAAACTAGAGCAAAATAGTTTAAGGCTTTTCTAGGACATTTTGATTCGACCTGGCTCTAAGACCTCCGTCTAGAACTCTCCAGAATGAAGACCTATTGTTACAGCGTGGCACTAAGAAGCTCTCAGATACCAGCAAGAGTTGGAGATTTGGCCAAGAGGGATGCCAGGAAGCCATAGATGGGGGGCTAGTGATTAAAGATTAAGAGATAAATGAGCCTCCCCACACAGGAGCAATTCTTGTCTTGAAAGCTGTAGAAAATGTACTATCAAAGGAGACACAGAATTCGGAACGTGCTAGAGAAGTACGTTAATACAGTAACTATGCCTCAAGCCTTTCTTTTGTCAAAAGCGTCCAGCCAATTGGAGATTTGTTTTTCTACAGGAACGTATATGCAAGTTCATATTAAGCTGCTAGGATTGGTAGGATTTAAGATAAACTCCTACAACATTGATTCAAAGAAGTGAAGGCCATCTTTGGACCACTTTTTTTTTTTTTTTTTGCTTAGAAAAAAGAACAACAACAACAAAATCCTGTGGGCATAGTTTGAAATCCTCAACTGAACGTGGAGTAGGAGGAGTTTGTGATGAAAAACGCTTACAGGAGTGAGGCCTTGGAAACTTCGTCCACTTGGCAGCCAAGAACCCAAAGCACCCCCAGCTGGGGACCATGGACATAGCAATCAGGTCCCAACCTTGACCGCACATTAGGAAAACCTGGGAGGCTTTGAAACACCCTGATGCCTGGGACCCCTCACAGACCCAGGAAATCAGAATTGCTGGTGGTGGGACACAGACAGTGCTCGTTAAAGCTTTCCAGGTGATTCTAACGTACAGCCAGGTTGGAGGGCCCCTGCTGTGCCCCCAGCGACGCTCCTTTTATCTCACATCAAGCAAAGATTTGCATTAAACTGAATCATCCACCTGCTGGGGCACATTTGTCTCTGATAGCCTGAAAAGTGTCCCCTCTACACAATGAAATTCACCGCTAATGCCACATTTCCCCCTTCCTATATTCATAGGCAGAATTTTATGCTTTTAAGTGCATTTTTGTCACCACTCCACTTACCAACCCAAATCGTATCCCCCGCCCAAGCCCACAAAATACATTGAGTATAGGTAAAGAGATGTGAGGGAAACGCCATAGTATTTGATTGAGACTTGCTACCAGAAGTCACTCTCTGGACCCATTATGTGCCATGATCATACATGGTCTAACAGATTCACCAGTTGCCCCCACAGCTGTGTGATTACCAGAAACACGAGACAAAATGGTTATTTACAGAGGTAATAGCTAGTATTCATTATGCACACGGTATAGAACAAGTTGCTTAATCCTCCTGGATCCTAGGGTACAGGACTAAACAGGTTCCTTTCCATGGGAAATTCTTATTCTAGAGAAATAACTTCCCAGTATATTTTGTGCTGACCTGCAAACATAATTGGCTTTAGAAGTCCAGAATCTAGTATCCCAGCCCCTTTGATCATACCAATGTATTTTCCTTGACCAACACCTACATGAAACAAAACATGCTTTAGAATGTGTCTAAGTTACGACTCAGAAATTTCCATCACCAATTAGAAATTTCCATATTCCACTGGAATTCGGATTTCAAAAACTCCAGTGGAGACTTATTTGATTGGACTCTTTAAATCTTGGAAGGGTATTTTAAAATCTAAATAGGAAATTCAGGTTGGGGTAGATCTTAACTCATCCCCCTGCCTCCGCCCCCCCCCCCAAAAAAAAACCCATCGGCCCGTGGTTCCAAGTTACCCGTGGGACATCCTGCTCCATTTCCTTTCAAGTTTTACCTAGTTTTCCTCATTTCCTGTTATCTGCACTGGTAAGTGTAGGAGGGAATTAGGTAGCACTACATGCAAAATGAAATATATACAATTTGCCTAAGCATAATCCTTAGATCTATCCCCCCCCCCCCCCCCCCCGTAAGCGCTTTTAAAGTCCCTGAGAGGAGTTAAGAAAAGCCTGGTCTGGTCTTTACTTGGTCTCCACCAAGAGATCTTTATTCCTTCCCACAGAGAGAATTTACAGTAAAGAAAAAAAAAAACAAAAAACAAAAAACAGAGCAATCTCCCTGAGCCAATCTGGCTTTAATAAACTTCAGGTACTAGAGTCCAGGGGGTGGGAGAAAAAAAAAAAATCAAAGATTTTAGAGCCAGCCAGATCACCCTCTTGCCCCTCTACCTTCCCTTACCTCCTCACCAACAAATCGAACATCTAACAGCTGCAGAATCTCATCTCATAAAAGAAGGGAGAGGCACCAAGAGATTTCCTAGTCTGTGTTGCTTCCAGCAACATAATAATATAAAGGCACTCATAATAGTACCCGCTGGTTAACCCCTAAGAACCAGGATAAAATTTCACACCTGCAGGACTTAGAACGAACAAAAAAATGTGTTTGCTCTTTGTGTTTTCAGACTCAACTGAGATCTCTGAAGTTGGAAAAGTGGGCTATGGCGAGCGGAAGTATTTGATCCTTTATCCGGGTCCAATGTGGTTACTAATTCTACTAAAATAGTTATAGAGCCTTTGGGGGGGGGGGGGTTGGGGGGGATGGAGAATAGCTTACTCCCTGCTCATCCTGTATTTCCAAGTTCAGTTCACCAATTTAAACATGTTATTACAGCAACTGGCTTGTCAAGGGGAGTAGAGAGTATGACCGACTCATTCCTGCACACTCCCCAAGTGCCCTGCCCAGCACATACATCAGGAAACCTATGCAGAATTTTTGATGGATACAGGCAGTACGCACATCATTATCAATTTCGGCTCAAATTTGATTTCAAAGGAACAGAAAACACCAAACTAGATAACGGATTTCACACCCATTTAAATTACCCAAAGCCACACAAGATCAAAACAGGACACTTATCTTTGGGATCAGTCCCTGCTGAATTAGCAAAGGCTCATCTTCTTTGACACCATCAATGCAGAATCGCTGAATACATTTCAGCAACAGCGAAACATACTGAAATTCCTTTTTATCCAGTTCCTGGGTATTAGACCACACAAAGATAAAGCCTTACAATGCAAGTTAAGGGAATAGATCCTAAGCGGTCTCATCACAAGGAGATTTTTAAATTTTACTTAAGTTATCTCGCCACCCAACGTGGGGCTAGAACTCACAACCCCTTTTCTGACTGAGCCAGCCAGGTGCCCCTCATCACAAGGAAATTTTATCTATTTTGTATCTACAGGAGATGACAGATGTTACATGCATTATAAAATGATTACCACAACAAGCCCAGTCATTGTACCATACAGCTTAGACTTACATAATGTGCGTCAATTATAGCTCAATGGGGGGGGGGGGGGGAGGGGGGGGAAAGCCTTACAAATAACTACACATTGTTGTTCCACCCACAAAACAACTTACTTGCCTTAGTTATTGACCTATGAAGATGGTAGAATACAAGATGATTGTATTTTTGAGGACTGTGGCTTGCTCCCTCTTGAAAATAGTCTTTTATTTTCTGAAATCCTTTATCATGGAAGGCATCAATAATAAGCGATTGAAGCTGGAAAGTTGATAGTTTGCAAATTATTCCCTCCCCCAAGAACATTTCATAGCAACATTTCTAGCATTATCAATAGTAATTCAGTGTGAAATTTAGAGGGCAAATATAGATCGTTATTTCTTGAACAGTAAATCATTGAGCCAATGGTTGAGTTTGCCGGTTTAAGATAGCAGTTTGCAAAATGTGGTTCCCGGACCACCAGCAGCATGGGCTTCACCTGGGGACTTACTAGTAATCAGAAACTCTAGGGTAGAAGCCTTCATGCATGCTAACTCTGAGAGCCACTGACTTAAGGAGAATTATACTTAAGTACAGGTATCTGCAGAAGAGACTTTATCCTGAGTCATGTTAGAAATTCTAAAACACTAAAAAATTCAAACCTATTAAAAGCAACATAAATGATCAGAATACAAGAAAATGAACTCAACAATTATAGATGGAAGTCGACTAAGGATGCAAATTGTCATAATGAATGCAATTCTTCTTCTGCCTGAACATTAGGAAGATATACTTCTAAATACAAATATTTGAAGAGACACTTCCTTAAATGTCTGTACTATAAAGATATGATTTTTTTCATTTAGTTCAGTCCAATCCTACATGCTAAATTACCAATATACAAGATCATTTTAATTTTTTTAAATGTCCACTTATTTTTGAGAGAGAGACAGAGTGTAAGCAGGGGAGGAGCAGAGAGAGAGAGGGAGACACAGAATCTGAAGCAGGCTCCAGACTCTGAGCCATCAGCACAGAGCCCAACGCAGGGCTCGAACCCACAAACTGTGAGATTGTGACCTGAGCCAAAGCCAGACGCTCAACCGACTGAGCCACCCAGGCGCCCCTACAATATTATTTTAATAAGGAAGCAGTTTAGTGCATATGGCCCAAATTCCACTTATTCTCACTACTGACAAATGGAAAGCTAGCATTTGAAATTAAACGTGCCAACAGCACATTTACAAGTGAACATTTTTGTGCCAGCTGTGTTGAGTGTTCTGCAGATGTTCCCATTTAATCCTTACCACCACCCGGAGAGAACAGATTCCTTATCTGGGGGTAGCAGCAAGGCTGGGAGAGCTTAAGAACTTGCACGAGATCACTCAGCTGAGATTTACAGTCAGATTCTCAGACTCAGAAACTTAGACTTCTGCCTGCTTAAAACTCCACCTGGCTTCTCTGTGCTCAGTATAAATCCAAACCCTTTGCCTTGGTCTCTAGGGCTCTGCATGATTTGGTCGGTCAACTTTTCTCTTTTTTTTAATCTGTCAACTTCTGCCTGACTTCCCTATTAAGAAGTCCTAAAAAATAAAATTGTGCCTTGCCTCAGGGCCTTTGCACAAGAAGCCTGGACCGCTCCCCCCACCACTTTCTACCTGGCTGGCTCCTTATCCTCTAATCTCATCTTTGCAGATCACCATTTTTATTCCTATCTTTTGGGACTTTATCTCAAGTAAGGCAAGTGCCTCTCTCCACATGATACTCTCTTCCTTTTCTTCCTACTCCTTCCCTTTGGTCGGTAACCTGTTTCTTTGGCTTTCTGCCAGGCTGTAAGCTCCCTGCGGACAGGAATTGTTTGTTTTGTTCAATACCGTCTACCTAGACTAGTACCTGGCCCAAGATAGATTAGACTAAGTACTGGTAGGACAGTGGAAAGCATGGTGATAAACTGAATGTGGAAGGTGAGGGAAGGAGAAGGAGCAAGGTTTCTCTGCCTCTTGACCTTGAGCTTGGCTAGAGCAACTGGAGAAACCGATTGCGGGGACAGCCCGGCACACTGAACTAGAAAGAGCACACCTGCACACCCTCCCCCACCCGCGGAAAGAAGCTTGATCTTTACGTAGAAAGCATCCGGGGCAATTCTGCTCCCATCTTCTTCCTGAAGGGACTGCAAAGGATCGTCCTCTTCCTGTGTGCAATAAAAATATTGTTTAAAAAAATGTTTCAAAGAAATGCATTTTCAAGTTTCCATAAAATACTTTTATTTTTAAATGTTTTTATTTCTTTGGGGCGGGGGGGGGGCGGGAGAGACAGAACGTAAGTGGGGAAGAGGGAGAGGGAGACACAGAATCTGAAGCAGGCTCCAAGCTGTCAGCACAGAACCTGACCCAGGGGGCTTGAACTTGTGAACTAGGAGATAATGACCTGAGCCAAAGTCCCCTGCTGGCAGCTTAACTGAGTCACCCACCCACACACCCCTATAAGAGGCTCTTAAATACTGAGAATAGAGGGTTGTGGGAGGGGAGTGGGGGAATGGGGAAAATGGGTGATAGGCATTAGGGAGGGCACTTGTGAGGAGCACGGGGCATTGTATGTAAGTGATGAATCACTGGGTTCTACTCCTGAAACCAACACTACATTGTATGTTAACTTTAACTTAAAGGACTTTAAAAAATAAAAGAAACAAAGCTTCATGTTGTCATCCTGAACAAAAACTTTGTTCCCCATGCCATTGATGACGGGTCTAAAGTAAATTACTACTTAAAAATAATCTCTCCAACCTTCCTTAGTGCCGTCTATGACACATACAGACTATCACAAGAAACAAAACAAACATTGTTGGAATAAGCAGTCACACAAAATAAGCAAATTAGAGTGACAACGATGAAACAGAAGGCTTCGGATTAATGAACTATTTGTAGAATGGGAGTTCGTAAATAGAGGTTTGGAAAGTGGGTTTCAAGCCCAATCAGGAGTTTAAGCGTTAGGTTTCTGACTTGCACGAATTTTAAGTCTTCCTCTAGGACTTTTACCGCAACTCCAAGGATCAAACATCAACCACTACCACAAGAGAATTCACCAAACATAGAGGATTGTTACACTTCTCTTCAAGGGCAATCCGCGTCCACCACCTTGGTTTTCACCCCACGTTGTGCTACATTACGTAACAGCATCTCCTCTGCTCACCGCATCCCAACAATTAATTAAAAGTACAATACACAAAAAAACATCCTTTAATGTCTTCTCAAGAGGTTTTTTAATTATTTTAAATTTTTTTATGTTTTCTTTTGAGAGACAGAGTGCGAGGAGGGGAGGGGGAGAGAGAGAGAGAGACAGACAGACAGAGAGACAGAATCTGAAGAAGGCTCCAGGCTCTGAGCTGTCAGCACAGAGCCCGACCTGGGGCTCGAACTCACGAACCGTGAGAGAGATTATGATCTGCCAGAAGTCCAACGCTTAACGGACTGAGCCCCAAGCGCCCTTAAAGTGGTTTTGTTTTTTGTTTTTTTAAAGTATAGCTTGGGCGCGCAGTCCTACTTCTATATGGACTTGACCAAACTCCTTGAAGGTCAGCATACTTTGCAATATTATCGTCATTATTTACAGATATGAAAAACTGGGTAAATTCAAAGTCCCAAATCCAGACTTGTTTATTTTTTTCACCAGCAGTGTATTCGGTGAAACGCACGTTGAGAGGTAGGAACGCTGGAGGGACAAATCCACCCCCCAAGTCCGGGGCCGCGGGCGTCTTAGGGACCTTTATCTACAGTTCAGGTAGCCTGAAGTCCCAGCGCTTGGGACCATAAGTCTGGGGCCCACATGGGTGAAGGTCACTGCATGGTCTACGCAGCAAGAGGGGAAATGGGCTGGGAAAACATCCAGGGCAAATTGAGAAGAGCCATCTCATTGCCTTCCAAACATTAATCCTCTAGTCTCCCCTTCACTGGGCAAGGGACCAGAGGTTTCTATCCTGCCCGGCCGCCTCACTGAAAGCTCCCAATAAACTGCCCAGCAAACCCAAGGAGGTTGAAACGCTCAAGCCAGCCCGCACCCCCAGGCTATCTCCCCAGCGTCCAGCGCGTTTCCCGGCGGCGTCCGGGGTGTTAGCCGGTGCCGCGTCTCTGGGCGACCACGCCAGCCTCTGCAACCCCAGCCCAATGGAGCGTGCGCCCTTGCGCCCGCCTGGAACCGCGGAGAGGGCGCGGGGACCACAGGGGGCCCGGGCCCGCCCAGGGTCACTCACCGCCAGCATCCCGAGGCTCCCGGCCCGTGGCGCGCCTCGCCGCTGGGCCGCCTTCAGCCCCCTCCTGCGGTTCTTCAACCCGAAGCCAGGGCGGGCTGGGCAGCGCTGCGGTGAGGACCCGCGCAGCCCCGCCGCGTTTGGATTCCGATCCTCGCCGGGAACGCTAATCAAAGAACCCGCACCTGAAACTCACTAACATCGTTACTTGCGAGTAACTAGCAATCGTCGCTGGCCTGACGACCATTGGCGAAATTCTAAACTGCTGGATTTCCCCTTTGCGGAAAGGGTTTCCTCTCCACCTTCAGCGGCTGGTTGGGCTGTCTTTGGTCCATTGATATTGATATGGACTAAAGGTGGCCTTTCCCCACTGGAAGCTGATTTGCGCCTGCAAGGGTGACAATTTTCCCGGTATCACAAAAGAAGGTGTTGTGCCTTTTTGAACACGACGGTGTAGTCGGTCAAAAACCAAACGAAACAAAACCAAAAAAGGCAAACAAATGTTTTCATCCAGTCTGCTTGTTTTCTACTTGCTTTAAGGCGACAAGAGTGGGTACCAACGGCCAGGTTTCAGCCACTAGGTAGCCTAGCCTGTTTGCGCGAACACCCTTGGCAAAAGGAAGTTGGACTGGCGTTTTCTTAAAAACAAACAAACAAACAAACAAAAAAACAAACAAACAAAAAAAAACGACCAAACGACCCCTCAGATCCAAACGTTCCTTGTGTAAAAATCTATTTGTGTTTTAATTACAAGCTACGAATATTTCGTGCCACGACATTTACAGAAGATACTTTTTTGCATCCAAGCAAGACCTGATAGAACCCGAATCTGTGTCAAAGCCCGGTCTGTCCATGCGGTGCGTTCAAAATGATACTTATTTCAGAGATCTTGATAGCTGTTCCCTGACAAACAGGATGTAAATATAGTTACACTAATTTACCGATTTTAATCTAAGCCTAGCAAATGCAAAGCCTTCTTCCTTTGCTTTTGAATTAGTGGGCTTTTACTCTACCAAAATTGTAATCAAGGAAGAGCCAGCTGTGACAATAAAGTGTTCTGAACCAATAAAAATACGAATGCAGTAAAAAAAAAAATTCAAGGATGGTAACAAAAATAACCAAAATACAGTTTAAGTGCATTTTATTTTAGAGAATAAAATAAGAATATGATAGACAACATAATAAAATTAGTTTTCTTAACAT
Source organism: Felis catus (assembly GCF_018350175.1). Lineage (NCBI taxonomy): Eukaryota > Metazoa > Chordata > Mammalia > Carnivora > Felidae > Felis > Felis catus. Next base: position 17,803,283 of record NC_058372.1, read on the forward strand.
TAGGCAAAATCTTTATAATCAATCATTTACAGAATTTGAGGGGGGGGGAATATTCATCCTTCCAAACTACATGGTTGTTGTGGAATTTTCAGGAGAAATGTGAGACAATACAATAAACAACACCACTAATTATTTATTTTTATATTTTCACTTTGACTAACTTCTTTTGCTAACCTATTTTATTTACAGAGACATAATTTTAGAGCAACTTGAAATATACGCTTTACTTTTTCTCAAACTATGATGGAGACTCTATGACATTTCTTTGGACACCAGAATCCATTTAGAAAAAAAGCATGTGATTAGTTGATTTGGCTTTAACGTTGAAAATCATATTTGTTTGTATTTTTAAAGGGTAAAGACTCTCCAGGAACATTCTAAGATTAGAGAGACAAGAACAATTCTAAAAAATGTTTACAGTAAGACCTGGAATTAACTTCTATGTAGTCTCAGAGGTGATTTTAAATTAGTTTGTTTTTTTTAAAAGGTTTATTTATTTTTGAGAGAGAGAGAGCGTGAGCTGGGGAGGGGCAGAGAGAGAAGGGGGACACAGAATCCGAAGCAGGCTCCAGGCTCTGACCCATCAGCACAGAGCCCGACGCGGGGCTCGAACTCACGGACCGAGAGATCATGACCTGAGCCGAAGTCAGACGCTTAACCGACTGAGCCACCCAGGAGCCCCTAAGTTAGTCTTGAAGCTGTGTTTAAATATTTTAAAGTATACGTATCTTAGCCTATCACAATTAACGGACTATTTGTAAAAGAAAAGTATGAATAACCTTAACGTTTGGAAGACAAACGACATAAAGCGCAACTGAATGCCAACCTTTTGGCAGTAGGTTAATATGATGAAAACCTGCGGACGAAATCCCTGGGGGAAGAGTGGACACGCTCTCGGTTTCCTCCCCGATCCTCGTGGCGACTACCTGAGAGTGATATTAATCGGAAAGAGAACTCGAGAGGCGGGGAGAGACTGGGGGGTGGACGAGTGAGTCACTTTCTTCTGCGTGGACTTTTGCCTCTGCTTGTGGGAGAGAATCCAGCTTGGAACTAGAGAAAGAAGAAAGTTCTTCTGCGTGGACTTTTGCCTCTGCTTGTGGGAGAGAATCCAGCTTGGAACTAGAGAAAGAAGAAAGTTCGTGAAACTGCCCAAAGCTGGCATTTTCCGTCACGGGCGTTGTCCGCGGTCAGGGGCTGGTGGCCCCGAAAAGCATCTCACCACGGAATTGACTTTCCGAACAAACCTGACTGTGCCCTTGACCGGGAGGTAAGAAGACCGCGAGCGTGCACAGTTATCTGGCGCAGGTTGTGAGCTTAGCGCGCATCGGCTTTGTTCTGTCTTTGGCCAGAGGAAGACACTGGTCCGGCAAGAGGTGGTGGCCTGCGCGCTCCCGGCGCGTCCCACGCAGCATCAGTGAGCGCGCCCCGAGCGCGCAGGGCGATGCCTGGGTCTAGGGCGCTCGGGCCTCGGGGTTCCGACGGATATAGGTCGGAGAATCCCCCTCTAACAGTGATTGGCCTTCGGGGGCGGCTCTTCTCTGGATAGGGCTGGGAACCGAAGTGTGCCGCCTGCAGAAAAAGGCTCCGAGAGTAAATTCCGGAGACCGTCTTCTCTCGCTGCCCAGCGTGGCCAAAGAGCGAAGTAAGCCATTTCAATCGGTTTCTTTTGTTGGGCGCCTCCAGGTACCAGAATCACCCTACGGAGGCGGAAGAACAGATGAAGACGACGTGTCTCGGTCCTGGGGAATCCACAGCGTCCTGGGCCCGTCACCGGGCTTCAGCATTCTCCAGAAAACGTCCCCAGATGGAATGGGGGTAGTTCTACAATACCAGTAAAGACGTTCTTTAAAACGTTGTTTTCCGGTGGATGGCGACTAAGAACTGAGAGTCCCCATCCCCTGTTTAAGCAGATAAGGAAACTACGCTCAGAGAGAGCCTAGACGAGAGAAGGAGAGAGAGAGGGAGACAGAAGGCGAGAGCGTGCGCCCGAGAGCGCCAGAGCGAGCTAAGTGTCCTGCAGGAGCTTAAGCTCCCGGGGCCCGCAGAGACCACCATCCTCCTCCCCGTCCAGCTACCTTTAGCCCGTCTTTCCCTAAGGCTCTCCGGGCTCACTTTCCGGGACTCTTGTCCCACCAGGCCACGTCCCTGCGCAGTCCCTCCGAAGCATAAGGACACCTTAGGCCCGCGAGCTCACGGGGACCTTCGGCATTCCTTCGGACGCCACACCACTACTCCCTAAAAACGAGCACGGACTCCCGGACGCTCACAACAGCTACGACAAAGCGCGAGACCTGGAGCGCGCGAGCCAAAGGCTAGCTGGCGTGGGCGCAGTTACCCAGACAGCAAAGGTCTTAAATAAGGTGCCCGGGAATTGAGTATCGGTTCTCAGAGGACTTGTCTGGAAAGCGTCTGTCTCAAAACCTTCCATCTAAACCCAATCCGAAACCGTAGAGGCGAGGCGAGGTGGGGGGTGGGGGGGGGGAGATTTCAACTTAAAAGAGACATTCCAACTTCCCACCTGCACCCTCGCCCCTTGACATCTTGACTTCCCTTTCCCCGAGGGCTCGGGTCCACCTGCCCCTCCGTTCCTAGTTCTGTCCGGGAGGCGGTGACCCGCCTTGCAGGTGCCGGGAGCGGGAGCGTGGCAGCTGACGAGGAGCTGGGAAAGGCGGAGCAGGGGGAGGTGTGTCTTTATAAATACGCGGGCAGCGGTCAGGCGCGCGCGCCGCGATCCGAGTGGAGACTTTTCAGCACCGCGGCTGAGAACAGGGCTCTTACCCCGCGGTCACCACTTCCGGATTTCTCAATAAATTTCTCTCTGTCTCTCTCTGTCTCTACCCAATTCATTTTTTAAGAGGAAAACATCACCTTGCACATCTCTAGATTTTTCTTCTGTTTTTCAGGATCGTTGGCGGAGAGCGCAGGCGAGGTGGGGCAGATGCTGGCGGAGGCAGGGCAGAAGGAGGACGCCGTGTGCTCCTACGGAATGAAGCTCAGTTGGGATATCAACGATCCGCAGATGCCTCAGGTGCGGGAAACCGGTGTGGGCGCGCATGTGGCTCTGGCCATCCACAAAAGGGCTGGTGGCGTTCAAGTTCTTGTAGGGACCGAGGAGAGACTCCCCCTCCCACCCCCACATCTCCCGAGAGTCCTCAATGGTTAGAGGGACCCCACAAAGGGCAGAGCTGGCTTTAGTGATCTGCCTTCTCCCAGCTCTTCCCTCGCGCTTATTTGAAACACACCCATAGCCCTGAGACTGTCAGGCCCTGGGTTCCCAGTCATCTGACGACAGCAGGATGCCTGTCTCTCACTTTCCCTCATCCCAGATAGAAATCAGGTGATTCTTTCTTGATCCGTTCTTTGAAATTCATGAGAAGGGTAGCAGAGAGTCTCAACAAATGCGGATTCCATCGCTTCTCACGCAACAAAACTGTAAGATAATCAGGGTGGCTCGAATCTTAAACAAATAGCACGACTTGGGTGATTTATTCAGACGCCGTGGCTGCCTGCATGGTCATGCTAACCAGACCATAGGTGCACAGAGAGACTCTGGAATCCAGATTTTGGACATAACTTCTGAGCTTACTTTTCTAATGACAAGGAAATCACCTTCTGTTAGGGTGGATTTGTTTTGTTTGTTTTGTTTTAATGGAACAAAGTAGTTTAGGGTCAAGTCCAGGGAACGAGCTGGGCAGTTACTGACTTGGGGCAAAAGCTGAGGAAATGCCTTTGAAGTCTTGGGTTTAGGTAGAAGGAAAGCGGAGTAGCTTCCCAAGAATTTGCAAAGGTGGACTTCTAGCAATGTTGTGGCGTAGGGGTAAGAGACATGGTGTTTATTCAACATCTATGATCTGCCATATTGATATTCAGATGGATAGCAATTCATTAGCAAAGTCAAGTAGCCTCTCCAAGAGATCAGCGCTTTTTTGGATGTATATATGTATAGTAATTCAGGGTTTTTTTTTTAATGTTTATTTTTGAGAGAGAGAGAGAGAGAGCAAGTGGGGGAGGACAGAGAGAGAGAGGGAGACACAGAATCCAAAGCAGGCTCCAGGCTCCCAGCTGTCAGCCCAGAGCCCAACGCATGGCTCGAATTCATGAACCATGAGATCATGACCTGAGCCGAAGTCAGATGCTTAACTGACTGAGCCACCCAGGTGCCCCTGTAGTAACTCGTTTTAAAGCCTGCTACCTTACAGTTAACTGGCACCATTTGTGTGAAAGTGGACCATGGCATGGCAAAGACACCTCATTCTCACTGACTTCCATCCGGAAATCTTCATAGGAAAAAAAAAAAATAGAATCTTGCATTTCAGAAAAGAGCCACTTCCAAATAATGGGAAGATGGTTCCTCTTTCAAGCATTTTCTAGACTTGCGATGCAAATGTGAATTATTTTTCCTTTGGGAGACTGGTTCTTAAGCAGGGCATGCATGTAACCTCTTAAAAGGGCAGGTGCACTGGGAAGTAGAAGTGGAGAAACAGGATCCTGGCCCTGCTCTGGCTAACTGAAGGGGCAAGAGTGACATTGGCTGGATGACCTTGAGATAGTTCCTGAATTTGCCTGAGTTTCAGGCTAAGACGATCTGTCATCAGGTGGTGGAACTAGATAACAATCTTAAACTGTCATCCACATTTCCTGTCAAGTTCAGTGTGTGCATGCTCAACTGCGTGTGCACATGTGCTGACACATTTGAACAAATGCAACTCAATCCTGGAGTCCTCTGTTCTTGTTGTGATTTTAAAACATGGTCTCTGCGGCTTCATTTTCAGTGTCACCGCTTTGGTAGCTGGCATGAGACGGTGGGGGGGGGGCATGATTCTCTATCCCTACGGGGGGACGCTGATGGAATCCTCTCTTCTGGAAAATTGTCTATTTTACTAACATCCTTAGATTGAAGTGTTCACTTTAAAAACAAAGATATTAGCATTTAGATATTAGAGTTGATAGTACATCATTATATATTTCATTTGTGACTTCCCTTAAGTCAGTGTATTAATTTATGTCAATTGCGATATTTCTGAGAAAAGATAAATGATGCTTATTTGTAATAACGATGATTTCGACAATATCCCTGTGGTTTTAGAACCCACTGGAACCCAAAACTGCCCATTTATTTATTACTGTTGAAATGTTATAATACTAACGATGTAGCCAAGTCAGAATTGTCGGACCGAGAATAGCTTTTGCTCTGCAAATGTTAGATCTCGTTACTTTGGGGTGGTGGGAGAGACAGAAGGTGCAAATGGCTTATTACTATGATAATACTCTTCCAGCCTCTACCCTGCGGCTGAAGCCAGTCGGGTCTGGCTGCCACAGATCTGTTTAAATACGAGTAATGCCACTGTAGAAGGTTATCTCTCTAACATTGGCTTCCTTATCTGCAAAATAAGAGTATGGATACCCGTCATGGAAGGTTGTTGTAAGGATCATCGATACTTCGTAACGTGGCTTTGTGGGCCATACTGTCTCTGTGCCAAATACCCAATTCTGCCATATACAAAAAATAGCCCTAGACAATACGTAGACATATGTGCGTGGCCATGTCCCAATACAACTCTCTTTATGGATCTTGATATTTGAATTTTATATAATTTTCTTTTTTTGGGAGGAGAAGGAAGAAGAGAGAGAGAGAGAGAGGGGAAGAGTTGGAGCAAGCCAGGAAGGGCAGAGGGGGATGGGGAGAGAAAGAATTTCAGGCAGACTCCATGCCAAGCACAGAGCTCGACAGGGCTCCATGTGAGATCATGACCAGAGCCAAAATCAAGAGTCTGACACTTAACCCACTGAGCCACCCAAGCACCCCTGAGTTTTCTATAGTTTTCATGTGTCACAAAATATAATTCTTTGGATTTCCCCCCAACCATTAAAAAATATAAAAATCCTTCTTAGCTTGTGAGTCGTGTACCAAAATAAGTGATAAGCTGGATTTGGCCAAGGGCTCCAAGTGTGCCGACCCCTGCCCCAGACAGGACCTGGTAAATACTAAGTGCTTGGTAAAGGGCAATCTTATATACAACTTCTGTGCGAAAAAGACATTACAGTATCCATACCATGTATCATGGGCAAAGACCACCAACCACGAATACCGAAGCAGTGCTCAGTATTTTATTTTTTTATTGTTTTACGGTTTCAGGAGTAGAATTTAACAATTCATCACTTACATATAACACCCAGCGCTCATCCCAATAAGTGCCCCCCTTAATGCCCATCACACATTTAGCTCACCCCCTACCCCCACCCTTCCAGCAACCCTCAGTTTGCTTTCTGTATTTAAGAGTCTCTTATGGTTTGCCTCCCCCTCCGTTTTTATCTTAGTTTTCCTTCCCTTCCCCTCTGTTCATCTGTTTTGTTTCTTAAATTCCACATATGAGTGAAATCATGTATTTCTCTCTCTCTGACCGATTTTGCTTAGTGCTCAGTATTTATCTAAATTTTTTTAATGTTTATTTATTTTTGAGAGAGACAGAGCACAGTGGGGGAGGGGCAGAGAGAGAGGGAGTCACAGACTCCGAAGCAGGTTCCAGGCTCTGAGCTGTCAGCACAGACCCCAAAGCAGGGCTCAAGTTCATGAACCGTGAGATCCTGACCTGAGCGGAAGTCTGATGCTTACCTGACCGAGCCACCCAAGCACCCCAAAATGTCTTCATTTTTAATTTAACATTTAAAGATACCCGGAAGTGGTATACCAGGATGGTAAGGCAAAGAGGCTCTGTAATCAAACTGTTAGGGCTAAAATCCTAGAGCCACGTCTTACTAGCTGTGTGACCTGGGGCACGGCAAATAACCTCTCTGGTCTCCGTGTACTATTGGCTTAAATTGGGACAATAAAAGTACCTGCTGTCGTGTGGGTTCTGAAAGGCCAGATGAACTAGTACATGGACAGCATTTAAAGCATAATCGATGAACAGCCAGTCGACAGAACGGCAGGTGACATTGTGTGATAGCAGTTTCCGTGGTTTCTGACATCTCTGGAAGGGAAAGGGGCCCTTCTTCACGCTACCGTGCTCGGGACAAATGCAAAGCGTGGCGTGTCAGGTGCGGCCTGGACCAACTCCACGGCCCCTCCCTCCCCTTTCCAGGAGCCGGCCCACTTCGACCACTTCTGCGAATGGCCCGACGGCTATGTGCGCTTCATCTACCGCAGCGACGAGAAGAAGGCCCAGCGCCACCTGAGCGGCTGGGCCATGCGCAACACCAACAACCACAACGGCCACATCCTCAAGAAGTCGTGCCTGGGTGTGGTGGTGTGCGCCCGGGCCTGCGCCCTCCCCGACGGCTCCCGCCTGCAGCTGCGGCCCGCCATCTGCGACAAGGCGCGGCTTAAGCAACAGAGTGAGGGCCTTGTGGCCGCGAGATCCCTTTTCCCGACACCTGTGCCCCGGCCTCCTTCCAGAGCGGCCCGAGTCCGAGTTGCTATTAATCTTTCGCTCCCTCTGGCTTTGCAGAGAAAGCGTGCCCCAACTGCCACTCGGCTTTGGAGCTGATCCCCTGTCGAGGGCACAGCGGGTACCCTGTAACCAACTTCTGGAGGCTTGATGGCAACGCGATATTTTTTCAAGTAGGTGGGGGAAGGGGGGGGGGGGTGTTCCAATGTGCGGTGGATTTTTTTTCATCCTGCTTAGGGACCCGACCACCTGCCATGTGCCTTAGAAACTCGGGACTAACCCAAATGCAGCGCCGTGGCCAGAAGTCGGTGCTGGGGAAATGAGCTCACCTTGTGTGTGCTCTTTAAGGGCTCTAAGCCAAATTGTAGTTATAGCTGAGTTAATACGGTGAAAGGATTGCTAAGTAACCTTTTAAGATTTCTGTTACTGACGCCGCTCAATAGTTTTTTCCTCTGTCGTTTTGAGAAAACAAAAAACAACTCGCGATCTTGGGAAAGGCGCAGTCAATTTTTGACAAACACAGCAAGCTTCCTTCCAAGGAACAAACGTATGATTTGTTTCCTTACTGATGCAGGCCAAGGGAGTCCACGATCACCCAAGACCGGAGAGCAAATCAGAGACGGAAGCTAGAAGAAGTGCCATCAAGAGACAAATGGCCTCTTTTTACCAACCCCAGAAAAAGAGAATTCGAGAACCAGAGGTAATGGGGAGCTGCCATTACGCTGTAGTCTGTGTTCATTGTCATCAGAAAATACACTGATTGTGTAAAACATGAATGTCATAAATTAATTAGAAAGGTTTGATTTTATGTGAAAATTATATGTCCCACAAAATGTCATTGAGTCACCATTTTGGATAGGGTTTCTTTTCTTTTTTAAGTTTACTTATTATTTACTTTGGGAGAGGGAGAGAGAGAGGGAGGGAGGGGCCGAGAACAAAGGAGAGAGAGAGAGAGATTGAGAGAGAGAGAGGGAGAGAGAGAGAGAGGGAGAGAGAGAATTCCAAGCAGGCTCCACACTGTCCGTGCAGAGCCCGATTCGGGGCTTGAACTCACAAACCATGAGATCATGACCAGAGCTGAAGTTGGATGCTTAACCGACAGAGCCACCCAGACACCCCTTTTCAGACAGGGTTTCTAATTTCTTCTTCTAAAAAAAAAAAAAAAAAAAAGCAAACCATTTCTACTGTCAATGATACAATGAGGGTGTGTGCGGACATCTGTATACAAGGGCAGTTACCCATTTTTAATAACGAGAGAAACATGTACATACCAACAGCGAGTTAACAGCACATCCTTGAGAGGGTAGGGTCCTTGGCCTTATTTACATAGAACAGATAAAATTTCTTGGGGCAAAGTGATCCAGTTTGGCTTTTCAACCAAAGCATGCCAAGCAGACACGTTAGTCTGGGGGTAGGAGAAAGTGATGTTTGAGCACTTTCTATGTGCCAGGCACACAGGGTAAGAGCTTTCACACACGAAATGGTCACAAAAGCCTAAAGAGAAGGTTATTTTTGAGCCCCGTTTATTTTTTTGCAGTTTTGCCCATTCTACCTTTGGTTAGAACGTATCTTTCCCGTACTAACTTTTAATTTTATTTGTCCAATTAGAGTTATCTGCAATTCTCAGCACTTGCAAGGTAGGGGTAAGAGGCTCTGGGAGGCTAAAAGTTTCTATTTATGCACAAAGACACAAGATCAACTGTGCTAACTTTATTTTTTCTTCTTCAACTGTCTTAATTCTTTTTTTTTTTTTTTAATTTTAATTAGGCATCTGAAGCTCGGAGAGGTTAAGTAACTTGTTCAACTCATGAGGGACAGAGGCAGGCTTTGAACCCAGGTCTGTGTCTCTATGATTATAAACATAGGATGAGGAAACACAGAACCGTCTACCACTCAGACCCACCCTTCCCAACTACCCATGAACCCTCTTCATTCAGCAGGCTATTCATGCCCGAGCAAGCTTAAGTTCTACAGCCCTTGGACCGTGTGCCCAAATCACGTACCTGAGCAGTGCTATAACACAGCACAGAACCCACTAATTGGAAGTGGTTTTTTTAATGGTTTTATTTTTATTTTTGAGAGAGAGAAAGAGAGAGAGAGCAGAGGAGGGGCAGAGAGAGAAGGGGACAGAGGTTCAGAAGCAGGCTTTGTGCTGATAGCAGAGAGCCCGATATGGGGCTCAAACTCACAAACCATGAGATCGTGACCTGAGCTGAAGTCAGATGCTTAACGGACTGAGCCACCCAGGCGCCCCTGGAATTTGTTTTTATTCGGTGGTTGGCTACTCTTATAGATGAGCTTGCCCATGTAATTTACATTTTTATTTACAAATAAAAATTTATATCATTTTTTTTTAGGTGGGGGAGAATCAAGACAACAGTGGACACTTCAACAACATATCTTCCTTGGAAGATTCAGAAGACTTTGATATAATTACTGACACCGGCTTCCCTATTCCAGCACAGCCTTGCTTTTCCTTCCCGAGCTCAGATGCTTACAGAGCTACCTGTGACCTTGCCACCTTTCAAGCGGACATAATGCCACCCTTTCAGAAATATCCAAACCCAAGAATCTATTTGCCTAGGGCACCTTGCAGCTACGAATTGGCAGGTCCTAGTTACACAAATCCAAACACACATCCCACCCTTTGTAAAAATTCCAGCAATCTCCCGAATGACACGGACTGGGTCCATCTAAATGCACTGCAATATAATGTCAACTCATACAGCAGCCTTGAGAGAAGCTTTGATTTCGCCAGTAAACAACATGGCTGGAAACCAGCTCTTGGAAAACCTGGCCTTGGGGAGAGGACGGACCATGGACAGTTCCAGGCCGCGTCCACTCACCCTTATTGTAACACGGAGCTTCCCTGTCGGTACCTCACGACTCCCTCCGCAGGTGCTCCAGCACTACAGACTGTGATCACCACGACCACCAAAGTGTCCTACCAGGCCTACCAGCCCCCTGCTCTGAAATACTGTGACAACATAAAGGAAGTTAAGAGCCTTTCGGGGTGTAACTATGCTTCTGAAAACATCCCCGTGTCCATCTACCCGGAAGGTTTGGACTTGCCGACCACAGCGGCCAGGGCCTCTCCGGCAGGGCCGCTGCCTTTGAAAATTCCAGGTGATTGCAGAGCCATGAGACCCACTTTGGCTTTTCCTCAAGAGTCGGCTCCCTCCGGGACAGACGGAGCAGAGACTTGGGACGTGTGTCCACCTAGGTTGGGGTCGGCAATCAGTTATTCGGATGGGGTTAGTCCATTCTTTAGCTATGGCAGTGAGGACTTTTGAACCACAGTCCTGGGCACGACATAGTATTGGTGTCCATGCAGGCAGGAAACGTGGACTAGGAACTATCTCTTGTTGAGTTGGGAGATTGACCTAGGAGACACATACAATAATAAAAATGTTGATCAGTTGAGAAAATTATGGGTTGGGGGTTTTTAGAAAGTATAGGGAAATTTTGCACAGCATTTTAAAGCCCATCACATGACATAGAATTAGGTCTGAAATGTGACTCTCCCAAATGAACCTACAAGCAAACTGGATACCATGATGATCAATGAGCTAAATTCACTGGAGGAGAAGCCAAGAATCCTGGTTCTCCTTCTAAGCCTTTCCCAGTTGACCATAGAGAGTTTCACAAATCCTTCTCTGGCCTTAGAAGTTGTCAGAATAGCGTCAGGAAGAAATATTTACAATCTTCTCTCCTGAGTCACTTTGTAAGTGCTAAGTAGAAATTTTATAATCTATTAAAAGAGCTTCAGGAAATACATTTGATCATTTTATCCCAAGTATATATCTACTGCTTTAAAAAAAAATCTACAGTATTGCAGTGATAAGATGCCATTGTTTTTAAGAGAATCTTCTTTTGCAGTATCATCGGAATACCTTTTCTTGACATTGATGAATGTTTTCATTGCAGACGCAACCTAACGGTGATGTGTAGTTAATGGATTATTATTGTGCTAAAATATGTTTTTTTTCCTGATTCGGTTTCAGAATTAGAACTGAGATGTTTTGTTCAAACACAGATTTACTGTTCATTTGTTACTCCTCATAAATGTCATTGATAATGTTCAATTAAATGTAATAAAGGAGTTTTAAAGTAATGTAGCTGATGCTTGTGCAATTTTGAAATAGAAATAGGAAAAAAAATGTTCATATTATGACCTGGGAAGACAGTTGTTATAATATATAAAACCATATTCATTTTATTTGACAGTTTTATAGTTTATTTCATTTTATTTTTTATACCTTTGCCTCCCTTCACCCATTTTGCTCACCCCCACTGTTGGCAACCAAAAATACGTTCTCTGTATCTATGAACTCTGTTTTTTATTTTTTACATTTCGCATGTAAGTGAGATCATATGGTATTGGCTTTTCCCTGTCTGACTTCTTTCACTTAGCATAATGCCTCAAGGTTCATTTATGTTGTCACAAATAGCAAGACTTCGTTCCTTTTTATGGTTGAATGATATTCAATCATATCTATATACCACATTTTCTTTATCCATTCATCCATAGGAAGACAAGTACTTCAATTGTTTCCATGTCTTGGCTATTATAAATGATGCTACAATGAACATGGGGGTGCATATAGCTTTTCAAATCAGTGTTTGTCTTTTCTTAGGATAGATACCCAGCAGAGGAATTGCTGGATCACATGGTAGTTCTATCTTTAATTTTTTGAGGAACCTCCATACTGTTTCCCGCAGTGGCTGCACCAATTTACATTCCCACCAACAATGCACAAGGGTTCCCTTTTCTTTACATCCTCGCCTACACTTATTATTTCTCATCTTCTTAATAATAGCCATTCTAACAGATGTGAAATGATATCTCATTGTGGTTTTGATTTACATTTCCCTGATGATGAGTGGTGCTGAGCATCTTTTCATGTACCTGTTGGTCATCTGTGTGTCTTCTTTAAAAATGTCTCTTCAGGGGCGCCTGGGTGGCTTGGTCGGTTAAGCGTCTGACTTCAGCTCAGGTCATGATCTCATGGTCCGTGAGTTCAAGCCCCGCGTCGGGCTCTGTGCTGACAGCTCAGAGCCTGGACCCTGTTTCAGATTCTGTGTCTTCCTCTCTCTCTGCCCCTCCCCTGTTCATGCTCTGTCTCTCTCTGTTTCAAAAATAAATAAACGTTAAAAAAATTTAAAAAAAATAAAATAAAATAAAAATGTCTCTTCAGATCCTCTGCCCATTTTTAAATTGGATTGTTTCTTTTGCTATTGACTTGTATGAACTTTTTATGTATTTCGGGTATTAACCCCTTGTTAGAGATATGATTTGTAAATATTCTCTCCCATTCAGTAAGTTGCCTCATGTTGATGATTTCCTTTGCTGTGCAAAAGCCTTTCAGTTTGATGTCATTTCACTTGCTTATTTTTGCTTTCGTTGCCTTTGCTCTTGGTGTCAAATCCAAAAAATCATCACCAAGATCAATCAATGTCAGGGAGTTTATTGCCTTTGTTTTCTTCTAGGAATTTTACAGTTTCAGGTCTTATACTTAAGTTCTTAATTCAAGTGAGTTAACTTTTGTGTATGGTATAAGACAGTGGTCCAGTTTCATTCTTTTGCATGTGGTTGTCCAGTTTTCCCAGCATCATTTGTTGGAGAGACTGTTCTTTCCCCATTGTGTATTCTTGCCTCCTTCATTGTAAATTAATTGACCTTTTATATATGGATTTATTTCTGGGCTTTCTATTCATTTCATTGATTTATGTGTCTGTTTTTATGCCAATAGCATATTGTTAGCTACGAACAGCTTCGAAATATAGTTTGAAATCAGAGATCAGAATGCCTTCAGCTTTGTTCTTTTTTTCTCAAGATTGCCTTGGCTGTTTGGGGATCTTTTGTGGTTCCAGACAAATTTTAGAATTGTTTTTTCTATTTCTGTGGAAAACGCCATTGGAATATTGATAGGAATTTTTGCATTGAATCTGTAGATTGCCTTGAGTAATATGAATGTTTTGATAATATGAATTCTTCCAATCCATGAACATGGGATATCTATTTATTTATGTCTTCTTCAGTTTCTTTCATTAATATCTTATGGTTTTCAGTGTGTGGGTCAGGTCTTTCACTTTCTCAGATAAATTTATTTCTATGTATTCCAGTAGTTTACTTTAGAAAGAACTATTTGCTGTGCTAATAACAGAAAACCAATTCAAAATATTCAGAATGCACACACACACACACACACACACACACACATTTTTGCATAGCTCCCAATACTTACTAAAATCATTCAGTTTTCAAATTAATACAAAGTACCTCCATTTTTTTTTGAGAATGGAGTATTCTCGTTGCATAGAATACTCAATTTGCATCACTAAATCTCAGTATGTCAGATAGATACCATTTTAAATTATTGAGTGTTATATATGTATTTTACCACCCCAATAAATACATGGAGTACTAACCTCAAGATTAAATAAAGATGAGTACACTCCTGTGATTCCCTAGTCAACTCTTTCTTCGGTCCACAACTTCCCTCTGGGAGACGCAACCCTGACCACACGTTAGAATCTCCCGGGCAGCTTGAGTGGTTCTAGTATGCAGGGTGCACCCCAGACCAATTAAGTCAGAATCTCCAGGGCTGACACCCAGCCAGTATACGTTAAAGCTTCTCAGATGATTTCAACGTGCAACCAGGGTCTCTAATTTGCCAGAATAGTATTGGAAACCTCTTTAGTGTAAGCCGGTCCAGGAAGCTCAACACAATATGGTCTCATGGAGGCTTGAAAGGAAGACAGTATTCTCAGTGTAATTAATCTCTATCATCTCTGACTTTTCCCTGGATGCCGTTATTGTGTTCATTTAATGGAAAAGGGAGGAAATTGACAGGAGTTATGTCATTTCACTTGCTTATTTTCACTGTAAAATACAATTAAAAATTGGATTTTGAAGGTGACAAAATTAGATATAGTACCCTGCCTATAAGTCAAAGCATGAGCTCATTCATTCATTCATTCATACATTCAACAAATATTTATTGAACTCCACTAGGCATCAGTGATGTGCAAGTATTACATATGTTCAGTGAGTGAAATAGAAGCCTCTGCCCTCTTGGAGCATGTGGGCTGGTGGGCTACACAGACATTCAGGAAGCAAGCACACAATGTACCTACAGATGGGGAGGGCCGTGAAGGAGAAAACGATCCATATGAGGACACAGAGAATAAGAAAATGGAAGCGAAACCCATTGGGATAAGTGGTGAGGGGAGAGCTCCCTGCAGTATGGAGTCAAGAACCAAAGGGTAAGGGACGCCTGGGTGGCTTGGTCGGTTGACCGTCCGACTTTGGCTCATGTCATGATCTCACGGTCTGTGAGTTCGAGCCCCATATTGGGCTTTGTGCTGACAGTTCAGAGCCTGGAGCCTGTTTCAGATTCTGTGTCTCCCTCTCTCTCTGACCCTCCCCTGCTCATGCGCTGTCTCTCTCTGTCTCAAAAATAAATAAACGTTAAAAAAAAAACTTAAAAAAAAAAAAAGAACCAAAGGGTAAGAAAAGGCTGTCCAGGTCGATGGGTGGGGAAGAGGCTGCGGATGAGAAGTAGCAAGTGCAAAGGCTCTGAGGCAGCAGAGCGTATGTGGTCTCAGAAGGCCTAGTCAAAGGGACAAGAGGACACACAGTATCAGATGGGTTGGAAGGGAAAGCAGGGTCCAGGTTCTTGAAGTCCAAAACAAGGAATTGACATTTTATTCCCAAAGCAGAGGTGAACCGGGGATGAATTATAAGCAGAAAAATGACACGATCCAATTCATGTTTTGAGACGATCATGTTTAGACAGGGGGCTGAAGTGGGGTTCAAGAGGCCAGGAGATTATTGCAAGTTATTCAGGCATGACAGAATGATGGCTCGAATTAAGAGGTAGTGGCGGAGATAAAAGGAAGTGGACAGACGCAAAATGCAAGTCGGAGGTAGAATCAATGGAAGTCACTTACGGTGTGGACGTGAGATAGTAAGGAAAAGGGAAAAAAATCAAGAACAACTCTCGTTTTCCAGGTTCAACAAACCGAGTGGCTGGTGGTGCCATTCTCCGAATAGTGGCAGCTGAGAAAAAAACCAGTTAGGATCAGTCCATGCTTGTGAGTCATCTGAGTTATCAGATGAATATAACACTGTAGCTCCGTGGGGAGATCAGAGCTACAGATAAAACCCAGGAAATCCTAAGTCTAAAGCTGCTTTATCATAGCTCAGCCTTGTAAGGCAGCCTGGAGTTGTGCTATCCAATATGGTAGCTGCTGGCGATATGTCGTGATAGAAATTAATCAAATGAAATAAAAAATTCAGGGGCACCTGGGTGGCTCAGTCGGTTGAGCATCCAACTTTGGCTCAGGTCATGATCTCGTGGCTGGTGAGTTTGAGCCCCGTGCGAGGCTCTGTGCTGACAGCTCAGAGCCTGGAGCCTGCTTCAGATTCTGTCTCTATCTCTCTTTGTCCCTCCCCTGTTTGCACACTATCTCTCTGTCTCTGTATCAAAGATAAATAAACACTCAAACATTTTTAAATAAAAATTGAATTCCTCGGTCATAACTAGCCTCATTTCCTCAGCCACCCACGTGTGGGTAGTGGCTGCTGCATTGATAAGTGATATAGAATATTTTCATCCTCACAGAAATTTCTATCGGATGGTGTTGGTATAGAAGGAGAAGAAAGGGGAACCTGGTATGGAGCCATAAGGAATTTCCAATTTTTTTAAAAAAAAATGTTTTTAATGTTTATATTTATTTTTGAGATAGAGCATGAGCAGAGGAGGGGCAGAGAGAGAGAGGGAAACACAGAATCCGAAGCAGGCTGCAGGCTCTGGGCTGTCAGCACAGAGCCCAACATGGGGCTCAAACCCACGAACCATGAGATCATGACCTGAGCCAAAGTCGGACGCTCAACCAACTGAGCCACCCAGGCGCCCCAGGAATTCCCCATTTGTAGTTAGAATACAAGAGGAGCTGACAGAGGCATGAGGATTAGTGGTCAGGTAGGTAGAAAACCAGGACAGAGAAGGGGGTCACAGAAGCCAAAGCTCTTTCAAAAGCTGGAGGGAGGTCAACATCGCTGGAAGCTGCTGAGAAGTGGAGGACGAAAAAGTGTCTGTTGGATCTGGCAACATGGAAATCATTGGTGGCCATGACAAAAGCCATTTCTCTGGTGTGATGGGGCTTTGTGAGGTGGATCGGAATGGGCCGAGAGCCAATGAGTTGCAAGGTGTCGGACACACATCTATTCCATGGATTGTGTAAAGTTGATATCACAGTGTAAATAAAAGCCGATGTGCTTGATTAAAAACTACGTGGATAGCTTCAAATTCCTTCCAGGGAAATTTGCCTTGGTGAGAGGGTTGCTAGAGCTAGCAAATAATATACAGGATTCCCTGTTAAACTTGAAATAAGTAAGTAAAGTTTGAGTAAAAATACATCCCAAACATTGCATGGACCTACGAGAAATATTCACTGTTTATCTAAAATTCAAGCTTAACTGGGTATCCTTCATCTGGCAC
The DNA here is from genome assembly GCF_018350175.1 of Felis catus. Lineage (NCBI taxonomy): Eukaryota > Metazoa > Chordata > Mammalia > Carnivora > Felidae > Felis > Felis catus. The sequence goes on from NC_058372.1 coordinate 17,820,180, forward strand.
TCCTACTTGGTTCGGATGTTATAATTTCACTGTTCAAAATACGGTAAGTGACACCTGATGAACTAGGAGATTCAAAATGTCTTTACAGAAAATGATTTGGTTGCCGAACTTCTACGGGGAAATACTATTTATTTTAACGAAGTAGTCTACTTAATGGGAGAGAATATATTTTTATAATCCTTTAAAGCATAAATATCATAGATAAACTTAATAAATGTTTCGAAAGCAAAAAACCACCCTTTAACATTTCTATTTACAACCAGAGGTCCTACCACTAACTTCTTCAGCTGACAGTCACCATATTGATTCATATTTCCAGGCCACTTGGTTAAAGCAACAACAACAACAACAAAATTCTTCATATCTGACATCGGTAATGGATTTTCCATGAATCAGCCCATTAGAGCTTCTGATCCACACTCAGACAGCTGAGCCACCCATATAACTTTGTGTTTTATGGTTTGATAAATCTTTTGAAACATGAGGCATTCTGGGGCTGTGGGTGTGGGGAGAAGAGGCTGAAGAAGCCCCTCCGTGGCTTCAGCCACCTGTGACTCTCTGACTGATGTGCCCAAAGGCCACTACTGAGTAAAAATGCCACCTGGCTGCCTATGGAGGCCTCTGCATGTGGAAAATAAACATTCTCTTTTCTAATGCTTCTTACGGGGGAGGTTTTGAAAACCCCACTTGAAAAAGGCTTCTGCCCTCAGATGGCTTGTTTAATAGACTATATTACTGATCCAGGTTTCCATAAGCCATCTGAATTCCTTCTCTTAGCTACTCTAAGCACTATGCTTTTAAAGATCTTTTCTGGCTATTGTCAAGATGTAGCAATAAAACCCCTTAATTCAAGGGCACCCAGAACTGCGACACCAGAAAGGGATGTATAGAAGTCATCTCTTGAGGTCTCTGACTTCAGGCTCGACTGCTGGCCTCGCGGGCTTCTGAACCAATCTATTTCTGCTTGGGGTCTTACTATCCTTATTGCAAGAATATCACAATCGCCGCGGGACTCCAAGAGAGCCCTGTAAAATACAGGTACAACCTTATGTTTTGATTTTGTGATTAAAAAAAAAATCAAGTTCATCTTAGAGAATATATCTGCAAAAGTGATTGAAAGAATTGTGACATATTCAACAGAATATTCCTGAAGATGCTATTATGAACATAAAATGAAATAAGCCCACCAAAATTTTGCAGAAATCTTCAAAACTTACACACACACATACACACACACACATCCCAATCAATAGTAATTGTTGTAAACTTTATACATTGTTTAAAAAACAAAACAAACGCAGAGAACTGGCCTTTGGGGAAATTGGCTTTCAGCGAATGTCCTTCCTGAAGAAATTCACTCCTGTCCATCCTACCATCTTGCACTGGACATCCACTGGGGACCACCCCCTCCCCCATTTGAACCTGAGACACTTGAGACCTTGTCTTGCAAAAGAAGAGAAAGGACAGGAGAACACAAAGTCTGACCGTGGTCAGTCTGGAAGTGGAGGAGAGCCTCTAGGCCACGCTGTTAGACTTGGTGAAAGGGATCTCAGCCCACGGCTTGCCTGCCGGTGTCTTACACAACTTCAGTAAGACAGGTCTCCTCTACTCCCAGGTGGACCAGATGTGCCTGGGGCATTTTGTGCTGTTGGAGAGTAAGTGCTTGAACAAGCAAACAAACCCCAAACAACAAATGAGATCCCCTAACAATGGGATCCTGTCAAAAGGGCACAAGAGTCAACTGAAAGAGGGCCCAATGGTCAAAGCTGGCACAATTTAAAAAAAACATTTTTTTGAATTATATTATTTTGAATTATAATCCAAAATGTTTTTAAAAATCCATGAGGCCATCCTGATATAAATAAGAAGAATAAGAAACTAACAAACAGGGGAGAAGAGACAAATGTCCCATACGGAATAATTCCAAATAATTCATTTAGGCACTCCTCCCTCAAGAAGATGGACCATAACTCCCCAATCTTTAAATGTGGGCTCTGCATTGTGATTTCCTTCCAAAGAATACTATAGAAAAAAGGGAGGAAAGAGTGACTTTACAGGGGAAAAGTCTGACAAACTTTCCCTCAGTGAGGTGATCAAGGCCAACATCAACAGTGATAAGTCATGTTGATAGTACGGGCCCTTGATGTGATGTGATGAAAATGGCCCTTCACCTCTGGGGATTTCCTCCCCTCCAAAACCAGAATCCCAATGTAATCGTGAGAAAAGCCACAGATTGGGGGGGCATTCCACAAAATACCTGGCCAACCCTCAAAACTGTCAAGGTCATCAAAGCAAGGAAAGTTTGAAAGGTCCACCATCTGGAAGAGTCTAACAAGAAAAGACCACTAACAGTAATATGGTATCCCGGATGAAATCCTGGAGAAGAACGGGACACTAGGTAGAAATTAAGGAAGTCTGAATAAAGTATGACTTTAGTTAACAATAACGTATCAATCATTGTAACAAAGATACCACGTGAATGTAAGATGTTAATAATAGAGGAAACTGGGTGCTGGCATACATGAACTCTTTACTAGTTTCTCAATAATTTTCTGTAACGCTAAAAAAATAATGTCTATATAAAGTAAAAAATAAACATTTCTCCTTCCTGGATCCCATCTTTAACAGCAGAATCTCATGCACAAAGTGATGACAGAGCAGAGCCTTTCACTAGGAAGGCAAAAATATCCTTCTATGTGTCTAAAACCTTAGTGTTTCCCACTTCGATGTATGTTCGAAGGCATTTTCCCATCTAGGATTTTGATCAGACTGGTGCACTGGACTAAATTTAGCAAGATGAAATTGAATGTGATAAAGGTCTTACCCTGCTCTTTTGGGGTCTTAAAAAAACCAAACACATACAGCTGGGAATTGATGGGTCATCAGCAGCCCCTGTGGAGAGAACTCCGGAGTTTAGTGGACACTGTGAGTCTACACTGTAATGTAGCAAGGCTCAGACAGCAGCTTGTGAAGCAGACGGGAGTATGGCTGGACAAGGTGTAGCCATGGTCACGGATATTTCCAACGAGCCACTATTGTCCTGATCATCCTGCTTGTTAGGGCATTCCTTTTCCTTGTCACAGACCTAGGTGGATGTTGATTTCATGCCCCAGACATGCCCAATTTGTGTGTAGGCATGCCAAACAATCAAAATATCATTCCCCAGCTGGCAGCATTTGCTATCAAAAAAGCCAGAGCAACGTTAGAGGACATCAACAGATTACACACTCAAGAAAACAGCTAACATTCATCAAATGATTATTCTATACCAGGCACTATACTTTTCACATATGCTCCAATTTTATCCTCTGTCAAAAGATGTGACCACCATTCAATGCCTGAAACAAAATGTTGAAATTATTGCTGAACAGGGGAGCGCTGTACTTATAAAATGCAGTGTCTCTGAGTAAAGCAGACAGCTGCACTCATACGGGGTTTGAGCAAACGTCAAGTTCAGGGATCATGCGTGTGCGCAAGCAGGGGCCTTAGGGATGAGTTGGTATTTGGGCCTGGAAATGGAGTTATTCAAGTAAGACAGTTGTTGGTTGGCTGACCTTCAGAAGTATGGTCATTGCTGGGAGGCTGCTGCTAATTGGCTGTTTTTAAGAAGCGTTGCTCTGTCACCGGTTGGCTTTCTGTTACTGTAGCAAGTTGTCATTGATCAATTATGATGGGTTTAAACCTGGTTCTGGTGATTACCTGTTTCTAAAGCCAAAGAACAACTGTTTCTTTCTTTAAAGTAGACTATCTTTTTATTCTCCCACCACAAGATACCATGAGGTAGTTACTATCGTCATCCAGAGATTTAAGAAACTGAGCCTGAAAGAAGTTAATTAACTTGTTTAAGTCATAAAATTATTAAGTTAAATCCAGCTCTCTCTATTGCCAAGGCTCTATTCTTAGGGACTACTAAGGTGTGCACGGACTGATACTGGAGCTAGGATACAGTGGAAATAATTCTGCTCAACCTTGTTCTCATCACACCTCGTGCATATTAGGGAAGGTGTTAGTAACCTGGAGCATATTCAGAAAATAATGAGGAGGATGAGAAAAATGAAAATAGTTTGTCGTTCGGTGTATTAGTCAGGATTCTTCAGAGAAACAGAACCAATAGGTACATTTCTAGATATATATGAGAGAGAGATTGAGAGAGAAAGAGAAGGAGAGAGAGAAAGAGAGAAAGAGAGAGGGAGAGAGAGAGCTTTTAGGAAATTGGCAGACATGATTGTGGGGGCTGGCAAGTCATAAATCTGTCAAATGGGCCCACAGGCTTGAAATTCTGGCAAGAGCTGATGTTGCGGTTGTCTTAAGCCCAAATTCCACGGGGCAGCAGGCTAGAAGCTCAGGCAGGGTTTCTGCGTTGCAGTCTTGAGGCCAACTTGCACCTCCAGGCAACCTTCCTCTTTTCTCTTAAGTCCTTCTTCTGACTGGATGAGGCCCATCCACCTGACAGAGGGTAATGTGCCTTACTCAAAGTCCACTGATTTAATGTTAACCGCATCTATAGATATCTTCACAGAAACATCTAGAATAATGGTGGACCACGGGGGACCACAGCCCAGCCAAGTTACCTCATAAAATTAATCATCACACTTGATAAAGGGACACTTAGTTTCAAGGGACCAAGAATATTTAGCTAGAAGACTCAGACGGGACATGGTAAAGTCTAGAGATACTTAGACGTAAGCTCACGCAGAGATGGGATTAAGTACTACATGCAGAGATGGGATTAAGTATGTGAAGTTTGGGGGCATGATCTTCAGACAACACTGCAAAGAGTGAGCATAAAGAAAGGACCCTGCCAGTGCTCACACAGCTGTTTAGGGGCTGGTGTTTGGACCCAGCATTTCTGTACACTGCAAAGATGGAGTAGGCAGTTCCTTTTGTGGAACGACTTGAGGGCGACAGCTCCCTCCCCTCGGGGGTACCTGGAATCTCTCCTCCATGCTTGTGGACAAATGTCCTAAGTTACTTGGAAGACATGTATGGGAACATACGAAATATATGTTCTATAATCTGAAATAGTGACGGTGGGACAGAAAACAGGATGCGTCTAGAAGTTTCCGCAGAAGCAACCCATCGAAGGTAAAGAAGAAAAGAGTGGAGAAAAATGCATCAGATTAAGCAAAGCATTTTGTTATCATAGAGCCTTTTCCATGGGCCTTGGAATCCATGAATCAAGCTAAGCCCTATGAATACGGGACTCAGCACATCCTTAGAAGGAAGATACGAGGGGAGACTCCAACGTTCCAAATATCAATTTCCATCCCACATCCCCTGTTTTGCGTTCCTTCATGACTCATTCGGGACAAAAATTTCGTTCAAACTTACCAACTGCCTACCCATAAAACACAGCTTAGATTCCTCACACTCTGAAGTTTGGATTTATGTTGACAAAATTTAATTAGCATATTTTAAGATTATATACGATTAGGCATTTAAAAAAACTAAAACACATTTTATATGGAGAAGAAAAGAGGACTGATAATACTCAAAGTTAATAATAAAGGCCTTGTCTACTCATCAAAATGGTGCGTTTACCATGGTAATCTGTAATTCGCACTCTGCCAGTAGCTATCTGGGAATTAATGGCATTCTTCTACACTCTGCACCGCTGGTGGAAAATACTGGGGGTTCACCTGTCAGCGATGGCCAAGAGACGCTGGAGGTTTGGTTCTCTGGTGAGAAAGTTGTCTCGAGTCTGTGAAATGTTTGATGAGGCATTTGCTGAGCTTGAAGGGAGTAGCAGGTGGTGAGAGAATAACAAATGCTATCAGTGACCTGTATCAGTTGTGCAAAGGCCAGGAAAATAATTTCAAGGTGATTTCTCAGGTATTTGTAAGAGATTAGACATCAAAAATGGCTGCTGGCTGAGAAGATCATGCACTTCACCTTGAATTTCTTGATTAGTCTTTGGGCTGTAGAGATAGCCCAAAACACAGAAATACGTCTACTTTAAATAATCCAGCAAAGAATGGGAAGATCTCATTTGGGCTCCCCTAATTACCCCTTCTTTAAATTGTGCTTCAAGGGAAATTCTAAAGTAAGGAATCAATTCTAAAATGTAGAAATGGAGTAAGGAATGAAATGTCCATGTTTTATCGGACATTTGTAATGGCAGGCTACCCTCCTACACTGTAGGATTCAACAGACAACAGGGATATTTGTGAAGTAGGAATGCTTTCTACGAGTTACATTCATACCTTTTTTGGTCCCTAAACAATTCTGGTATCATAACCTGTTAGAGTCTACTCCCCACTCCCACACAATCAGCTATGGAATCACAGACCCTTCATGCCAGGAAATACAGAAGCTCCCAGGAAGGGGTCTATATAAGTCAGAGTTTTCCAGAGACACAGAACCACTAGGATATACATCTATATGTATGTGTGTGTGCATATATATATATACTGTATACACACACACACACACACACACACATTTATTTTAAGGAATTGCCTTGAGTGATGGTGAGCACCGGCAAGTCTGAAATCTGTAGAGTGGGCTGACAGCTGAGAGGCTGGAAACTCAGTGGGATTCGATGCTGTGGTCTTGAGGGAGAATTCCTTCTTCCCAGAAAAACCTGTTTTTGCTTTTAAAGCCTTCAGCTGATTCGTTGAGACTCACCCACATCTTGGAGAATAATCTCCTTCAAAAGCTAACTGATTGGAAATGTTAGTAACATCTACAAACTGCCTTCATGGCACATCCAGGTTAGTGTTTGGCTAAACAGCTGGGCACCAGAGCCTAACCCAGTGGACACACACATCTGAACCGTCACAGGGTCATTGGCTGTGGGTCCTCCAACATCCACGCTTGTATGACGGCGTGGAATGACCTTCCCTGAGATACTTACATGGCTGGCTCTTCTGTTCATTTCAGTCTCATCTCATATGTCATCTTCACAGGGGTTTCCATGACCACCCCATCTCTTCTTGCCTGGATCCCTTCCCACCTCCCTTCTTTCTATCACCATGCCCTGTTTTCTTTTCTTTTCTTTGTGGAGTTCTTTGTTTTTTCTTATTGTTTCTTTCTTAAAAAATTTGTTTACGTTGATTTTTTTTTTGAGAGAAAGAGACAGAGCATAAGTAGGGAAGGGGCAGAGAGAGAGGGAGACACAGAATCGGAAGCAGGCTCCAGGTTCTGAGCTGTCAGCACAGAGCCCAACATGGGGCTCGAACTCATGAACCGGGAGATCGTGACCTGAGCTGAAGTCGGACACTCAACCGACTGAGCCACCCAGGCGCCCCAAAATGAGATTTTTTTTTAACGTTTATTCATCAGAGAAAGAGAGAGAGAGAGAGACGGAGCTCAAGCAGGGGTGGGCAGAGAGAGAGACAGAAGCCAAAACAGGCTCCAGGCTCTGAGCTGTCAGCACAGAGCCCGACAGAGGCTCAGATCCATGAACCCTGATATCCTGACCTGAGCCTAAGTCGGACACTCAACCAACTGAGCCACCCAGGTGCCCCTTTTCTTATTGCTTCTTATGTCCCATCAGAATATAAGTTCTATGACAGCAGGACTCTGACTATCACATTCATCACTTGCTTATGTCAAAAACAGTACTGGCATAGAGCAGGCATTCAGTGAACATCTTAGAATTAATCAATACAGCCAATGAGGCACATAACTCATTCCATTGTTAAATAGCTAATTTATAAGAAACTTACAAAAAAATTGTTACTTATGCTAAGCTAAAATCACCATTCTATGAAAAGCTATTCACTTGTCCTAGACTTATCTTTCGGACCACCCAAATACTGTTTTTCATTCTATATCTTTAAGCATTTGGATACAGTTGTGGGTTTGTTTGTTGTTGTTGGGGTTTTGGGGGGGGTGTGGCTCTTATTAATTGCTTCTTATCCAGGCTACGTGCCTTCAACACCTCCTATATTATGGTTTCCAGAGTCTACCCTAATTTGTCTGTATCCAACAGAAAGATCTCTATCTTTTTAAAAAAAAAATTTTTTTTTAATGTTTATTTATTTTTGGGACAGAGAGAGACAGAGCATGAACGGGGGAGGGCCAGAGAGAGAGGGAGACACAGAATCGGAAACAGGCTCCAGGCTCCGAGCCATCAGCCCAGAGCCTGACACGGGGCTCGAACCCACGGACCGCGAGATCGTGACCTGAGCCGAAGTCAGACGTTTAACCGACTAAGCCACCCAGGCGCCCCAAGATCTCTATCTTAAGGCAAGCCTGCCAGAATGGAACACACTACTCCAGGTACCAAAAATGCCACGTTGGAGACCCGAATGTTATAACCCTATTAATTTGATTGAACAGATAATGATCATTTCTAGGAGCCGTATCACCCTCCTATATACACAGAAAATGCCTCTTTATGGTTACCAGAAATTTGCTGAACACCTGTCTGTGCTGAGCAGAGTAGATTGTGAGGCATCTGTGAGGTGCCTGGGTGGCTCAGTCGGTTAAGCGTCTGACTTTGCCTCAAGTCATGATCTCGTGGTTCGTGTGTTCAAACCCTGCATCAGCCTCTCTGCTATTAGTGCAGAGCCTGCTTCGGATCCTCTGTCCCCTTCTCTCTCTGCCGCTCCCCTGCTTACGCTCTCTCTCTCTCTCTCAAAAACAAACATTAAATATATATATATGTATATACACACATTTTGTATCTGTCTCAAGAAGTTTATAATCCAAGAAGAAAAAAACTATTTCACATAATCAAAATCAGAGTTGGAAGAAAGTTTCAAGGGCATCTAGGCACTTCCTCTCCGTTGATGGAAAAGGCAGTGGGGCCCCAGAGCAGTGATGAAATGATAACGAACAAGACGGAACAGAATGTGATTGAGTGATCATCAATCACGTGGTGCAGACAATAAGAACAATAAAAGAAATTCAGAGGGTAAGAAAATCAGTAGCCCTTTGAGTTGCTGGTAAGAGCCTCACAGAAGAAGGAAGCCTGGGCCTTGGGGTATGGAGCGAATTTGACAGATGAAGGACAGAGACGGCCATTAGGAAAACTGGGCTTCTCAGAGACCACAAGACAAGACAGAGCATGGCATGTTCTTGAGACAAATTCACAAGAATAGATGGTATTTATATAAAATACTAATATATTATATAATATACAATTAATGAAATTATAAAAATTGACTTTGTAAATGTAAAATTAAAGTTTTATGGAAAGCCTACAGAGTAAGGAAAGTCCTAGCAAACACCAGATAATATGAACTAAAGTTTATGGGTAATTCTAATGTAAGTATCAAGAAGATGCTGTGAATAGTAATAACTAACCACACATCAAAAATGCATATAGCATTGTTTCCTTCTCAAACCGTAAAAGTACTAGAGCCTAGGAATAGTCTAGTGAACATGGTAGAAAAATATTAGTGTTTAGAAAAGAAGAAACTGATCCACAGAAAAGAATTTGGGTTCTCTAAGTTGTCTTCTGGCTTTATTCTCTATATTTGTCATAGCACAGTCTGAAAAAAGAGAAAAACAGAGAGGAGAGGAGGAAGGAAGGACAGAGGGAAGGAGGGAGAAAGAAAAGAAAGAAGGAAATAAAGAAAGAAGAAAAGAAAGAAAGGAAAGAAGGAAGGAATACAAGGAAAATCTTGTGTTTCTAGAAGTGGTGATTGCGCAACATCTCGAATATATTAAATGCCACTGAACTGTTCACTTTAAAATGGTTAATGTATATTCTGTAAATATCAACTCAATTTTTTAAAAAATCGATTTTACTAATTCAGAGGAAGTGATATAATAATATGGAAATAGAGATGCCCAAGAATCCTTCTCTTACTGGTTTATAGAAAACAACGTCTATGTTTACTCATTGGATTCAGATGATTCAGGAGTCACACTGTACTTGAACTTGGGGTAGAGCAACCTAGGGTTATGGAAATACCTCTGGAAAACAACTGTGTATAATTATTGCCTTTTACTAAGTCATATGATCACTCTGAATGTACTTTCTGCCTCAGTAGAATCTGGAGATAGAATTGTACTATTGGAAGGATCAGCTATGGCAATGCTTTGTATATTTATTCAACAAATAAGTCTGGAGCTCCTAGCGTGTGCCAGACATTGCCTTGACACTAGAGATAGAACGGAGGACAGCTAGCTCAAATCCTTGCCCTCACTGAGTTTGCATTCCAGTTATGGAGGTTGATGATACACAGGACCTCAGTAAGAAATTATCCAGTATGGCATATATTACTAAGTGCTAAGTAAGAAAACAGAGCCGACAAGGGAGATTGGGAAGCATGTGTTGGTAGGAGGTATGCACGTTTAGATGGAGAGGGCATTAAGAACGAGCCCTTTGAGTTAAAAATCAGAAGAAATTGCAAAGCTGGCCACGTAGATATATGAGGTAAGAGCATCACCGCAGAGAAAACAGTGGCTGTTCAGCATGTTTGGAATGGCCATTTTTCTGTACCTAGATAAGTAAGGGGATAATAGTACAAGTAACATAGGGCCTTGAAAGTCTTCATAAAAACTGTGACATAGGAAAACATTGGAGGGTTTTGAGCGGAGGGTTTTAACCTAATATGTGTTTTATCAGAATTGCTCTGGTTGATACGTTGGGAATAGATTGATGAGGGGTAAGTGTAGAAGCAGGGAAGCAGGTTAGAAGGTTATTTCAATAATATGGGTGAGAAATTATGGCGGTTTGGACCACGATTACGGGTCCCAGGGGTGGTAAGACATGATCGAGTTCAGGACATATCACAAATTAAAGCCTATGAATTTTGCAAATGCGAAGAGTAAGAGAGAGAAGATTTGAGCATGACACATCAAATAATTAATCTGCTAGCTAAAATCATGGGGTTGCCATTAGCTGAGATGGGGAAGGCAGAAGGAGGAGCACTTTGGGGAAATGGCGGAAGGAGAGAGTATGAGGAGCTCAGTTTTGAACATGTTAATTTCAAGCTTTTTGATTTCTAAGGGAAGTATTGGGTAGGCAGTTGGTTATATGAGCCTAGAGTTCAGGATAGAGGCACAGGCTGGATATAAAAATTTGGGAATCATCAGCATATTGTGATACAAGGCATTTATAGACTGTAAAATGCTATTCCAATATACAGCATTGTGACTTAGCAATTCCTCGTGAATATAACACAACAGCAATCATTACCCCACCAACCCCTCTGTTCGGATCACCAAAGATATTTTTTAGAAGATACTGCTTTAAAAGAACACAATTTTTTTTCTTTCTGGAAAATAGGGTATATGCAAGGGGTAATTTTTTCTTGTTCTACTTCCCAGCTACTTTATTGCTGGTTTTAAATGCTAAGAAGTTGAAAGGTTCCTAATTGACTTGAGGCTTGCCAAGTATTATCAACTGGAAGTTCTGAGACGGCCATGTAATGGCATCCTCTTCAAGAATGCTTATCTTCCTAGGGACCGAGAAGCTCAAATGTGAAATGCACAGTCTTAAAGGAGCATGAAGCTGCTAGATCAGCCATTGTCTTGATAGCAATCATGTACTGAAGGATATACTGCCAATCTGTGATAAGAAATATGCTGGTAGTTAAAAACATACACACTTTAGAACACTCTATCCCATGAAAAGAATTGAATGAAACCTCTACTGGGCTTTAACCACTGAAAAGACAATGATTTGAGGATGAAACAACACATGGGAAACATGAGGATGAGAATATATGGGAGAATTCCAAGAATACTGATTCTATTCAATCACTGAAATCTTGATGCTATGTTGAGAATCAGAATACATATTTGCTTTTACATAACCTACATGTCAGTTCATAAAAGTCCAAAGAGAAGTATTTGGGCGTCAATAAAATACAATCCTGTTGTGAAGTTTTTGAAGTATCAATATGTCAAAGTAAATTCTTGAATTTCTAGTTCTAGAAATGGTAGAGTGGCTTGTGTTGGACTAACTCTTGGTAAACAGGTCTAAACTCTGGGAAAATATCAAATTTCATTATTTGAAGGCCCTGGAAACTCAACAGATTTAGGTAGATATTGGAGGGCATTTGACCCTTGAGAGAAAGGAACCACACTGGCTGTGGTTCATGCTTATACAACTCCTCTCCTGAGAGCTCACCATAGTCCACAGGATGAGGAACATCTAGAGGTAGAGCATAACATTGCAATGTTTTTGGCTTTTCAGAGGATGGAGTCTGGGGCTGACAAAGCAGTTGGGGGCTGCTTCCTTATTTTACAAGACTCTAGGGACAGAGTCCTGGAAAATGGGGACCGAGTCTTGGAAAATAAGGAGCCACGGAGACGATGCCCCAAATCTGTATATAAACTCACTTTAAATTCTTGCCTGAACCCTGAGCTGTACTTGCCTAGACGAGACACCAAGTAGACCAACATAAAATGACAGCTGGAAAGAGGAATGAGTCCTCTGCTATCCAGTCAGAAGGGTCTGGTCAACACTGCAGGCTTTCCACCAAAGCCCTAGAAGGGCCACAGGGAGTAAAGGTTATATCCTAGTTCTAAAGAATTTACCCTAAAACAAATGGCAAAACTAAAATAAACCCATCTTTAAAAGTGTAATACCAAGCATTCCCAAGTCCATGGTAATTAGTCGGCAATGTAATTGACTATGTAAAACAAAAGTCGACATTCTAGGGGCGCCTGGGTGGCTTGGTCAGTTAAGCGTCCGACTTCAGCTCAGGTCATGATCTCACGGTCCGTGAGTTCGAGCCCCGCGTTGGGGTCTGTGCTGACAGCTCAGAGCCTGGAGCCTGCTTCGGATTCTGTGTCTCCCTCTCTCTCTGCCCTTCCCCCATTCATGCTCTGTCTCTCTCTGCCTCAAAAATAAATAAACCTTAAAAAAAAAAGTCGACATTCTATTAGGTTTCCTAAAACAGGTGAAAAACACACAGAGACATATTCAAAAAGTTTGGTGAATCTCAGAAAGGACAAATATGAAGAAAACCATATCTGGGCTCATGACTGACAAATAGCTGAAAAATTTTTAAAAAGGTCTTAAAATCCTCAGATAAAAATTGAAGGAAAATTGTCAATGTAGTTTCTAACATCTCATCAGAAATAATAAAGGACAGAATAATGTCTGCAAAATTATAAGAGGCCAAAAAAAATGTGCCATCCCAGAATTCTATATCCAGCACAAATGTTTTTCAAAAATGAAAGCACACATCCTACAGGCACCAAAAGGATAATAAGGAAATATGAACAACCAAGAGCCAGGAAATTATACAACTAGGATGAAATGAGAAAATTTCTTGGGAAACAAACTTACCAAAACTAACGCAAAGGGAAAAAAATTTATGAATTCCTCTATGTTTATTAAAGAAGATGAACTTGTAATTAGAAACCGTCTCACAAAGAAAACTCCAGGCCTTGGGGATTTCGCTGATGAAGAGTATCAAACTTCTAAAGAAGAAATAAAACCAGTCTATTCCAATGTTTTCAGGAAACAACAGAGGAAGGAACATTTCCTAGCTGTTTTCATGAGCCTAGCGTGGCCACAATATGATAATTTGACAACACACTGCAAGAAAAAAATTTCAGGCCGATATCCCTTATGACCATAATTGAAAAATCCTTCCCCAAATATTATTAAATTGAATCCAGCAATGTATAAAAAGCGTAACACATCACTTTCAAGTAAAGCATTATCCCCGTTTAAGTTTGATTTAACATTGAAAAAATTGATGTATGCTGGATATCCACCTGGGGGAAAAAATGAATCGCAACCCCCACAACACACTGTGCATGAAAACTAATTAGTGATGTAGTAGAGACCTAAATGTAAGAGCTAAAACAATAAAGCTTCAAGAAGAAAACACAAGAGAATATCTTTGTGACTTTGCAGTGGGTAAATATTTCTGAAAACACAAAGAGCACTAGCTGCTAAAGCAAAAAATGATAAATAGGGCATCATCAAAATCTGAAACCTCTGCTCATCAAAGGACACTGTTAAGGAAATGAAAAAGCAAGCCACAAAGAGAAAATATCTGCAAAATGTGTATATGACAAAGAACCTATATGTAGAATATGTAAAGAACTCAAGCTGATCAGTAACAAGACAGCGCAATAAAAAAATTGCCAAGAAACTGGAATCCGTGCTTCACAAAAGAAAACCTGTGAATGGCCAGTATATACATGAAAAGATGTATTCGTTGTCACATCAGCCCCCACATCAGGCTCCACTCTAAGCATGAAGCCTGCTTAAGATTCTCTCTCTCCCTCTGTCCCTTTTCCCCCTTTTGCTTCCTCTCTCTCTAAAAACTAAAAAAAAAAAATAAAAATTTTTTTAATGATCTTTCTAAAGCAAGTGAAACCCACTGATCATACTCAATGATATTCCTCCTCCAACATTTCCCATTTGACTTCAAGCATAAATTAAATCCGTATTTACAAAGTGAAGGTGGAAATGAAGCCATTGTTGATATAATTCAGGTGGCCCCAAAGTTAAAAATCTGGAACTGCGTTTGTCAGGGTGGGGAAGTGGGGAGCTGTTGAATTGTTTACCGTCTCCGATTCTAATAAAAACAAAAGCAACACATTTTCCAAACTCTCATTTCTCGTAAGTAAATGTTTGTGGGCCACCTTTGCTTTATGTTGTAATTATCTTTAGCTAGCAGAAGCAGGGTAGGCTTAGCTCAGCCGCAAATATTTCCAGGATTCAAATTCTAAACATACTTCAGCTTACTCTAAGATGGTTCACTAAGAAGCCAGACAACATAAAGAATCCCTTAGAATCGGTATTTTGACATCCTCACTGCATTTGGCAATGTGACAGAAGCCATTACATTTTTTTTTCGACATTTTATTACAAAATGGGGGGTTTGTGTTAGATGATTGTTTCCAGCTATAAGCTAACGTAAGTGTTCACGTTTAAGGTAGGCTAGGCTAAGCTATGATGTTCGGTAGGCTAGGTGTACTAAATGCATTTTGGACATAAGATATTTTCAGCTTATGATGGGTTGATCAGGATGTAACCCCATGTTGAGGAATAGCTATAGAATATTAGAAAATGAAAGTTCATGGCATATTTTAAAGTCACATTGGTGGCAATTGTTTAAATGTACTATATTTGCCTTTATAGAAACTTTAGATTTACATTAATACTTGAAGCTATGCAATTATAATATTAACATGAATTTACAACTAAAGCGTGTTATAATTTAAATAATTGATTTTTACAAATTGCTTCATATAAGAACCTAGGCAAAATTACATATCTTTTTCCATTTTAAGTCTTCCGAGCAAAGTGTAAGAGTGTAATATTTTCCTAGTAATTTAAAATTTTTTCATTATTATTTTTTCCCGATCTTATTCATTTTTTTAAATATAAGTCATTGTCAAATTGGTTTCCATACTACACCCAGTGTTCATCCCAACAAGTGCTCTTCTCAATGCCCATCGCCCACTTTCCCCTCTCCCCAGCCCCCCCTCAACTCTCAGTAAGTTCTCAGTATCCAAGAGTCTTATGGTTTGCCTCCCTCTCTCTCTGTAACTTTTTTTCCCCTTTCCCCTCTCCCATGGTCTTCTGTTAAGTTTCTCAAGATCCACATATGAGTGAAAACATATGATATCTGTCTTTCTCTGACTGACTTATTTCACTTAGCACAATACCCTCCAGTTCCATCCACATTGCTGCAAATGGCCAGATTTCACTCTTTCTCATTGCCAAGTAGTATTCCATTGTATATATAAGCCACATCTTCTTTATCCATCCATCAGCTGATGGACATTTAGGCTCTTTCCATAATTTGGCGATTGTTGAAAGTGCTGCTATAAACATTGGGGTACAAGTGCTCCTATGCATCAAGCACTCCTGTATCCCTTGGGTAAAATCTTAGCAGTGCTATTGCTGGGTCATAGGGTAGATCTATTTTTAATTTTTTGAGGAACCTCCACACTGTTTTCCAGAGCAGCTGCACCAGTTTGTATTTCCACCAACAGTGCAAGAGGGTTCCCGTTTCTCCACATCCTCGCCAGCATGTATAGTCTCCTGATTTGTTCATTTTGGCCACTCTGACTGGAGTGAGGTGGTATCTGAGTGTGGTTTTGGTTTGTATTTCCCTGATGAGGAGCGACGTTGAGCATCTTTTCATGTGCCTGTTGGCCATCTGGATGTCTTCTTTAGAGCAGTGTCTATTCGTGTTTTCTGCCCATTTCTTCACTGGATTATTTGTTTTTCGGGTGTGGACTTTGGTGAGTTCTTTATAGATTTTAGATACTAACGCTTTATCTGATATGTCATTTGCAAATATCTTTTCCCATTCCGTTGGTTGCCTTGGAGTTTTGTTGATTGTTTCCTTTGCAGTGCAGAAGCTTTTTATGTCGATGAGGTCCCAATAGTTCATTTTTGCTTTTAGTTCCCTTGCCTTTAGAGATGGGTTGAGTAAGAAATTGCTGCGGCTGAGGTCAGAGAGGTTTTTTTTCCTGCTTTCTCCTCTAGGGTTTTGATGGTTTCCTGTCTCACATTCAGGTCCTTTATCCATTTTGAGTTTATTTTTGTGAATGGTGTAAGCAAGTGGTCTAGTTTCATTCTTCTACACGTAAGCCATTACATTTTGAAAGCTAATTTTATTTTTTTCTAAAAGTATTTTTTCCTTTATATAATATATACACAAAATACATATATTTTATATATATGTAGTGAGAGAATATATCATATATGCTATGTACATTGTGTACATTGTATTATATATTATATTTTATTATAGATAATAGTATAAAATATTAATGTATTAATATTTTATATATATAATAAGCTTACCAGTCCCTGAGCTACCCTGTCCTATGTCTGATTCCCACTACCCTGAAGCAACCATTGTCAAATCTTCCAAGTATTTCTTCTGGCATTACCATATTTCTAAACCACAGGTTTATACTGCTATTTCTTCCTTCTACCATTTTCCTGGGAGTTTTTTCCTCTTTCCTGTGTTAGATCCTCTTATTCCAGGATCCTATACCTCCTTTTCTGATTTATCTCTCTTTTCAGTGGCTCACATTTTTGAGCAGCCTGAAAAAGGATGCATAGGAGGGTTCTTTAGGAGAAAGAAGACATATCTCAAACTAGAGTGTCAACTTCAAGGTGGAAATCAATTTTTCCTGACATTTTGAAGACATTGATGTCTTTTGTTTGCTTGGATATTTTCCCAGTTTCCAGCATCAGCTGTCACTGTGATTTCTGATCATATGTGTGTGACCTGTTTGTTTGTTTTTTTTTAATGTTTATTTTGAGAGACAGAGACAGAGACAGAGAGACAGAGAATCCCAAGCAGGCTCTGCCCTGGGCACAAAGCCCCATGTGGGGCATGCATGCAAGTGGGGGAGGGGCAGAGAGAGAGATTGAGAGAGAGAGAGAGAGATTGAGAGAGAGAGAGAGAATCCCAAGCAGAGAGCCTGATGTGGGACTCAAACCCACAAACCATGAGATCATGACCTGAGCTGAAGTTGGACGCTTAACCCACTGAGCCACCCAGGTGCCCTGTGACCTGTTTTTGTGTTTGTTTGGTTTTGGTTTTTTATCTCACAGAAACTTTTAGAACCTTCCATTTGTCACTAGTTTTTTGTTTTGTTTTGTTTTTTGAAATTTCACAGTGATGTATCTTCATGTCCCTACTCCCAAATCTTTTACTGGGCATTTGCTGGGCTCTTCCAATGTGAAAACAAGTGTCCTTCAATTCCGTATAATTTTGCATTATTTCTTCGATCTTTGATCCTGTTTCCTCTTTTCTTTCTTCTCCACATTCATTGATCAAATGAGAGACTTGATCCTTTTATTTTCTAATCCTTTCTCTCCTGTGTATTTTATGTTTGAACTATATGTTGTTTTGTTCTGATTCCCAGGAGTTTTTCTTAATGTATCTTCCACCATTTTATTAATTTCTGCTTATCTTAGTTTCATTTTCTAAGAGTTCTTTGTTTTCTGATTATTACTTTTTATAGAATCATCTTTGTTTCATAGACGCATCACTTTCCATTTGCGTCTTGGAGAATATTAGTCATTTGGTTTGTTTTGCTTATGTTTGTTTTTTTTGTTTGTTTTTTTAACGTTCTTTGTGTTCTTTTTCTTTCTTCTGAATCAGATAATTCCGTCAAGTTTCTCACATTCCTTGGTTGGGTGGCACTTGTGAACTAGGTGATTTAACTATCAGGATCTGCAGGATTTCTTCTTGTTCCAATCCACTTTCCCAGAGAGTAATGTTCTCATCTATTACCTATGGCATAAGGCAGAGGCCATTTTTCTGGAAACCCAGCAAAGAAAGTGGCCTAAGGTCTCCTTCCTGAGAATCCAAGTAACTCTCTTAATCTGCCTAGGTCAACAGGTGCAGTGTCCCGCCTTCGACTGTCCGAGGGAGGGGCGGTCTCTAGTTGGGAGCTAGAGAATAAGATCTAAGGGTCTTTTACAGATTTTCTTTTCTTTTTTTATTTTAATTTTTTAAAATTTTATTTACTTATTTGGAGAGAGAGAGAAAGAGAGAGGGAGAGAAGGAGAGAGACAGAGAATCCCAAGGAGGCTCTTCCCTGTCAGCACACAGCCCAGTGTGGAGCTCTAACTTTTGAGCTAGTAGATCATGACCAGAGCCAAAACCAAGATCCAGATGCTTAACCTACTAAGCCACCCAGGTGCCCCTCTTTTACGGATCTTCAGCCAATCCTCCTTTCTTCAGCCCCACTCCAACCACTTTCTGGGGTCCCTCGAAACATCTGATGGCTGAACTTCATCTGAATTTGGCAGTGTAAATCAGCTTTCTGCTGCTTTGACAGTCTTTGAAGTTACAGCTTTCCCTGGAACGGGTGAACGTTTATCCTCAGGAAAAAGTACTTTACTTTTCTTGATTCATCCAAGATTTAGGCTTTGTGAGATTGTTCACAAGTAAACAAAAAATAAGCATGAGTTGTTAAAATCCCAAGTGGGTTGGGTTAAGTCTAACTTTTCATTCATAACTGAACAAACTCTTTTCTGTTAAAAAACAAAACAAAACTGTAAGTCTTGACAAATAAACACATATAAAAATAAATACCTCTAAAATCTCCTTATGAAGTTGATTGAAAACTATACTTACCAATCAAAGACTTGTGCGGTGTTTTTATTTTTTTTTATTTTTTATTTTTTAAATTTTTTTAACATTTATTTATTTTTGAGACAGAGAGAGACAGAGCATGAATGGGGGGAGGGCCAGAGAGAGAGGGAGACACAGAATCTGAAGCAGGCTCCAGGCTCTGAGCTGTCGGCACAGAGCCTGATGCGGGGCTCGAACTCATGGATCACGAGATCGTGACCTGAGCGAAGTCGGACGCTCAACCGACTGAGCCACCCAGGCGCCCCGCGGTGTTTTTAAAACATGAAGCTTAAATTTACTTCCTGTGCCTAAAAAAAAAACCTGCATTGGTTTCTTGACTTCTTTTTTTTTTTTAACATAATCTACCCCCCTAAATGTGACCCAAATCAAGAAGTATGCATTTTTAAAAAAACCAAAGACGCTGGGAATGAAATTTGGAATGTCAGTAGTCACTTGTCTTGATGATGTCCTGCTAGTATTTTTAAATTTTTATTTCAGAGGTTTTTTTCAACCTCATTTGGGGGCAGGAAGTTGATGATATATCATCTTACGATAAAATCTTCTAAGTCAGTGAATAAAACATATAAACAAAGTTGCTGGACCTAAAAACATATTGATAAAGATCTGTTCCACAAATCCATTTGACAGAAAGCAAACATACTTGAAGTGATATAATTTATTACTTCCTCCACAGCCTCTAGACTTATTCGTGAAAGAAACAAAGTGAACTGAATAGTCTGGCTAAACATCGTGCAGTCAAGCGGCTGCTTCTTGACAGGCCGGATCTCAGGTTCCCATTCCTGCCCTGTGGCCCTGAGAGACAGCTAGGGTCATCCACAGGTTGTTTTGTGACTAAAGTTCCAATCAAGTGTTTGGGGCTTAATGTCTTTTGATATCCTAGATGTGGGCCCTCCCTGGCCACTCCTGGGACCTCCCAGAGGTAGGTGCACTTAGCCAAGTGCACCTGATGGCACTTAGCCAAGATGCTGTTGTATATCGTTGAATGACACCGATGCCCTTGCTCTGGTAAAAAGCTACAGGCTGTGAACACAGGGAAAAATCAACACATCCACACATATTCTTGCTATAGTGGAAAATCTGCTTACATGGTGATATAGAGCGGTCTTCTTTGTTTAGAGTGGAAACTCTTTGCTTGACGAACTGGTTTCTTCAGTGATACCAGCTTTTTTGTGTAATAAAATTTTTGCTTTAAAAACGAAGTGGAAAGAAATCCAGCAAAATATTAAACAGCAATACTTATTTTCTCCTTTTAAGCTGGCCCCGAGTTTTCCAATTGGTTTATATTTGAGAAAGCGAACATAAATGTTATCTTTTTTTAAGATAAAATTTTAAGTGCTTCTAATGCAAAGCAGTTGCTCAGGAAAACAAATCCAAGAAACAATTTGTTAGGAATATCTCTACAAAAACGTAACTGAATCAAACCTAAAAGATGTAGCACTTACCAAACAGTACGCTCTTCTGGAAAACTGCAAATTCCTTTTTAAGAACATGAACTGCTCCAGGACAGAATCTGTATCTTTCATTCATTCATTCATTCATTCATTCATTCAACAAATGTTTACTGAGCAGGTACTACGTGCCAGGCACCCTTCCAGATGTTAGAGAAACAACAATGAACACATCACATGAAATCCCTGCCCTGTGAAGATTATAATCTGGCAGGGATGGAGGGCAAAACAAGCAATAGGCACAGTGAATAATTAATTATATCATATATTGCAAGGTGGTAATGTGCTATGAAGAAAAATAAAGCGAGTGGGGTCATTCTTAAAATTATGACCATGTAGAATTTGCTTTGACTTTCGTTAAAATTTGACCATGATCTTATACAGTTGATAAGTTTCTTTAGAAAATAATTTCATTCAAACCTAAATCATTTGAGGTTAGCTGGATCGGAGTTGGGAGCTGAGAAAAAAGCTAAACAGGACAGCGTGGTAAGAAGCGTATTGAATCAGGAATGTTCTGATCCCTTTGTCATTCGTTGAACTTCAGGGCTACACACGTGGCATTGAGATTGAGGGAGGGCTCGAATAGGGGGGCTGGATGTCCCCGCACTCTGAATTCCAGGGTGACAGGGGGAAAGCAAGGAAAGATGGAGCAGCTAACTTCAAATACTGGCAGGGTCAACATGTGAGAGACAAAGTAAGTCTTCTCTATGGTCCTGTATAATTAAGGAATGCTTTCAACTGAAAATGGAAGTGAAAAATCAAGTGAGCAAGCAATATGAGGAATTTTCTGGCTCTTACAGTTGAAAAGACCAAGAATAGATTCAGGGATAGCTTTCTGCAGGTGCTCAAATGTTGTTGTCTGGAAATGGTCTCATTCCCTCTCATCTCTGCATTCGACTGTGTTCATTTTCAGCAAGGACACGCAGCAAAGATGGCCCCCAGCCAGTCTGGGCCCTCGTTTTATGCTCAGGATGCATCGTAGAAAGGGTACCTTTTCCCCCAGTATCTCAGAATCATGTGCCCATCTACGTAAGCCAATCTCTAAGACTGAGTGGCTTCACATGACATCCCGGAAGTTGAACCACAGTGACAAAAGGATCAAGGTGTCTCCCCAGGGGGATATCGAGGGATACCTGACAGGAAGGAGTAAATGCTAGATAGGCAAAAACAAGGGATCCACTGCAGATCATTCCGGGTAAAATTCAGAGTATGGTCAGGAACTACAAAGTAACATGTTGCCATTCAATAAAAGGACAATGTAAAGCATTGGAACCATCCCAAATTGAGATTGCAGGAGATAGTGAGTTCTGTCATAGGAAGTTCAAAGACTTGCATTTCTAAGGTTGCTAAGGTTTCAATCAATCTACTGAATCAATCAATCAATGGATCACTTTGTTATTGGACACTGCAAAGTCTCCCTGTCTCTACTGCTGTTGCCCTTGTCCATTCTACCATCGTATCTTAGCCATTCAAGGGCAAATGCCTCCTGACGAGCTAGCATCCCTACTCCCCGCTTGCCCCCCTACGATTCATTCCCCAGAGAGCAGCCAGAGGAAATACCCATTTACTCACTCAACAAATATTTATTGAACACCTGGTGTGTGACAGGGACTGCTTAAGGGACAAATCCATCGTTGGCCAAATACATAAATCTCTGTCTTCAGGGAGCTTCTGTTCCAGTGGGAGAGGGAGAAAGAAAACAACATAAGCCAGTAAAATGTATATTAAATGGTAAGAGATGCTAAAAAGAAAAAATAAAGCAAAGTGCATGGAGTATTAGCAGTGACGTAGTTGGGATGGTCCGGGAGCACTTCATGGAGAAAGTGATTTTGTTTTTAAGTTTTTAAATATTTATTCATTTATTTTGAAAGAGAGAGAGATGATGATGATGATATGATGATGATGATGATGATGTTAATTGTAAGGGCCATGATAGATATTAAGGACTGACTAGTATGAGCTGGGCAGTATTTGAGTTCCTCTAACAACTTTCAAAGTGATGCATCATTAGCCCATTTCACAGAAAAACAAAACAAAACAAAACATGGAGTATCAGAGATCCTACATACTTTGCCCAGAGAAAAATAATAACCATTGTCAGTTAGAGGTGGTAGACAGATTAAAACAAGAGTCTGCATACCTTCAACCAAACCAGGCGTCTCCACTGAAATATTCATCCCTGACGCCACCAGCAAATTCTAAATAACAATTCTAATGAACACATTTTATTCCGTCAGCAAGATGTATCCTAAAGTATCAGAAAAGCCTAACTAAGAAAGGTTACTTTTTTTGGTCTGGGAATTCTTAAAATTTTTTTCCGTATAAATTAATGGTAATTGTGTCTTTGTTTTATGCCGTTTCGGCTTAACTTTTCAGGGGAACACTCTCCTTTTGTATAGCAGGGGAAACCTGTATTGTGGGTCATATTTTCAACTCCAAAAATTATTATTACTTATTATGAATAACTGTTATTTTACACGGAGAATGCTTTTACATTTATACATGCGTCAGTTTCTTCGCTCATATCTTCTTTTTGCAGCTGAGACACAGAATCGGAAGCAGACTCCAGGCTCCCAGCGGTCAGCACAGAACCCCACGCGGGGCATGAACCCAGGAACTGTGAGATCACGACCTGAGCCGAAGTCTGACGCCCAACCACCTGAGCCACCCCGGTGCCCCTGTGGATTCATGTCTTTAATCAGTTGTAGAAAATACTCAGCCATGATTTTGCAAAAGTTGCCTCTCTTCTAATCTCTTTATTCTCTTACTTCTTAGACTCTAGTTAGATATATATTAGGCTATCTTGGCCTTTCCATCCTATCTCAGTCTGTCATTAAAATCTCCTTTCTCATCTCTTTGTGCTTCATTCTGAGTGGTTTCTGCAGAGTTCCATAATTCTTTCTTTGGTTCTAACATGCTGTTAGAACCAACTTGTTTGTTTGTTTTTTTTTAAGTATGTTATTAATAGTTATGTTTATTTTTAACTATTTTTTTCTAATATTCCGGCTCAATTTTTTGTTCATTTTTGTGATTCTGTATGCTTTCTTGTATGCTTTGCCTGCATAGCTATTCTATACTCAAGCTGATATCTCCAATGTCCGAAATCCTCGAAAGCCTAAATATATTATTGCTTTTTTTTTTTGCTAATGTGCATTTAAGGAGCTCCGTTTTTCATGTGGCTATTGGCTGGTATTTTTGTGAAAAACCTGGACGCCTAAACTGAAGATGCTTTCTCCAGAGAAGGTTCATGTCTATTTCTTCTGGGATTTAGATGACGCTACTGCCCTGGGACCACTTTGGCCCCTTCCCAGTTTCTCAGGTTGATTTTCTAGTGTCTGGTTCAGCTCAGCCCCATGGCCACTGGTCCACGGCTTCGTCTTCTTGTCGCTGTGCTGAAAGCGAATCTGCCTTCGGGCCAGTTTTGCCTTCACGTGTATTTACTGCTCCTAGTCGAGGATCAGGTACCTCTTAGAAGGAGTTGGGAGTGCTTGGTGATCTTCCATTCTTCCTACTGCAACGATGAGATAAAAGTTGTGTCTTAAGCATGATGGACTTGTTTCAAATCAAGAGGGCTCTTCAGAGGATCTAGTCTACCATCCCGCCCTCTTCTTGTTTTCCTCCTTACTTCTTCCTTTTTTTTTTTAACCTACCTTTTTTCATTCTGAAATATCTTTTTTTTTTTTTTTCCGGGGATCTGCTACTTCTCTGAGTTTTCTTTTTCAGTCCTTCTCACTCCCTCACCTCCATTTCTCTCCCCCACTCTTTCAAGTATGGGGTTTTCCAGAATGCCAATTCTCCTTCCTTCTCAGTTGATCTCATCTACACGCTTGGACTTCAGCTGTACTTCTAGCTCTGACATAACCCTAAATGATACATCTATATTTCAAATTACCCTCTCATAACCCCCATTTGGCTTTTCCTCAAACTCAAAATTTTCAAAACTGCCTTTATGATCTCCCCCATATTCCACCTACAAATCTGCTTCTCTTCCAACGTTTCTCAACTTTTGGACACCACTATCCACCACTCACCGAAGCCAGATGGTCCTGTTAATTTTAACTCCTAAATAGCCCTTGAATTCTCTTTCTCCTCTGTGCTTATCATCACTGCTGTAGTTAGATCTTCATTGTTACTTCCTGATGAGTTGCAATTGCCCCCTTTTCTTTCTCTTGCCTCCAGATTCACTGCTGAAATTTGCCTGACCCAATGCTGCTTTTGTGATCTTTCTGAAATGCAGATATGAATGTGTCACTCATCTGTGGAAGATTCCTCATCGGTTCTCCCAATAATGCATGGTAAATCTTAGGTTTCATAACTGGGCTTGTGAGACCTCCATGATCTAACTTAAAAAGCTTTTTACTTTCCTGCCTATTTTTCTTTAAGCTGCAAGAAGACCATGAGCATATCCATCTTGTTTACTTTGGCTAGTGCCAAGCCCAGGGCTGATAACCTCACAGATAATTACTAAATGGGTACATCACTGCCTCATCTCAATCCATCTGATTCATGGACCCTTTTTCCTAGCCAATCTGGACATTTTTTGCTATAACAACAGTCTGCCTTCCTCGCACAACTGTAGGCTAATTACTATTTACTCATTTATTCACACGTTCATTAGTCCATCTTGGAATTACCACTAACACTGTAACTGATACATAGAAGTTTCTCTGGATGAATAAATGAAAACAAACTTAGAAGTGTGGCCTAGGAGGTAACACATACATGAAGCATTGACTAATATAAAGGACTGTACTCCAAGAGCAACTTTTCCCCCAGGTGGTATATGCATAAACCAATATAAGTACAGGCAACCTGTATCTTTCTCCTGCCCTCTCCAAGTCCGAGAACCAGATTTAATGAATCAAATTCTTTTCTGGAATGAATCCACACAAAACCAAGACAAAATAAAGGGCAAACCAACCTCCTACACAGCACTGAAAAGGTAATCAAGACTTTCCCAAGCCCCAAATACAAATGGCAGAGAGCACTAGCTCACTCAATAGGCGCCCAGGTGCTGACGGAAGCCCCGCCCCAAGGGAGGCGGGGCCTGAAGTGCGGGGCGGGATTTGTTCGGACCGACCACGCCCTCTCTGGGCGGGGCGTAAGCAGGCGGGCCGCGCAGAAGCCCGCGCACCCCCGCGGTTTCCTAGGAGACGAAACACACAAGGCGCCAGAGCTTCACAAGGGAGCCTACGAGGTGAGCGGCCGGTGCGGGCAGGTAATCCCTAGCGGGCGGCGGGGCTGCCACCCTCCGTCCGAGCCCAGCCCCAGCCTGTCCGGCGAGGCCTGCCCGGCATGTCCCCTCCGCGCCCTGTCCTACGAGGGCCAACCTCCGCCGAGAGAAGGGGCCTGGACACTGGTAGGGGGAGGGACGGCGGGGAGGAGGATCCGCGAGCGGGGGTGGAGCGGGAGGGGTCCTTCTGCGTCTGCTGCGATCCGTGCTCCCCAGGCCCCCCGGACCACTTTTCCGCGCTCCTCGACGGCGGGGAAGGTTCGGGGTGGGAGGATGACGGCGGGCATCCGTCGGTCTGAGGGACCCGGCCCCCAAACCTCTCCCTTACTCCCCCCCTCCCCACAACTCCCCCAGT
This sequence comes from Felis catus, assembly GCF_018350175.1. Lineage (NCBI taxonomy): Eukaryota > Metazoa > Chordata > Mammalia > Carnivora > Felidae > Felis > Felis catus. Next base: position 17,846,223 of record NC_058372.1, read on the forward strand.
CTCCACCCCCAGTCTGGAGGGGAAACTGCTTTCACGAGTGAGAAGCGGGATCGGGTCTCGGGAAGGCAGCCGAATTGAGTTCCGAACGACTAAAATTAAAAAGGAAGTAGAAAGAAACTGGGTCCAAATTCCGCCCTCATTCGTGCACCCCAAGGGACTCCCAGGTAAAAGCGGGATCCCGGCGCAGGGCCCCAGGACGGACCCCTTTCCCCGCACACCCGCAGGACCCCCGCCCCAGGAGGCTTTAAATCCCTGTTAGCGAAAAAGGACGAGACTCGGCTTAATGAAAACTTTCTTCCTGCAGATTCGATTTTCAAATTTAGGGACAGAGTCGGGGGCGGGGAAGGGGGGAGCAACAAAACTGATTTTAGGGGCTTGTAGTTTCCGTTCTCAAAGGGATTCATTATATTTAAGTGATCATTTTTAATGAGCAGACATCTGTCCCGAGGACAACGAAATTCTCCTAGAGTCAGAGTTATGGGACTTGCTTCATTCAGAAAACTGCTCATTCGGTCAAAGCAGCGGAGGAGGAGCGAGTTACTCTCCAGCCTTTTGGTTTTCCTCTGTGACCCCACCCCCCAGTTCACCGCGGCGACTGGGGAAGGGAGAAACTCCCCCTTCCTCCTCCACCCCCAGGCGGCCACTTAACTGCCCCAGCAAAGCTGGCCTTGGGCAAGGATGCTCGATCTCCGCGTTGGGGTGGTTCTTTGTTTTGTTTAGTTTAATTTGGGAATACCTTGTGAATATTAGCACACGGCACGATTTTTTTTTTTTTAACCCTGGCAGCTTTGTTTTCCCATTGTAAAACTCTCCTTTTAATTTCTGTAAATACGTGTCTTACTTTGAGATCTTTTCTTTTCCTTCCTGTTTTGCTCTTCAAACAAGTTAGCGGTTTTTAAGACGTTATTATTATTTTTTTTAATTTTTTTTTAAATATAAGTAATGCCAGCCTTGGAGTGATAGAATTACAGTAGGTTCTACAAAGACAAGTTGCAGACTTCCAAAGGTTATCTGTTCAGTGATTGGCAGACAAGTTTTACCCTCCATTTGCCCTCTATGTTAATCTTCTTTAATCCTATCTAAATCCCTGTTAGCTGGCAGAAGCTCCTGAGAATACGGCTTAAGTTTACAGTAATTGTACACTTAAATAACAGTACGAAAACTATAATGGGAGAGAAATTATAAGGGTATTTACTTAATGTAGGTCTGTAATTGAGCCTCTAAGTCTTTTTCTTTAAATCAAAATACAAGGTTTGCTTAGCCATAGAAAGTCACTGAATATCATAGCCTTATTGTAAAAAATTCCAAGTTCCTAACAGTTCTGTTAAATAAGGATCGTAGTTGTATTACATTTACTTGTATTCTGCCTCGCTGTGTATATATACATACATATGGAAATATATACACAGTTTAACCCTTGAACAACACAGGGATTAGGGGTGTGAGCCCCCAACAGTCGAAAATTCTAGTATAACTGTTGAATCCCCCAAAACCTAACAGTCCGCTGTTGACAGAAACCTTACTGGTAACATAAAGAGTTAATCAACACATAGGTTGTACGTTATATGTATTGTGTGCTGTATTCTTCCAATAAAGTAAACGAGAGAAAGGAAACCATCATCAAGAAAATCATAAAGAAAATACATTTACAGCACTGTATGGTATTGATCAGAAACGAATCTGCATGTAAGTAGACCTGTGCAGTTGAAACGTGTTCAAGAGTCAACGCTACAGATGGAAATATTCACATACATAAGATGTCGTGTTGATACATCTCTGTCTTGCAGGATTAGTCTTCTATAGATGAACAGAGAAGAATAAATGTAACCTACGGAGAAATATTATTGTGTGTGAACTGGGGACCATAGGCAATGTATGTTTCTTAAGTTATATCTATTGCTTTTGACTAGTAATTCGTTTAGGACCTTACTACGCTACGCCGATGAAAGCAGTTGTTTACGTGCTATCAGTCAGTAGATACATGGGGGAAATTATTTTAAAAAAACAAGAAAAACCTTTCGCCTTGATATCTGTGCCTCTTTCTATCAGGCCATTGTCTTTGTATTTTCAGGGAAGATAAGGGGACAGTTGAAATGGTCAGCCTCTGACTCTGGAGAACTATTTATTTTCCAATTCAAATGACCCAAAGAGGCCTTTCTAAAATTTTATGTAAAGGTTAAGCAGGGCTCAAACTGGACAGAGGCTCTGAGAGCCACCAATCAGACCTTTTGAAAATCGATGTGATAGCCATAATCTTCGTCACTCACCCCATGGCTGGGAAACGGCCAAGTCCCTTGTTCATTCTTCCCTGAATGTAAGCAGACCCTATGGGATAGCCACCTTCACTTGAAATAAACTGTTCCCAGGGCCACCAGGGTGGCTCAGTTGGTTAAGTGTCTGACTCTTGGTTTGTGCTCAGGTCATGATGTCACCATCGGTGAGATCGAGCCCCATGTCGGGCTCCATGCTATCTGCTTGGGATTCTCTCTCTCTCCCTCTCTGTCCCTTGTCCCACGTGCATGTGCTCTGTCTCTCAAAAAAAGAAAAACAACACCCCCCCCCCCCCACAGAACCAAAACAAACAAACAAACAGTGTTTCTAGTGTTTATTTGGAACGTGGTTGGTTAGGCTTGGAATGCAGTTTCTATAGCTTCCATTCCAAAAAACGGTTGGGGTTTCCAGGCCAGTGCAGAAAGTCATCAATGAGTGAATGATCTGTAATGCTAATAACACCGGTGATGGTGGTGGTGGTTGGTCTTAACAGTGGAAGACAAAGGAAAGGAAAGATTAATTCCACTTTTGGGGGTTAAGTCACCGCGAGGGAGAATTTTAACTATTGTTTCTTGCACACTCTCACCTCTGCCCTTCTGTTCCTACCCGGGCAGCTCCCTCTTTCATTCCCTTCTCACGCAATATGTCCTTTTCCAGAATTGCCTACGTTACTTCCTGCCCATCAGACCTTCGGTGCTTGTCCTCAGTGAGGTATTAACATGAAAGAAAAGATGATGCTATCATCCCATTGAATTTCTGAAGTAAGGAATTCATTCTCGTAAGGGAGCTCCACTTAGACGGTCTTCCTCCTGAACTCCTACTTTCTTTTCCTTCACTGTTTCTGGCCTGTTATTTTCCAGTGTCCTTCCGACCATGGGGCCAGATGCAGGCTCGGGGTCTAGTAGGGTAGAGAGCACCACTAGCAATTTCCATTCAGTAGCATCTGGATGTTTTAGGGTAAGGAACTGGGTTAGGAATCTTCAGGTGGAGGTGGGGGTGGGCAGCTTTCATTGTGGGGCAGAGTCTGCGTGGTTTTGAGGCAAAGAGGGGCAGGGGTGGTTCCCTGAGCTGCAACAGTGATTGTAAAAGCCAGTAAGAACGGGTTGTTTAGAAGTTGGGGACCACCCTGCAAAGAACAAACAGCCTCAAGCCTAATGCAGTTACTAGACTGACTCCATCTTGGATTCTCTGATTATAGACACATTATTTTATAGATTACAATCCTACTGATACAATGAATATATTCTCTACGTTGTTACTCAACCAGAAGCGATCAGTCAACTTACAGAGAACACTTTTCCTTAAAATAGAGAGAAGTGTATGTCTTCTTAAATAAGGTAACTAGAAAAGGCGTCAAGCAACATAACATAATGGTATGTTGCTAATGATATGTTGCAACTGCTAATGTTCAGAGAGAGAGGTGGACACAGAATCTGAAACAGGCTCCAGGCTCCAGGCTCTGAGCTGTCAGCACAGACGCGGAGCTTGAACTCACGGACCATGAGATCATGACCTGAGCCGAAGTCAGACGCTCAACCGACTGAGCCACCCAGGCGCCCCAACCATATGGCTTTTCTAAAATGTGCAGATTCCTGGATTCCGAGTACAGCTGGCCCAGGAGTTTCACATAAGGGATCATGGGCCAAGTAAATGTGATGCAAAAACTGATTCAAAGAATGGATATAGAATAGATCGTGATTTTCCAGTGCCTGATTTGGAATAATATAGGTTATATTCAGTAGAAAAGGAATCATACAAATTCAGCCAGTATTTACTGAATATTCATGGGATAAATAACACAGTGCCATGGAAATGAAGATTTCATAAATGAGCATTACCAGTCTGCTTCCGCGAACTCCATTCCACGTAGCACAAAGGACTGACTGACAAATGGTTAGCATACTGGCATACATATTATAATTCTTCCCCATGCTTAGGTTACCAGGAGATGTTTGAAGAGATTCTTCAATGAAAATTCCTTTTATTCATCTTGTTGTTTTCTTTCTTCTATAGGGTGTTCGTAAGAATGAAAGCACCATTTCCTTGCCAGATTCCTTATTCCTGTATTTCATGAACCTACGTAATCTTGGGCAAGAGCCTGTGTTTAACGATGACACAGCTGTCACCAGTGTAGCAACAACAGTCCAAGGGAAAAAGACGAATAAGGAAGCACTTACGTTTATATTCAACAAGGGAGTCGTCTCAGTCAACAACTTCTGTTGCATTATTTTTCCGAGATGAACCGATATACAACCATGAGGCAGCTGGGGGACGGCACGTATGGAAGCGTTCTGATGGGCAAGAGTAACGAATCTGGGGAGCTGGTGGCCATCAAAAGGTACCGTGCGCGACGCGGCCGACTTTGAGCATCCGATCTTCCTTTGCCCTTTCTTTAGAGATAGGCCTAGCTCGGACCCCATGCTTGTTTGGCTAATGCGGACTGCTGTTCTGGAGAAACACTGCCAAACGGGATTCCCCACATTGTTTCAGTTTTCTGGTTTGTCCGGCTACATTAATGATCGAAAAATATAAGTGCTCTGCTTTTTATGCATGAGAAATATGAACTGAAACTGAAGGCAATGTTTGGAAAGTGTTTAGAATTTAAAGTTGAGTACAGAGTAGAGCATATGATTGCTTTAAATTAATAGGCCTTGAAAGATGGTATTCATAGGACCAGTCGAGTTCTGAATGGCGTATGGTACTTTCCTAAGCTTACCAATGAGATAGAATTAACTATTATTAACTTAATCATCTTCTTTTTTTTTTAAGTTTATTTATTGATTTGGTGGGGTGGGGGCAGGGTCAGAGAGAGAGAGAGGATCCCCAGCAGGCTCTTACGCTGTCAGCACAGAGCTGGATGTGGGGCTCGAACCCATGAACCGTGAGATCATGATCTGAACTGAAGTCAAGAGTTGGACGCTCAACCGACTGAGCCACCGAGGCACCCCAACTTACTTACCTTCTTAAGCTATCGTATTTCATATCTATTATACGTAAAAAAGTTACTCCAAAGTTTAGTGATTTAAAACAAGAACAAACCTTTATTAATTCACACTTTGTGTGGGTCAGGAGTTTCGGGGGAGCTTAGCTAGACGGTTCTGGCTCCAGGTGTCTCATGAATCACAGTCATCCGAAGGCTGGACCGGGACCGAGCGTCCACTTCGAAGGTGGCTCACTAGATGAGATTCCTAGGGCTGCTATAAAGAAGGAGCACAGACCGAGTGTCTGAAACAGGAGGTTGCCTTCTTCACAGCTCTGGAGGCTGGAAGTCAGAGATGAAGGCGTCAGCCGAGTTGGTTTCTTCTGTCGCCTCTCTTCTCGGCTCCCAGATGGCCGTGTTCTCCCTGTGTCCTCTCAAGGTGTCCTAATCTCCTTATAAGGACACTAGTAATATCAGATTAGGACCCACCCTAAAGACCTCACGTAACCTTAATTAATTCGTTCAAGTCTGTCTTTTAAATACAATCACACTCAGTTCCTGGGAGTTAGAACTTCAACGTGGATTTGGTGGGGGGAAATGTAGCCAATAAATAGGCTGCTGTAACAAAGCGGAAGCTACAGACTGTGCGGCTGAAATGAGAGAAATGTACAGATTTTCAGTTCTGGAGGCTGGAAGTCTAAGATCAAGGTGTCAGAAGGCTTGGCTCCTTCTGAGGGCCATGAAGGAAGGATCTGTTCGAGGTCCCTCTCGTTGGCTTCTAGATGGCATTTTCTCCCTGTCTGTCTTCCACATGATCTTCCTTCCGTGCATATCTCTGTGTGCAAATTTCCCCCTTTTGTAAGAACACCAGTCACACTGGAATAAGTTCCACCCTAATAACTTCATTTTACCCTCACTGCCACTGTAAAGGCCCGTTTCCAAATCAAGTCACAGTCTGAGGTGCTGGGGGTTAGGACTTCAGCATATGGGTTTGTGTGCAGGGGTGGGCACAGTTTAGCCCAGAACACTCACTCACTGGCTGAGAAGTGGCCTCTTCACGTGGGCCTCCACGGAGGGTTGCTTGAATATTCTCATGACGTGGCCGTCGCCTTCCTTCAGATCGAGTCTTGGAGACCAATTGCCACATCAGCCAAGTGATGGCAATCTGAAATTTAAATGCTTTAACAAATGCTCATCAAGCGTTAAAAACTCTAAAATGTCATGATCTAAAACATTACATGTTTAAGGAAATAGTTTTATAAAATATTGACAGTAGCCATTATTATCAAATAAATGTACAATGTACCATAACTGAAATGAAATATTTACCGAGTGGGCTTAGTAAAATTCAATACCCATTCATGACTGGGGAAAAACAAACAAACAAACAAACAAACAAAAAACAAACAAACAAAAAAAAAAAACTCTTAGCAAATAGGAATAAAAAGAAACTTCCCTAACTTGATAAGACTTATACGCTGCATCATCTTTATGTCAAAATATCAGAAGTATTGCCAGTAGAGTTGGTTTTAAGGCCAGACTGCTTGCCATATTTCTACTAATTAAGATTGCCTAATTAAGATTAGGTGACCTAATTAATGCAATAAGAGAAAAAAAAGGGGGGATAAGTATTAGCCAAAATGAGATGAAATCATCCCTATTTGTAGTTTTTTTTTTTTTTTTTTAAATTTTTTTTTCAACGTTTATTTTTGGGACAGAGAGAGACAGAGCATGAACGGGGGAGGGGCAGAGAGAGAGAGAGACACAGAATCGGAACCAGGCTCCAGGCTCTGAGCCATCAGCCCAGAGCCTGACGCGGGGCTCGAACTCACGGACCGCGAGATCGTGACCTGGCTGAAGTCGGACGCTTAACCGACTGCGCCACCCAGGCGCCCCCCCTATTTGTAGATTAAATAATTGTATGCACTCACACAAATACTTCATTATATGTAAATTTATATATAAAATGTTTTGAAAGACCTGGAAAGCAACACATACAACTCACGAAAGCTGTGGCCTCTGGGAAGTGGGTAAAAAATGAGGACGGAGATGAGGTTCGGTGGAATCATGCAACACTATTACTGGTGTTTTTATTCTACAAAATCCTCATCGTGTCTTGTGGGTGGCAAAATCACGTGTGTGTCTCACGGTCCCAGTTCGTAAAATGGGGAACGAGGCCTCACCTGCGTAGATCTGAGTACAGCCTTGAAAGCACTGAGGCGTCTAAAACTGTAAGAAGTCAAATTCATTTGAGGGCTGAGAAGAGGCCATAAGCATATAATTTAGGAATGCTTTGGGGTTTGAAATAAAAAAAATCCTAACCAAATAACTAAAACAGGCATTTAACTTAACAAGTAACTTAGAGATTTATTTCTCTCACATAATAAAAAGTCTGGAGGTCGGCAGCCCAGGGCTAGTAGCTTGTGCATGCTGTTTTCACAGACCTAAGTTCTGTTGTCTTCAGAAAGCAGGCGCCTCACCTCCATCCAGAAGACCTCTGGTTACTTCTCATTGGCCGGAAGCGTGTCACATAGAGCACCCGGCTATTCGGGAGGGAGGCTGGGAAGCTGAGTACTTCGCTGAGCATTTTGTACCCTGAGCTGTGTTAGTAAAGAGGAAGGAAAGCGCGGCTTTTCGATAGTCAAACCGTGTGCTAGACCGTGTTCCTAACTTAAGTAAGGACACAGCAAAAATGAACGAGAAGGAGGAGGAGTCATGTGGAAGGCTTGAGAAAAAGTTAAATGTCCATTCAGCACATTAATTGTTAAGCTCCCACCGCACTGGTGCTCAGACCGAAATGGGAATGAGATAGATGAGTTACAATGTAAGTGAGGAAAACCAACAGACTGGACAAATTATGACATAAAATATGGTAAGTCTTCTGATGGGGGAATAACGGGTCCTGGGGGAGCACAGAGAAGTGATGCTGGAGAAATATGCTGGAAGCTTCCCGTAGAAAATGAGATCTCAAGAGTGAGGGGAAAAAAAATACCAAGAAAAAGAGGAGGGAGAAGAATGCTCTAAGCAGCAAGGATGATATGTATGATGGCCGGGAGGCAAGAGAATAGGAAGGCTTGCGTGGGCTGCGTAGCTGAAAGAAGGGTAGGTGGCCCGAGTGTAGGTTCTGAGTGCGGCAGAGGAGGGTCATGAGGCTAAAGGGTGAAGTCACAAAGCCAGGGCAGTGAGTTCGTGTAGCTTGACTAGAAGGCGATGAAGGATTTTAAGCAGGAGAGTCGATACGATCCAATACTGCTGTAGAATGGTCCCTTTGGCAAAAGAGCGGATACTTGATCAAAGAGGTCAAGGCTGGACATGAGGTGACCAGTCAGGAGGCTGGTGTAGTCCTCGTGGTTAGAGGTGGTGGTGACCTGATCTAGGAAGATAGCATTGGGTATGGACAGAAGTGGAAGCACTCAAGAGACATTCAGGAGCCAGGCTCTGTAGAAACTGGTGACTGGGCATGGCGGAAAGGAGGAAAGCACGTGGAAGAGTCCGGGCTCACTCCTGGGCTTCTTGCTGAAATGCCTAGTGGTGGTGCCATTCTCCATGACAGGGGAAATCACAGGCTTAGCGGTAAAGCTGGGTTCACTTGTGGACATAATAGCTTTAAGGCGCCTATAGGTAACTGAATATTTGCATTCAAAACAGGTCTGGGCTAGGGGCACCTGGATGGCTCAGTCAGTTGAGCGTCTAACTTCAGCTCAGATCATGATCTCATGGTCTGGGAATTCAAGCCCTGTGTCGGGCTTTGTGCTGACAGCTCAGAGCCTGGATCCTTCTTCAGATTCTGTGTCTCCCTCTCTCTCTGACCCTCCCCCGTTCATGCTTTCTCAAAAATAAATAAACGTTAAGAAAAAATTTTACATCTTATTGGCTAGAAATGGATCACATGTATTATGGATCACCTTGTATTATCTGCTGCCATTTAAGAAAAAAAAATGGTGCAACACCATTCATTCTCGTGGTTAGCAGTAAGATCCTCTTATCTCATTAAATGTAAAGTATTTATTAAACTCTCTACTTTTTAAGGACTTGAAAGGCAATTCTATTTCTGAGGGTCTCCTGTTTGTGGGATAGTTCCTCATGAGCCCATCTGTGAGCACAGAAATTCATCCATTCATGTAGTAAATATTTATTGAGCACTTACTGTATGCCAAAAAACTGCTCTAGGCATGTGGGGGTGTCCCCAAGGAGCTTACATTTGAGGAGAGGGGAGGACTCAAGGTGGCTCAGTCGGTTTAGCATCCAACTCTTGGTTTTGGCTCAGGTCATAATATCACGGTTTGTGAGTTCAAGCCCCACATCAGGCTCTGTGCTGACAGTGCAGAGCCTGCTTGGGATTCTCGTCTCTCTCCCTCTCTCAGCCTCTCCCCTGCTTGCATGTGCTCTCTCTCTCTCTCAAAATAAATAACCTTTAAAAAAAAGATGATTAGTTGGGAATAGATGATTAGATGGGCATAGCACCTTAATGAGTATAAATGAAATTCTGATTCACTAAAGATATTTTAGAAATAATAGCAGTGATGCCATTCATGTCTTATTGTCGCTGATCACAGATATTGGCAAAAACAAGACCATCCAGTATTTACTGAGTGCTGAACTAAGCAGTTTACAATAACCTTTTCATAGGCAGTGGTTTCTACTTTGCAGCTACAGAACTTGAGGCACAGAATCGTCAATGGGCCATCTGTACAAGGTCACACGATCCGTAAGCCACTGAGCAAGGATCTGAATCCAGCAGGGCAATGCCACAGCCCACGTTCTTAAAAAAATTTTTTTTTCATTTTATTTATTTTAGAGAGAGAGAGACAAAGACAGAGACAGAGAGAGAGAGAGAGAGTTCACGAGCAAGGGAGAGGGGCAGAGAGAGAGGGAGAGAGAATCTTAAGCAGGGTGTACGTTCAGTACAGACCCTGATGTGGGTTCAGTCCTACAACCCTGGGATCATGACCTGAGTCAGAATCAAGAGTCTGACGCTCAACCGACCTAGCCACCCAGATACCCCACGGGCCACATTCTTAGCTACCATGGCGTGCTGCATTCATTTACTCATTTCCTTACCCTTGTGTATGACACTCTTCTAAGGGCTCTGAATAATTCCTACAGGAATTAGTTTAATCAATAAAGACGACTTAAGCTTCCTGAGAATCTTCTAGAACATATCAGTAGGAGATTATACTACTAAATGAAAGCAGCAAGGCATATAGGGTCTTTATTGTCATAATCCAGCCTTGTAATTTCTATACACGAGGAAACTTTTTTTTAGAACGTGAATCCTCTTTTTTCTCGTGTCCCATTTTGCACGGTGACTAAAAATCTGTTCATATAAAAATACAACTTCTACCTGCGGTGTATATAGTGGAATTATTTTGTTGCCTTTATTACTTTATTACTTCTGGTATATTTATCCCTAATGGTAACACTGGGATGGAAGAGGGAAAGTAAAGAACAAAATTGAAGAAAGCTATTTCTGGGCAACCTACTGAATGGGAGAAGATATTTGCAAATAGTATATCTGATGAGGAATTAATACCCAAAATATATAAAGAACTGATACAACTCAACACCAAAAAAACCAATCCAAATAAAAAATGGACAGGGGACCTGAATAGACGTTTTTCCAAAGAAGAAATACAGATGGCCAACAGACACACGAAAAGATGCTCAACATCACTAATCATCGGGGAAATACAAATCAAATCCACAATGAGATACCACCTCACATTTGTCAGAATGGTTCAAATGAAAATGACAAGTAATAAGTGTTGGTGAGGATGTGGAGAAAATGGAACCCTTGTGCACTGTTGGGTGGGAATGTAAACTGGTGCAGGCACTGTGGAAAGCAGTATGGAGGTTCCTCAAAAAATTAAAAATAGAGGGGCACCTGGGTGGCTCGGTTGGTTAAGCGTCCGACTTCGGCTCAGGTCATGATCTCACGGTCCGTGAGTTCGAGCCCCGCGTCGGGCTTTGTGCTGACAGCTCAGAGCCTGGAGCCCGTTTCAGATTGTGTCTCCCTCTCTCTCTGCCCCTCTCCTGTTCATGCTCTGTCTCTCTCTGTCTCAAAAATAAATAATTGTTAAAAAAAAAATTAAAAAAAATTAAAAATAGAAATACCATACGACTTAGGAATTCTATTACAGGGTATTTACCCCACAAAAATGAAAAACACTAATTTGAAAAGATACGTGCACCCCTGTGTTTACCACAGAATCATTTATAATAATCAAGATATGAAAGCAACCCGTGTCCCTTGATAGATGAATGGATAAAGAAGATGTGGTATATATGTATGTGTGGGTGTGTGATAATTATAGATATATATATATATAACTTATATATATAATTTATATATAGTATATAATTTATATATATAATTTGTATATAGTATATAATATATATTTTATATAGATGTATAAATATTATATATTAGATATAATTTTATATGTTATTGTATTTTATATAATATATATTATATTTTATATAAGTATATATTATTATATTTATGTATTTTATATATAATTTATATATTTTGTATAATAACTTATATATAAGTATACATGAATATACTTATATACTTATATACATATACTTACACTCACATAAATTTATATAAATTATATATATAAAGTGATAATTATACACACACATACACACACACACAGAGGAATATTACTCAGCCATTAAAAAGAATGAAATCTTGTGATTTGCAATGACGCGGATGGAGCTAGAGAGTACTATGCTAAGCGAAATAAGTCAGAGAAAGACAAATGCCATATGATTTCACGCATATGTGGAAATTTTTTAAAGTACAGCAAAGGGAATAGTCAATAATACTGTAGTTACATTGTATGGTGACAGATGGGGACACTTATGGTGAGCATTTCATAATGTACATAATTTTCGAATCACTATGTTACATACCTGAAACCAATACCACATTGTATGTCAACTATACTTCAAGAATAAAAATTAAGAACAAAATCTTTTTGAAAAGAAAGCTATTTCTAAGGTTTGGTTACTTTTGAATCTTTATTGACTTGAATCACTTAACTTTATGGGCTTCCTGTTTAAAGCTGGGGTAATGATACAGAATTTGTCAGATCAAATTATTTTACTACATTTGCTCCCAAAATTTATGACTTCCTTCCCCTCTCCACCTCAGTGTTTCATATTTATCTGTTAAGTTCTAGAAAGAGATTTGGAAGAGGCTCTGTTAGAAAAACACAATCAACTGATTAGAGACATGCGAGAATTCACCCAGAAAGGAAAATTAATGGTAATACTTTCACCATTGTGTTTAAAGCAGAATTTCAGGTATGACGTAAGTGTGAACCTGTACCAAACAGCCTTGAGATATACAGAAGGGAGGTGACTCCCTTTTAAGGAGGAGGAAGAGAGAGATCATAGCTTGCCCAAAATGGAAACTAGAGTAAGAAAGCCAACGGTGTTATTGGTGTTGGAAATCCTGTCCCTGTACACTAAACTTGTCTTATTTTATTTCAGGATGAAGAGAAAGTTCTATTCTTGGGATGAATGTATGAACTTGAGAGAAGTTAAGGTAAAAAGCCTACGGATGGAAAGAACCCAAGGAGGCCTTAACTCTGCCTCACCCTGTCCCATTTCTGAAGCTGCTAAAGGGGTTGTTCTGTTCTTTGTAGGAAGCAGTCCAAAGATAACTGTATTTCTTATGTTTTTTTATTTTTATCTTCCTACGTAAAGTAATTTCTCATTCCCCATCCAAATGTCAGTGGAGAGCAGAAAATAACTCTACCCTCATATTTGAAAGTATACACTCTCACTTTTAAAAGAGAGATTTCCTTCCTGCTGTCAAAGGAAAGACAACTTTTAACAACTACAAACCATTTCTTTCTACGTTATGCTGTATGACCTGGATACATTTTTGGAGACATTTGTATGGAATGTCACACAGTTAAGTCAGAAAAAAGTTAAACCTGGTGAATAGACGGGAGAGACAAAAGTGACAGATTGAAACGTTTGGTGGGTAACATCGACTGTTTATGTTGGCCCTTCCATTCCTTACTGGAAACAATCACTGCTTACTTTAACTTAGTCATGTAAAATCTTGTAGACACTGAAACTTAATTCATTAATGAGTTCAGAAGATCACTTAAGGTAATTATCATAGGTAGCACTGGTGAGGTTTTGCCAACTTCTATAACTTGGCTTTAAGAATTTTTTTGCGTATTTGCTGTGCTGCAGTCTCTGAAGAAGCTTAACCACGCCAACGTGATCAAACTGAAGGAAGTTATCAGAGAAAATGATCATCTCTATTTTATATTTGAATATATGAAAGAAAACCTCTATCAATTAATGAAAGACAGGTATGTCTTTATTTTACAAAAACCATAATTTTTTCCCTGTTACCTCCTCTCTGAGTTCCTTGGATCCCTTCAACACGTCACACTTTACAGCATGAAGGGTTGGTCACCCCGAGAGGGAATCTAAACTAATTAGCTGATATCCTCATAACGCGAAGAAGAACCAGCTATGACACAGCCACCATTTTTCTGGTGTCATCTCGTAAAAGTCAAGGTAGGGGCACCTGGGCGACTCAGTCAGTGAAGCGTCTGACTCTTGACTTCGGCTCAGGTCCGGAGCTCATGGTTCATGAGATCGAGCCCTGTGTCGGACTCTGTGCTGACAGCATAGAGCCTGCTTGGGATTCTGTCTCTCCCTCTCTCTCTGCCTCTCCCCGACTCATGTGCTCTCTCTCTCTCTCTCTGTAAAATAAGTACACATTTTTTTTAAAGCAGGTAAAATAGACATTAATCTCCCACATGTGACCAGTAGCTACCAGCAAAATATTTACCTCCCCGAGCTCGTGACACATGACTGAAGCTCTCTCTCTTCACACGTTTAGAAATTAAAATGAGGATTTCTTTGGAAATCAAGTCTTATCATTCACTTAAATGTTCTAATAAATAAACTTACTAGATCCCCTCATGAAACCTGCTTCCTTCCTCCCTTCTTTCATGAACCTTTCACAAAGTGCCGGAGAGAGTAACGAAGCAATGAAAATTTTCTCAATTTTGTCCAAGGCCAGTTTTATTACCGAGCATTCAACTGTAGACAGGTTTTGTTTCAAAAAGTATAGATAGTGTGTGTGTTTATATGAAATATTTATCTTGATTGTTTTTTTTTTAAGTTTATTTATTTGCTGCGCTGACAGTGGAGAGCCCACACGGGGCTCAATCTCACCAACCATGAGATCACGACCTGAGCGGAAATCAAGAGTCAGATGCTTCACCAACCGAGCCACCCAGGCACCCCCATTTTACCCGCTTTTAAAGCCAGAGGTGTTCAGCAAAAGATCCTATAATACTTTATAAACACACTTCCCAGTGGAATGCTGATTGCTATCTCTGTATCTCTTTCATACACACATACATACCCACTCAAAGTAATCCTTAAGGATGGTGAGTGGATTTTTCTTTTTCTTTTTTTTTTTTCAACGTTTTTTATTTATTTTTGGGACAGAGAGAGACAGAGCATGAACGGGGGAGGGGCAGAGAGAGAGGGAGACACAGAATCGGAAACAGGCTCCAGGCTCTGAGCCATCAGCCCAGAGCCCGACGCGGGGCTCGAACTCACGGACTGCGAGATCGTGACCTGGCTGAAGTCGGACGCTTAGCCGACTGTGCCACCCTGGCGCCCCTATTTAAAAGAAATAACTATCAGGGGGAGAATACATTAATTATACTATATCATACTGATGAGATTATTTTGTGGTCATTAAAAGTGATAATTATAATGAATATGAAAATGCCTATGAATGGATAATAAAACAAATAAAAATTATAATTATGTAACATTGAAACGTAATATAAAAGTTATACATGTAAATGGATTCGTATTGGACCAGAATACTGAAAAATCAAAATAGTTTTTTAATCAGGTGATGATGGATAGTCCTAAATGTTTGGCTTCTAATAACCGTACTCTTTAAAATGTATGAAATGATATATTGAGATATAGTTGTGGGAGAAAAAGATATATTTAAAAAAATTTTTTTTTAATTTTTTTTTGATGTTTATTTATTTTTGAGACAGAGAGAGACAGAGCATGAACAGGGGAGGGTCAGAGAGAGAGGTGGACACAGAATCTGAAGCAGGCTCCAGGCTCTGAGCTGTCAGCACAGAGCCTGACGCGGAGCTTGAACTCACGGACCGTGAGATCATGACCTGAGCCGAAGTCGGACGCTTAACCGACTGAGCCACCCAGGCGCCCCTAAAAAAAATTTTTTAATGTTTATTTATTTCTGAGACGGAGAGAGAGCATGAGTGGGGGAGGGGCAGAGAGAGAGGGAGACACAGAATCCGAAGCAGGCTCCAGGCTCTTAAGCCGTCAGCACAGAGCCCCACACGGGGCTCAAACTCACAGACCACCCGAAGTCAGACACTCAACCTACTGAGCCACCCAGGCGCCCGAAAAAGATATTTTTAAAAAAAGATATTAAGTAAATATAAATATTTAAAATGTTATACTTTCATCTGATTTTAAAAATATATAAATCTGTGCTGAGTGGATAATACGATAGCAAAGGAACAATAAAAATAGTCAAGTTTGGAATTTCATGATTTAGTTCTGATTTAGTTCATGATTTCTAAATTAAGTGGAAATAAAAATGATACTGTTTGATGATTATTCAATGTAAAAGGGATAAATTTAACAACAGTTGTACATGGCAAAGAGCTATTTGAGGCTAAGTGGCTTTCTTACACTTTGTTTTTGGTAGCTTAACTTCCTGAAGCGTTATTTTGAGGATCAAGATTAATTTAAAAGCCTTTTTTATTCACGTAATCTTTTTTCTATTTTAACTGAAGGCCAATATATATAAACCTTTGCTCTGATGCTATAACTGTACCTTTAATTTATAGCATTCATCATATAAACTGTTGGCAAGGATAAAAATATTTCGTTTTTTTTAAAATGTATTTTAAAAATATTTCAATAATATGGGGCTGGCTCAGTTGGAAAGACATGTGACTCTTAATCCTAGGGTCGTGAGTTCAAGCCCCATGTTGGGTGTACAGATTACTAACATAAATAAATAAATAAATAAATAAATAAATAAATTACTTAAAAAATATTTCAATAATATATGATCAATAGTATTTTCAAGCTTTATATAAGATCAGTGTGTATCTTTCTCTATTGTGTGTTTTCAGCCCATTTGGTGAGATATTTTAGAACATTACATAAGCATATAATATAGTTAACAATGTAATATTCAGAAATAGGCCATTTTCCATATGTTGAGAGCATTTTGAATAAACATTCGAATCCAGGGGCGCCTGGGTGGCTCAGTCAAACGTTAAGCGTCAGACTTGGGCCCAGGTCATGATCTCACGGTTTATGAGTTTGAGCCCCACGTCGGGCTTGTGCTGACAGCTCAGAACCTGGAGCCTGCTTCAGCTTCTGTGTTTCCCTCTCTCTCAGCCCATCCCCCACTCGCTCTCTGTCTCTCTCTGTCTCTGTCTCTGTCTCTCTCTCTCTCTCTCTCTCAAAAATAAACATAAAAAAAAAACCCACTCTAACCCAATCAATCATGCTGTGATAAAGATGTTAGAAAATGTTGAAATTATGATGAGCTTTAAAAGCTTAAAATGATTACTTCTAAAACACTGCTTGGTTTCAGGGTCAAAGAGAATTAATTCATGTTAACAACTAATATGTTTCAGTCTTAATTTAGGCTTTATTAGGGTCTTTATGTAAATACCATATAAAGCTGCACCGTCCAATACTGTAGCTAGTAGTCACATGTGGCTCTCGAACTCCTGAAACGTGGCTCGTCTGGACTGAGATGTTCTTTAAAGGTAAAATAAAAATACACACCAGACTTTGAAAACTTGGTCCAAAAAAAAAAGTAAATTCATTAATAATTTTTATATTGACTACATGTTGAAATGATACCTGGTATAGATACTAAATGAAATATTGTTAAAAATTAATTTCACCTGTGTCATTTGTTTTAATGTGGCTACTAGAAAAAAAGTAAACACATAAGTGTTTCTCATTTGTGGCTCTTAATATATTTTTCCATTGGACAGTACCAGTAGGCAATACAGAACTGAAGCAGTTATGCCCCTAAAACTCTTAAAGCCTCTATCACACAGATTTGCACACCTGGCTTACTTGACTATTAGGAGTTTTCCAATTTACTTTGCTTCTCTTGGGACAGTTTAAAATTTAGCTATTGGGGGCGCCTGGGTGGCGCAGTCGGTTAAGCGTCCGACTTCAGCCAGGTCACGATCTCGCGGTCCGTGAGTTCGAGCCCCGTGTCGGGCTCTGGGCTGATGGCTCAGAGCCTGGAGCTTGTTTCCGATTCTGTGTCTCCCTCTCTCTCTGCCCCTCCCCCGTTCATGCTCTGTCTCTCTCTGTCTCAAAAATAAATAAATGTTAAAAAAATTTAAAAAAATAAAATAAAATAAAATTTAGCTATTGAATATTCGTGCAGATACATTCATTACTGGGTTTGAGTTTCTACCGAACATCAACACAAACAAAAATTCTAATGGTCACGTTTCAAATTTACAACCTTTCAACAACTATAGAGCTACCTTTAACCAGTATCATGAGGCTAACAGGGGCTCCGAGGGAGGAAGAACATCTCCTTTCTTGTTTGTTTTGGTTGGTTGGTTAACAGAGTTACACGACTGTTTGACTGTTTATTTGTTCGTGTCTTCACAGAGACAAGCTGTTCCCTGAGTCAGTCATCAGAAATATTATGTATCAAATATTACAAGGACTGGCATTCATCCATAAACATGGTAGGTTTAAATTTCATTTCCCTGCCTCTTTAGATGACTGTCAAGGTCACGAGGTCACGTACAGGAATTTTACATAAACTGTTAAATAACGTTCTATTGAGTAACTACAACTTTGGAGTATGTGCCTCCTATATGCAATGGTATTTCTGTAATCTCTAACTATCTTCCTCCAGAGCAGAATTTGTTAACACTTTGATCATCAGCTGTTAGTCCCAGTTACAATAAACCCATCCTATAATCGCCTGCCCTGATTTTACCTTGGAAATGAAAACAAAGCAAACAAAATGCCCTTCTTTTGGAAAAGATCGGAATGCTTTGATCACATGACTCCTTATTAACGTTTAAATAGTTTAAAGCGCCCATGCTGTGGTGTTTTATAGTTTTCCTTAGTATTTATATTTGGTTGTTTCTGTTCTTTGTGTTTCATATTGTTGCCGGTTCTGTTCTTTGAATGAAATTAAGGAAAGTGCTTGGTCTTATTTTTATGAATCTCTCATTTATGTGATCTTCATTTATAGTCTTTTATATACCTATCAAACCAAAGTAATTAGTCCAAAAAGTTAACATAATCAGTATGAAAGATTTTAGCGAACATTTGTTTAGAATCACTAGATGTTCCGATATTAAATTGGAAGGGTTTGTGCTAGACCGCCGCTGCGTTCTGAACGGAGGCGTTTGGAAATCACCAGCATCAGTCTCCTTTCACGTTTCATCCCATAGTTTATATGAGAAGATATGAAAGGAGAAACTCTCCCCTTTAACTGTTACACGAGATAATTTAATGTCTAAAAATGCTATCTAAGGGCACCTGGGTGGCTCAGTCGCTGAGTCAGCTGACTCTTGATTTCGGTGCGGGTCATGGATTCACGGTTCGTGGGATGAAGCCTCGCATCAGGATCTGTGCTGATAGAGCAGAGCCTGCTTGGGATTTCCTCTCTCCCTGTCTCTCTTCCCCTCTCCCACTCACGTGAGCACACATTCTCTCTCTGTCTCTCAAAATAAATAAACATTTAAATAAATAGATAAAAATGCTATTTATGTATTCCACATAAGCATTGTCAGAACATTCCTGAATCCCACTTTTTGGTCCTTTAAACGTCTAAAACCTACGGTAACATACTACAACCCACTGGTAAAAGCCAGTCATTTATTAATTACATGGAAATAGAGGACATATGCTATTTTAACTGTTCATAATGGATTTTCCATCTTCAGACCATTTTGTAATACTGACCAGCATGGTAACTCGTGATATTTGCCTGAGTTAATTTATGCCAGTAGAAACCAATGTGCGGAAAAATCAAAAGCGTTATGAGTTATTTGATTTTTGGAAAGACTGTTGTGATTTACTGATATTTTTTAGGTTAGGAATAAAATTGGTTTAGATTCCTTGGGTCTATAGGAGGAACTCCCAGCCACGTCAGAGCATAAGAGATTGCAGGAAGAAGTTGGCTTGGGGGTTGACGAATTAAAAGTAAAGAACACGAATGATGTGCAGTTGGCTCCACAACTGATGACAGTGACTGGGGACGCCAGACTCCAAGAACAATAGATATTTTTACAGAAGCTACATTATTCTTGCTACAGTGGACAAGCATCTCAGATGTACTACTTTGAGCAAACATTTTTAACACAGCGGCTGTCCCAACATAACACTAATATTTTAGTTAAAATAGGACCACGTTACCAATACCCTTATATTAGTGAGGATGGGGAAAACCTCAACTGTACAAATATGTAATTGGTTTGATTCTCTACGATTTTACGGATTATGTCAGTCGACTCACCACCACCTGTGTTCCTGTTCTTGTCTCTGCGGTAAAAAAAAAAAAAAAAAAAAAAAAAAAAGTGCAGTGTATTTCCCTTGGAAGTTTGTGAAATGGATCTCGACAGCTATTTTGAGTAAGAAGTACCAGATGACACTGGGTACAAAACTGGTGTGATGTCACCAATGTAGAGCCCGCACTGGCTTAGAAGGAATTAGAAAAGTTTAGGCTTAAAACTCGGCTTAAAAAGTTCAGGCTGAAGCTACGTGAAACCCGCTCCCACAATGATCACCTACAGCGGATCCTACAAGGGACCAGGCCCCCTCTTGACTCTCCCGCCTCGCAAGGTCAATGGAATACAGGCCACCCGTGTGTCACCGGCGTGCTTTAGATGGCCCTTAGAAATGTACGAAGAGGGTTTTCATGTCCTTCTTCCTGGGTTTTCTGCCTCGCGTTCACTGATCTGCCTTTCAGCTTCAGTCACCATTTATTTTACATACTGAACTGGTAAATAACCATTATAATTATTGGGCTTTTCAATAAAGCAGCTACCAGGGGAGAACTGAGCTGGTAAATAACACAACTGCAAATGAAAGAATTGGCTAAAGTGGGTGCAGTTGCGTTTTCGTTTAATGGCCTTTTCAAATAAGTGACGTCAGCCTGAATATGCAGCTTTCCTCGGGCTTTGATTAGGCTCCTCCTCTTCTGCCCTCCCCCTCCTCATCTGCTGCACAGCAGTGACCATAATACGTCCTTAAGGTGGTTGTGCAAATTAATGGAGATAATTATAATGTGGCCAGTGTCTAGCTCAGTGCTTGAACTTACCGGATTCACAAATAGAAAAATGTGTTAAGTGGGAATTTTTAATGACCTTAGGTACAGTGGGAACTTTCTTGCCAATTTATTTTGAACGCAGGGTGCCTGCCACCATCACCTTTTAGAGAATAGTTAGGGTTTATTTTTTTCCTAAGTTCACACTCCTAATTACAACAGAGAAGTTCACTTATATTTTGTTTAGGTTTCAAGTATGTTTAAACGTGATGATCAATTATTGTTTTCCCTCTCTGTTCCCAAGGTTTTTTTCATAGGGATATGAAACCAGAAAACTTGCTTTGTATGGGCCCAGAACTTGTGAAAATTGCTGATTTTGGACTTGCAAGGGAATTAAGATCACAGCCACCATATACTGATTATGTATCTACCCGATGGTGAGTAGTTTCATGCAATTCTGTAGAGGTTTATGTCTGTGTTGAAGTTTTACCACAGAAGATCGTTACATTGCTTTCTGGAGGTTCCATACCGAGTATTTAAAACAAAATATAAAACTGACTTTTGCATTCTGTGGAGAAAGAAGGATTGGGTCATGACTATTCTGAAGGAAAAAGGATTTCATTAATTGATTCATTCATTTGACAAACATTTGTTGAGCACGTACTATGTGCTAGATTCTATCTCAGGCACGGGGAACACGGAAGTGAACATCACAGGAAAAAAAATCTCTGTCTCATGATGTTTACATGACATCCAATAAACAAATAAAAACATCATGGGGGGGCGGGGCGCCTGGGTGGCTCAGTTGGTTAACCATCCAAGTTCAGCTCAGGTCACGATCTCACAGTTCGTGAGTTCGAGCCCTGCGTCGGGCTCTGTGCTGACGGCTCAGAGCCTGGAGCCCGCTTTGGATTCTATGTCTCCCTCTCTCTCTGCTCCTCCCCCGCTCACACTCTGTCTCTCTGTCTCAAAAACAAACTTAAAAAAAAAACAAAACCCTGGGGCGCCTGGGTGGCGCAGTCGGTTAAGCGTCCGACTTCAGCCAGGTCACGATCTCGCGGTCCGTTGAGTTCGAGCCCCGAGTCAGGCTCTGGGCTGATGACTCAGAGCCTGGAGCCTGTTTCCGGTTCTGTGTCTCCTTCTCTCTCTGCCCCTCCCCCGTTCATGCTCTGTCTCTCTCTGTCCCAAATAAATAAACGTTGGGAAAAAAAAATTAAAAAAAAAAAAACCCAAAAACCAAGAAACATCATGCATTACCAACAGGAAGACATGCACATCCTCATCAGAAGACATGTAATAGTCCCAAACTGCAAGCTACCCAAACGTCCATCAGGAGCAGCGGAATATATTCACCCAGTAGAATGCTTTACAGCAATGAGAATGAAAAGCCTACAGCCACACACAACAGTACGACTGAGTCTCACAGATACAATGCGGAGAGCAAGAGGCCAAACAGGAAAAAAGTACATATGGTAGGATTCCACTTATATAAAGTGAAACCCAATGTATGCTGTCAGCAGTCAGGGTAGCAGTTACGTGAATAGTGACAGTGAGTGCGGGAGAGGGACCTCCTGGGATGCTGACAACGCTCAGTTTTTCTTGAACTTGGTGCTGTGTTCTATTTGTGGAAATCCATCAAGCTGCCCTCTTACAATACGTGCACTTTTCTGTGTGTGTGTGTGTGTGTGTGTGTGTGTGTGTGTGTGTGTTACATTCCAGGAAAAAGAAGCATATTGGTAAATCAGGTGGTGATACATTATTATGGAGAAAAATAAAATATGGAGAGGGACGGGGAGTTGGGTGGGTAGGGGAAGGACAGGGCATGTTGCTATTGTAAAGAGAGGCTCTCGCCGAGAAGGAGAGGCCAGGGCAAGAAGGAGATTTCACGCAGACAAAATGCTGAGCGCAAAGGCCTTGAGACGGGAGCGCCATGCGTGAATTCTGCCAAGAGCAGAATGAACAGGGACGACTGTAGGAGGAAATGAGGCGAGAGAGGGTATGGAGTGGCCAGACCTCATGGGTCCTTACAGGTCATTGTAAGGACTGTGGTGGCTTGTTAATCCGGGCGGTTGAACTGGGGAGCCCCCGGAGGGTATTGAGAAGAGGTGTGATATGATCTGACATGCCTTCGAAGTACCACTCTCACTGCTGTATTAAAAACAGGTTTCCGAGGAGCTAGGGAAGAAGCAGGGAGACCAGGCAGGAGACTGTTACAGTAATTCTGGCAGGAAGTGACAGTGGCTTGGATCTGGTGGCCACGGAGGTGGTATTTTTAAAGCAGCGCAACCGTGACTTCCTGGTGAATCAGATGTGGGGTGTCAGATAAAGGAGTCAGAGACTTTCAGGTTGTTTTTTTTCTTTTTTTCTTGAGCAACTGGAAGATTGGAGTCAGCACTAATTGATATGGGGGAACCTCAGTTGTGTTTTGGGTTGAGTATCTGTTTTCATCTGGGTAAATTTAGGTTCCATACTGAAACGGAATGAAATTGAGACTTGTTTTCAGCATCCAAACTTGGCAAAACATTCAAAACAATGAATTTTATCTCACAAAAAGCTCAAGGCATAGTAACAAGCATTGGCAAGGACGCAGAGAGACCGGATCCCTCACACATCACGGTGTGAGCGTGAAATGGTGCAAAAGAGTCAGTGGTTCCTCAGGGGTTAAACATCCAGTTACTACGTGATCCAGCAACTCCACACACATTTCTCTGGTATGTAGCCCAGGGAAATGGAAACACACATCCACACAGAAACTTACACATGCATGTTCACAACGGCACTACTTATAATAGCCCCAAATTGGAAACAACCCAAGTGCCCGTCCACTGGTGAGTGGATAAATAAGGTATACTAGGGCCATATCATGGAATGCGATTCGGCAGGAAGAAGAATGAAATACTGATACGTGCCACAGCATGGACGAACCTTGACAACATGCTAAGTGAAAGAGGCCAGTCACCAAGGACCAGAAAGCGTGTGGTTCCACTGGTAAAGCTAGAGCACTGGGAATACAGGGTTTTGGGGGAGGTATGGGGTTTCTTTGGGGGGCAATGAAAATGGTCAAAGTTGATTGTGATGATGGATTACACACTCCACGAATATACTTAAAGCCCCTGAGTCATACGCTTTTAAATGGAGAGTTGTATGTTATGACATTATGTGAATTATATCTCAATAAACCTGTCAAAGAAAGGTACTCGGGATAGAAGCAAAAAAAAAACAAAAAAACAAAACAAAAACACACACACACACACACACTGTGACACATTTGGGCTGAAAAATCTACACATTTCAATATGGAAAAAAAGAAGTGAGAAGTGAGAATATTTCCTACCAGGTAGCTTTGCTCTCGTAAATAGTGTATTTTTCTCCATGAAAATACATGTTAGTTAAGGGAATGGAATCAGTTGAAGGAATCAGCACTTTCAACCTGATAAGTAAAAAGAAGGAAAAAAACCCCACACTACTTAGGGACAATCTTTGCTAATCTTTTGTTTTCTATCCTTCATATAAATATAGCATGGATACAGTGCTTGGTAAAATTATACAACTGTTCTCATTCAGAATGTATCTGCTTCCCTTCAGAGCCCTTCTCCCCGCCACCCCCCAACCGTGTCTTACAGCATTTATTTCCATATTTATTCATTTGAGTTCCTATCTTAGGCCACTTGGACACTTCATTTAAATTTGTCTCCAGCTCCACCAACTGTTTGTGGTCAGGGAAGATATGTTACGTCCAACGTAACCCCAACACATTGTATAAATGCCGGATGCACAGAAAGCACTTCATGACGATCCCTTGGTTGAAATGCGTGACCAAACAGAATAGAACCTTACTGCCACGCCATCTTTGAACCCACAGTCAAATTGGCCTCTTTTCTTTTGTTTTCTATTTTCATAGGTATCGTGCTCCTGAAGTTTTATTAAGATCTTCGGTTTATAGCTCTCCCATTGATGTGTGGGCTGTAGGGAGTATAATGGCCGAACTGTATACATTAAGACCACTTTTCCCAGGGACAAGTGAGGTCGATGAAATCTTTAAGATTTGCCAAGTTTTAGGGACTCCCAAAAAAGTGAGTACTCTCGTCCTTAAGTTGTTATAACTTTTGGTTATTTATAACTTTTACTTTGGCTATCTGGTATCTTTCATTTTCAAATAGGCTTATGTTTTAATGGTTATTTGTTCTTATAATCCTTTTTTTTTTAATTGGGTGGGATGAGAAGCCAGAGTCCCCACCAGACTAAAGAAGAAAAGATTCTTGCCTTTAAGAACTTAAGGGAATACTCTATATTTAGCATTGCTGACTGCACAGATATCCTTGCTTAGACTCTCCTACTTGCTCTCTGAATGTTCATTGGCATCGCCTCATTAATCCCAGGTGTCCTGGACCATTTTCGCTTAAGCTTTTCGTGTTTCTTTCTATGTACCTCTGCCCTGGACATGTGATGTCTTGAACCGACTACTTTTCAATTAACTATTGCATTCAGCTAGACCTTACTTTCTGATACGTACTTAATAAATATGTATCATTATCATTACATCCTAATTGTATTCACATGTGCCTTGTAGTTAACATCAGACAAGTAAACAGTTATTAGAGATTTACTACAATTTGTCATTTCCCAGCTATGTGCAGTTTTTAACACTGGATGGGATGTATATAACATATAATAAGGGTCTTTGGGATGATCAGCCGCTTTGTGTATCAGTTGTCCTTGTTTATTCAAAGTCACCTGGATATCATCCTCAAGGTCCAAACACCAGACAAGAGTTGGATATTCTGAAATTTATAGAAGTGCCTTCTCATTTTTTCCTAACAGTTCTATATTCCTTCTATACTCTCCGTAGCACTGAATTGTATACGTGGTCTGGTGTTTCATTCTTTCATCTATTTATGGTAGTCAACACTAACATTTTCATACGCCAGTGATTTTATATTATTTCTGTGTTTTTAAATTGATTACTAAAAACCATTTTTCTTTTCTTTTCTTTTCTTTTTTTTTTTTTTTTTTTTTTTCCTGTCCCGTCCCACCCACTTATATATTCCCTAAATAGAGTGACTGGCCAGAAGGGTACCAGCTTGCATCCTCTATGAATTTCCGCTTTCCCCAGTGTGTTCCTATAAACTTAAAAACTCTTATTCCCAACGCCAGTAATGAAGCTATTCAGCTAATGACTGAAATGTTAAATTGGGATCCAAAGAAGCGACCGACAGCAAGCCAGGTAAGATGAATCCCCTGGTACGGTGTTTGTTCCCTTCCTTCCTTCCTTCCTTCCTTCCTTCCTTCCTTCCTTCCTTCCTTCCCCCATTCCCTTCCCTTTCCTTCCCTTCCCTTCCCTTCCCTTCCCTTCCCTTCCCTTCCCTTTTTGTTTTGAGGGTTTACAATACCCGGAATATTTTCATTTACAAAGACAAGTCTATTCTCAACCAGGGTTTTACCAAGAGAAGTAAGCCCAAAACCCTAAGGCATCCAATATGTCATGAATTAATTTCTAGGCCTACAAGATGCCTGGGAGAATTGAGAAGACAGCCACAACAATGATGTTCTGTGTCTGGTGGTTCAAATGAGGTTGAGGCTGAGAGAGATCAATTTCTCTAATGATAAAAATTCAGGGGGTGCCTGGTGGCTCAGTCAGTTCAGCATCCGACTTTGGCTCAGGTCATGATCTCACTGTTTGTGAGTTTGAGCCCCGCGTCGGGCTCTGTGCTGACAGCTCAGAGCCTGGAGCCTGCTTAGGATTCTGTCTCTCTCTCTCTCTTCCCTTCCCCCGCTCATGGTCTGTCTCTCTTTCTCTCTCTCTCTCTCTCAAAAATAAATAAACATTAAAAAATATATTTAAAAAAAATTCAGGCATGTGACAGAGAATTAGGAAGAAACTCATCACTGGTAGTAGAGAGGCATCTCTTCAGCTAGGAAACAGATTTTCTGTGCTCTCCTGTGGTTTAGAGGCGGGTCCTTGTTCACTCCACACAACAGTGTCATCCCTCCATAGGACTAGAATATTGTTCACTCTGCAGCCCCCACCAGAGGGCAGCAGGTGGTACCCTCGCTTGGCTCCTCTGTGACTAGCCCTTCTACATCCTACAGGTGTTTTCTGGAGTCGCAGTCTTGAAAATGCCATGGTTGTGTTTGCAAAGGGCTTAGATTTAAAAAATCTAAGCTTTAGCGTATACTTATTGTTATTTAAATATAAATTCAGTATTAAAATTGCCAAAACAGGGGCACCTGGGTGGCTCAGTCGATTGAGCGTCCACCTCTGGATTTGGCTCAGGTCATGATCCCAGGGTCGTGGGATCGAGCCCCGCTTTGGGCTCCACAATGAGCATGGAGCCTGCTTAAGATCCTCTATCTCTCCTTCTCTCTCTCTCTACCCCTCTCGCGGCTCGCACTCTCTCTCTCTAAAATAAGAAAAAAAAAAAATTGAATTACCAAAACATTATTTCAGAAATAAGGTTGAGAAATGTTCTCGAAAGGTGAACTGGAAGAACAAATGGGAAAGAATAGTCAAGACAGGTTTGAATAAGTAATTGGAGGACAGTGGTGGGGCAGACAGCTTGTCCTATCAAATATTAAAACAATCTGTAAAGTGACAGTAATTACAACAGTGAAGGTACTAGCATACGAATGGGCAGACAGCTCCGAGTTGCAAAAGCTGTAAGTCAGCAGAGGGTACATATGGCATCACAAATTGGGGGGGGGAGGGGTACCATCACTGGGACAATTAGTTAATTCTTTGGAAAAAAGTAAATTTAGGTTATTTCTCACCATACTTCTCAATTTTTCAAGTAAATCACAGAAGGTTTAAATAATAAGAAGGACAAACGAAACTATTAAGAACTAGAGAAATTATAGGTGAGTATCTGATCTCAGGCTAAGAAATAGAGGAGAATAAAAGTAATAGAAGAAGCCACAAAGGGAAAACTCAGATTTTTTTATTCCATCATGATAAATGCACTCCTTAATCCCCTTCACTGATTTCCCCCTATTTCCTCCCTCCCCTCCGGGTGACCAACAGTTTGTTCTGTGTAGGGAAAGCTCAGATTTGATCACATAAAATTAAAATTTTCTCTTATAAAAATCTTAAGATTAGAAGGCAAATAGCAACAAATCTTTTTAACAAATGTGGCAGTGTATTTTCTAATGTTTCTAAATATTGGTTACTTTTGTAATAAAAATGCAATAAAACTCTTTAACTCTTACCTAAAAAAGAAGAATGGGCATGAGACATGTTAAAAAGTCACAGAAAGGGGTGCCTGGGTGACTCAGTCAGTTAAGCATTCTACTCTTGGTTTCAGCTCAGGTCATGATCTCATGGTTTGATAGATCGAGCTCCACATCAGGCTCTATGCTGGCAGCGTGGAGCCTGCTTGGGATTCTCTCTCTCTCTCTCTCTCTCTCTCTCTCTCTCTCTCCTCTCTCCTCTCTCCTCTCTCCTCTCTCCTCTCTCCTCTCTCCTCTCTCTCTCTGCCCCTCCCTTGTTCAGGCACACACTCTCTCTCAAAATAAATTACATTTTTTTTTAAAAAATCACAGAAAAAGAGGGGCACCTGGGTGGCTCAGTCGGTTGAGTGTCCGACTTTGGCTCAGGTCATGATCTTGTAGTTCATGAGTTCGAGCCCCGCATGGAGCCTGGAGTCTGTTTCTGGTTCTGTGTCTCCCTGTCTCTCTGCCCCATCCCCACTCATGCTCTCTCTTTCTCTCTCTCTCTCTCTCTCTCTCTCTCTCTCTCTCTCTCTCTCTCTCTCAAAAATAAACATTAAAAAATTTTTAATAAAAAAAATCAAAGAAAAAGAAATAAAAATTACCAAAAATATTTTTTTGATGTTCCCCCCCCTTGTTCCCCATGGTAAAATGCAAAAACAAAAAACAAAAAACAAAACCTTTGAAAAGCTATTTCTCTAAGTAATGGAAAACAGTTTTGCAACATAGTATATCAAGAACCTTAAAAACAATCAGAAAGTTGGATGAAGATTTCTGCACACAGACGTTAAAAGCTAATTAAAAACTTTCCATTGGCACTATAAACCTGAATGTTTCCGAGGGAACATTTCAAGTTTAAACATCATTAAAATAGACTGTTTGCTACAATTACGTGTCGGTGAGACCGTTTTCCATTTCTTGTTTCCCTGCTTTTTGTAGGCCCTGAAACACCCGTATTTTCAAGTTGGTCAAGTATTGGGCCCTTCCTCGCATCATCTGGAATCAAAACAATCTTTACACAGTAAGCAGGTGCAACCACCAGAGCCGAAGCCATCTTTAGATGATCTAGAACCTGAGCCTCTGCCGGACATAAACGAGCAGACTGTCAGACAGCCGCAGCCGAAGAACAGCCACCAGCCACTGCGGTCCATCCAGCCGCCACAGAACACGAGTGTCCTGCACGCGCCAAAGCAGCAGAAACAGCCACAGACGCTATTTCCAAGCATCGTCAAAAACATGCCGGCCGTAAGTAGCCCGTGAAGATCCTTTATATGCAGTAGTTTGGTGCGGTTAGGCTTTTGTTTTCTAGGCATTCCTAAAAATGCTAGAAATGTTTGTTTATTTTTGAGAGAGAGAGAGAGAGAGAGAGAGAGAGAGAGACAGAGAGCGCGCGCACACACAAGTGGGGAAGGCAAAGACAGAGAGAGAGAGAGAGAGAGAGGGAGACACAGAGTCCGAAGCAGGCTCCAGGCTCTGAGCTGTCAGCACAGAGCCTGACGCGGGGCTCGAACTCAGGAACAATGAGATCATGACCTGAACTGAAGTTGGACGCTTACCTGACTGAGCCACCCAGGCGCCCCCTAAAAAAAATTTTTTTTAAGATGTAAAATATGATTCTATGTTAAAGTCCTTGCTTCCTCTGGCCGGGGCTTAGCATGAGATAACTTAAAATTCTAATATGGTTTATGAAAAGAAAAACTACCAAAACTAATGTAATAAAGTTTTGATGTTACAGACTTTAACAGTTACTTACAGAAGAACTGAAAGCATTTAATAGAATATGGGACTCAAGAGAGCTGACCCTAAAATCTTAAGGATTTTAACAGTAATTTTATACTGGTTTTAAATACTATTGAACATGAACAGATTTTTTTTTTTTTTAAGTGTCAGGCATAGTATAAAAACTTCCTCTTCCGACTTCGGTTGTTTGGTCGGTTCAGGGAGCTCGTCATGTGCCACATTACTGGCTCCTCAAGATGTATACTCCCAAATGCACTGCGTTATGGGCATTGTAGGACTGATCTGAGAGAAAACTGCCTAGTTCCTTATTCATTCCTGCCACCCCTATAGAAGCAAGCCCTGCTCGCAAAGCCCTGACGTATTCTAACATACAATTAATTATGTGTATCTTATGTGTATTGTTTATTATCTGGCTCTTCCTACTGGAATGTAAGTTTCATGAGGTCAGGGATGTTGTCTGTTTTGTTTATCAGTACAGGCCCCAAACCCAGAATGGTGCCTGGCACACGGTAAATTCTCAAATATCTGTTGAACAAATGAGTGAATAATTGTCCACGTTATTTCTGTTCAGCACCCCCAGGGTCCTGAGGAATCCACATCACCTTTGGGGCATTTCTGACTATTAGAAAGTTCTTCCTTATACTGAGCTAAACTCTGGTCTTCTTTAGCTTTTAATAAAAGTTCATCACTCTTTGAGAAAAGGCAGCCATTCAGATACTTGAAAATAGCCCTTATACTGCCTGCCCTTTTCTCTAGGAGAAACATCCCCGGTCCCCCCATGTGCTCCGCACATGACATCATTCACCAATGACTGAGTAATCCTTGGTTCCTGGGTAGGAAGGAGCTGTTGAGTCCCCCTTACCATCCTGCTTCCCCGTTAGAATGAGGCTGCCAGAACCAGTGGTGAACAGCAGGCAGGGAGTATAAACCATGGTGAATCACCTCCAACATCCCAGAACCAGAGGTCCATCCACTCATGCCACCAAAGATTACATTTTTGTTTTTTTCTTGGAAGGCCCATCAAATGTTGACTCATACTGAGAGGAAAAGAAAAAGAATATTTACTGAGTATCTACTAAGTGCCATGTACTATGCCCAGCCCTGGTATGCACTAAGTTAAAGTACCCAATACCCTAGCCCTATACCTTCATGATGAACAGAATGGCAGTGAGCCCTTGGGCAGGCCACTAGGACTTTCTTCTAGATGGACATTGATCCACTGGCAGCACTCTTGGTCAGAGTACCGAACTACGTACTTAGTCTGCTATAACAAAATGCCATAGACTGGGTGGCTCTAAGCCAGAAATTTATTTTATCACAGTTCTAGATGCTGGGAAGTCCAAGATCAGAGCGTTAGCCAATGTGATTCCTAGGGAGGGCCTTCTTCCTGGTTTGTGGATGTCACCTTCTTGCTTTGTCCTCACACGGCAGAGAGAGAAAGCAGGCTCTCTGGAGTCTCTTTCATAAGGGCACTAATCCCCAGTTACCTTCCAAAGGCCACTTGTCCAAATACCATCACATTAGACGTGGGTTATAAATTGGGGGGGGGGGGGGTCCAGCAGTACTGACCCTGCCTTGTTGTCCTTTTGTCGCTTCACGGATAGCCTCAAAGACCCTGTCACCCATTTTGTCGAAGGCCACGCAGACTACATACGTTGTGTGCTTCTTATAAAAAATGGTTGCCTACGTGGTCTGCCACTCCTTTCCCTTGATGCTCAAAAACTTTCCCTTTAGCAACTGATTTTCGAATCTTTGTCCTCATCCTATACCAAACGTATTAAAGTGGAGTTGGCAAAACTCCACCTTCTACGTTACAAAAATTACGTACATTTGCCCCTTTCCGGTCTTCTCAGGCATACGACTTGATGTTACTGACACTGTTCAGAAGCACACAGACTCAGCACCCTAAAAAACCATTCCACCAAAACCAGAGCCTCAAACTCAGCTAAGTGTAACCTTTGATCAGCTCTGCTTATCTGGGACCTGATAGCTTTTTATTCTCCTTAGTCTAGAGCTCATTCTCCCTGGCAAAGAAAACAATAACAGAAGTTGGCAAATACCGTTTTCGTCATGGGCCATCACTGTGACACCACGGGCTCCAAGCAATGGTATATCCATTCTTTCAACATTGTGCTCCAGAGATAACTGTATTTGCTGACCTTGCTTCCAAATTCCCTAATTTTCAATTGCCTTTTGGACTCCTCGGTTCACAAACCCCAAAAACACCCCAAATAAATTTGAATAAAACCACTCTCTGATCCAAGCCAAGTCTTCCTCCTCGTTCCTTATTTCTGTTGACAGGGCCCCCATCCTGAAATGATTCCTGCCTTTCCTTCTCTGCATCCATTAGGATTACACTCAGTGACTTACGACGGGAACCCGGCCACTGAGGCTCCAACAGTAATGGGTTGTTTTCCCACATGACAAGAAGCCAGGGGTGGGCCAAACCAGGGCTGCGGCAGCTTGTAGAAGGAACCAGACCGCTTCTGCCTTCCTGTTGTACCATGCTTAGCAAGCGGCTTTCCTTCCTATGGCCACAACATGGCTGCTGTCCCTTTGGGATGGCATCTGCATTCTAGAAGAGGGAAGAGTGATGGGGCCCCTGGGTGGCTCAGGCCGCTAAGCGTCCGACTTCCGCTCGGGTCATGATCTCACAGTTTGTGAGTTCGAGCCCCACGTCGGGCTCTGTGCTGGCAGCTCAGAGCCTGGAGCCTGCTTCGGATTCTGTGTCTCCCTCTCTCTCTCCCTCTGTCCCTTCCCCGCTTGAGCTCGCTCTCTCTCTCTCTCAAAAATAAATAGACATAAAAAAAAAAAAAAAAAACCACCGGCATGTCATGCTAGCTGTCCCAGAAATCCCTCTAGTAGACTTCCGCTGACAACTCATTGGCTAGATTGTGTCACATGGCTACAAACAGCTGCAAAGGCAGCTGGGACTTCAGGTATTGAAGCACACTGCTGCGCCACGTGCTGCCACACTCTTCTCTCGCATCTGTTCACATAGATGCAAAGTCCAGGCCTTTAATTCCTTGTTAAGAGCACACGTGTTCTTTCCCGAGCATTCCAACGACTAGGAATCTGTTGCCCTTGCCACTGCATGCCAGTATAACTGCAAAGGCCTCCTATCTGAAGAGTCTGGCCTTCGGGAATGCTGCCTGTATCTCCTCACTTGTTAGCTCAAAAAACACCCAGTGTTTTCCACTGCTCACAGGAGAGCTGCAGCTCATTAGGCAGACGCTGGACGGCCTTCAGACCCCAGCATCAGTCTGTCCTTGCAACCCTGCCTTTCACTACTTCTAGCACCAACTCTCTGCCTTGATAAGCACCAACCACCCTTCCTTCCCAGAACACACTCTGGCACTTTTCTATCAGCAAGTCACCCTCTTTCCCTCTTCCAAACTCTGGAACAACAACAATAATAGTAATAACAATCGTACCACCTCAGTGACTCTCATCACGCGTTAGGCCCTAACCTAAGGACTTCCGATGTATTTTACTATTCAATTCAGAAACACTAATTAGATAAGCATTGCATATCACCATTTAAGGAGGAGGAAACCGAGCCTTTGAAACGTTCAGTCACTTGCCCAAAGAGACAGTCACACACATGGCAGTTTTCCAAATTATACAGCGATGAGCAGTTCTGATCCTTAAGTATTCGAGTCCTCCCCCAACCCAATGTCAGAGATCTCTCCTTCCTCGGAACCCCTATCCTGTTTTTAGCACGTGTTACCTATTTTTGCTAACACTTTTCAACGTGTGTACGTGTTATCTTAACGATATGGAAGGCCCCTCGAGATCAGGTACTCTTAGTATAAGGTAGAGTAGCTTGTGCACAAAAGGCATTCAGCAAATGATTAGAGATGATGATGACTGATTTTCCACCACAGAAGCCAAATGGTACCCTGGGGCACAAAAGTGCTAGGAGGCGCTGGGGTCAGACGGTGTTCAAGTCTGGAGACAGCTGGGAAGAGTATGAGGATTACGATCTTGGAGCCTCCTATTCCAAGCGGCCGAGCATGGGTGTATTCAAAGAAAAGAGGAAAAAAGATACCCCATTCCGGTAAGATTTCACATCCCTCAGGAAAATCTATTTTTATCATGTATCAACTTTATGTCACTCAGGACGTACAAATGCAGGGAGACATTAAAGGCAATAAGTAGCTTAATATCGTTCTCTTCCATAAACCCCAAATCTGTACACGTACCTCTGGGAAGGTAAGAGTCTTGGCTTCTCACGGTAAAGATGCTCAGTATTAATGGCTGAGTGCTGCAGGCACGTGGAGGGAAGGGCTCTTGTTAAGTTTTGAGCGTACCCTGATGAAATACGGTCCCACGATTCCCATCTGAAATCCACATGCCTATTTGAAGAAAGCAAAGCACAACCTACAGAGGCAATGATTTCTTCCCATGGCGTTCATATTTGTTTGTTTGCTATTCTAAACCTTTGGGATCACTTCCTAAACTTTTCCTGGAAGTTTAACGTCTCCAGCAGCCCCCTGTCTTTCTCTAAGCCCAGTATTCACGAGTGCACTATTCACCTTTGAGGTGAGGGTGGGTTAAACGTTGTGAACCAATGTGTGGGGAAATACTGTCTTTCTCTCTCCCTCTTTCTCTCTCTCTCTCTCTCTCTCTGGAATAAAAGAATAGGGAGAAAAACATATTGGCAGGAGGCAGGGAATTTTATCTAATAGCTATCTGGCATTCCCTTGGGGTCCACATATCTCTGAAGGTACATGGAGATTCTGTGAGGGGGACCTATGCTTGGATAATCCTCAGTCAATACGTTTCTAGTTTCTCAAATTCCATAGGGACCCTTCCCTAAAATACATGAACTTGAGAATAAACCTGCTTAATCCCCCTGTGGAAAGTCACACCTCTTAGCATTTTCATATGTGAGCGGCAGGAAGGCCAAACAACTTTTGAGATGCTAAGCAAAAGGAGAAGTCACACGACCAACACCTTCCACTTGGAAGGCTTTGTTGTCCTATAGTATTTCTCTTCAAGGGAAAAGCCCACATTAGAAATAGGGAATTTTAGCCTATTTGGAAAGCACGTGTTGGAAAGCACGGAGATTCAGAACCACTAAAGCACCAGGACCCAGTGATGCTTATTCTTTTAAGTGTACCAGAATGTTCTGTGAAACTGTCTGATTTTTCAAAACCTACAGATATACATTGTACATAATTTGTTGAAGATTCAGAGTGTTTACGGAATAAGGGTATGGAATAAGGGAATAAGTTAAGACTTATTTTATCAAGTCGTACCATGAAATACTCCAATTACAGTCAATCCTCATAATATTTCACTTTATAAATTATTTACTGTTTTCCACCTATTGTTAACAAGAAACAAGAAATAAAATGATTTAATTTACGATGGGAAATTATAGATGTCAGCTTAAAGATGTCAACATCCTAAAGACGTGTAGAGAGCTATATAATGCCTTTTTTTAAAAATAATTCTTCGTGTCTGCGTTGGCCTACTCTGTAGATGACTTGAAAACTTTTTTTTTTAACCCATGACGTTCTAATTCCAGCTGAATTTTATCACGTACTTTTAGGGGTAGAAGAGATTTGAATCCAAACCTATAGATCGAGTTTGTAGTCCACATACTTAATTCTGGCAAGGAAATGATTCCTTTTCTCTTGAAATTCGTTCGAAAAACTGTATGACAATCAATTTTTAATGTATTTCTTCTATTTTTTATTTTTTGGTATCTTCAAATGGCTTTATACGATTTAGACATAACAATAATGATTAAGATACTTCCATTTATTAAGCGCCTACCTAAATTTTAATTTGTAATCTTCATACTCCAGTACAACTATCTGCAGAGTAGACTGCTGAGAGTCAGATAGGTTGAAGGGACAGGTTGCCTAAAGTCAGACGAGGCCTAATCCCAAACTAGACCTCTGTCTCTTTTTT
The DNA here is from genome assembly GCF_018350175.1 of Felis catus. Classification (NCBI taxonomy): domain Eukaryota; kingdom Metazoa; phylum Chordata; class Mammalia; order Carnivora; family Felidae; genus Felis; species Felis catus. The sequence goes on from NC_058372.1 coordinate 17,881,610, forward strand.
TGCACCACACTATTTCTTAAGCAATAAGAGCTCAAACACTCGGCGCACTGAATGGACCCTGCTGTTGTCTGCTCAGTTCCTCTGGCGGCCTAGGCTTCCTCATAAAGAATACAAAAGACCCAATGCTAAAGTGTGCAACTTTTACTGATGAGGTGGTCTCTTTTAAAGTCAACAAAAGCAAGATGTTTATACTTGCGCGCACGCTCGGTAGACGTTTACTAAATGCAGAGATGTATTAAGCCACGGCAGGAACAGGATGTGGTGTGTCTGCAGCCCATCAAACGTATAGCGGCAGAAATAAGACCTTCGAGTCAGCATGACATCAGAGCAGAGCGTGCACGGAGTGCTGCTAACGAAGGAGCTGCAAAGAGCTCAAAAGTCCTGTTTAGGGGCAGCAGAGCACTTCGAGCAGAGGAGGCTTTCTGGAATGAGCGGTCTCGAAAGTGGGGCGAATCTCAGCGGTTGGCATGACTACAATGGGCTGAGCCAAAGGGAAAGGAGGCAGGAACGGGTGGGGCCGTTTCGAATGAAAGGGGCCCCCTGCCTGTGTCTAGAACTACCCCTGAGCGGGTGGGGGCAGCCAGCAGCTCAGAGGGCCAGCCAGGCCAGCGTCCGCCTCCGAAGGGGACCCAGACGGCCTTACTGATCAGACGTTACGTGAGTAGGCAGGGACGGTGGCCACGACGGTCCTCCCACAGGATAAACCCACCACCGCAGCCGGGGCTGGGGAGCCAGAAACATTATACGCAGGCAGTTTGCTGCTCGGCGATAAAGCTTTCTGTCACATCATGGCTGGTATCAGAAATGATTCCAGAGGCTGCCTGATACCTTTCGGGGGAGAAGTCGGGAGCGTCAGCAAAAGGACTCTGATGGGAACCGTGTTGAGTGGGGTGGCTTTGCCCGGTTTGAAGAGACGCGCAGGGGGCGGGTGGGGGACGCAGTAGCTGCCGTCGTCTCATGTTTCAAGTAGTGATGCCACCTTCTGTGGACTTTCAAGGCTTCCAGAGTCGGTGCCCTCAGCCTCGCACCACTCAGCAGGGGAAAACAAGAGCTTACCCGCTGCCGGTTCCCAGAAATCGGATTCTGAACTGTCGACTGCTTCCACCGCTAAGCAGTACTACTTGAAGCAATCCAGATACCTTCCAGGTGAGCAGAGAACATACAACGTTAATGCTAACTAGGGGAGGGGTCAGGCTTAAGCGTCCTGGAATATTTGCAGAAAGGGCACCACTGAAACAGCGCTCTCTGCCGGCTCAGCCTGGTCAGTGCTTGTTCCCAAGTACTTTCTGGGTCCCCTGCCTCGGGGAAGTCTGCTCAAGAAATGCCTGGCAACCAAAAAGATGAGAATAGGCTTCAAAAAAAAAAAAAAAATACCTCCCTCTCCCGCCAAAGCTCTGCCTTTACAAGCGCTAAGTTTTATTAAAACAATTCTGCACCCCCGCGACACCGTTTTATAAAATGTAGCATTTTACACTGTTTCCTAAATGATCGGGATTGTGTTCTTGAAAGATCATTGTGGGTAGAGCATACTAGGGGCTCAAGAGGCCACTGCACGTGTCTGGAACGAGAGGGTGATGGCTTGTTCCAGAACGGTGAACGTGGACACAGAAATGGGTAAAATCTCCCATGTATTTGAGCAGTGGAAAGACAGGACTTGCTGACAGATGGGCACGGGTGGTGGTAAAGAACGGAGGAATCAGTGTTGTCCCTGGGGGGGGGGGGGTGACTTTACCCGAGAAAGGGGGAGATCAGGAGGGGACGGATGTGCGTAACTAGGGTATCTCGGGAGTTGGGGTCGGGATGTCTAGTGAACATCTGAGTTGATCTATCTAGGAGACGACTCAATATATGAATCCAGAGCTTAGGAGAAAGATCTAGACAGATGGTGGGTAGTTTATGTCACGCCTGCAGGTAGCATTTTCTCCTCAAAGTCCACTTTAAAAAGAAAAGTTTAAATTCAACCTAGCCTAAAAGGGAATCAATTTTTAAGTGACCATATATCTATACAGATTTATCTTTAGTCCAAAAAGAGGGAAAGATGAAGAGCTGAGAAAAGAAGTTTTAGGTGGAGGGAAAGACACTGGCTTCTCTGAATAGAACACCAGGCCGCACATTTAGATTTTACAAGAGCTTAGGAGAGAGTGAGGAGGGGTGAGGTGGGGAGAGCCAGCAGTATTCCGGTAAGACAGCGCCGTGAGGGCAGGGGAAGGAATTTTGGGTTTATTCCAGCTCCGAAGGAGGCCTTTGGGGGGAACCTTGGGAGGTGAGTGGTGACATGTGACATACATGTTAAAAAGACTGTGTAAAGGGTGGATCACACAGGGCAAGACCAGAAGCAGGGAGGCCAGCTGGAAGCCACTGTGGTCCCCCAGGGAAACGAGGATGATGACTGAGAGGGAGCAGGGCTCCTGATAGATTTTGGAAATGGTCTTGCTGATGGATGTTGTAGAAAAGAAAAAGACAAAAGCCAGTTTGTGGCTTGAATCCTAGGTGGATGGTGGTGCTATGCTCTGAGATGGGGAAGACCGACGGGGAACAGGATTGGGCGGGAAAGAGGTGGTCAGGCTTGCATGCGGGCGGTTAGAGTCGAGATGCTTGTGAAACATTTCCCGGAAAGAGTTTGCTGCTTAGCGGTTATGAGAAGGGACAGAAATGCCTAATTAAACTGAACAGTGGGGAGGTCCCTGAAGGACCTGAAACTTGGCGAGCAGTTTCAGTCTGGAATGGTGAGGGAGAACGAGGCTGGAGTGGGCTGCAAAGTGATGAGAGGTGAGAAGTTAGTGACTGAACAGGTAGACAACTCTGGAGATGCTACGCTGTGACATTTTGGTGTTGATACCATGGGGAGTTCCGATCCTGCTGCAAAAGCAGGGATGTAACAAAATTCCCAGAAGACAGATTCATGGGGGATATTTTCCCCTGTTTAAACATAAATCAATCCTATAGCAAATCGATATTTTCTTATCTGTACAAGGGAGCCCTCTGGCGGTGGGAAAGGCAACTGTAAGTTTTTATCAGGATAAATGGATCCAAAGCACTCTGTTTTCATAGTTCTGCTCCCTAATGTGGTTTTCTGGGACATATTTCAGGATACCTGAAACTGGTCTGGTCATTTCCTTTTTAACTAGAAAGATCTATCAGATCCTGCAAATTACTGTGGGTCAGAAGCATGGCTATAATTGAGACCTTAAATAGACTTGAAATTAGAACTGCTTGAAATCTAAACTTGAGTCTTCCTGTTCCCCTGTTGGCATTTTTTTGCCTTGAAGATGCCTCTCTAGAGCTGGATGAGATTTGAAACTAGAATTGAGCTCAGTTCAGTCACTCAGACAAACATTTACTGAGCTCCTGTCATGAGCCAGCAATGACTGCAGAGGATAGAAACCGAAATAAGAAATGATGCTTGACATTTACGATCCATAGTTATTTTTATAATTAAGTATCTTTAGGAATTAAAAAAAAAAAAAAGAATATGTTTGGGGGCTTTTTTTTTTTTTTTTTTACCATAAAGCCAAGCATAAAAGCATCAATTGATTCTTAAGCGTCAATCTTTAGGATCATGGGAGCTCTAGAAATGTACCATATACTTTCAGGGCAGCATGGCATTATTCTACAAGACTTGGCAGATCTGTGACATTGGCCTGCAGGGAGAGGGACGCAAGAGTCCTAGTTATTGACCTGCTACTGACCAGCTGTTTACTGGAGCAAGACTTTGAGACTGTTTTCTGTTACTTACAGTGGGACTGCACTCACCTCTCCGCTCACCCTGTAAGCCTTAGGTACTTAATTATCGCGTAAGGGAGTGGCACAGTGTGCGATGGAAGTGAAAACCATCTCTGGGGGTGCCCTCTGGTCTCACTCCCTGCTCCCAGGACTGGGCTCTCTGGCACAAACCGATGCCACCTCGCAGGCGGGGAGGGCCGCTCCTTCTCAACACTTTTGAAACCCTGCTCCTTCTCAAGTCCGTTTAGCGCCTCTGTCCTTCCTTCCACCCTGTGTATTCAACGTGCTGTGTTATTTCTACACTTGCCTTTCCCACTGCATTTTAAATTTCTTAACCTGGCACACAAATCCCTACTTGATTTGACCCCTGCCCCCTTCTCCAGCTTTATTTTGTGCCAGTCCCACTTCTTTCTCCCTCCATGGAATGTCTCGGGGTTCCTTCCCATCTTGGGTCCCCAGCCTACACTGTGGCCTCTCCCAGGAGCACAGCTCCCACCCCCTCCCGAGTCCTAATCAGATTCACATTTCAGCTTAAAATTACTTTTTTTAAAGAAAGACTGGTGGGACTTTTAAAGTTTCTTCTGTTATTTGCCTGCCCTCTCAGCACCAGATTCCTTTAAACAATTTATATACCATTAATTACCTATTTGTGACTGTTAATGTTTCCCTTCCCTTAGATTATTAAGACCCAAAAGGGTAGATACTATTTTGTTCACCACTCTTTGTCCAATGCCATACACAACGCCTGCCTTGTGACAGGTGCTCAGTAGATATGTGTTCACTGATTTACTTTCCTCTGAGGCAAGGGGTGATGGTATATTCATTTCTACCTCTGCCTATCAGTGTTTGGTATATAGAAGGTGCCCAGTAAAAGCTTGTAAACTAATATGTAAATGACTCCACATTCTAGATTGTGTCAATTTCCAAGAAATCTGGAATGTTCAAAAAGACAAAATTGAAGCAATTGTTTTGCTAATGGATATATTTACTTAAAAAAAAAAAACAAAAACAAAAAACTAGGGATATCCGAAGGCTAACTGGATTAACAAAATAATTTAACTGCTCAGGGCCCATTCTTTGTTGAACTACATTTATGAAAACTGCTCATTTAAGGAGATTAGTTTTTTCCCCCCTACCTTGCCTTGTCTTTGGGGGTAAAGGATTTTCTTGTATTGACTTCTTCGTATGAATTATTGTTACCTTTTTAGTAAGTGCATCTTCTTTACTGTCAGGCAAGTGCCTTCTACTGGTAGGTCTTTTATCAGAATCCGAAATCCATAAGGAGCTCTATGCGATAAGAAAGGCAAATTATTTACATGGAGGAGTGTTTCATTAGAGTACTGATGACTGGTAACTTTGAGGCTCAGTACAGAGTAGCCTGGCCTTTTTATGGCTTCAAAACAAGGGATATTATTATATGTCTCATAAATGTGAAACCTTGCTGAGGAGTTCACTCTCTGAAGAGCCAGAGCTCATCCCGTCCGGAAAGAGGTGCTAACTTCCTACGTTAATGGTAGTCCTTGGTGAGGATTTCTCTTGTATTTGCTAAAGAAAACACATGTACGACCCAGAGACGCAGACTGTGTGATGTCTTGACCTTCTCGTAAGTTGCATCCAATTTATTATCAGTGAAAAGAAGTCAAGTTCAGGAAGTTTTCAAATCTCTTAAGAATAAGTTAAAACACCACCCTTTGACCATTAGTACCAAAGTCTAAAGTTGCCTCCACATTTCACAGATTTCAGAAAATCGTAAAGAGTTTAGATTTTATTATTGTCTAATATGCAATAAGTTTCGGAGATCTTTGCACACACACCACATGCAAGCTCTCAATTCTCCTGGCTACACTAAGTGTTCCTCAAGGGTCTGGCGCATATCCATGTATTTTTAAGTACGTACTTAAAACAAGTCAGTTTGAAGAAAATTTTTGTACCACCTCAATTTTTATAAGACATTGAGCCAGAGATGTCCAATGTTCAATGATTATTACTTGTATTATAGAAAATACCTTGTGTTTGCAAAACACACTGTGAGGATTCCACATTATTGAAGGAACTGCTACACTGTGACATAAATTTATTTCCATTCGCCTCCAACTTATTTCTAGTCTTCATTTGTATGCATTATGTATTTATCTGTCAAGTTAATGAGCACACCCTAACTTTTCAAATGACTACTTTGATTTTGTTCTTCTAAGGTGTAAATCCCAAGAATGTGTCCTTGGTAGCCAGTGGAAAGGATATAAACCCATATACTTGGAGTAATCAGTTATTTCCTAAGTCATTGGGACCCATGGGGGCAGAACTTGCTTCCAAAAGGAGTAACGCAGGTAAAGTAAAAACACACTTAAAGTATAAATTTACATTGCTTTCCTTCTGCAGGTTTTGACTTCTAACTGTATTGCAGCTGCCTTCTTCCAACTGAGATAACCTTGGGGGGCACGCCAAAGTTTTTGAACTGGTACTTGAGCACAGGTGGTTTTAAATTTTTTTTTTTCAACGTTTATTTATTTTTGGGACAGAGAGAGACAGAGCATGAACGGGCGAGGGGCAGAGAGAGAGGGAGACACAGAATCGGAAGCAGGCTCCAGGCTCTGAGCCATCAGCCCAGAGCTCGACGCGGGGCTCGAACTCACGGACCGCGAGATCGTGACCTGGCTGAAGTCGGACGCTCAACCGACTGCGCCACCCAGGCACCCCGAGCACAGGTGGTTTTAAGGCAGTCATGTGCCAGATGTCGACTTCCATGTGGATTCTTCCCTAAAATGGATCTCCCTGAGCTGTGTCTCTATTCTCTTACTTTACAAAAGACAAACTGCCTGTTTACTATGGTTGTTTCCTTTTTCCCCAAAGTGTAAAAATATCATCTATACCTGGGGTGCCAATCCAAGAGACAGTTTCGTAAGTTGCGAACAATGTTGAGAGAGCGAGTAATTGTGATAACTGGGGAACAAGTCCTGTTGAAGTCAAGTGGTTTCCAAATTTTGTGGTAACCTTCACAAAACTGAAGAGCCTGATTGAATTATTAGCTGACAGATAGTCAAAACTCGTTTTTAAAATCACTGTATGAGTTTTGGTCTAGAACTCTGAATAGAATTCACAGAATGTGGTGACAAAGCTGTAATAAAACACCTTTCATTCCCAGCTATCTGTTTATGTTAAACAAGGTTTCTCAGTGCTTACATTTCCAAAAAGGAACAGAAAAAAGGAACGGAATCGGTCCTGAAACCTGATTTTAGCAATAAGCAACATTCATTTGTGGACACGCGGACAGCTTGAATAAGCTGCCGTCTTTCTCAGTGAGATGAATTTCCCCCCAAAATAATGCCTTTTAATGTTTAGTAATCAAAATTTATACTACTCAGCTTTTTTGATTAACTACATACAATGAATTGTCATAATTATAACTAACCTAATCCAGGAAAAAAGTATTTTAACATACCTATGGTTATAAAAAATTTTTTAAAGGTTTCAATTTATACATACTTTGGAGTGGTCAATTTAAAGACTTTTAAGCCTAAACTTATATTTGTTTTTCTTAACCTAAAATTATACTTGGATAAAATTTGGGCTTTGACATGAATAAAAATAAAATTTTAGAGAGAAATGAGATTAATGTGAAATTTCCAGCTGTTAAAAAGGAATATGTTCATGTATTTTGTAAGTCAGTA